>NW_027042753.1:885784-1485784 GCF_036872675.1 Lithohypha guttulata | reverse complement strand
CGAAATAGGCAGCAAGAAGAGCATAGACTCGTCCTGCCTCCCGTCACCACATTACCAGGACTCGTTCCGAGCCTACCACCTTCTAGTGTTAATAATGAAACCCCGCGGAAACCCAGACATGAATCGAAGAAAAGCCTTGAGGAAGAGATTAACGAAGATCTACTCGCCGAACGTAGTGCCGACGAAGGTGAGGATGATGAAAAGATCGATGCAATGGTAATGGTTTAGTGTTGGCAGGACGGAGTGGGTAGTCAGTGGTTACTGGATAGCTTGTGATGTCGAAGAGATATATCGGCTACACAGAGTGACTTGAGCAGGGACTTGGATTGACGCTGACAGATAGCAGCAAGAAACTCGACTTGTGGTGCTACATCTATGCAGTTGAGCCAGCAGCTCATCAATGTCAGGCTCAATGGACGATAGCCTCCACCTTGTTTCACGGCGGCAAAGCGCACCAAGGCTAAAAGGCACGACGTAGCCTGCGCAAGTGGTAATTTGACTCTCCGTAGTCGGCATAACAAAGATCATGTTGCTGCAAAGGGAGCTGAATAGAGTGCCTGTCTATGCACCTCGTTGTAGCTATGAAGCTGAATAGCGAATACATGTTCTGCCACGCTGCAGCCGGCATTTATGAGTTGTCAATGAAGACAATGCTCATTATCGTGGCCAAAGCCTTAGATATGGAATTATTTGGTGTGAACCAGTCTTAGCACTGAATACAATCGTCCTACACACTTCAAATTTGTCGCCCCAAACAAAATGAAAGTCCAATCCTTCCAGGTCAGCGCTCTTCTGGCAGTGACCCTTCTCACACCATATACCGCAGCTGGGCCGCTCGTCGCCTTTATCTTGCCCTTCATACCCTCGTTGGGACCTATTTGTGAGTCGATGACTCTTCCCAAGTTCTTTAACTATTATACTGGTTGAGGAGAAGCTTCTGGATCTATCGCGACAAGCCTGCTGACTTGTACAGTCGGCGCTGTCCCTGCTGCAACAGCACTGGGATGGGTGGTCGTGAATAGAGGGCTGTACATAGCTTCGAGTGTGGTTGTGGGCGAAATGATTGCCGGAACCATCATTGGAGGTGCTGTGGGGGGAGTCAGTGCCTCGAATGCTAAGGAATCCAAGGCACTAGCTGCTGCTATATCGGAGGCTTCAGTATCGTCAGTATCTCACGAGTCGCTTTCGAGGGCTACTGTGTCGTCGTTGCAGGCGGAGTGGACGCAGAACTCGATCGCGTTGCAATCTAGCTCGGCCGCCGCGGTCGCTAGTGTGAATGAGCTATTCAAAGCTCCCGGGACAGCACCTGTTGATACTGCGCTCGATCCGTTCACGTTCAAGAAGCGGTGGATGACTGAAACTACGATTCCGACTGTGACGTCTGCGCCTTCAGCAGCGTTGCTGGATAGGCGAGGCGACGAGCTTCCAATTCCACCTGTTGCACCTGTCTCGGCAGTTCCAGCTGATTTTGTACCGCCGACGTACGCTGGTGTGCCAGAGTACAATATCCATATGTGCAAGGTTGATATTGTGGCTATGGGGACGGCCGGTCAAAGTCTTGTTATGAACAATCCAGCGGATCGAGGTGAGTGTTGGGGTGGGTGTGGAAGTTGTAGACTTGCTGACGGTATGCAGTTCTTCGAGTCGACAACGTCCCGTCTACTTGGTAAGTTCTGCCCCAGCGCATTCCATACCGAATCGCGTTTACTGATGTCCGCAGCATGGTGCTCGCAAATTTCGTCATGGGCAATCCAACTCTGGCACCTTTCGCAATCCCGATGGGCGCGGCGAGTTTACAATGGAACGATGTAGATCCTGCTGCTATAGGGAAAGTGCGAGAGTTTTTTGGTGTTCAATAGGTATTATACATGATGCAGAGATGAGCATTGTGGAATGGTCCATTAAGCGTGGAATTGGTATGGTTTCTGGAGCAAAAATGAAAGGTCAAGATCGACTCAATCATGGAGGAGGTTCGCGCATCTTTCTTGCGGTAGGAACTGTACCTACCTCTTTTCTCTAAATCTTGTCTAGCAGCAGTAGCAGGAAGGAAAGAAGCAAGGAATGATCAGGCACGACTTGTACCAAGACTCATGCGTGCTTGGTCTCCTTGGTCACCGTACCCTCCCATGACGTGTTTTCCTCATTCGTCGTGCTGGAGCTTGGCTTCATCGTGGAGTATATAGTGTAGCGGGTGATGACCAGCTACAACTAGACAATAGAGATATTGCTCATGCGTGTGGTATATCAATACATCCGTCCTTGAAGAGATTCCCAATATGTACATTTTCAGCTCGTTTTTGCCGAGCTTACTCCTCTTGAACTCTGCAGCATCAGCACACCTAGCAGGAACCGAAGAATTTATACGTAGTCAGCAAGCTATTGCTGAGATACCTGCTTCAAGAAGTTCTCGAAATGATCTTTCTTCAGTAATCTCGGAATCACCACTGCTGTCACTCCATCGAGCATTGGTAGAAGTTCCATCGATTTCTGGTGATGAATTAGCAGTAGGCAAGCTTGTCGTCTCAACCCTAAAGGCTCACGATTTTATCATTACTACACAAGAAGTTCCGGACCCAGATAACAGCACAGCGAAAAGATGGAACATATATGCTACACCAGACCCGAAGAAGTACTCAAAGCGCTCAATAGGCTCTGAGTCACGAGTCAAGCCATCCAGCCCAAAGGTTCTTCTGAGCTCACATATCGATACCGTACCACCATTTATACCATACAAACTATCACGAACCAAGAACTCTAGCTCACGAGACGACGTCTTGATCTCCGGCCGAGGCACAGTCGACGACAAAGCTTGCGTAGCAGCTCAGATCATAGCAACCCTCAACCTGCTCTCATCTTCATCCACAGACTTTCATGCCAGTGACATCGCTCTCCTCTTCGTAGTCAGCGAAGAGACAAACGGCTACGGTATGAAACACTTCTCGAACTCAACTCTTTACGATTCCATCAAAGACTCACTTTCTGCAATCATTTTTGGCGAACCCACTGAAGGAAAATTAGCAAGCGGTCACAAAGGCATCTCGATGGCTCATCTCGTCGCTCGCGGCAAGGCAGCACACAGTGGTTACCCGTGGCTTGGTCGAAGCGCCAATAGCATGATCATCCCAGCGCTTATGATATTGGATAAATTAGGAGACTTACTACCTGAAGAAGGCGGCTTACCAAGAAGTAAGAAATACGGCAATAGCACAGTCAACGTGGGCTATATCAGTGGTGGCGTGGCGGCGAACGTCGTTCCTGCACATGCTGAAGCGAAAGTTGCGTTTCGCCTTGCTGGAGGGACGCCAGAGAGTGTCAAGAAGACTATTTTGAACGCTATCAAAGGAGCAGATCCAAAGGGTGAATTGGAGGTTGACATTTTCCAGGGATATGGACCTGTGCCGTTGGATACTGATGTGGATGGGTTTGAGAGTATAGTCGTGAATTATGGTACGGATGTGCCAAATCTTGAGGCGAAGGATGGGGTGAAAAGGTATCTGTATGGTCCAGGAAGTATATTGGTAGCACATGGGGATGATGAAGGGTTGACTGTGGGTGATATGGAAGCAGCGGTCAAGGACTACGAAAAGCTGGTCAAGCATGCGTTGACATTATGAAGAGGTAGTTGTGAACCAATGCTTGAATTCAACTGCTAGCCAGGCGAAGGTATAAACTCGCCAGCTGGCACTTCCACGTTAATCCTGCTCTTAGCCTTCGAATCCAGCTTCAACGGCGTAGGCTTATCCTCGTCAAGCGATTTCACTTGCAAAGTGCTGGCCTCAGACTCCAGCAGGACATTACCCTCAGCCCTAGCAAGCTTCATCAGCTCTTCACTAGCCTTCGTCTTTTCTCCCGTGATCTTGTCCCACACAAACCCTTCCTTGCACCACATCCACGTCATCCATGCACGCAGTTCTTTATCCATAGGCAGCACCCGTTTCCACTCGGGCTCAAACGGTACATTACCATGCATCTCAGCTCCTTCACCATCATAGGCAGTAGCCAGACCACGCAGTTCATCTCTACAGAACATACGCCAGCTATCGTGGCTATAAGGTCCCAGTCCAGGCAGATGACTGATTTCCCAAGCCACTCGGGGATCCGTATCGTCGATCGCTTCATCAGCTTTCACATCCTTTCCGTCACCCTTGGCGGGATACCCAAGCTTCCTCCATCTCCGTCCTTTCACAGGCGGATCCTCGACCCACTTCGCTGACATAGCTATACACTTTGCTGCCCTCTGATTCTGAAATCCAAGCTCGCGAATGATCTCCGTAACGTCTGCTTGCCTCGCTTGCGCGAGCTTCTCAGGCGTAGGATACTTCTCCATTAGCTTGTAGAAGATGGGCATGGCTCGGGCTCCGGGCGTTTTGTTCAGGAAGATTGTGGCGAGCAGGAGACGGAAGGGGTCGTGGCAGAGTCGTTCTTGCATGAGGCCGAAGCGTTCGAGGTGGAGGGGTGGAAATGGTAATGTGCTTAGGAAGTGATCTCTTTGTTTGTGAGGGTGAGGGAAGTAAGGTGACTTCGTTAGTCCTGATCTTGGTTTTGCTTTCGCTGGAGGTGTACGCTTCTCTTCCTTGATAGCGACAAGCTCGGGCTTAGTTTTTACCTTTTTTGCTTTGGACTTCTTGGATTTCCTTTCCGTTTCTGCTAGTGCGAATGGGTCAGGGCCAATGTCTTCGGGAACATCGGTCAGGTCTGAGTCCTCGAATTCTATACCGCATAGTATGTTCTGGAAAGCGGACTGGCGTTCTTCGGGCAATGCAGCGAGAACCTGCTGCCACGGGACCAGTTTGGCAGCATCCACGGTGCTCATCGAATCGTGTACTGTAGCTGGCTCATTTGGCAGTTGCTCTTCCTCCTCAATATGTTGTGCCTTCACCTGCGTTTTCGTCTTCTTTCGAGGTTTAGCTTTCGATTCATTGTATTTACGAGGCGTGACTGAGTCGCGTCGAGCTGCTGTGGTATCAATGTGATCGTCATCCTCTGACTTGTGCACTGCAGGCACGCTCTCTTCTCTCTTCAAGTCGGCTTTGCTTTTTCGCACCACGGGAGCGACCTGGTTTTCCTGGCCGTCACTTTTGTCGTTCTCTTTGTCGTCCTCGAGTTTGCGCCTCTTGGTGCTGCGCCTTTCACTCTTCACTCCAGCTTGCGGCTGGACGAAATGTCTCGAAACATATTGCAGAGTCCTTCGCTTTCTCTTCTTGCTTGGAGCTTTGTCACTGTCCTGGCTCGGTAATGGGGGGTGGACTGTATCAGTAGTCATATGTTGATGTTTGCAAGGTGAAAGGATCTCGAAGATAGACTGGGGAAGTTGGGGGGAATCAGGGGTTACGGAATTGCCAAGAGAGCGGAGAAGGAATCCGAATAGGCATTACATGCTACTCACGAGTAATATACTTCTTGTGTTCTTGAATCGTGTTATCTCGAGATACTAGCTATCAGACTTTGAAGGACGGGGAGTCCAAGATGGTCCAAGTTGTGGAAGGCGGTGCGCCTGTCGCTCAAGCATTCTGAGTGACAGTACAGTCAGGGCTTATGTATACATAGCTATGCATGTCTGGGCACCATTCCAGGCAGCTGTCCTACTATGACTCACCTCAGCAGCGATATAGCCAGATACAGGTACTTTTCTTTAGCATGGATCGCTAATGTGGGAGGATAACATGCGAAAAGACTAACAATGCTGTACTCATACCACTTCAGCAATGACCTTGAACACACAGAAAAGCAACAAACCTGCTCAACATTGCCAGATCCGTGCAGTTTACGACGACGATACGATCACAGTCTATCAAGCCTACAACTCTGGGATAGCTACTGCTGCAGTCGAGGCTCAAAGATTAGACGCAAGTCCGCTTTTCAAGCCAGCACGTATGACGTGGATCAAGCCCAGCTGGAACTGGATGATGTATAGGTGTGGGTATAGTTACAAGGATAGCAACCAGAACAACGTGCTTGCTTTGAAGGTCAAGCGGGAGTTCTTCGAGGAGTTATGAGGAGGAGTGTAGAAAGTGAGAGTGATGAGACACGCAGAGATGGGGAACAGGTACGGGTGCAGTGGGATCCGGAAAGGAATGTGAGATGTGGGAAGCTGGATGTCAGTAGGAGGGTGAGGAGCATACAGATCGGTATCCCACGTGGCTTGAAGGAGAGGTGGGTGGAGGATTCAATTACGCAAATCGAGGATGTCACGGAAAGGGCTAGGCAACTGAAGAAAGTCCTAGACGAAAACACGGTAATTGACGTTGAGGAACTTGTCAGAGCAGGTCTGTTACCAGTTGAGAGAGTATATACATTGCCAGAAGACATAGAGCGAATTCTTGGGATAACACATAGTTGACTGAACCAGAGGAAAAGCTGGCGTTTATCGATTTGCTACACAAGTGCCAATGACATAGGCCTCTTTAGTCTGCTGATGTTGAGACCTGGTTAAGTCGCTAATGCACATTTTCAAGGCACAAGAGTGGTGAGCGCAGTGGCAGGCCGGGGCTGTTTAAATATTGTTACAGACTGAGTACGCCGTAGAGCTGAGATATTCTCCACTCATTTACATGTTTGTGACATGCTGAAATGTTGCCCATCATTTATACATAACCCCACAACTTAGGGAAATTTTCAGGAATTTGTAGTCTCGAAACAGAACCAGTTCTCCTTTTCGCAAGTGCTCGAAAAGGCATTTGCGACTGTGTTGGGCATACTCTTGATGGCGGGAGCTGGTATGGTTGGGTCAGTTCTTGACGGGTGTCGAAGCCGACTTTGAAAATGAACCTTCTGCAATGCCTTATGCTGTTTGGTAGGTCGTTTTCCTTCCAACTCTTCGCGATTTGGGAATCATATTCCAGCAGGATAGCTACCCTCTCTTTTGCGGTTAAAGGCGCGCTGTGAAGAAATTAGTTGAGCTGCCACACATAACATGTGGTTATATTCAAATACCTGATCTTTCAGCCACCTGCGATACCCACTCACGCTCCCTATCTTCTCGCCATAATAGTCCGGTACTGGATTATTGGTGCTAGCTCCCATAGGATTTACACGATGTCTCTTTATTCTCTCAAAGAAGGCGCGCTCTTTGACCGTGAATTCTGGTAGACGACTTCGATGGAACAACTTCCAAATGGTGTTTCCAAAAATTGGACCGATCAACCACCCAAGAAAAGTTGCAGCAAAGGTAAGCAAGCCCATAGAAATAACTGGATCAAGCGGTAGCAGTCGGGTGATCTCGTCAGTCATCTCTGGCTGAGTGCTAAGAAAGACGAAAGCGCCACCAGTGACGACGATAGAACAGAGTATGCTAGACGCGAGAGAGTAGCGACGACGAGAGGTTCGTAATCCAAAGAAGGTGTTCCAATCTAGCACTGTGTTTCTAGGTGGTTGATTTGGGTTTGCTCTTATTGCTTCAGCTGCAGCACTCGAAGCTTGCCTTGTCGGCGACCATCTCGACGACCGTATGCTTGAAGTGTAGCAAGACGATCGTCCTGACAGTGCGGTTTGTGTCGCAAGCCTCGAAGCTATCGAAGAGAAATGTCTGGTTGCGGGTAGGGTCGATATCGAGGATTGTGAGGCTAACGTGGAGGTCAATGTCGTCGCCCGCACAGGACAGTATCGTAGGCCAAGCCTGAAAGCCACCAGCGACATGTTGAGTGCGTGTGTCGCTGTGAAAGGATAATCTACGATGAGCTGGGTGCAGTTGGTAGAGAATCTGTGACGAGGCTGCCCTCTGGATGTGGCTAGCTTTGGGCAAGTGCGCTAGCACGCTTAGGCGGTCCAGGGTTCTGGTTTAACCAAAAGATAGACACTCCTAACCCAAAGAGCACTAATCCTAAGCCCGAGCAAGAGGTGGGTCTGCTCTTAGCGGAACACATAGACTTTCGGTGCACACGAAACACCTTCATGCATCCACTTTCTCTGTCAATCGTTCTTATTGTGCTTCTCAGTCGTGATTGCCATGTGGTTCTCACAAGACTAAATCTGTAGGGCTCTGCAGACTACCAAACGTTTAGCGAGTGTAGAGCTGGCACCAACACCAAGTACGGATTGGTGTAGCAGTTGATCTTGCAGGACTCCGGTCCCTCGCATTTCTGCTGCCTCTTTTCATCTACACGATTGGCCGAAGCATCCCTAGCTCTACACTATTTCTCTGCCCTTCCTTGTCCCGCATCCAGAAGTGCCCGACTCCTCTCAGCTGAGCACGCGTTCGAGACATGCAGTGCTCTCACCTAGCGGTCGAGAAGTCGAGTTGTGTTGCTATCGTTGCCATGGTCTGCCGTCGACTTTAGAGCTGATCTTGCTCATCCCCCGCAGCACATACTGAGATCGGTTCGTCGCTTCCTCTTGATAGCGACAACTACAGGCCGAGGAGCAACAATCGACGACCTACACTCCTGGAAATGCACTGTGGTGTCTATCTTGACTTCGCTCATACGTAGTGCTGGTTTGTTTCTCGTGCGGTGATCAGCCGTCACAGGGCAAATGCCACGACCGAAAAAAGCGGGTGATGATGGAAAAGAAGTGAAGAAGCGATCGAGGAATGGCTGCTGGTAAGCAGGATGGCTGTCATCTCAAACGAGTGTCTGTCTAATCGACCTCTAGGCCGTGCAAGTCGAGAAAAGTAAAATGGTGAGTCTGCACGAAAGGAAATGGGTGCCGGGACTGACTTGATGCAGCGGCGAGGAGAAGCCAGTATGCGCAAACTGCCAACGACAAGGCGAAGCATGCGATTATAGTATTCGCCTAAACTGGGATGGACGGAGTAAGAAGAAAGAGAATGGCACAAACGGCTTCCACACCATTTCCTTCAATTCACAACCACTACCATTGCCTGCCCTCTCGCAGTCACTCCAAGTCAATGCTCCTCACAATAGCGACAGTGCACTTCCAGCACTTGCGCCAGCTCCTGTACTTACCACGATTGAACAAATGCCAATCCTCCCTGGCATCGACTCAAGAAATTCGAGCGGCTCTTCCGATCAATCACTTCCTCCAGTATCGAAATTGGGACATCCAGTTCGTCCCCTGCCTATACCTCATGTCACCACTCCGGCACCTTTCTTACGAAATCCGACGTGGGACGCACCTATTGGCGCTGGCTTCAATACCGCGCGCAATAACCTTCGAGGCTCGATATCCTATCCATCTCCAATTGATTCCTCTTTCGGCAGTCCAAGCTATACCTCCACCACGTTCAGTATGAACGGAAGCTCTTCATACCATATGCCACCTCCCATGACATCAAATCCTTCTCTGCTGCCAGATGCCGTACCGTCACCATACAATAGCGCAAAGAGGATGCGTATGAGTCCTCGTGCCGATAACTTTAGTAGACAACCCGCCTTGAGTCGGTCATTGTCGTCTAACTATGGTCATATTGACGATGTGCAGCGCCATTACTTCAACCCGGGCACCTCAACCTATTTTCCGCCGCACCTTCGTGATCCGCTGACCCCAGCCACTTCTTCAACAAGCCATCTCAACGATGGTGATGATAGACGCATCTCGGTTAGCTCCTTATTGTCAGAAGACCCCGACGAACTGCCTTCTCGCAAAAATTCTTCAACCTCATACCCTCTAGCTTGGAACCACGAACCAATGCCGGAGCCACCAAGAAGAGGGTCGCTACATCAGAGGATGATATCATATTCAGAGACTGAAACCTATGGTCATGACCGTGGTCTGCCTGACTGGGATCTTGGTCGCAACAACGATACCGTGGCACTCAGTGGTGGAAATACTCCCTCGGAGCACAGTGACTTTGAGTCCTGGCTCAATGATGCCGATCTTGGCATACCAGAGTTTGGCTTTCGGCTTGAATCAAAGGATCAAGCTTTCAATCCTGGCGGGTATTATTCGTCTCCAGTACCCATCAAGATACCAAGGAAGCTTGAGCCGCTACCATCAACTTTGACCACCAATCCTATGAACCTGTTGTACTTCCATCATTTCCTGAACCATACTGCACGAATCTTAGTCATTCATGATTGTCCAGAGAATCCTTTCAAAACAATCTTACCGAAGATGGCTGTGGAAAGTGCGAACCTCCTCAACCTGATGCTCACGTATTCGGCATGTCACCGAGCAAGGCTTCTGGGACACAAAGAACCTGTCAACAGAATCGCTCATTGGGTAAGAGATGTCTTTCCGAGCTTACGGCAAACGCTTGACGAGACGCAAAACACAGAAATCTCTAACGCAAACCTTGCAACAGCAATCATGCTTGCATCTCTCGAGATCATCTCTCCCTCGAGTTTTGGTATTGCTATTCCTTGGCAAGCTCATCTCGGCTTAGCCCGGGGCATTATACGCGCTCGAGGAGGACCACATTCCATCTCTAGAAAAGACCCCGTTATGTTCTTCCTCAGCAGATGGCTTGCGTACCTCGATGTCCTTGGTTCGCTCAGCAGCAGGAACACGGAAGAGCCACTCTACGAAGCAAACTTTTGGCAAAGTTCATATGAGAGCACTTCGGCAAAAGAACTATCTTTGACCGATGATGATGATGGAGATGATGACGACGACTATACCATTGACTGCTTGCTTGGCTTCACAACACGTTGCATTACCATACTTGCGCAAGTGGCGTCTCTGGCGCGACAAGTCGCCCCGTATAGAATGCGTGGGCACATCGGCATAGTGGACGAGTCGTGGACACCAAGCCCCGATATCATAAAGAAAGCTGACAGATTGAAGGCAGATCTTGAAAGAGCTAGGAACCATGAACAGTGACAGTGTCATCATCATAGTCCAGTTCTGCTGAAAGTGACATTGACATATGCGCCACCACCTACTCACGACCTCAACGCAAAGGAGGCGGACGAAGCACTTGCGACCAACGATGCTTTCCATTGGGCCGGCAAAGTGCACCTGTTGCGCCGAGTATATAATCTTCCGCGATCGCATCCGGAGGTTGTGGAAGCTGTGCAGCAAATCATGAACAAGATGTATGCTTTACGGCAGTTGGGGAGTGCCGAAGCCTGCAGTCTGTTCCCAATCTTTACCGCTGGTGTCGAAACTGAAGATAAGCTTCATCGGGCCGAGATCCTTTCCCGCCTTAAGGGCGCTGAAGGACTCGGAATGTGTCAGGTCAACCGTGCTAGGAAGATCATGGAGGAGTCGTGGAAAACGGGCGCAAACTGGGAAACACTTGTAAAGGGCGACTTCTTTGGCTAACTTTGTTTGACGTGGTCACTAGAAGCCTAGTATCTGACTATCAATTGTTCTGCAGTCGAGGATCAGAATGGCTAGGGCTCCTGACGTGACTTTCTATCTTATATACAGCTTTGAAAGCAAACAAAATACTTTGATACCCCTAGTCGTATTCGCAATCCTGGGATGCAATCGGATATACATTTCCATCCACAAATTCTAGCAAGTGTTTAAATTCGACTACATTTCCTTATGCGCTGTCATCACACGACCGAGCATCAATGGCGGGTCGGGTGAGCATCTTCCTGATGACGTTAATCGCAAGGCCGTCGTTCCACGGGTGCCCACGAACAATTCTATTATTGATACTCAACTTCCTTCTGCAGCACGTGGGACATCAGTCGAGGCCTATACATATTCGCTCTCTATACTTCCTTGTTGTATAAAATTTTGTTGATATTATTATTGGTGTTTCTTTGAGATATACTATCCGAACATCTGCGGCAATCTCACAATACTGCTCGTGCGACGAGCCAGCAAGACCCTCAACGCAACATGGCGAAGAATGAGCGTTCCCCAGCTGCCGACCGACTGCTGCACAGGCATCCGCTGCAAAGACTTGAATCACCATCTAGAACTGTTTCTGCTGTAGTACATGTAAGCTCACGGCAGGGTTCGGAGTTGGCCCAGACTGATATAAAGCAGATAATCGGACTGGCTAGTTTTGCATACTCTTTTGATTAGTGAGTCTGGTGCGCAGCAAGGGACCTCGCTTCTTGCTCTTTTTCAACTATAGCTATAGACAGTGGTTAACAAAGAGCAGTCTGTTAAGTCATCCGAACCACATGTAAGTACAAGTTCGTCTTCAACAACAGCAGCACTACTAGTCTCCAAACGCCCAGTGCAAAAGATCACGATTCTGACATCGTCCTTTCCAGCAACCAATCCTACGGCTGGCACTTCCAATACCTCACCATCATCGGCCTCAGTCTCGCAACCATAACCTTCACCCTAGGTCTCCTCGCCGACATAACCCTCAACCGCCAACTATTCCTCTTCAAAAATATCCTCTCCTGCTGCTCAGCTCCCATGGAGACCCTGATCACCACACTTTACTGGGGACTTCGCGCCATCGACCCGGAACTCGTTGTCCCCAAAGAACTCGAGCTACCACTTCCGCCAGATCTATCGTTCCACCTCATCCCGACGGCAATGTTACTCATCGACCTGTTATTCCTGTCGCCACCGTGGGCGATCAGTGCTTTGCCGGCGCTGTGTCTTAGTCTGGGTATTGCGTTTACTTACTGGTTTTGGATTGAGCTGTGCTATACGAGGAATGGGTTCTATCCGTACCCTCTGTTTGCGTTGATGGATACGAAGCAGCGGGTTGGGTTGTTTGTGGGGAGTGCGTTGACTATGACCTTGAGTACAATTGTTTTGAAGTGGTTGTATGGGAAGGTGAATGGTGTGGAAGACGAGAGCAGACCGGGTTCGCTGAAAAAGGTAAATTGATTTGTGTCGCAGGCATCGTTGCGCAGGTTAAAGCATGTCGAGCCCGAACTTCATCTCGGTCACGATGGGAAAATTTGAATGCGAGTTGAGGATCAAGTCATCTAGCATGTTCGCATGTTGTTCAGTATCTATGGCGATACATTGAGTAACCTGTTTATCAGACGCGAGTACGTGACTTTGGGATGGTTGGGAACATTACGGCCTGATCCGATAGCAGCTGCACACGACAAAGAGACGGTCCGTGTATGGTGTTCTCTGACGTTAATGTACTTCAGAGTATCATAAGGATTGAGTCTGAAACCGAGCAGGTGAATGCTGTAATTGTCTTTCTCGTCAAGGCATAGGGCTGGCTCACAACCAAGCAGTAATTGACGTGGTTGCCGAGCAGCGACATGTAAACCTACCTAGGTATATTTGATGAACATGCTTCGAGCTCAAGGTAAATATGTACACACAAAGTTGAATTGAATTGCTAGATAATCCTGATCGGAACTAGCCGACGCGCCAGCTTCGTAACGCGTCGCGACGTCCTTCTCATCTCGAAGGTGTTCTAATCTTTTCGGCCCAGAGCCATTGACGCAAAAGACGTAACTATGGTTGACAACGGTCAATGCAGTAGCGTGACTGCAGTAGTCAGTCGCAACAAAGATCTTCGAGACGTTTGCAATCTCGTGAATGATACCCCAAGGGCAAGGATCGTCGACTTAATCTTCTACCTGAAACACCAATGAAAGGCAGTTGCGATCAAGAGCCTTCATGAACCGCAACATACATACGGTGTCCGCGAAATTTGCGTGAGGGCATCGTTGCAATCCTGGGATTCTTTGATGCGACCGTCTCATTCAGTCGGGACATAACGCGTGTACTCGAGTCGTTCAGGAATTCTCAGAAAATTGAAGAAGTAACCACTTTAACCATATCGTCGGTCCACCATGATGCTCAGAAGAACCAAAAATCCTACGAATCAGGATTTTCTCATGTTAAGTGAGTAAGGGGAGGTGCCAGTAGCCAACGCTTATTCTCCCCACGTACCCAGATTGCTACTGCCCAGGGTTCGTTAGCTATGCTGTTGACAAATATCTGCTGTCTCTCCCTTCTACCCTGTTTGATTCAAGCGGTGAGTTATGGCTATGAAAGAGAACGGCGTCACAATCATGAACGGAAAAACTATTATTCATCGAACACTACTGCTGCAAGAGCCGATGCGACCACGTCATCGTCCGACAACAGCATGATGTTACAAGGTTTCGAGTGGTATGTCAAGAAGGACGAACAACACTGGAGGAGGCTCAATGGACAGCTCGAGAAGCTATCAGCAATTGGTGTAATCAGCATATTTAATACACCACTCCAGACCAAATTTCATCAATTCGCTGTAGGTGAGCAGACCGACCTCAGGACAGTCTTGGACAATACATGGCTATCGATTCAGCCGGATCAGGCAGTAACCTACGTGATGAACCACGATACTCAAGAAGGTCAGGTCCTGAGCATGTTGATTGTGGAAGGCTGGTTTATACCTCTTGCATATGCTTTGATCCTCCTCAGAGAAGCTGGCTATCCGTGCATCTTCTACGCTGATCTCTATGGACAGCACAACGGGTTTGGCGATCTCACAGCACCATCTTATGCTAAGCAGATTGCGGATTTGGCTATGGCCCGGAAATACTTTGCGTACGGCACGCAGACCGACTACTTCAACGATGCAAACGCGATTGGGTGGGCAAGACAAGGCAGCAGCGACCACCCAGAAGGCTTGGCAGTGGTTATGAGCAATGCTCAAGGTGGCATATCGACTTTGACAATGAATGTTGGGGTGCACCACGCAGGGGAAACGTGGTCCGGCTTGTTCGGAGGTGAAGGTGCAGGCACTATTGCTGAGGACGGATCTGCCGACTTCGTGGCTGGCGCAGCAAAAGCAGACGCTGGTCAGAGAGCTGCATTTGATAGCTGGGACGTCGATATCTGACGAATCCCAAGAAAGGAGTGCTCGTAGGAACGTTTGGTTAGAAATGGGACCACCCGGTTGGATTTTGGAAAACATGGGCACTACCTGCTGAACCAATGAGTGATGATTCGCGTGTCTGTTCCTGCTTTAGCCGAGCTGAATCGACCCACTCTGCCCCAATTTATTTTCCCAAGCAAAAGATTGAGATTGAATCATCAGGTCAACTGGCGCAGGTGTGCATTGCAACACTCGTGACTGGTCGTCTCCCTACCAACTACGTACACTCTTTTTGAAGTCTGGTCCTTTTCTCTTCGATGACCATCCGTCGCAACAGCAGTATGAACGGCACTCGAACACTTCCCACACGACCCAGCGATCATGGACGAAAGTACTCGACACCAATGGCACCACCGTTCATGGTGTCTGCACCTGGAAAAGTCATAGTCTTTGGCGAACATGCTGTCGTACATGGCAAGGCGGCTATGGCAGCAGCCATCTCCTTGCGCTCCTATCTACACGTCACTACCTTGTCAAAATCACATCGGACGATCAGATTGTGTTTTCCAGATATAGGCCTGGATCATACCTGGAACATCGATGAATTGCCATGGGATGTGTTCGGCAAGGTTTTGAAGAAGCCAAAGTACTACGACATGGTTACCAGTTTGGACGAGAAACTGGTGGAAGCTATGCGCCCAGCAATCGAAGAGGTCGCGCCAGAAGAGCAAGGAGACAAGAGAAGAATATTACAATCTGCGGCTTCAGCTTTCCTATATCTTTATCTGTCATTACAGCAAGCCACTACACCAGCAGCTATATGGGTACTGCGATCGACCTTACCGACTAGTGCAGGTTTGGGTTCAAGCGCCAGCGTTTGTGTGTGCATTGCTGCTGCACTGCTCAAGCAGATACACGTTCTTTCCGGTCCGCACCCCGATCAACCGGATGAAGAGGTTGAAACTCAGCTTGAGAGGATAAATAGATGGGCTTTTGTGGGCGAGCTCTGTATACACGGCAATCCTTCTGGGGTCGATAACACCGTTTCAACTCGAGGGAAAGCCGTGCTTTTCAAGCGTACCGATTACACAAGACCTCCCCAAGCAACGCCGATAAACACATTCCCTGAGCTTCCATTGCTGTTAGTCAACACAAAACAACCACGATCAACCTCGACCGAAGTTGCAAAAGTCGGTGCTTTGAAGAAGAAATACCCAGATGTGACGGAAAAGACACTAGACAGCATTGACCAGGTTACAATGTCAGCATATAAACTCATAACCTCAGACTCTTTCGATCCTAAGTCCGAACACAACATTGAGCATCTTGGTGATCTCTTTCGAATGAACCACGGTCTGCTCGTAAGTCTCGGCGTGTCGCATCCGAAGCTCGAGCGTGTCAGGGAACTAGTCGACTACGCAGATATCGGCTGGACAAAGTTGACTGGTGCTGGTGGTGGTGGCTGCGCAATCACTCTGCTGAAGGATAACGTTGACAAGCAGCGCATCGAGAAACTACAAGAGGACTTTGAGGACGCCGGGTACGAAGAATACAAGACCACATTGGGTGGTGATGGTGTCGGTATCCTCTACCCCGCCGTGCTCAAGAACGGCTCAGAAGAGAAAGGCGGTGAAGAGATTAATCTACAAAAATTCTTGAATGCTCAAGGTGCCGACGATATCGAGCGTCTAGCTGGAGTGGGCATTCGGGAAAAGAGGCCTGAGTGGAAATTTTGGAGGCTTTCTGACGCAAATTAGCGCGTTTTGATTTCAATTGCGAGCGTTGGCGCTGGTTAGGCATATTGAAGTACTTGTGGTATGTACTGTATGTTTTTTGTTCTTGCTCTTCTACCCAACAAACCAAAAAATCATGTGGTGTATGTATCAATAGCCATTGGCTCTTTCTCGGGCCACAGGATGAAGTAATGTTCGAATAAGGAAGCACTTTCCGAGTTTGCCTGATTCTGACTTCCACTGACATACTGCTCCGGTCAGCCGTCACTACTAACTTTACTATGTTTTGTTCGAGATCTCAACGACTTCACGGTTCTTTCTCTATTATTACCGTTTGCATGGGTGTTTGGTGAAATCGTTTCGGAAATGGAAGGTCAATACAGACAAAGACACTCGGATCATCTCCAAGGTTTGTTCGTTGAGCTTTCCTAAGGACTATCACATCACACCACGCTCGCTACAGCATATTCATCCAGCGACGGCGTTGTACCTCGTTGTGTGTCTCAGTCGTATATACTTAGCCCTTGTTCTCTACCGAACCTGCAGAAAGCACTTAATCACGGTGCGCTCTCGACTATCCACATCAATACTCAACAACCCTTACGCCATCGTCGAACCACAAACCCCCCCGCCCTCCACAAATACTTCGCTCCCTCAACAATGTGCATCTCATTCATATGCACATCCTGCTCCCACCCCCTAATCGACCGCTGCACCATCGCCGACCACCACCGACAACTCTCATGCAACAATACCACTCTGCTCCACGACGCCACGCGATGTAGTGCGTGCACGACAGTCGAAGGGGCAATCAGTAGATTGTCGCTGTTGGTGTTGGTGTCGCAGGTTGCGTTGCAGCCGTGGGAGTGGCGGTTGAAGAGGGTCGAGATTGTGCCGACGCCTGAGGAAGGGGGAATGGTGGAGGGTGCCGGTGGGAGGTCTTGAGTGTGGGTAGATAGATGGATTGGGATAAGGTTTCGACGACATAACGGTATTTTCAGATGGGTTCTTGGATGCCTTGTGTCGCAGCTGATGTGTTGCTTGGGGTTTTGTTTAGTCCTGGATTCGATTACCACCTGCCAGTGAGCCATTCACACCTCAGTCTATGACATAAGTCTGAATCGTCAATCCCACGTTCTCGTGTGAGGAACCAATCAAAGTTGGCAGGCATAAGCTGCTGAATCGACAGACGGAATGAAGAAAAGACCTGTGGCTATTCCTACCTGATCCATATATAGCCCAAAAGCCTTCCAACAAACCCACTCAAAGGTTAGTAGTAACCGTCATACTATTACTATGCACCATCAGCACAGGACCCAACCCCTGCGTCAACACCTCCAAATCACTAATATAACTCAAACTGTCACTCTCACTCTTATAAGTACCCTCAATAGGCGCCGGCAGCGTCGTAAAAATAACCGCCGCATCCTGACTATTCTGAGCCATCAATTCATTCAAGATCAGATGCTGCGCTCGACACGGCAGGTCGTTAAATGAGAGAGGGAGGGAAGCGCCTGCTGGATATCCTGACGCTATCGAGGATGAGGTTATTGTTGCGCAGGATGGAGATTCTCTCCGGTCGGAAATTGGAGGTGGATCGCTCGATGTGCCTCTAACATAGATCGAGCGAGAGTTGGTAGGACCGGCAGCGACATCTGCGTCGAACTTGAGGCGAGTAGAGCTGTCTACGTGGCGAGGATGGGTCTGTTTAGCGAACATGATTGATGGACCTGCGCCTTCTTCGTGACTGGTCTCTCGAGTTTCGGGGATTGGGTCGGCTGAGAAGGTTGGTGAGGTGTTGCGGGTTCTTTGGGAGCTTGTTGTCCCGGGGTCGAGTTGGGCTGTTGTTGGTGAATCGCTCGCGTTGGCGTCGACACTGCGATTTGAGCGGAGTTGAGTGCGGCCTCGGTCTCGTGGTGATTCTTCTTCTTCTTCTGGTCTGTTGTAATTTGGATGGGTGAATATGTTATCGTCTTCTAGGCTGTCGTTGGGAGCAGCTTGTAAGCTTGAGGCACGACTGTTGCGGCCGCTGCTCTTCTTTGAGGATTTCTTGCTACTTTTGCGGGAGGTCGGCCGGCTGTGAGGTGATTTTGAGGTTCTTTGTCCATCGCTGCTACGGAGATCTTCGGACTGTTCGGCGTCGTCCTCGTATCTTCCTTCGTATTCGTCGTCGGCATCCTCATCGTCTAGGTAGTCGCCATCGGAACCGTCGCTATCTTCGAATGATGAGTGGTCGCTTGCGTGCGATGCATGTCTGCTAAGCATATCGTCGTCCAGTCTGTGCGTACGCATACTAGGCACGACGCCCATGTTGGAAACATTACCGATGGAGGACCGACGATTTGGTCCTTGCAGTATTTTCCGTAGGCCACCATAGCGAACAAGAGAGGCGTCTCTTCCGTCGCCTAGAGACGGTGGAGGCCAGACGACCTCATCAGCAAGACTCAGAGCGTCCATTGCGCTCATTTCGCCTTGTCTTACCTTGCCACGAACTCGTTGCAATTCTGCCCACCACTCTTCGTCTTCCAAGACTTGTGACACTTGCTTCTCTGTGTCTTCGTCAACCTGTTGGCCATTGACGATGTGATTGTACGACTTGATAGCGCCACATGCAAGGTAGAAGACGATTACCTCTGCCTTGATACGAAGATTTTCAAGCAATGCGATAACTCTTTCTTTTTCCTCTTGAACATCACTCTCATACTCCACGAATACTGCCACACGAAGTTTGTAGGTCTTCTTCCATGATGGAACAGTGTTCAAGATGCAACCAAGCTGAAGAATGAGTGTATAAGTATCAAAGTTCGTGGTTGTAAGATTCGATTGTTTGCCTGTGTCTTCCCCTGCAGGAACTTCTGCTGACATCTGAATTGGCCACAAATCGATGTACTTCTTCGTGATCTCACCGTTTTTCTGTTCAGGAAGCTCGAGGTCCGAGAAGCCCGTGGCCAAAGCAACATTGATTTTGAGCTTGAGTACCAGATCTTCTAAAGTCAAGACATAGGCTTGTAGGTCCGTTCTTTTCTCCACAAAACAGATGTCAGTGGGTAGGGCGCCCTTGACTTGTCCTTGACTCTTCCGGCGCAGTCGACCTGTATTCTTTCTCTCTGGTGGCGGAGAGGGTATGTCAACTAGTGGCTGCTCGCTACGGAACTGTTCAAGATTGAAGAAACCCATCATCACAATGTTGGGCCTCATACCTCCAAGTCCAGCCGACAGCACAAGATTGCGTGAGCCCCACTCCATTGAAGGAGATGACAAAACGTTGATGAATGCCTTGATCTTGATGAGGTCGATAAACTGCGTCCACGCAGCTCGCTGGCGTTTAACCTCCGGGATCGAGTCACCAAAGTTCTCTGTTACTATGACGTGTCCAAGTATGAAGAGACCTCCCTTCTTCAGGCTGTTTGCAAACTTGATAAGTTTAAAGCCACGTCTAGGGTCGTTAACGAATAGCAGAATTTGAGGTCTCCAGTATTTAACGGATTCAGTTCTGAGGCGTAGAAGATACTTTCGTACCTGATGATAGACGAGTCCCGATGTGACATCTGACCCCCATGGTTTTGGGGGTGTGGTGTAGTGGATGACTAGGAATAAGATCACAAGTATCGCAATAGATACTGCTGCGGCATCCGCATCAACAAAGAACATGGTGGCAATACTCAATACTGCACCAACAGTAGCAGTCCAGATGTTGAAGAATTTGAAAGATGGACGGAAGTTGGGAGCTGAGCTCACTTTGAGTAGAATGCATGCCAGGTGTAGAGCAAAGTTCATCATGAGGTAGCTCATGGTGACCAGAGACGCGATGCTGTTGATGTCGAATAGAATAGTAACTTGTGCCACAAGCCAGGTGAAGAGTATAGCGTAGATAGGGTCGTCTGAGCCTTTCGTGCCTTTACCGAATATGCCTAACCCCGGGAATATACCGTCTCTGGCAATTGCTTGAAGTTGTTTTGCCGGCCCTATGATGCCCATCAAGACCGAGAACGAAGTAGTTGCGATCTCTCCTAGCAGAACAAGCACTTCCGATATATTGACATCCTGGATGACGTTGACGTTCCTGTAGAACGTTTCTCGTGATATGCTGGCAGCCATGGCCAGGATCACGAGCGCATATGAAACAAATGTAAGAAAAATGCCATAAAGTGTACCCGAAGGTATGGATTTGCTTGCGTTCCTGAGATCACCAGACATACTTGCTCCAGCATATATACCACCTGTTGCAGGGTATAAGATGCCGAACATATCAGCCCAATTCTCCCTGCCTTTGATCTGACTGCCGGCTGCACCTTTTGTAAATCTGGGCAGAAGATTTTGTCTTAGCGTATGCAACGTTATGCCAGTGAAATGTGTGTACTGTCTCAAGTGACCAGCTCTCGTGAACGGAGTGACGAGCATAGCCGAAAGAGGAATGCTAAAAGTTGCAAGGAGTAGAATAAGCAGGAGACCATTACTTGCCCTCGCAAACAGCGAACTGCCTGCGAGACAGATTGTAACGCAGAAGATGACAACAACCGTCGACCAAAGATAGGGCCACCAAGCTGAATCTGGAAGCCATTCCGACCAGATACCGGACTCTTTTCCAAAGTTGTAAATAAGACAATCGACGAGACCCACAGCATTCATACCAGTATTGAGAACAAACCCAATGTAAGAGACAATGCCTATTGAGCCACCAAATTCAGGACCCAGCGACCTCGAAATCAGATAGTATGCGCCGCCACCACGAACCGTGCCATTTGATGCCACAGCAGAAATGGAGAAGGTTGTGACGAGATTGATTATGTAGGCGGCAACAAGGAGACCAAGCATACCAAGAAGTCCAGCTTGTCCAAGGATGAAGCCGAAACGTATGAACATCAGGATAGAGAGGACATTGAGACTTGTTGGCACGAAGACTCCCGAGAATGTGTCGAGTTTGGTAGCAACGTTGATAGCTGGCTTTGGCTTGCGACTGGCTTTACTCCCGGTATTCGATGTGATATCATGATCAATCTCCGTGAGACCATTCCGAGATGTCCGTCGGGGTGGTGGTGAAGAGCTAGACTCTTGCGGTAGTGCATGACCGACAGCTTGTGCTACTGCCAATGGAGTTTGACGCTGCTCGGGGGGTGATTGTTTGATCGTGCCATAATCGCTCAGGTCTCGAACATCCGGTGGCAAAGAAGAACGTCGAAGGAGTTCGCCTGCATCGTCTGTAGCTGTTCTTGTCAGGAAGCTTGGTCTGCCTCTGGACAAAGTGCCTCTGAAGCTCGGCCACTTTGAGCCATGCTCTTGAGCCATTGCAATTTAGGATACCGAAACATGCTTCATCAATACGATTACCTGTGTGTCATGCTGACAGGAGTGGGCTTGGTACACTGACACCTTTGTATCTTCAGTGCGTTCTCACTAATTGTTGGCTTCCAGCACAACGACCTCCACTAACACAATGAAGTCACGAACCTTGGCTCGCAATTAGTGAATTGAGTGAATGCCGAACGCCTCTTCAGCTATGTGTATATCGCGAATCTTGATGGTGGACTTTCTAACGTCAAGTTACACAGACCGAGCCTCACCCTAAGATGTAATCAAGTGTGGAATTATCGAACCTAGGGAACGAGACGAAGCACATATGTTTTTTATATGCTCGGAAAAACTGATCCCCACGTAGATCTTTCGGCGATCACAGCCACCAGTGATTGTCAGGGACCTGCGGGAGTTTAGCCACACCTAACGAGGCTGTGCTGGAGGGTGGGGTTCCCAGAATAGGCTTGCAACCCTTGCAACCCTTGCCGAATGTGTAGCCCGTGCTCCAGGCATGTCAGGCCGAGTTTCTTTTTGCAGACGACACCCACAGCTGATATACTCGAATCTCGTGCTTTTGTTGACCAGCAGACAATATGATGTGATCCTGCGAGCTCTTATACAGTCTTTCTTACTCCGTGTTTGCTTCTGTCCTCCTCTCCCTAATAAAGCCTGCTACTAGGTAGCACTACCTACACGCACTCACTATTTACCGAGCTGGAAATATACCTTGATGTTTCCTAGCGACCTGCCGTGAAACCCAAATATCCCGCAGCCTATCATGTCTTCGCGACCTCTAGATATTCGATCAAGAGATGATAGAAGTTCGATCGGAGCTGACTCAATCTCTGAGTCAGCACCAAGATCATTCCGGCAGGCATCAACCATGAGACTCTCATCACCCATTCCCGGTCATACGCGAACACCCTCGACGGGTACGAGCACACCTAGCTCGAGACCGATGCTCATAGATAGGACAAGTGATAACATAATACGAAGCGAACATTCTTCTCTACCAGGCCCCGGCCCCTCTGCCCTATCCAGTGCTTTGGCGGGCAGTTCTCAGCCAGCTCCTCTGATGGCTGCTGGCACTCCTCCAAGAGCAGTGGATGCAGTTCTCAACGAACGCGCACCACGAAGTAATTACGGATCATTCGATACAAGACAGATAGCAGGAAGTCCAGCACCTAAAGAAGATCCAGAGATCGTCAAAAGGCATTTGGTACAGCCTGAAGAAGGCAGAGGTCGCTTCAGCAGTCCCCTAAGATTACAACAATTTGACGGTGCGAACTCGGACGAATTTTCCAGTCTACAACTTCAAGGAGGAGATATCACCCGTCAAGTATATCGCTGGGCTGAGGACGCAGATGGCAGTATGAGAAGTCGCTACAAACGCAGCCAAAGTTTTCATGTAAAGAGACCGGAGCCCCAAGACGAAACACTGGACATCAACAACATCAGGCAACCTGGGGGGTTCAGACGCAATTATTTGAGGAGAAATGCTGGCAGTCCTGCCCCTACTGGTCGCGCACCCGGCCGTGGCAATGTTGAAACAGACAGACCACAGCCAAAATTGTTCACAAACAGCTTCTTCGAATTCCTAACTCTGTACGGTCATTTCGCAGGTGAAGATCTGGAAGAGGACGACGAGGTGCTAGAGGAAGATGAGTATTTCTCTTCCGATGCTGAGCACACCTGGGGAGCGGACGACTCGGAGGAACGAGATTATGCAGAAGACAGCGCGCTGCTGACTCCCGGCGCCAAAAAGAGGCGCAAGCATCGCACAAGAGCTCCTGCTGGTGAGGGCAGTAGTTTTAACGCAGCTTTACTACTCCTCAAGTCTTTCGTAGGCACTGGCGTACTCTTCTTGCCAAGAGCCTTTCTCAACGGAGGCATGCTCTTTTCCTCCTTGGTCCTTGTGGGAGTGGCCGCCCTCAGCTTTTACTGTTTCGTCCTCCTGATCAATACTCGATCCGTGGTCGAGGCCTCTTTCGGTGATATGGGCGGTATACTGTATGGCAAGTGGATGCGATTTGCCATCCTCTCCTCCATTGTCCTCAGCCAGGTAGGCTTCGTCTCGGCATACACAGTCTTCACGGCGGAAAATCTTCAAGCATTCGTCTTGGCTGTAACCAAATGCAAATCGTTCATCGACATCAAATTTATGGTCATGTTACAGGTCGTCATCTTCCTACCTTTGAGCTTAATTCGGGACATTGGCAAGCTCGGTTTCACAGCCCTTGTCGCAGATGCTTTCATTCTTCTTGGCTTGATTTATCTGTATTACTACGACATCTTCACCATTGTTTCGAATAGAGGCATTGCCGACATCACGCTCTTCAACTCATCAAGCTGGACACTGTTCATCGGCACTGCTATCTTCACTTTCGAAGGAGTGGGTTTAATCATACCCATTCAAGAGTCGATGAAGCACCCACAAAAGTTCCCTGGCGTGCTTGCAACAGTCATGGTGGTCATCACAGTTGTAATGGTATCTATCGGTGCAATCTCATATGCTGCGTATGGCTCCTCTACGAAGACAGTCGTTCTTTTGAACCTTCCTCAAGATAGCCACATGGTCAATGCGGTACAATTTCTATACTCACTGGCTATTTTACTATCGACACCATTGCAGCTATTCCCGGCCATCCGTATTTTGGAGACTGAGCTGTTCACGCGAAGCGGCAAATACAATCCCTACATCAAGTGGCAGAAGAATGTTTTCAGATTCGTCCTTGTCGTTCTATGTTCACTGATTGCTTGGGGCGGAGCTGGGGATCTGGACAAGTTTGTTTCTCTGGTTGGAAGCTTCGCATGTGTTCCTTTGGTTTATGTGTACCCACCACTGTTACACTTGAAGGCGGTCTCGAGGACTCGATGGCAAAGGATGGCAGACTATGCTCTTTGCCTGCTGGGAGTTGTAGGGTGTGCATACACTACCGCCTTGACTATTCAACAGTGGGCGGGAGGTACGCAAGGGAAAGCCCCAGGATACTGTGATCCTCAATAAGGGATGTCTTGCTGTAGCCGTAGGACGTGATATAGAAGCAGATACTGCAACCAGGTCCTCAGCTTCAATCTATACCACAATGAGCATGGCTTTCCAGCTCGTATAGTCTTGTGTATCCTTCGCTTACATATCGATTTATGACACCCATTGGTCCTGTCAATACATGCATCTCGAATGCAGGGAGCTCAAGGCTCTTGCCTGTGAGGATGACTAAGGTACGAACTCCACCTTTCGGATGCTGTCGCTTATGCAAATCGAACTTAGGGCACGGCACGGATATCCAATCCAAGCCCCCTGCGTCAGTAGCGAGACAAAACGATTTATCGCGAATTGGTTATATGGGAATGGTTGTTGCGCATGACTAGCATATTTGACAGCATCTATTGCTATTTTTGTTCAATTGACTTGCTTGAAATCTGATCCTTGTGCTTGCTCTTGCCGACTCCTGTCCTATACCGAACCACGATCAGCTAATCTACACAATCTAGCTTGTGCCATGGATTATATTTGTGAATCTTAGAGTTGGAATAGAAGGCATAGAGCTGGCTCAATGTGTGCTTGTCACTTTCCTCGACGAATACGATCCTCCTAACACTTCGCATTCCTTCCGAATATGTCGAAAAAGTCGTTCCGGCCGTCCTTGCCCACCATCAAAAGTTCGTACTACGGTAACGCCGACCACGTGAACTTCAAAGAACGAATTGAAGACTATCTCGCTCCCAATAGTCGGAATCTACCCATGTATAAAGACAAACCGAACCACATACCCGGCAGACAGAAAGGAAATTATGGCAATAAAATAGGAGCAGTGATATTGCTCTTGGTGGGCGTGCTATGGCTCACAGGTATCGTGCGCATACCTGGTGAATCTACCTCGACCCACTGGGCATCAGGACCTCATAGGTGGAAGACGCGTAAAGAGGCAGTCAGAGAAGCCTTCATTCAATCGTGGGATTACTATGCCGAGCACGCATGGGGCATGGACACCTTTCATCCTGTGTCTCAGACAAGCAAGAACATGGGATGCGCGCCCGGAGACAAGACAAGTGTCTGTTCACCGACTGGTTGGATAATAGTGGACGCGCTGGATACTGCCATGGTAATGAATTTGACCTCGAGGGTGGCTAAAGCAAGAGAGTGGATATCTACCAGTCTGGATTTTGGCAAGGTGGAAAGTGAGATGAACACCTTTGAGACAACCATACGTGTGTTGGGCGGTCTGCTGAGCGCACATTATTTGAGTACGACCTTTCCCAGTCTCGCACCCTTGAGCGAGGATGACGTGGGCGAAAAGGGTGAAGACTTATACATTGAGAAGGCTGTGGATCTGTCTGAACGACTTCTCGGTGCCTTCGATACGCCGACTGGCATCCCTTACTCGTCGTGTATTCTCAATACCTCGATAGGCGTGCGTAGTCGTGGTGATGGTGGAGCGGCTTCGACTGCTGAAGCCACCACCTTGCAGTTGGAGCTAAAATATCTGTCCAAATTGACAGGCGAGCCGTTATATTGGGAAAAGGCTGAACAGGTCATGGCAGCGATTGACGCTCCACGAAGAGAAGGAAATCTGTTGCCAATTTTTGTGGATCCTGAAAGTGGTAATTTTCGTGGCAGCAATATTCGACTCGGTAGTCGTGGTGATTCTTACTACGAGTACCTAATCAAACAAT
This sequence comes from Lithohypha guttulata, assembly GCF_036872675.1. Classification (NCBI taxonomy): domain Eukaryota; kingdom Fungi; phylum Ascomycota; class Eurotiomycetes; order Chaetothyriales; family Trichomeriaceae; genus Lithohypha; species Lithohypha guttulata. Next base: position 1,459,486 of record NW_027042753.1, on the reverse strand, counting down.
ATCTGCAGACTGGGTCGCGTGAAACGATCTACCTCGACATGTGGGACGAGTTTCTGGAAGGGCTGAAGAAATACCTGATAACTTGGTCGGAACATGCTAATCTCACTGTCCTGGTTGAGCGACAATCAGGTCTGCACCATGAAATAACTGCTAAGATGGACCATCTAGTTTGCTTTCTCCCAGGAACAATAGTATTAGGGTTGACAAATGGTAAGACCGTTGAACAGGCGAAGGCAGAAATGGGGAGTACCTGGGGAAAGAAACAAGAGGAGGACCTCGTGCTTGCTGAGGAATTGATGAAAACATGCTGGGGTATGAATCTGGTAACACCAACTGGTTTGGCACCAGAGATTGCATATTTTCGTATTGGTAAGCCTGCACCGACGTGGAACTTTACGGATCCTGAGTGGACGATGCCACGTTCACTGCCGTTTGAAGACACACAATCTTGGCGCGAGGACTATGACATTCACTCAAACGATGTGCACAATCTGCAGAGACCCGAGACGGTCGAATCGTTGTTCTATATGTGGCGTTTGACAGGCGACATAAAGTACCGAGAATGGGGTTGGAAAATATTTGAATCCTTCATGAAGCACACTGCAGTCTACGATGAGGATGGAATGGTTGTGGGCTACACGAGCATAGGCAGCATAAAAGTTTTGCATGACAAAGCGGCGTCTGGGTTTGGCGGAAAAACGAATAGACTCATGATTGGACAACGTGTGCCACGAGATAATATGGAGGGTTTTTGGTTATCAGAGACATTGAAATATCTATTTCTGCTGTTTGAGGATGACATCTCTCCTTGGAACGATCTGGAAAATATTGTATTCAATACGGAGGCGCACATCTTTCCCCGATTTGATATTGGCACTGAAGGAAAAGTTTGGAAGACAGGATGGGAGAGGAAGGAAAGAGTAGTATTGGAAGAGCAGAAGCTGCCATGATGACGAATAGAGAGCAACAGAGTAATTTCAAGGCAAAAACAATGTTGGTTGACGAAGAAGCTCGAGCACTGACCCGTACTTTATTCCGCACGATTCGGCCTAGCTGCAACATTCAAGCAGGGACAACACTAGAGGCAGTTGCGAACATCAGCCTTTGACAAAAGGGCACAACACGACCCTCGACGCTGCAATTTCATTCCATGTTTTGCACACTATCGTCCATTGACGCCTCAGCGACATCTACAATTCCTGGTCCTCCCCACTGACGAAAGGTTCAAATCGATCAAGCTCGTCCGGCTCCTTGTTCTGAGTAGACATCATGTTCGAGCAAGTCGTGTATATTCACTTGCCCTCCAGAATCGACGACGACTTCTGTAGGCATTATGCACTGTACATTACCTCGACGAAGTCAAGACCATGTGCGTGCAGAAGTTTGGCGTCCTCTATAGCTTGCGTGGTGGAAAGGTACACCTCGATCACAAGGGGTGTTCTCCCTGGTCTGAGAGATGCAAAACAGGTAAGGGATTTCTTACGCTCCTATCACTTCTGTTGAGAGAACTGTTTTCGTGCCAGATCAACATAACACTTGCTCCTGCCAGGGTTGCTTATTTGCAATTCGACGTACTTATGCTAATCTTCCTTCGTACTCTCTCTGTAACTCGAAGATACATAACCTCACGTCCTGCGACTCTTTTCTATTTTCCCTTTCTCCCTGAGGCCCTTCAGATATTATTGAGTGTCACTCCACACCTGTACTCGAATTGTTTTGTCTCAAATCATTGTCACCAATCCTGCGCCACGACCAATCACCAAACGCGAATTGACGAATTCGAAACCCTCCCCAACGCTCGACGAATATTAGCCTTCCTTCACACTTGCAAACACCAGTGACGCCTGAACATAGGCACTTAGTCCTCGGGCGGTGGTGACATGCTTCACCTGAAAGTGCCGCTTCACGGCCACAAACACGTCGCTTCAGCTAGTGTACGTCCATGTGTTGGTGCGAAAGTGCTGGCCACGTACTACTGCACTGGCAGGATCCTCGCGTAACATTAATCCAGGTACTCAAATACCAGCACCAGCCGTAATCTGACACGTTCAAACACACGTGCGAACCTCTGCTTAATGAAAGCTGGCTGTGGATTTTCGTTCCGACTCGTTTACAGACCTTTGCTTTTTCTTGTCCCCATACATCTCCCATCTCTACAAGAAAAGCAAAGTATGACAGGTGTAGTCTTGCAAACAGGCGAACTTGTATTGTCATAAATCCCCAACCAAGAGGCAGCCTTTGACCCATGGGAACGCATTTCGTTCTGCCTTTTGGGGTCGAGCATGCGTGACCATGTCGACGAGGTGTGTAAACAAAGGTTTCGTACCTTTATGCGCAGACTGCGGGTTCGGATCTCGAAGCTCTCCATTGTTGATGAAGTCGTTGTTCTCCCTTTTTTATTGCTGGAAGGGAGAATGACGATTTCGTCCCTCGTGCATATGGACCTTAACGGGATGTGGTTGGGGTGGTCGCTGACGTGTTTAATATCCCTGAGTTCTTCAATTAGGATGGTGAATGATCTGGAAGAGTGTTAAAGGATAGACGAAGTGATCAGTTTGTGTCGAGCACATGCCCGATTTCTTTCTATGCAAACGACTTCAAGAGACAGAATTGAAACAAACAACACAGTGAGCTGCTAGTAAGGCAGGTATACCAAAACATCAGTGAGTTAAGGTTATGGTCAGCAAAGGAGATCCGTACACGAGAAGCTGACTTTGTCAACACAGACGAAATCGCACAAAACAGAACAAAACTAACCTTTCCGTCGATCGTGATCGCTGACGCTGGCAGTCAATATTTCACTGTCTTCTGACAGCATACCACGCTCTCGTCCTTTGAGACGCTAGACTTCTACTTTTTTTTTCAATGCTTCTTGTGCCTTGAGCATAGAGGTGAGGAAGACACCACCTTTGCAACTGTCGCATATCTCGTCTTCGCCTATCTTGGCAGCAGACAACATATCACTGAGATCACCATTTCCACAGACCAGAGATTTCTACTCGTAGAGTAGGAAAATCAAGGACTTGGGACTGAAACTCGATTGAATTGCAAATTTGGTGATTGTGAGTAGGTAGGTACTTAATTAAAGAAAACATGCGGACAAAGTGGTTCATAGCAAGCAAGCTACATACGTAATACACGACAGGTAACGACTCCCAGCTGCCTCTGTGAAATCCGAACCAATATTGGGATGACCTTCCACTTCCACGATAAAGCACGAATGGATCAACAAGCTTTACGCTGGAAAGGTGCATTTGTTACTCCCATTCGATCAATCCTGTATTCGAATAAAATCCAGTTTTCACCACCGTTCTTGGTTGTAATCGGCTCAGGATTTCTGCATTACTGTCTTCGTTTCTAACTAACAGTCAGTAAGTGCCTCCTCAAGAATTGGCAGCTCGTCTTACCTGTCCATTCACAAGTCCAAGCCCTTGACCTACGGGCTGCTGCTCGCTAGAAGATCTACCTTTCAGTACCTTTTGTCCCGACACAGGACCATTGATCTCCCTGTCGAGATCCATGTATTCCTTAGCAGCGTCTTTGGTTCCTCGTTCCAACAAATACTGCATATATGTAGTTACCAAGGCTTGAAGCACAGGTATGGAGAGCTTCGTCTTTTGCAGTACATCGTCGACCACACGTTTTATGTGAGTGTGATGCTCTTTCTCCGAATCAGGCGATGCAGGTTGATCAATCTCGAACTTGAGGAAGCTCGTCCAGAATGCGGCACTGTCGAGGTAATGCTGTTGATTCTTCCTGTATATTTGACGGGCTTCTTCGGCTGAGCCTTTTGTTCTGTAGACTAGTCGAGCCCATTCAGCAACGACAGCAGCTTTGGCTGTAGTGTCACAAGCTGGATTGTCAAGTTGAGCTTTGTAGACAGCGACTGCGGGGTCTAGACCATCGTGCCTCCTGCATGTGTTGGCCCACGAGATGATGGTTTCGACATGACTTGGCAATTGGAATAATATTGCTTCATGGATGGCCTTCGCAACATCGACCCGACCCTGCATCTCTTCGAAGTAGGCATATTGAAGCCGTATGGCTGGAACTGCGATAGGAACGAAGATACAAGACGCTCGCTGGTAGATATTCCTGACCTCTTCTTGCTTGTTGGACTGAGCTATCATCCATCGAGCATATCTCATCCAGAACTCATCATGTAGAGCGCACGTGATGAGACATCGTTCGTAAAGGAATTGGATGCGGGTGAAGTCGCCTTCTGCTTCTTCAAAGTCGAGGTATTTTCGCCAATTGACAATCTGACCCTCATCGAGATCGGTAACATGGAAGTAAGGCCGTTTGATTTCGGATTCGTACGTCCATCGTTTCGTGGTCTCGGCTTGTGTTTGCTGAAAAGCGTTCAGGTGGTATTGGTCGATTCGTGTACGTAAATCTCGTTCGACCTCGACTTGACTACGACCAGCCTTGTAGCCAGCACCCTCGTTCTCGAGCTCGATCTGTAGTTTGGTGAGCACACCAGGTGGGACGATCGCAGTCAGAGGACGATTCTGTGCCATAGTGCGGTATTTCTCGAAGTATCTAGCATATTGGTGCATCGGAATAGCACTAATCCGATTAAGAATAGCGAAGATCCTGTCATGCTGTTCCATTCGCTCTTCGAACTCGATATATTTATCCCAGAAAATATGGGCCAGGAAGTCAAGGCCCACACATGTCGCGGCTCTTTCGAATAACCTAGATAGCGTGTGTCAGCTGAATGTATGAACAAATTAGGATAAGGGACGGAAGAGGGTTGGCAAACATGAGTCGGTCATTCTGCATAGGCAGGAAATTCCACCACAATGTAAAGGGCATATTGACTCGAGGATATCTCCAAGCATAACAGACGTGCAAGTGCTCATTGCAATGATGTACGAATACGCCTGAGGACAATTGTGAGATAACAGCAACGACAGGGTATGGACCATCTCACCATCAGCCTTGACTGATTATATCGGCTGTTGTAAATGCGAGATGCATGCGCTCTATGCATAAGTTGTGTTTCTTCTTAGGGCCATACTTACTCTCTAATGATCTCCGGTTCGTGACTGGTTTCGGTCTTGAAAGAGCAGTAGTTCGTCCAGAGGTCGACCGAGTTTGTGATGCTGGACACGCCGCGCTCGTAGATGAGTTCGGCAGCCTCAGTGCCTGCTATAGAGAATTCGAGGTCGGCGTACTTCTTCCAATAACCGAAGAACAGAGGGAATTTGGCGAGGAATCGATCGTAGACATTGCGCACCGAGGTGATGGCTTGCGAACTCGAGTTTCGGTTGATGCCACCTTCGAGGCTCTCACCAGCCTTGACCAATTTCTCCCATACTTCGTAATTGTCTGGATCGTCCTCCTGGAGAACTTTTAGCAAGTAGATTCTAGAGTGTAGAAGAAAAACTCACGACTTCAGCAAGGACTTTCCTCAGCTCTATGTATTCCTCATCACCACCACCAAAAGCATCCATCAAGACGCGTCTTTCTCGGGAGTTCCAACTTGAAGGCAGGTGTTTAGAAGCGGCAGAGACACAGGAGGGGACGCGAAGAGACGGTTCTGCTGTGCAACGAGAGGCGACGGATAGGATGCGCTTGGGAATAGATAGAGATATGTTCGAGGTTGGTTGGGCGAATACTGGAGTGATATACAGTCAAAGGCACGCGTTAAACAAATGCGCAAACTTATTGGAAAGTTGCCGCTGCAGCGGTATAGTGCATGCCATTTGCGCGGCCTCGGCTAGCTGGATAGAAATAGTTTGGTGCAGCTCGATCACTTTCAGCCTTATTTACGACTTACAGAATTCGTTTCACCATCAAGCATACCCTTCTTCTTGAGAGTCACTCATTTCATCATTGCAGCTTTGATAGACACTTCGTTGAGAAGACGGCAATAGGAGCATTGGAGCTGCTGGAAACTTCAACTGACAATGGCTGCCATTGCTGCACAATCCCCTGCGGGAAAAGCCCTACCCGAACGATTACTCAGTTTCTTTGCTCGATTTCCACCACGATTATATGGATCGCACTTTACGAATGAGAAAATTCCGACCATAAGAGAAAAGATAGCGAAAGAGGGCAATAAAAGGACAGGTACACCTCCAACCGCATCGAAGATTGCAAGCAGATCAGCATCAAAATCACAAACCCAGACATCAAGTTTACAAAGCCAGCAACTACAGGTCGAAGGGTCTGCTACAGCAACTGCAGAGGTAGATCCTATAGAATCCTCGGATACACTCTTCGAGTTGCCAGCACAAGTCCAAGCAGAAACAGAAACAGAAGCTCGACCACAACCAAGACTCCTTCTCGACCCTGACACCAACAAACCCATCTTCGATCCTGCCGATCAGCCTCCAAATCCCTTTCTGCCCTACAAGAACCCAGCTACTGGTCGCTGGCGCGGTCCTACCATCTCCCTGCGCCGTCAAGCTGAACTCTTCAAGCTCGCGCGTGTCTACGGTGTCGAGCCGCTACTCCCCGCAAGTCGCAAGAGCTCAGAATTCAAGCAGACAAGGATACTCGAAAGAGGTTTGGCTGTGCAGGGTACGGGTGAAGGCAAGCATGTCAAGGGTCATAAGTGGGAGAGGCAGATGGGAGTTACATTGGAGAGAAGGATAACGGCCATGGAGAAAATGCCCGCACTGATCAGGGAATGGAGAATGAGAGGTAATGGACGGAGATGGAAGAAATATCCCGCCAAAACTGGTGCGTAAGAGGAGATTGTGGTACACAACTTTTGGTCGTTGTTCAAATGTCAACGATATCCTTGTGTTAGCACTCATATCAAGCTGTTTTGACTACAAGAAGCTAGCGATAGAGAGAAAGAGAGGACTCTGTCAAAAGACGAGCATTGTACACTACCATTTCGAGCGTGAGGTCATGTTGTTCCTGCAGAAGAGGCCGTGTTCTGTCGACCAACTGGATCATCCAGGTGATACAGTGCAACAGCACAAGAAATGTTTCCAAATTGTTAACACCTTCATCAAACAAAAGAAACTTCAACACAGCACATCTTGGTATTTACCTACCCTAACGATCCCCGGGTCATCCCGGGGTATTTCCTGAACCCGGAAAAGCACACCCACATCTGCATACATCTACTCGCATCCACGTGCAACACATCGCATACGCCCACCCTGCCACTGAGAATGTTCTAGGGTGTCACACTACGAATAAAGAGTCCACCACAAATGAGGCGATTATTACTATATGCAACGACGCGGGTGCGTGTGTATACCTATTTGGGCGAGGTGCAGCTTGTGGTGGCTGTGTTTCGTTTCGCGAATACGTTGAGTGTGTTTACGGGTAGCACAACAGAAAAGTGCGAAAAGAGATAGAGGGTTGTGGTTAAGGTGATGCTCGCAGCTGTGCCAGCGTGTGTACATGGACATGTAGATTGCGCTACGTGTTAACAAATATGTGTATATATACATTAGAAAAGTTCATGGTCTCGTGAAGTTGAGCGTATGTTTTCAAGCCCTTCTTCGTGATGGGAAGGAGGGTTATCTTCCTGGTGAGTCTCAGAGTGCTGTAAATACGTAGGTATATGTACAATAAAGTAGAAACCGAAAAGGTCGAGTCGGGTGGATTGACAACGTTCTGTGTAGAAGACGTGAAATATCTGTGATGGTAGACCATACATGTTCTTGGTGCTGAGCAAATGATTGACAGCTTTCGAGGAAGCTTCTTATACTGATGAATGATGAGCGATTTATATGTGCCATGTGCATTCATTCGGAGATATTGACAACACCCTGTTTGCGACGCTGATGATGTCGGCTCTTCGGTGGACTGCAAACGACCAGACTGTTTCGACTATTAGGTGTAGTCGAGTCTTTGATCGTCGTCCCCGGTGGACTATGGGCAGCCCTGCGCGTCAAAGGACTCCTACTATTCCTGTCGCTTCGAAAGCTGTCTGCGGGACTAGCAGGTTCTGACACCGGAGAGGTCAGATTAGATGCATCGCTGTTGCTTCGTTGCCTTGTGAAACAGTCGGCGCAATCGCATGCTCTGCTGAGTCGTCGTTCAACCATGTCTTTGGCAACTTCGAAATCTCGTTCAACTTCTTCCTTGTAAAGAGAATGTTCGACCATTCTATCGTAGTGGCGACATTGATACATGTTGAACTGAGTGTGAGATGTACGGCGTCGTTCAGCTTGCTGAGCTTGCCATGCTAGATAGTTCTGATAGTTTGCATCGTTATGATCCCGACTCGTGTTTGTGCCAGGAAAGTCGAGCTTGTGGGAAACGGTCATGTTGGGTGATCTTGTTCACGATGGATTCTGAAGAAATAATTCATGCGTTCGAGTCGGAGCCCTTCAGCTCTATTAATTCTTGAGTTGAGGTTGTGTGTAATAAATATAATGATCACGGAATGTTCATGAAATCAGATGGTGAGACGTAGTAGTAATAAGGATACTAGTAGTTAGAGAGTAGAACAACAGGCTGCACAGACTTAGGGGCTATAAAAGCTTGATAAAGAAACGTCCAGCTGGGAATGCAAGGGGTTATACCTTACTTTGAGTTGTTGCATCACGCATTGTTGCTGTCCGTCGGCGGAAGAGGTTACCGTAGGTTTGGTTTGAACCCCAGCAAGATTCTGCGACAACAAAGAATAAACCGCAGCAATCGAGAATCGCGATGATAAGCCATCACGGATCGATGTCTGGAGTTTACCAGCCAATCACCGTGGCCTTTGTCTTGGGAGTAGCTCCACACAGCAGGACTCTCAGGTACGAAAGCCGCGTAGCCCCCCGTCAATTTGAAAGGTTATTCGATCATACCTTGGTAGGAAAGAGCATCCGGTGAAGCACAACCTCGTTTGAGCGACTAAACATCCGGTTTTCATGGCCAATAGCTACTTTTGCTAAACTTGGCCTTCGCGTAATCTATCTCTTTCGCCACAAGTACTAAATTGCCTTGTTCCGTGGTCGGAAGTGCGTACCCACGCCTCCTTTTGCATGGCAGGACGTGTGGATTTCAACACGTGTAGGTCGACGTCAATTCAATAATCGTGGATCGAACGATGTAAGTGATCGAGTGCGAACGATACAAATTATGTCACCGCGAGTGGTGTGAGTAGAAATCAGACTGGTTGAGTATGAAGGTTGTCATCTGCATATGGTCAATCTGCAAGTCTTGGAGGAAAATGTTTGTGGCCTGGAATTTAGTCCTCACACCATGATGAGAACCAGTGACCGTTGTTATGTGCTTCCTGAAGGTTGCAGGTCTGCATTACCCCACATGTCTGCCCCGGACTCTGTTTTAGCCCTGCATTTTTGAGGTAAGCAGAGAGTGGCTCTTGGCCCTCAACAGAACCTATTCTGGCCTAATTAGATGCCTGACGCCACTGACGCGGAATCCTACTGAAAGCACACGAAAATGGAGTGTGCTTTGGTGTGGTTGTACAACATCATCCAACGATTTATTAAAGCGGGCACGTTTATGTTGACGACGTTCGCATTGACATGTGAAAGGTACCAAGTTTCGTCTTACATGCTGTGCTGGCGATGCTGTAGGACCGACGTCTTCGCAACATTGTTTTTAATACTGTCTCATATCCAGAACTTGGTGCCTCGTTTTGTATGTAAGAGGCGCCAGAGAAACATCAGCTGAATGCTTCCTAAAGCCATAAGAAGTCCTGTGAACAACTGGACTCCGACAAAGTGTTTTCCGTCTGGGTTCGAGGCTCTAAGGACTGCGCCAGCTATCGGAGGGCCAATCAGGTTAGCTATACTCGATATCTGTGGTTGTGTCAGCCGCGGTCTTATGCTGCCGTTGTTGGTGTTGCTACTCACGCTCTGCGCCATGCCTAATCTGGTACCAAGCACTTTAGGATCCGGGCAGACAACTGGAAAAATACTCGGTGGTAGTGGGACCAGAGGACCGGAAAACGCGCCTAGTCACATATGAGCCAACCATATCATTTACAAAAGAGGTAATAGGCTTACCATAGAATGCACAAAAGGCCACGAAGCCTGCGTAGCTGTTAACGCCCATCCATGCAAAGCAAACTATAGCAGAAATGGCTGCACATCCTGTCCATGCAACCATGACGCCAAAGTAGTTGGCCGCGACAGCGGCAAGCATTCGTCCAGGCACTGAAGCTGCTTGCGATGCAATCAATGTATATGAGGCTCTCGCCTGTGTCTGTCCGAGAACTGATTGTGCATATGAGGGCATGTAGAAATACGGTACCAGGTAAGCCATGAATGTCGTGAAGGTTACACCAGAGTAAGACCAGAATGGCGCGTCCTTCAGAGCTGCTTTATCGAACAATTTTCTCTTCTTCCCAGTCGATAACGATTTTGTGTTTGTTGCACCTAGCAGCAGGAGTGGGAGTGCAACACAGTACGTTCCCAGCATGAAGAAGCCTAGGACTCGAGCCGTCCAGGCGAAGCCTAGTTTGGGTAGGCATGCCTCGAATAGCACAGTATACAGGATACCTCCGATAGGAGCGCCACACGTGCAAAGACCAACAGCAATAGACCTGTTCTTCACGAACGACCGACTGATTAGGGCCATGGTCGGAATGAAAAGCGCACCGCAACCGAAGCCAATACACAACCCCTGAGTGAGGAAAATCTGCCAGTACTGATCTGACAACGACAACATGAAGGCGCCAAGTGTGCTCAAACACGCACCGAAGTAGATCAGGTACATGTAGTAACCCCAATCGAAGATCGGACCCGTCCATAGTCCCGAGATAATCAACAGGAAGGATTGTATGCTCCCAATCCAGGCTATGGCAGACGAGCTAGTGGTCGGAAGGTATTGCTGCTCGTAGTAGTTTTGAAACGTGCCAAAAGCAAAGGTATAGCCCCACAGATTGAACCACAGGAAGAAGCAGCCGAGGACTTGGAGCCACGCACGCGCTCCGCCGTCTGGTACCTCGACGGGGGTTGTGTTGGCAGGTATCTCTGAGGGAACATTTCCTAGTGGTGCGGAAGTGATGTCTTTCACATTTGCTTCGGCAACGATGTCTGAGTGGCGGTCATATTCGTCGAGCCTGACAACAGCTTTTTCGCTTGCTTCTGTCATCTGGGCGTACTTTGGTCTGTGTCTCCAAGTCAATCGTGCTGTTTGCACCGCTATAGCATTCACTTAATGTGAGAATTTCATGGCCAGTTGTTCGTCTTCGGGGACTCGTAGAAGGACCGTCATGCTGTTTAGGCCGGCAGTACGGCAATAATATGGGTGTTGAGGACTCTCGACATTTCTAAGCCGTTCAGAAACAGGTTAGCCGAACAGTGGTCCTGCCTCTCTAGCGTTGGTTTGTCGGAGTCGATGTCGATATTCTCATTTCTAACAGGTTGGGACGATGTACGTGCCGAGGTCGGTGAAAAGGTGTCCGGGGAAGTGGGCATGTCCGTTACGGTCTCGAGCTATAGTATGCCGGACATGCTTTGGTAGATGGACAGACAAATGCATGTTGAGGAACAGTGATATGAGACGGTAGTTGCAATTGATAGTAGCTTGACGGTAGTAAGGTGGAACGCACGAAACGATGCTGAGAAGGCAGTCTGTCCAAATCGCGGGTTGGCCTGGTGAGGAAGAGTTGTGACCCACGCGTCACTGGAGTACCTCTACATGTTTATTCAATAGTGCCAAGAGAAAGTCGCCGTACCTGATCTCTAACAACGACCGCTGCCAGGAGCTTGTACATGATTAACAGGTTGATGAGCTCGGAGACAATACAGGCAAGCATTGTGTTGTGATGTACCATGCTTTAATCAAAACACACCACATCACATCGCGAAAAAAGGTAGCCACCTTGAAAGCGACAGCTAAACAGCTCAAATGTTATGCTCTACTTCGATCTGGCGCAGTGCCAGGGCTCATGTACGTTGAGAGCAGAACAGCTGAAGACACGCAAAGCTGGGTCAATACTGTCCATGGCTTGAGATACAAAGACTACCAATTGATCGCTGCAACTTCACGGGCAAACGAGAAAGCCTTGATAGCCTCTGAATACGGTGTGTTGAGAGAGGTAGATACCGTCAAAGACTTTGCTGCGGAAATGGAAAGTAAAGGCTTGCTGCCGTGGTGGCGCAACGCGATGGGCTTCTCATAAAGGTTGACGATAGGGGTTGTGTTGGGGCACCAGCATGCACACAAGTCAGCTTTATCACAACGATCGTTGACAAGGCTATACTGGTCATAGAGCTCGAATATAAGCTAGATATGAAGACAATCTGGAAGCAGGAGACAAGCCATACTGGGGAAAAGCTTCAGCTTGCTGGAAATCATACACTAATTGAGGTGCTCCCAGAAGGACTCCTGTAACACCTCTACAACTGCAACCAAACTACAATTTAGTATATTCTAGTTTGCCCTCCAGCTTCTTCGACTCGGCCACCTTCCGTACGGCTTTGTTGAAATCATCCTGGTTTACAGCATCTCTGTAGTCCTTGATTGCGAATAGACCAGCCTCAGTAACCACGTTTCTCAGATCAGCACCATTGAGCTGGTCACTCATCTTGACTATGCTCTCGTAGTCGATTTCTCCTTCGGTTACCACACCCGCAGCATGAATCTTCATAATTTCAAGTCTACCAACCTCGTTCGGTAGGGGAATCTCTATCTTTCGATCGAGACGACCAGCTCGCAGCAGTGCCGGATCTAGAGTATCAGGTCGATTCGTGGCCATGATGATCTTTGTCTTGCCCAGATAGTCGAAGCCGTCCAGCTGGTTTAGGAGTTCCATCAATGTTCTTTGGATCTCCCTGTCGGCCGAAGTGCCTTCGCTGAATCGTCTTCCACCGATAGCGTCGATTTCGTCCATGAAGATGATACATGGTTCGTGCTCTTTAGCGTATCCGAACATTTCTCTGATCAAGCGAGCAGATTCGCCAATGTATTTGTCTACAATAGCAGAACTCACGACCTTCAGAAAGTTTGTGTCGAGACTGCTAGCCACGGCTCTTGCCAGCAGTGTCTTTCCTGTTCCTGGTGGGCCGTACAACAACACTCCTTTGGGTGGTTTGATACCTACTCTCAAGAAGAGCTCAGGGTTCTTGAGGGGTAACTCAATGACTTCTCTTAGTTCTCTGATTTGATCGTTCAGCCCGCCGATACCTGCGAACGATACCTGACCAGGATCTTCTAATGACATGTTGTATACTAGGGGATCGACTTCTCGTGGTAGCATGCGCATGATGGTAAGGGTCGTCATATCAAGGGCAACTCTCGTTCCTTGCTTCAATTTGGCCTTGTCGACTTTGGATCGACATCCAACCACATATCGAGGACCAGAAGAGGCTTTGACAATAAACCTCTCCTCGTCTAACTGCTTGAGCACTTCACCGATAATTTGACCAACACTCTGGAGAGCCTTGATGTTATCTTCTGTGGTTTCAAAATCTTTCTGCAAGCCTTTGATGTCCATCCGTAATGCCCTTAGTTTAGCTTCCCATTCTCTGGTTTCCAGCATCTTGTCCTTGAATTGTTGTAGAGCCTGCGCTCTTTCTGGATCGCCGCCGCCGTCCATCTTGATAATTGTCGAGTCTGAGGTCGGGGAATTACTCGTAAAGTGAGGGAGGTTATGGATTATCAGCTTCGTATATCGGTGAGACTCAACTATATGGGCAGGAGAATTGAAGGGTGTAGCAGTTGCCTGAGACTGTCGACTCTCGTTGGTAGGTACACTTAATTGCTACTATAAACCTCCGGCGCGCATTTACAGGTAGCAAATGGCACGCGTCATGGGCTTCGCGAGGCTGACTCAGCCTCGTCTCGATTTTCTACCTCCACCTCGGAAACACGAGATTCAAGTCGTTCTTATGCGCCGCCTGTGAGCAGCTCGTCAACATATTCCATACCGACTTGAAGAAGGATTCACGTCAATTGCTGTCGCTTCCGGTCAGCGACTGTACTCGTGTAACTGCTAAATACTGCAAAAATGGCAAGTACAATGATGGTAAACGGACATGTTGCAATACCTGGACCACCCGTTGACACTGATCTAAGTCCCCCACCTCCTCCCTCAGACCTGGCTCCTCCGCCGCCGCCGACAGAAGATGTCGCGCCCCCTCCACCATCAGATCTGCCGCCTCCACCCCCAGTTGAAACTACGGAGGAAGACACAAGCCTCAATCTAGGCCCACCAAAGAAAGTCAAGAAAGGATGGGGCTCGAAGCCCAAGTCGCAACCATTAAGCGTTGAGGAACTGGTAAAAGCAAAGCGCGAGGCTGATGCTGCTGCCGCGAAGCCGAAATTCCTGTCGAAAGCTCAACGTGAAAAGCTGGCTCTCGAAAAGAGGCAGCAGGAGGTAGAGCAGCAAAAGTCTGTCACCAATGGCGTAACTAATGGCCATGCTCCTTCTGACTCGAGAATGGATATAGATGTCAAGGAGGATAGAGCACCGGTACCTTCCGGTCCGCGATCACAACGCAATGGTGGTCCACCCACTGGTCCAAGTTCTATGCGCTCAAGAGACGGTCCCAATAGAGGTTACGATATGTCTCCTCCTCCTGCACCCAAGCCTATAGCCTTCGGTACTTCAGATTCTAAAGAGTCCCGAGGACAAAAGCGTAAGGTCGACGACGAAGACTCACAAGCAGAATTACTGCGGAAAAGATATATGGGTCAGGCTACAAACGTATCCAAGTTCTCGGCACAGAAGAAACGAAACAGAACCACGGACAAGAAGTTTAACTTCGAGTGGAACACCGAGGAAGACACAACACCTGACTACGATCCTCTCTACCGAACTCGTGCTGATGTCGGGCTAGGCTTTGGACGAGGTCGTGTGGCGGGCTACGACGATACAAAAGCTGAGGAAGCAGCCAAGAAGTATGCCGCTGCAATTGCTGCTCGTGACAAGGAGGCTGGCAATACTCGCGCACAGGAGATTCTAGACATGGAGCGACGCCGCAGAGAAGAAGGAAGCCGCACAGCCATCGATAAGCACTGGTCTGAAAAACGACTGGACCAGATGCGCGAACGAGATTGGCGTATCTTCAAAGAGGACTTCAATATCGCAACCAAAGGTGGTGGTCTTCCGAACCCGATGCGTAACTGGGCAGAGTCCGGCCTGCCAAAGCGTCTCCTCGAGCTTGTCGACCAGGTCGGTTACACAGAGCCTAGCGCGGTACAAAGAGCTGCCATTCCTATTGCCCTCCAAGCTCGAGATCTCATTGGTGTGGCTGTGACCGGTTCTGGTAAAACAGCCTCCTTCCTCCTGCCCCTCCTAGTCTACATTGACGGTTTACCACGACTCGACGAGTTTGAATGGCGCCGCAACGACGGGCCCTACGCCCTCATCCTTGCCCCGACCCGTGAATTAGCCCAACAAATAGAGACCGAAGCCCGCAAATTCGCCGGTCCGCTCGGCTACAACGTTGTTTCCATTGTTGGTGGTCACTCAATTGAAGAGCAAGCTTACAACCTGCGTAACGGTGCTGAGATAGTGATAGCCACTCCTGGTCGGTTGGTCGACTGTATCGAGCGTCGCATACTGGTCCTGTCACAATGTTGCTATGTCGTCATGGATGAAGCCGACCGCATGATCGACCTGGGCTTTGAGGAGCCTGTCAACAAGATTCTCGATGCCTTACCAGTTTCCAATGAGAAGCCCGACACGGAAGAAGCAGAAGACGCTAAGACCATGACCATGCAGTTGGGTGGCTCTACCAGGTATAGACAAACGATGATGTACAGTGCCACTATGCCAGTCGCGGTCGAACGTATAGCAAGGAAATACCTCCGTCGCCCAGCTACAGTCACGATCGGTAACGTAGGTGAAGCAGTTGACACAGTCGAGCAGAGAGTTGAGTTCGTCGGGGGTGAAGACAAGCGCAAGAAGCGCCTTGCAGAAGTTCTACGCAGCGGTGAATTCAAGGCACCAATCATCGTCTTCGTCAACATCAAGAGGAATTGTGATGCTGTCGCACGAGATATCAAGCACATGGGCTTCAGCTCTGTTACGCTTCACGGTAGCAAGACGCAGGAACAGCGAGAAGCCGCACTGCTCTCTGTACGCAATGGTCAAACAGACGTCCTTGTCGCTACCGATCTTGCTGGTCGTGGTATCGATGTCGCCGACGTCAGTCTGGTCGTCAACTTCAACATGGCCAATAACATCGAAAGCTATACGCATCGTATCGGTCGTACAGGTCGTGCAGGCAAGAGTGGTGTCGCACTTACCTTCTTGGGGCCTGAAGATAACGACGTACTCTACGACCTGAAGCAGATGCTGATGAAGAGTCCATTGTCACGTGTACCCGAAGAGTTGAGAAAACACGAAGCTGCACAGCAGAAGAAGAGTACCTTGCCTGGTGGTTCAGCAGGGAAGAAGACCGCAAGCGATGAGAGTGGTGGCTTTAGCAGCAAGGGAGCTCAGACCTGGATGTCATAGAGTGAGTAGTTCATGAAATCCCAAGACGTGTGAAGTCCGTTTTGAGGCGCTGTCTGCGGCCTGCATAAAAGTCAAAAGATTTGTATAAGTTCAAGAAATATGCCTGTCTCGCACTAGCTCATAATTATGTGAGCCGCTAGTACCTGCATGTGCAACGCATTATTGACAAAGCAATTCTGACAATTTGTCACAACGTGGTTGAGGGGAAATGTATTATGGAGGAATTGCACCTACCTAATGTTAAAAGGGATTTCATCCTAGGGAAGGAGCTGTCTAGATGTTCGGTTGATTCCACATGACGTTATGGTGAACCAAGTCTTCAGAACTCTTTCGATATATTTATACCCGCAGTGTCCCACAGTTTCGAGTTTCCTGCACTGACAAGCAAAAGACTGTAGCATCAAGGAACCACACCATCAACCGTCACAATGAGCTCTCAAGGCAACTTCCCTCTCGGTGGCTCCGAGGTATCTGACAGCCGAGCGACGGCAACATGCTACTGCGGCACGGTACAGCTCGAATTCGTAAGCATTCTCCTACCACACTCGACGTGAAAACCCTTTAGTTTCCCACTAACTTTGAGTCCTAGCCTACCGAAGGTGAAGACTTCGTCGACTCCTTCATCTGCAACTGCACCGACTGCCGCAAAATCACAGCCTCAATGTTCGCCTCCAACTTCATCGTCAACGACAGCGCCGTCAAACACCTCAAGGGTCAAGACAAGCTCACCAAATTCAGCCAGAACAAGACAATCGCCACTGGAAACACAATGTCAAACTACTTTTGCAGTGTGTGTGGGACGCTGATGTATCGAGTGTCGACGGGCTTTCCGGGCAAGTTTGTTATGAGGATTGGTACTGTGGATGATTTTAGTTTGCATGCGACGAAGTTGAAGCCCAGGATTGAACAGTTTGGTAGGGATCGGGTAGATTGGTTGCATGGGGGTGAGGGTGTGAAGCAGGTGGAAGATAATTACTATACCGGATAGTCTTTGGCTGGGCTTTGACTACGACAGAGGTGAGAGGAATTACACCCCACATCTCTAGCACAGTCTCTTTGCTGAGGAGATACGTGCCACGAAAAGGACAAGCATACAAGCATGGAACGATAGTATTGCTCCAATTGATACCCAACCCACAACGCTTCTTCTGCCTCACCTCATTTTCTGTAAGCAAGATATCGGGATGACATAGGATTTGGACACACACAACCTCGAGACATAGGTCGCTAGCTAGTACAAAATGCTGAGCTCGAAAGGGCTCTTCCAAGCACGTGACTCGCGCACGAAGCTCGAGCATGAACGACAAGTTATTCGGAAGATGCCGTCGTGCTCATTCCAATGGTTGATGTGATAGCAGCTCTGCACACACTGCCGACGTGTTGCCTGGCAGGGAGTTCTGCCCCATGCTCAATGGCTGTCATCAACAACCAGGTTCAGCATATCCCTATCTCGCTTGTCACGCGATGATCATCTTCAATATCAATCTGGTGGCTTGAGTATTTCCGGCAGCAAGTGTGCATGCTGTTCATGGGAGATCTCAAATTGTGATTGCACCTTTTGCGAGCCGTTCAGAAGCGCGACCTACGGGTCTTCGCTCGATAACTGGGGTGACTACACCAATCGGATGTTGGTGATCTGACGACCAGGTTGCGACTAGTTAGGTGCAGGAAACGCGGCACGAAAACATGCTGCAAATGACACGAAAGCAAGTCGTGCATCGCGGAGAGGTTTCGTTATGAGCTGTAAGATACACATTAAGCTTTTTGGTGAAGGTCGAAGCAACGCGCTTGCTTTGGATAATCCACCTGCAATTGCTGATTCGCGAGATGGCCCACTGTGGTTGCCAATCACAATGTCGACCACACACACCAGCGCTTAATGGCCAGTGAATCATGCTTTCCCTTCGTCTTCTACGCGCCCTTTCGCCAGGAGTTTGTGTAAGAGACTATGCGGCGCTCAACAAACATCCAATCAATGTCTACTCTATGCCGCTACGACAAAAATACAATCCATCACTCCAGGTTTCACCAGCGGCCAAAGATGCCATGGCCGTTTTCTGCGGCTCAGGTCAAAGATAGCTCTGTCTATGGCGAATATGGCTAGTCGCTACCTCGATCTTCCTCTTCAAACCCAGCAAGCAAGCATACTGCTATCTTAAGTAGGTACGAAACTGTGCAACCTGATATTGACCTCGTTCATCCGTGTTTCATGGCCTCATTCATCTCCTTGACCAGTTCATGTTGAAGATTTCTTTTGTCCATCCGGCATTTGTGCTCCTAGTGTTTCAGGGGCTTTGATCAACTATTGACATACACGATACACTCACTCATTAACCGTGCTGCCTGGCCTTCGACAGTGAGGCTGGTTCCTTTTGTTCTAATCCTTGGCCGGGTCACCCACGAAGCACTGTCCCAATTTTAATCACGGCCATGGCTGCCATTTTGAATGGATTTCTACCAGTAAGAAGGAGGGACCAATTCGCTCAAGAGAAGATCTTAAATACGAGATGGGGTGATGCCACGATCAGTGCACCCATTCATGGAGGATGGAACGACAATCCCATTTCACAACAAGAGAGTCCAAATCCTGACCAGGACCTGCCACTAACACCCCCGCAAATTCAGAACGAACGAGAAGGCGTCTACATCATTCGTGACGGTGACGATGCTCATTCACAGCAAGACTGGGACGACGAGACCACCACCAAAGTCAGAGACAACTTCACCATAACTATTCCCTTGCCATGGAAGAAGAAGATGAAACAGAACCGAAGATCGATTGGCAGCAATGTTCTCAAGCCTCAAGGGACATTCATACAGAGGATAGAGCCTATGCCACTCCTAGCCACAGCCGAAGCTGCAGCCACCATCCCTCTACCCGACAGTCGTGTGTCCAGTCCTATCGGTCGATCAACGACCACTTCTCCAGTTCTCTCCTTCCGTAGTCGACTAGCAAGTCCTAGCATGGGCGACATTCTCAGCCCGGTTGCAGAAGGATTTGCAAAAGATGGACCAAGCACAAGTTCACGACCCACTCCTGTCCTCTCCACCCTTCAGTCTGCCGAGACTGTCCCAGTAGAACGACCATCAACAGCATCTTCCACACGATCAAACCCGCCGAGACGCTCTTCCTTGACCTCTCATCACTCCGATGGTATCGCCGCGGCAACAATGACCTCACAAGCAACGATGGAAGACTACTCATCGGACGTGCAGAGACCACCATCTCGTGGTATTGGTGCGACAGCACACATGCGAGCATCATCTCATGTATCGCGACCCAACTCTAGAGGCCCGAGGGCACCATCAGTAGAACGATTCACCCGCAGAGCACCTTCAGTAGAACCAGTGAGTGAACTCGCTGAACCTCCAGCTATCGACCCAACCCCAGTCTTTCAAGGTGTGCTGAACCTTGAGCCACTCCGTCGCCGAGCACCGTCAGTCGAGCCGCTACGCAGAAGAGCACCTTCACTGGAGCCTCACGCTCGACGAGCACCATCCATCGAACCAGTTCCTAGGAGAGCTCCCCCAGCAGATCCATTCACCAGACGAGCTCCATCAGTCGAGACTATTAGCACTAGGCGCGCACTGTCGCGAGAACCCCGTGGAAGAAGAGCTCTCTCCATCGAGCCCCGACCTCGAGTACGGTTTCATTCAGAGGCAGCACCTAAACCCGCTCGCCGTCATGATTCTTTCTCGAGCAATGACGGCTCAATCGATTCTGAGTCCGACAATGCTGGACTTCTGGAGACAGATAACGCCCTGCCCAATACTGTACGATTCGATCGTGACTACAAATCTGTACGCAAACCAATACGTCGCCGCAGTATCGCGTCTCCCATCTCTTCTCCCACGTCTGCGGCATTCGGCATCACGGAAGTTGTTGTTCCTTCTCCCTACAACTCTCTTTCGGCTCAAGTAGGTGTTGAGCCTGCCACACAATCCTCAATTCCGCAGCGTAACGCCCCTCGCAATAGGTCTAAATCACGAACTCGAGGACTTTATGCAGACATGCATGATGACTTTCGCCTCCTTGCTCGAGACGTAGCCATGAGCACGACCACGCCTGCTGCTGTCACGTCTCCATCCCTGACAGATGCCTCTGCCGCTATCTTGCCACAGTATGGCCACAATGTCCTCAATGCAGCAAACCTACGCACGCCATCTCCAGCACTAACATCAAATCCACCTACGTCACTCTCTTCCGGCATCGCAGTAGCAGCGGCCCTCCGCATTCAGCCTGAACCACAAGGCTACTCCTCTGACTCCTCTCTCACTGCCCTACCTTCCGTCTCGCATGCCGGTCACCCTTCAACGGTCCAGCAACAGGCCGACAATGCCAACGGCAAAGCAGTCCTCGCAGCCATGGCTAGGGAGCGCAAAGATCAGCTGAGACGAGAGGAACGCGAGCGAGCACGCGAGAAAGTAGCAAGGAAGCTGGAACACGAACGAGAAAGGGTCCTCGCGAACAGCGTCTTCAGTGACACAGAAAGCGTAGCGAGCGGCAGTATGAGTGGTAGTGAGAAAACAAGGCGAGTGTATGGCGGCAGCGTAGGGAGTGAAGCTGAGTGGCAGAGTCTGGCTATCAAGAACAAGACTTTGGTTCCCAATGCTGAAGACATTTGGGGGTGAGGTGTACTTTGCACTTGTCTTTTTGGTTTTAATGGTAACGAATCTCTTTGAGTATTCTGTACAGGGTAGACAGGTTCGTCTCAATTCACACAGGCTGGCAGGCTTTTAAGGACGGGAATGCATTCTGTAGCCTTTATAGAGTGGTGGAAATACGAACTCACTTTAGAATTCATCAAAAGTTCCTCCAATTTGTGCTTTTGCGGGTTTCTTGATTTGCCCAACTTTACCTTTTCCACTTCCTTTGAGCCTACTCGTGTGGGCGAAGACATTCACTGCAATACTCAGACCTCTGCGAAGCAGACTCACCATAATTGTGTTGCGACTTCACCTATGAATCTCCTGCATACATTGAGATAATCTGAAAGACAGGAAGAACAGTTTCGATTTTTCTTTGTATTAATCAAACAACCTCAAAGAAAGCTCAACAAACATTTCTAAACAACCCTTCAAACAATACAGCCATTACCATGTCTCTCATCTCCCAGTACTCGTTCGAAGAGAATCGTCAGTACACCACAAGAGGCAGTCGACTCAGAAGACGATCGTGGATGTTCAGCCGTCACATGCCACTCGAAGGAGATGAACTCCCAAATGGTCATGCAAGCGAACTACCCACGACCGTCCTTTGAGTCACTGCCTCTTGTGTGACGACGTGCTTTTCTCTCTCTTCAGCCATACCCAAACTCGACTTCCATGTCTCCTATTCATGTTTAGCCTTGCGCAACCGATAATAACTTTTTCAATCGTCCTTCGCTTCCCGATGGTTTCGCTTTAGGCACTACTCCCATCCACTTTTGAACCCTGTCCTCCTTCCTGATCATTCATATTCCCTTTTCAGGACTCTGCTCTTTCTTCGACATATGCTAATCCTCCCTCCGATCCTTTGTCTTCGATCGTGTATTTCCACCTCGAGTCCCCTTCGGCTCGCGAGCGATTAAGCCACACATAGATGTGATGTGTGTGTTCTCGCCACATTTAATGCATCGACTCTCGCTTTGCCATTTCTGTCGTTGTTCGAGCGATGGGATATTTGAAGGTGGTGGGCTTGCGCGGGAGGAGGTTGGGGAGGGTGTAGATGGTGTATGTTTTGGTGTAGAGACAGTGACCTCGGCCTTCGCATCGTTGGCATTTTCTTTGGCCTCAGTTGGGATATCGGCCTTGCCCTTCTCTTGCTCAGACTCTTTACTCAGAAGGAGGCCGGTCGCAATTTGAGATGGCTCTCTCGGTCGCTCTTCCGGCTTTGGAAACTTGAAGGGAGCCGTGGGACCGAAAGAAAATTGTAGTGGCTTAGCTGGAGCCAGGGAGCTGAATGGGTTAGCGGAGGGTAGCTCAGCCTGACTCAACGGGGTTGGTTGCGAAGCCTGTGGAGGGGGCTCAGCAAAATTGAAGACGTTGGCTGAAGCTTTGACAGCAGGAGCCCGTTTGTTGGAGGATGATATAGGCCGAGTCATCTGCACGCAAGCCGATCGTTTCTTCGTTATCGCCTTGGGTGTGCGATGTGTCAATTTGAACAACACGGCTTCCATCTGTCGATCGGCCGCTTCCTTCTGTTTGTCCACCGCTTCAGTGGAGACATTGGAGTCCAATGCTGGGTTGGCGTTGAAATTGAAAGAGCCAGTAGTAATAGCTGCGACCGGCTGGACTGGCATCACGGGTGCTGATTTTTGAACCTGGTCGCTCTCAACAGCAGTTGCATCCTCGTTGTTGGAGTCTTTTGCGTCTGCTGCCGTCGATGGCGACGATGCATCTTCAGATTGAAGGTTCTGGTCATCGCTCTGTGGCGTGCTAACTACACTGCTGGCGGACTCTGCTTGGGCGGGCTCTTCTGGACTCGCACCCTCGCATGATACAAGCTCTTCTGCTACTGCAGGCTCATCAGCAGACCGAGGTTCTGGGGGTGATGAAGTAGCTTCAGACTCATCTTCTGTGAAGTCTGGTAACGAAGTTGCTACTGCTGTTTCGTAGACAACCTCTTCAGATGGAGATTCTGTCGTCTCCTCTGCACCGAACTTTTCGTTCACAGCATCTTCCAACACTTTCTTGACGTATTGTGGATCGAGGATAGGGTAGACAGATAGATCGTCGTCAGAGATG
Organism: Lithohypha guttulata; assembly: GCF_036872675.1. Classification (NCBI taxonomy): domain Eukaryota; kingdom Fungi; phylum Ascomycota; class Eurotiomycetes; order Chaetothyriales; family Trichomeriaceae; genus Lithohypha; species Lithohypha guttulata. Next base: position 1,436,415 of record NW_027042753.1, on the reverse strand, counting down.
GTGATGTGTGTATCTTTGATCAAAGACGAGATAGCCTCTGATACGAGTTCATCGCGGGGATCAATATTGGCGAGCACAGGAAGTAGCAAGTCACCATCTGGGACGCTGGCAGAGTCTTGTGTATCAGGATTGTCTGCAGGCAGAGGTGGTGTTGGTGTTGCTTGTTCATCATCCTCGTCACGTTTCGTGATGATGTTGATACCTTCATCGTCGTCATCCTCATCTGCCGCAAAGATTTCCGTATCCGGTTCTACGCCATAATCGTTGTCGCCTACAGCAGCCGGCCTAACAGCATTTGGAAGATGAGTGTTGTCAGTGTCGGAGGTGGCGGAAGGCTGATCGTCACCAAGTGATGTGAAAGGGGAACCCTCTGCAAATTGAACGTCTTCGTCATCGTCAGGATTGAATCAATCCCATACAGCAGCACGATGCTCGTCTCCTTCGGTCGCTGGGCCATTTGTAAGCTCTAACAGACGACGCATTCCTGGCCTTGGGTTTCTACTTAGAACTAAGGCTTGCGATGACGAATTTTGTTCCCTAAGTTGTCTCTCAGCCTCCTGAAGTTGAGCCGTGAGTGAGATGACATCCTCTCGTGCATCCTCGAGTTCGTCTTCGAGTTCATGTTCAGTTTGTCTATGCCACGCGTTCGACTGGTGAAGTCCGCGTAATCCTCGAAGGAGAGCCCAAGTTTTAACCTTGTTATCTTTCAAAAGATTACGGACTTGAGTCTGGCTGGCTTGCAATGCTTGGAGGTAAATACTTTTCTCTTCCTCGCTCCTCCAATATAACTTTAGCAGTGGTATGATGCCACAAAGGACGAGAAGAACGGGTACGCAGTACAAGGTGTATAGTAGGATGACACCGGTGAGTACTGATTGCGTGGACAGATTGCGTATGCGACTTAGAGCCTCCATGATCTCTTCCCATGATGGGCCGTTCATTGGAGGTTCGTAAACAACAAGGTCTTTCGTAATAGGCGCTGGACACTTTCCATTTGTCCCCACAAACACTGAAACAAGAACAGACCGGTTGTCTTCGGAGATGTGAGGAGGTGTGGGAGGTTGTTGGACCAGAGAGACGTTGACCGCAGGAGCCGGGAGAAGATTTGTCCAGGTTTCGGTTGCAAACACTGGTTGGATGTATGTATCATAGAGGATTTTGAAGGAAGATGGAGGTGTGTAGAGAACGAGGCCGGCTGACTCAGCCTGTTGACCTATGATGATGCCAGCGAGGAGAGTGCTGACCAGAGTGACCGCCTTGAGCGCGGTAGTTGTGAGGAAGTGCATTGTGATCCTGTAGGATGAGGTGAATGCGTGTGTGGGTTTGAAGGTTCTCGAGAAGTGAGTATTGGGACAAGTTCACAATCGGTAATCTTTGATTTGAATAATAGACAGAGAAGGGTTGTGGAAATTGAAAGAAGACAAGGAAGGAAGTACGCCAAAACTTCTTTGAAGGGGAGACGAAACCATTGCGGGGCAGACCAGGCTCAAGTGACAGCAGCATAGTGCCAGTGAAGTGACAACAAACGCCATGAGTGACACTTCATTCCTGGTGGCCTGGGGAGTACCTTCACTACTTCACTCCTGAGTTATCACAGCCGCTGTTTGCACTTTCACTTACCAGAGTAGCAAAGCACAAACGTGTTTCCTCTGAATTGCTAGCTCGGTATCACAAGCTCAGTGTCTGCACTCATAGTGAAAACTTGTCCGCAAGCTGTTTTCGTGTCGATCAGCTGTCAAGATCTTTGTACATGTACGTACCATGTTTGCTTGTCCGTAAAGAGTTCTGTTACAGGTCGCCTGTAACCTGCCTTCGCAGTCTGGCACCTTTGACCTGGAGTGTTTACACACCTGAATATGTAGAATGCAACCTATGTCATGCTACATACGCGCTGGCTGATACAGTACCAGCTTGATGTAACACCAGTCTTTCACAATCCGAAATGGGGTATCTGAAGATACAGGCTCAACCGCGTCAACATCCACAATTTGGTCGAACGCCCTCATCGCAGCAGCAACATCCCGAGTAGTCTGTCCATATGCAGGTACGGCCTCAATCATAAACCCGTCAACAGAAAACGTAGTAGGCTACACGTCTTCCGTATCTGGATCGTATTCTTCGTAGTTGTAGTTCGTGTTGTCATTCGTGAAGAAGCTCAACTAGATAAACCCACTGATAACAAACGCAGAGAGCTTAGGGCAGCAAGCAGCCCGACGATGCCAGACCAAGGAAACGATGAAGTGGCAACTAAGCCGAAAGCAAAGAAACCACGACAACCCAGACCACCTCGAAGAATTTAAGGCCTACGTGGTGAAGCAGTTCCGTCTGTTGTAGACCAAGTTAATAGCACAGAAGTCAACTTGACGTTGGCACGGTTCCTCAATTTGTACCCACAAGCACGAGGACAATTGATGTCAACCATGAGATTGGAACCATTGCCCGCTGAGTACGGATTCTTCGCGCGGCTCTTACAGCCTGAACAATGTACCATGATAGGTGAATCTCGTAGGCCTTCTCGAAGGAGGGGAACCTGGCGCCAGACGACACGAAGCGCAAGTACAGCATCGAAATCGTGAAAGCCTCATAACAAGGACGAAAACAAAGACTGCCTGGGAAATGAGATAGCTTCCACACCTCCTCGAAGAGAGGTTGGATCGGACCTCTGTGGTGTAGTGAAGGTAAGAGAGGCGCGTGCTAGCGCGTCTTTTCGCGTTGCTGGAAGGTCAAGCGAGCGCCAATCATTCTGTTACTGTAGGTCTACTTGACTAAATGCTTGGATAGGAAATTGTGCCAGTTGGGTTGCATGCACGTGGTACGTATACAACGAGAGTCAGGTTGCGGTTACAAGGTGAAAGCATGGCAAGCTGTTGCATGCGTGAGATTCATTGCAGTCTAAAGTCACACAGCCAGATGGTGCAGACAATTACTCGCCTCTATCTGATGGCTCAACATGTGGTATATCTTCAATCCGTATGTGAAATCAGGAAGTCTGGTCCAGGTCCGTCATCTTCGCTTTCAGAAAAACTAGTCTGGTGATGGTCGGACTCTTGACTTGGTTTCCCTTGGGTATCCAGTGCGGCTTTGCTTAGGGACGTTGATTCTCCTGGAATTGCAGGCGCAAGGTATTTCAACGTTGCCTTGAGACTTTCATTGCTGCTTGTGTCTGAGAGAGAACTTTTCGCAGGTGTTCGTAGAGTATCAAAGGCGTTCTTGTCTGGTCCCGCTGTCAGCAGGTCGGCATGGGGTAGATCGCCAATTTCTTCGTCAATGTGGTTGTGATCATTAGTGGTCTGACCATTAAAACTTGTAGGGTCTTGCTGAAATTGTTCGGGCATGAGCAAATCCTTTGCTTGCTGAAAAGCTTCAAGCTCAGTCCCAATAGCACATATGAGCAAATTCCAATTGCGAGATTTCGCCATTTCCAAGTTTGACTGGAGAAAGTGCATAGTTGTGTTCAACGAGCTAACGAGGTCGGATGATAGGCTTGCGTCTCCTGATCTCATCCTGTCTCGCAATCCCTGCTCGAAGTTGTTGACCTTCAGGATACTCTCCTTCCACAACTTGCTGCCTTGAAGCAAAGCATCACGCTCTCGTTCAACATCCATCTGGTGAGCCTTGAGAAGTTCGAGCTCACTAACCCACTGCTCTTTGGCAAGCTGTAACGTGCGTCTTTCTGGCCTCAATGCATACATATCCTGGCTAGGCTCAGCTGAATCAAGATTCTTGCGACCAAGACCTTGCTTGACCGGAGGTCGTCGTAGAAACAATCTGGTGTCCCTCTCAATCGCAGCAAGGGTCCCTTCGTATGAGCTTAACTCGCTCGCAGCAGCATTCTCTATTTGAGTGGCCCTACCAACTAGGTGTCTTTGTTGTGCCTTGAGCTCCATGATACGATTTTCTAGCTCGAGCACCTCTCGTTCAATGGCCGTGGCCTGCTCACGCAAGACACGCGATTCGCTGCCCTTGGCACGTTCGTTCAAGGTCCTGATTTCGTGTTCGATCGCCTCCTTTTGCACCTGAAACTCAGAGACCTTACTTAGTGCCATCTCACGATGAGCCAGCTCGCCTTTAGTGATTGTAAGCTCCTCATCTTTAACTCCTGCAAAGTCTTGCATACTCCTTGCTATGCCTCTCCTGGCACCTTGAAGCGTAATCCGCTGCTTTCGAGGCTGGCGGACCGGAGTCACTTGGAATTGCGGGTGTGCATCGATTGAGAGAAATGAGGAGTGCTCGGCTGTCGACTGTGCTGATGTTGAGCCGTCGTTATGGCGTCCGCTTAGCGCTTGGCTCTGGAAATCGAGTAAGGACTGAATTGTCCTTTGGAGAGTCGCAGCAGCTCTATCTACTGCCAGGTAAGGATCATCGTAGTGAATGATTGACGCGCTCGAAGGCACAGTCTGAACAACTGACTGACTCTGACTCTGATTGTGCTCATTACTACTCCTTCGTGACCTTCTCGACGTGACGCTGCCTGGTCCGTTGCCCGCATGTGTGCTTAATGAGGTTCTCGAATCTATTTCATCGTGGTAGTCGGTGCTTCGTTGCTCATATTGAGGAAAAGGAGTTCGTTTGGTTCCAGGAAATATCCTTTCAACGATAGACTTCTGCATCATACCAGTTCATGAAGTAGTTCGTGACGATCGATGCGTTGGTAGAGCCATCAATGACCTCCTGTACTGCTCTCCTTCCTTCTTTGGTCGTGTGTAAGCCAATATTATGGAAGGAACGATTGTCACATGGCTACTTTCCAACTCCGGTTTGGAATCCAGGCAGAGACTGCAATCTCTCGGCAAACACGACCCTTAGTATACGTCCACAACATTCTTCTTGAGCAGGAATTGGCATCAAAAGTCCTTTTCCCTTGTGGCAGTGTGTTTACTGATAATCGTTCGAGTCGCCGAAGATGTGTACTAAATGTGTACATCGCCAATAAGTTTGCCTTGCAAAAGCAGCACGACCGAATCATTTCATTTGCACAGGATCCCTGCACAACACAGCCCAACTGAAAAATGATGAAACCACAGTTGTTCTCTACTATCTGTGCAGTAGTCTCTCATGCTTTCAGCTAGAAGAAAGTGGGACCGTTAAGGACACTGTATAATCCCCAATCCAGAAGTGCTTGATTCCAGCAAAAGGCCGAGATGCTACCATCACCAAGTGCTTCTTTCACCCTGCCTAGTTCGCATGACAATCTGGAAATCGACTGCAGGCTGTACTTCCCTCGACCAAGGGCTCAGAACCGCGAGGCTGAAGGAGAAACATACGTCAAAGGTTGTGCTATCTTCGCCCATCCATACGCGCCTTTAGGAGGTTGTTATGACGATCCTGTCGTTCAATCTGTGGGCTCGTTACTTCTGAAGCAGGGCTTCTTGCTCACCACATTCAATTTTAGAGGTGCCGACAAATCCCCAGGTCGGACTTCTTGGACGGGAAGGGCTGAGGTTGGTGACTATGTGTCTCTGTACATATTTACATTAGCTTTCCTTAATGCGCCTCACATCGTGGAGCAGATGACTCATGGTTGTCCATTGTTGGTCTTGGGAGGCTACTCTTATGGAAGCATGGTCGCAGCTCATCTACCAGGAATTGACACGATGCTCAAGGCTTTACAGCATGCAGAACTCGGCTCCGCTACGCACGAGATCAAACAAAGAGCGAACGAGCTTGCCCAAACCTTTCTTGACTATTGTGAGGCACAGCGAGACGTGAGGCTTTCGAGCAATAAAGCTCATAACGAGCCTTCTCTGCAGGGCACAACTTTCGGCGGCTATGAATCACCTGCTGCAGCTCAGAAGATCACGAGAGACGCACAACGTGGTATGAGCCTTGATGTTGATAGAGTCCGACATAGTATTGACAAAATCCGACACAAGATTAGGAACGAATCGACCACTTCCCGAGCAAATGATCCCAAACAGCAATCCGATAGAACGAGGTCGGTTGTGCCTTCAGTGGCATATCTCTTGATCTCTCCCCTATTAGGTCCCATCTTGGGCTTCGCGTCTGGTTTTTCATCTCCCAGATTCGATCCACAGGACAAGAAATTGAGTGCCATAATTGGCAGTCATACCACAGACACTCGGCAGGCCTTGAGTAGTGTACCGAGCCTGGTTGTGTTTGGAAGTGCTGACCACTTCACATCTTCGAGGAAGGCTAGAAACTGGTGCCAGGCGATCAAAGAAAAACCCGGGTCGAAGCTACAGTTTCATGAGGTTGCGGAAGCTGGTCACTTTTGGCATGATGAAAACATCGGATCTATGATGAGGAAACTGGCAGCAGACTGGCTCCAGGCTATACTCGAACAGCAGCGAACAGCTCTTGGCTGAGCAATGAAATATTCAAATATACGACGCAGTATCATGTTAACGGATGTGTTTGGATATCCTTTGCCACAAGCGAATCTCGCATCAGCACGTACCTACTCCAACTTGAGCAAACATGTAGCCAATTGTCCTGTTGCTTCAGGACATTCGCCACAAGAAACAAATACACTGCAGCAGGACATCTGCAGCCTCAGAGTTGCAGCATTAGTCAATAGCCATCAGACATCAGACCACAGACAGTGGACACATGAGTATTCTGCAGGCGACATATCCTCCGCTACGGGACCTACGTCTCGCTGAGCCATCAGACATCATTCGAATGGGCACACTGATGTACGCCGCCTTTGCTTCAGAACCGATGTTCAACTACCTCCGTCCCAAACACGCGAGTGTGGTGCAATATGCTCTACAGTTTCACCGCGAATACAGCAGGGCCATGATAGAGAATCCCAACACCAAAATAGTCATGGTAGTAGAGGACAAGTACAACCCAAAGGAACAGAACTATCTCAAGACCGATATCTCTACGAAAGACACTTGGTCGAGCACTCAACCAACACCGAAGGAGGGTAACCCCGTCGTCGTGGGACTGGCATGCTGGTCCTTCACGCACGGCAGGGATGCTCCGCCCATTGGTCAGCACCAAATACGTGCAAAAGCTTTCAACGACGATACTTGGCCCGAATTCGGCTCACTTCAAGTTCCGGGAGATTACGATCACGAGGAGCACTGGAAGCTCTACGAGACTAGCAAGGATAGCATGCGCCGTGCGCGTATTGACGATTGCGGCATGACTCTTGAGATGTTGGCTGTACATCCAGCTTACCAAAGGACAGGACACGCTACGACACTACTGAATTGGGGAAAAGATTTGGCTCAGAAACTGAACGTTAACATGGTTGTTTAGGCTACAGAGGCAGGCAAAGGAGTTTACGAGAAGGTTGGCTGCCAATTGCTGGATGAGTTCCGCCTGATTGGTGATGAGGTATCTCCACGAGGTGCATCAGGATATTTGTTGAAGTATGTTAGCAAGAAGGGGCAGGGGAGTGATAGTGGCGGTACGTAAATTCACCCAGGTCGCATCTGCATACACTGGGACCTGAAACGGGTCCTTGAGATACTTGACCTATGGCAGTCGCGTCGCAAAACCAGAAGCAAATCATGTTTGCTACTCTCTCTCAAAGACTCCAATACAGATACTTCCTCAAAATCACATTCGCTGAATCCCATCCATACAAGCTATTCCTTACTACTCTCCGTAATATCCTCAACAATCTGATCCACCCTCACCTTCGCCTCCTGCACCAGCGTCCCCATCGGCTCAACCCGCTCCTCCTTCCGATTCAGAAAACTCAAATACGTCTGCCACACCACCGCAAAAACACCACTAAAAGCAAATCTCAAATGTGCCGGTATCACCGTGAAATTCAGCGCCGTCACGGCAGGCCAGAACTTTGCGGAACTGATCACGCTCTCGGGTACTGCGCCTTTTAGTCGTTCGATGATCTGTGGTAGTGTCGCACCAGCTAGGAATGCCTGCATCCCGAAGAAGTAGCTGTTGAAGAGCGGCGCGAAGAAGAATTGCTGAATTAGGACTTTAATGGTGATGGAAACAGCAGTCGAACCGTAGTTAAAATGGCTTCCGAGAAACAAAAACCATTTGTACCCTGGGATACTGGCTACAGCGCCGACAGTCAGCATACGTAGCGTCCGCTTGCCGTCGTAGGGTTCGCGGCCAATTTCCTGTGCTAGTAGATCGCCGCATAGATATGTCGTAAGCGAGGTTGCGAGAGTGGTGGTCAGCGGCCTACGACGCTGCATCCGGCTGAACCAGCCTAGGAAATTCTTCATGGGACCGAGGCGGTGGTACCATAGTGGTGAGGGGACGTCGAGGATGATTGAGGCATCTTTTGAGTGTGGGACTTCTGTTACGATCTGGTTGGGTGTGTGAGGTGTCTTTTGGAGTTCCGAGGTCTTGATTTGTTCTTTGGTCATTACTGTGCGATGGAATGGACGCCGTTCGAGGCGTGCACGAGGACGTGCTGCTGTTCTGTAGGGGACGCTCGCTCGGAGCGCAGAGCGTGGTGAAGACATGAGTCTGGTTTCCTAGGACATGGTACCTGGAGTTCCAGGAATTGACTGTTCAGCAAGTCTACGGAGCCGACAGTCGCGACAAGCAGCCAGCACAAAAGGCTTGTTCGTTAGCATCAAAAGTATCAATCTTTGAGTAAGAGTAATGGTGTCTTGGTAAGGTAGCAAACTGGAGCTGGAGATGATGTCAATCTGCTTGCCTGGTTCGAGACGAGTCCCTCGGCTCCAAGCCGATTGGCTGCTCCGCGTCCTTTTGTTCGATCGTAACTTTAGGCACCGAAAGCCTAGTCGAGAAGCCTAAAAGTCCAGCTTGCGAGCACATTGAGGGCTTGTTCCGAGGAGGTTAAAAGGCTTGCATCTGGTGTAGCATGACATACCGAAGCTTGAGGAATATGATGTATGTCTCGAGATGTGATCGAGATATTTTGGTAGATGGTCACTGGAGCAAAGTCGAGCTCATACAAAGTGGAGCTACAATAGATGTCCTTTCATCCCGCTGCTAAGAGGCCGCATATAAATGAGCTCATCAGAGACTCGGTGTCCTAAAGCCCACACGGCTTTCAAGATCTATTCGCTGGAGTGAACTTGATCATCAGCGGCTGTAACTCCCATAAGATGTAGAACCTCGCATTATCTACCCAGTCATCTTGTCCTCCTTCAAGCTTCATATCAAAGTGCCATAACAGCTTTGCTGTGACGAGTCGTGCCTCAGCGAGAGCAAGAAGTTTGCCTATACAATTCCTCGGACCAAGACTGAAGGGTCTGAGGACTTCGTCCGTGGATAGACCATATGGTCCTTCTTCTTTGACTTCTGGCCCTAACCATCTCTCGGGTCTGAACTCTTTTGCTCGGTGGAAGAATCGTTCAGATCGACCCATAAACCACTGTCCCATTGAGACATAAGTGCCGCCTGGTATCACTTCGCCATCGATGACGTGACCTGCCGGGGGTGTTACACGAGGTGTGATGAAGCTGGCGACTGGAAAGATGCGCAGGGACTCATCAATTGTGGCTTTCAGGTACGGCATGTTCGATACGGCCTTGATTGTGATGTCTTCTGGTGAAACAAAAGTATCTCGTATTTCACTCCTCAGTCTTGCCATGACTTGTGGTGTCTTGCACAAATGGTAAAGTGTTGCGCTGAGACAGGTACTGGTCGTTTCTGCACCACCTCCGACGATAAGGACTGAGTTAGCAGTAATCTCGGCGTCGGTCAATCTGTCCCATCCCTTCATCTCCCTCAACATCAAACCAATGATATCAGGCCGCTTCATACTTGCATTCTTCTTTGAGCCAGCCTCAGAGTTTGTACTCTCCTCCTTCTCTCGCGCCAGTCGTTGGTTCACAGCATCAGTAGCTGTGTTGAAGAAATTTTCCCTGTCCGCCATCTTGTCTTTAGGTATCAATGGCGCCAACCACTTCATACGAAAGCCAAATCGTACGAATTGATTCAACGTAGCTGTGGTCTTGAGCACGCTCAGAAGGAAGCTGGGCCAGGGATGCATACGCCTCTTCTCTAAGCACAAAAACTCCTGGTCGAGCGCCAACTGACCGATAACGTCGTTGAGCGTCCACAGTAACCAGTCGACCATGTTCTGAGGGCCTTCGGAACTGGCCTCGGTAAGTTGGCTGCACAGCAAGTCCGTGTAGTGCTGTAGGACAGGCTCGACTTCTGCAATACTAGAGTTGAGGAAAGCGGGGCCAGTGAGTCGTCGCAGTCGTGCATGTTCTGTATCGGGCGCTGTGATCATACTTCCTGGAAGTCTTGCTTCCTCATCTTGAGGTGGAAAGTGGAACTGTGTCTTCTGGAGCTGTGGTCGAGAATTGTAGATCTGGGGCCACGCTTCAGGAGATGTAAATGACAGTTCATCTGGCGCTATTCGGACTGTAGCACCGTAATCGGAGTGTATGGCGGTGATATACTTGTATAGGTCGCCACGAGCATGGTGCTGTTCTTCGTTAGCTAAAGATGTCGACCCAACTATATCTGTCGCTATGTTCTCGAAGTACAACAATCTCAAGATCAATCACTTACATATGAAGCTGGTAGACGAGATGCTCGCCATAGGAGCGGACCAGGATACTTGCAGAGTGGGTGTAAAGGAGATACGTTGTACAGTGTTTTCAACACTAACAAGCCAGTACACTAAAATCAGTCAGCACAAGCGTCTATGCTCGACACGCTGCATACTCACTACCGATATAAAACTGATCCAAATCACGAAAGAAAAGATTGCAAGGTCAATAGCATCGTCGACGCTGACTGCCATAGTGGAATACATGTGGCTCGAAGTGCTGCAACATCAAGCGATGTCAACCATGATCGAGTTCGAAAGACTATATCTGTCCTCCCGCTAGAACGCTGATGTCGTATTCAAGCTAATCAGCCTTCGAAATTGTATCCTTGTCGTGGTTCTGTGTTGGTCTGGACGCCTAAGAGCGGTCTCGCTTGTATTCAGCTGGGGGCAGGGCAGCTGACAGGATGATGACTGCATCTACAATACTGGATATATTGCAACGGCATAAGTTCGTGCCTCGTACACCAATAAGACTAAACTGAAGAACCATAGGTGGGTAAGGTCGTGCTCGCTACTCCTATGGGTTGAGGAGTCATGCCGAGCATGGCGAGAAGTGCCTCGGAGCCTGGCGAGCTCCATCTACGAAAGAGCTTTAAAAGAAGTACGAGACTGGGGATATGGCTGAACATTCTAAAGTTCTCTCGCTACTTGTTTGTTGAACGACACATTCTCGAGAGCATAAAACGACTCTACCAATATATGCTTGACAGCCAATCAAGATGGAAAGAAAGCGTGTCTGAGCAGGAACTGATGCTGAATGTACCATTGTTATCTAGACGCAATGAATCCGGAATCACTATGTACTATTCGTGACCGGAACATAACTCGAACGCGAAACATTATCCCTCCGTCCCAAGAGCCTTTTCCACCCACGTTGATACCACTTCTCCCTCTGACTGAACCCAAGCAATATTGCCCTTCCTCTGTCCACCCCGAATCGCATTCCATATTTGACCTGTGACTGGTACTCTTCTGCGAGATCCGCATCACCCTGTCCTGGTTGACCGCAAGCCCACCAACCAAGACTGAATGTATGCTGGTCAAATAGTGGTCTGAGCTCTTCCTCAGCCATCCATTCGGCCCCAAGAGGCATGAACTTCCTATCACACATGCTCGAACCAGCGAAAAAGCTCATTGTGCTTGCGATCGAGCAGGGATTCCGGGGAAGAACACCTCGTATCTCAACTAGGTAATATGCCATGGTGCCCAGGACCGTCATACATGCAAGTAGAGCTTGAAGTATAATCTTGGAGCTATCGTCGACTCTCAGGCGCAAGAGTTCGACTCTAGCGGTACCGCGTATCGTGCTGCTCTGGTTGGCCTGTTGGGCTCCTACTGACAGCTGGTCTTTGGGCTTGCGGAAGTTTCGATCTATTGCATTTGTCATGTATCGTCGATACAGAATTTGTACTGCGTCTATGAGCTTGGTCACGTTCTGGGGCCCTGTCAGCTCATCTACAGTTCGATAGCTACCGTTCAGGACACTGAAGAAGTGGTCACCGACAAGAGCAAACGCAGTTTGGTTTCCAAGACCACTGTAAAGCAGTGACAAATGTCGCTGCATGCGAAAGCCAAAGGATTCCGCTCCAGCAGTTCCATTGGTGAGGAACTTGGCTGTTTCGTTGTGAACTTTGCTTGGCGTGTTCATGCCGTAAGTGATTTGCACTTCCTCAACTTGCTGATCGCATAATAAGGTTGTAATCACGTTGGTTTCATTTGGCAGAATCGTAACCAGACCGAAGTGAATACCAATCGAAGGACATCCCGCTGGATTGTCTGGTTGATCAAGAGTGCCATCGCCCTCACCATAGTTCAGATACATCGCTTTCGACGCGTTCCATGGTCCCAGATGTAAGTCGTACATGTAACCAGATTTGTACGACCTGTTTGTGGAGGAGTATATGCTGTATTCGGAAGCCCATGTAATGGTATCAAGATCACCTCCTTGCCCGCCACGACATCCATCCTTTAGCGGCGCTGAAGTAGAAACATTCATGGTACTGAGAGTGTCATTCCAGACATAAGTCGTATACCGATCGGGTACAATATGACATTCGAGGTGTGGCCGCAAAGTCGGGAAAGTCAAAGTGTATTCCATCGTAGTATCATTGATCGCACCAATGGATTTGTTGAGAGACCTGTCGATGACCATCGGTTGCTGTATGTCGGGGAAGACATAATCACCCCAAACATACCTCGAAGGGCCGGATGTATTGAGCCGCATCCTTTCGTAAGATTCTCCAGCTTGCCTATCCGTATATGTACTGTTCTTCCAATCCCAATCCCATAGAGAGTTTCTCTCTGCTGCTATATCTGTTGTCCAGATGACAGACTCGGTGACTAGCAAACCAGACGCAACGATCGTCAGTGTGGCTCCTATGAGCGACGCAATATTTGACAAAGCAGATCCGTAATGCCTCCTCCGCAAAGATTGATGGAGTGCAATTGGTGGTGAGTGTCCAAGCAAGTCGGTGAAGAGTAGCCTGCTGGCAGACTTCGTGGCACGTTTGAGTGCCTGGAAGGGTGCTATAACGGCGATGACAAAGTCCAGTAAGTTGAACATAGTTGCAATTAAGGTCATGACTATCGGCGCCACAAAAGGAATGACATACTTCATGCTTGCACTGCTGATGGAGACTGTTGCAAGTCCATCATCTCTCACCGAGATCTGGTAGATTGCTTCAAGCCCAACGATCGCCGCAATTGGCATACACATGGTCAGTAGGATGGCAACTTTCCTCGCAGCAAAGGGCATCCATGCATCACCATGACCTGGGAGGGCTGTACTTTTGGTTCTGGCTGTAAACTCCGACATCGAGGTATCAACAGTGAAAGCATCCTGCGAAGTAACAGCCCGAAATGATGCTGTCGAGAGTCCCTGCTTGAATTCTGCTTTTGACAATTGTCCCGTGTTTGCTAATAAACTGGTTATCTTTGGGCTGGATGCAAGCACAGCTGCCATGGTTACTCTTGATGAGGGTCTCTGAGGCAGACCAGTGGGAGAGTCGTAGATTGCGAGTACGACTGAGAATAGAGATACCATGATCAACCCTACGATCATGCCCCACAACGGAGCTTCCTATAGAGCATTAGCTTAGGGACGTCCACGTGTCAACTCACGACAAGCGCCTTAGATTCTGGTCGCACGACTTGTGGGATTACTGACCTGCACATGAAGCCTATTCTCCCAGCGCGCAGCTGTTGCCTGGCCTCGGCTCCCCTCTGGTAGCATGTACATCTGCTGCACGTACTGAGCTGCCACTCCTGCCAGTGTGATGTTGGTAGCGTTTAGCAGGTTTTTCTTTTCAAAGAATTGACTGTAATCGAAAGTCACATTGTTGTTGATGGTACGTCGTATACCAGACACAAGCCCTGGACTTGGTGGATTGGTCCAGTCCGTAGTGCTCATGTAGGAAAGAGTCTCGGTCAGATTCTGTGAGTTCAGATCATCTAGACGCCTCTCAGACCGAGGACCTTGGAGCACGGCCAATGACAGGTCACCACTCCGCAGATCCCTTGTCACATTCCAAGACTCCAAGCTGTGATCTATCCTACAGAAGACAGCCGCACTACCAGCGATATTGGGTGTATAATCAGCCAGCGTTAGGCTTGAAATAGAAGATCGTGTTACGGTGAGATTAAGGGCAGATGCGACGTATCGGACATCAGTGTTGTTTTTGCTCGAGTTGTAGTAAGTGGTATCTGCACAGTCCAGCTTTGTCTGACTTAGGAATAGCCCTTGACACACCGTGTCTTTGCAGTCTTTGATCTGTATATACTTAGAGAAGTAATACGGGGCACTAGAAGAATTGACTATGGCAGGACAGGTCGAAGTCGACATACTTATGTTGAAGTAGTAAGCGCCGTCGGCGAGATCCTCAGATGTCTGGTTGTACGCAAGTAACTTGACATCAGCGGGCTCGCAATCGATGCGAGGAACGAACACATCGACAGCAGAGGTGATACTGTCTAAGCTTGTAGTGTTGTCGACCAGATCGAACGTGCGGAAAACCATGCCATTCTGCAAACCTTCGGCAGGTTTGATGCTGCCACCGAGCACACCGAGGTATGCATCGAGAGGGTCTAGCGTGATATTGCCGGCTGCTGTGGTAGACAAGGTATTGTCGAATCTAACCGTCACCTCCATCGGTAGTAAAGTATCGACAGCCACAATCAAAGCAGTAGATATTAGCGTCACGATTTTCAGTATCATGAAGCCTGCGGTTGACATCACGACTCTCCAGTGTTTATTTCGAACAGCCATCTGAAAGCTGTCCAGCTGTAGAGGCCATAGATAGTCCAGGAGTAGCGACTGCTTTGCCTCCACGACGCCTTTAGTAAGATTCTGCCATGGTTGCAACGACTTGCAATGGTAGTCAACCTGTCTCCACAGACTCACCACGATGACCAAGATGCCGGTAGGGCCATACTTCCACGACAGATGGTTCGAGGTGATGGTAAGCTTAAAGCCATGTTCTTGACGACTAAGTCTCCAAACCAAAAACAGAGATACCCATAGCGCACTAAGGATCAGGCATAGTAGGAGAAGGTACCACCTTCGCAAAGACAGTGGGCGCCATTGTCGATGGTGAACTACTTCTGTCTGGCTTACTGACAGCTTCTTGGCTTCCGAAATCAGGGGTACATGATCTGACGGGTTATAGGACGTTATCGACTGTAAGCTATTGTGGTTGCGAAGACGAGTGGCTTCGTTCCAGTCAGCTATATCGTCGAGTTCATAGTCGGGATTGCCGATTGAGGCTCGATCGCGTGGCCAAGTGGAGGGAACGCGCTCGTAAGCCATCGGAACAATTATGCGGTCAGAGCTCAATCAGCGGGTCATTCCGCCAAGAGCAGTATTTATGCCGTCTCGTGCAGCATGTAACAGATCAGCAACTTTCACTGTGTCCAAAAGCAAGTCTATGTTCTCGTCGCCTTATCTAAAAATTAGGTCGGAACCAAATTTTCGTGTTCTCGAGCTTGTCCATCGAAATCGCAGAATCTATGTTTCAGGCTGGGTAGGCTAGCTAATATTAGTACCCAGCAATTTGGCTCTACTTCGCTTGCAATTGGTTGCAATAACCGGTCACCGATGCGAGTCTTAATCTAGACCCCCAACAAGTACAGTTATGATGGTGGTGGTGAATTGGGGGCGGAAGTCGCTTGATGTGCACGATCGTCTTCACAAGACCGTGGCAGCTGCCCATTACTGATTGACATGAAGAAGACCGGTGTTTGCTTGAACGACTTATTTATCGAGTATGATGATGCTTTCCTGCCTGGACAACATCAAATCCCCAAACCTTTACATATAATGGTTTACCATTCCTGCCCACCCATAAACCTTGGCGACAATTCAACATCAAACATTGGTCTTTCTACGATTACCACCTCGGGAGCTGCATCGTTGTCCACAGCCTGACCTAGCACTGCCAATCCATATATTCCTCGATAAAGAAAGGTGTGCCAAGATGCTGGTTGTGACCGATATTGCGTCTCAGTCTCACTATCGGCTTCTTGGTCCTCCTTCTGGACTACAGCATCTTGCCGGCTCGAACCAGAAATTTTCTTGTCGACTTCGTCATCAATATCCATCATGTCGTCGTCGTCAAGGTCGTCTTCTTGCTTGATACTTTCAGGTGGACTAGGTATGTCTACCTTTATGCTGACATCGTCATCACCGTCGATCGAAGTATCAATGTCAGCCGAGTACTTCTGTCCATACCTCATTTCACCGCCAGCGCCAGCGTTTCTCTTCCTCTTCTTGCTCTTCTGTTGTTGTTCAATGTGCTCGTTCCTTGCAAGAGCATGGTTCGACGGCACTTCGATCACATGCTGGCCTAGGCGGCCGACCTTCACCAAGTTCTGCCCTGTCTGCTTTGCTAGATCTCTCTTCAAATCGAGCATGAACAAGAATGTACTGCCGTATAACCACAACCTCTCAATGTGCTCGCTTGGCCTCAAATCCACCCAAGCTCCCATCACGCGATCCTTGATCTTCCGGAACTGGTCTGGAAATGTAGTATTTGGATTCCTTCTCGACCAATCAGTCAATCTACAGTTGATCGTATCGAATTCGACAACCTGATGATTTGCAGTTACAGCGAAGAGGTAGCCGGCATCGACGGGGGGATGTTCTGGGGCAACAGGATGGTGGTTGTGCCTCGTTGGGTGAAGACCCTCGTTTCCATGCGTACGTGATGGATGGTCTGGCAGTGCTAGAGATGGTTTGAACGTGAGTGCTAGAACTGCTGACCCCAGAGAAGGCAGTTGCGAGCCTGCAGGTGTACGAATCCACTGCTGGCCATGTACAACACGAGAGTCTGTTTCATCATCGGAGTCGGAATCTGAGTCCTCTGATGCTGAACTATCCGCAGCGCCGTTCTCGATTGTTTCTGAAGTACCAACTGCTTCATGACCCTCAAGAACCCAAGTATCAATGGCACCTGAGAGGTCACCCACTGCAAGGATGCGACTATCGGGGGCGAATGACAAGGTCGAGATATTGTTTGCGTAGGTACCAAGTGCACTCTCCTGCTGCGCCTGAACTTTGCGTCTCTTGCGATCGAGCTTAATTACCCTAGGATGTAGAGAGGGTTTCTCCCTTGCAGCACCTGGCGGTGTCACCTTGACCATCAAAACCACGTTGTTCAGTCGAACGGCGGCTAACCATTTGCTGTCAGGTGAGAACCCAACTACAGTGGCTCCTTGTGCAGCAAGAACTGTAGGCAGGTCGACTGGTCGCGATCTGACTTCTGCTTGACCACTAGCTGACGTACTTCTCCTGATTTGGAACAATCTAACGCCTGAACTCGTGGCTGCTGCAACCATGGTGCCATTACTTGATATCTCTGCAGAAGTGATGTGCTCTTCCCCACTGAGACGAATCTGTGCTAGCAGCTTCTGATTCTGGAATTCGTCAGATACCGACTCAGAGTCTGTAGGTTCCTGATATTGTTGTGGAATATGCCAGATGAACAGGTCACTATCACACCAAGTGAGCATCAAGCGTGCTTCGGAAGAGGCAGACATTTGTGGTTTTTGTGGCAAGTGTGGCAGTGACCGATGGTATTCCTCGTTCCACCTCTTCAGAGGAAGCACGACAGGCACTGTATCTATCCCTCCTGACACGGCAATACTCATGCTCTTGCTCTCGAAAGCTGTGATAGCTTTGACGTCGTGCTCGTGAAATCTTCGATGCCGTATTTCGTACCATCGCTGTGTCTTTACGTTGCCTGTGCCAGATTGAGGTGCATATGCAACCGTTCGTCGATCAACACCACAAGTCAGAATCATTGTGCCAGATGTGTTGGTGGTGATGTCCAGTATATCAGCAATATGAGTCTTGAGCCGCTGTACAAGCGAGTAGTTCTGTGCATCCCATATCTTCAGTTCGCCTGACGAGTCGCCCGATAGTATTGTTCCATTAGGCAAGCACTTTAGTGTCCACACCAATGGCTGTGCAGTATCCGCCGTTTTGCCCAAAGTCATGGTTCTTATTGTCCTTCTGCTTCGCACGTCGATCACTCTGATTTGACTCTGCTCGAAGCCTGCGACCACAGTATTACGGTCGCGCCAGGTAATGCTGATACACCGACTCTTCTTAGTGCTCTGAGCACGTATCAGGAATTGCGTAAACCGTAACTCGTTGTCGATCGTAGAGAACAGAATGATAGAACCATCTGCGCATCCAGCTGCTAGAAGCTGCGACGGTGCGGTGCGTACTTGTTCAATACTGTTTCGCACCTGGCCTTCTGTCCATTGTGGCTGCGGCGCAAAGCACCATATATCATCTGAATTTCCTTCTGCATGTCTCTTCGGCGTGCCTTTCTGAACATCCCATTCAGTAATACTGGTCGAACCGCCACTACTGAATAATCTCAGGTGACCTCGCTCAATCTGCGAGTCCTTGATGTCCTCTTCATCTGGCACAATCAGATCTTGCGTCCACTGAACCTGTTCAACTGTTCGATCGAGACCACCACGTAATATTCTTTCTTGAACCCATTGGCCTTGGTTGGGATTCCACAATTCGATATCGCCGTTAGTACGGCCAACGGCAAGTCTAAGGTCTTTCGGCGTGTGCTGTTTGGGATTCGAGCTGTGTGAGAAGGCGAGCGCGTTAATCGCTTGAGGCTGGTACGGCACGAATCGACACCGATGAATATCCATAGCGTTAAGATCACCTTGTAGAGTCCTGCATGGCGTGATGGTCGTTTTGGGGCCAAGGTATCGTCAATTACTGCACTGAATGATATCTGCAAAGTGAAGCTTTACGCTCAAAAAGTTTCCTGGCCGATTATCACTTTTTAGCGTGCTTCAGTTGGCCGCATCGCACCTCGAACTTCAGGCACCAATTTCATCGCACTCACTGTTCTGAGAGCATAATCTGTGGACAACTCTATGGCCAAACGATGGTCTGTGTAAGCACCATATGCGCCGATGGTAGCATCTTTTCTTCGTCGCAAACCGTATCTACTGTTTCCGTCTCCGAGCCTGTGTCTAGGTATAGATTGGCGATAAACCATCCCCACGGACTACATAAAATGGTATCTAATTCTGTTCAAATTCTGGACGCGAAATTTATCCTTGCTCAAATTGACAATTACTAACCTAGGACCAAGTCCCTCGTCGATACAGAACTTAACGACTAGATTACTGAGCCTACTAGAATCGGGTCGTTATGCAGACTCTCCACAAAATTTCCGCCAATTTCTGCAAACGACGGCAGGCCAAAAGCTCTTGCTCTATCTTGCATTTTGCGGCAAAAGCTTTCAGCGTCCACAATTTTGGCCATGTCCTGCCTGATCCCGTAAACCATTTCATTGCTCTGACCAGCACTTTCGGCCTCGCTGAGGTCTGAGAAGAGCCTAGAGCGTTCAGCTGCGAGCATGATCACAACCGCATCCAGTGGAAATATTGCCAAGGCTTGACCTATGATGCCTTTGTCAGTCTGTAGGAAATAGTGTAAGCATTGGGTCAATTGTGTGCACACTGCCCTCTGAATCCTTCTCAGGTCGTGGAGCTTTTCCAATGTGATAGGGCCGTCAGCAAAACCTAAGTTCACTTCGTCTGCTTCCTCAGTCCCTAGTCTCTCGGGTGACAATGTCGCTGAGTCGGACCGTTTTCCGAGTTGCAGAAAGAGTTGCATAGCGTCGATGCTAGTTTCGAGACAATGAAGCTGCGTCATCAGGTTGTAGCACCAAGCAGCACCTATATCGAAGGTCTTGAACCTCATAGAGCCCGACTCGGGCCCCTCAGCACTTATATCCCTAAAGAGAAAGGTTCCGTATACAGTGATTAAACAGTCGTGCAGTCCCTCAAATCTATCCCATATAAGGTTAAGGTCTCTCAGCAGTCGCTGAATCTTGTCTGGAATGTTGGGTTTATGCATGAGAGGTCTGATGCTGTCAAGCTGAACCATGATGGCACTGATATCATCGGCCAAATCACTTATCTTCACAAGGAGATTTTGTGAACCGTGTCCATGTTCAGTAGTGGGTCGGTTTAGGCAACGGGCCTGTCCGAGGTTGTTGCTCTCGAATTGTTGTCGTTTCAGGCTTGAGAAAGAGGTATATCTATATTTCATACATAGCTGTCAGATGTTAGCGGAGGATGTAACCACGCTCAAAACTATAACCGCACTGTTCAAGGTCATGCTGATACAAGTTTCAAAACTACTTACACCCATCTCCGCGAAACGGTAATCTTGAAGGAGCAACCACGCGATCGATTGTCCTTCTTGGTCACTTCCATCACCAAGATGGCAGACCAGTTGGCTTACACCTCGTAAATGGCGCATGGTGGCACTAAAATCTGAACTAAGCATCAGCTCGAACATGGCCGCAGCATGACACGATAAGTAGAGGGATACAGCGTCTTTGGGTCTTTGCAGATTGTTTTTGAGCAGGGGTTCGAGCGACTTTCGAATGCCCTGCAAAGCACGTCGGTACATTTCCAATGCCAAAACCTTCAAGGATGTGTCCTGAAATTCCAAACTCTTCAGGAGAACGCCTATAGCTAGCAAGCATGTCTTGAGGACGCTGACTTCTTGTACCGACGCCCTCTTGAACGCGCTTCTCACCCAGTAAGCGCATGGTGTCCAAAGATATTGTTTGCTCTCCCAAGGCCTCACATTCGCGTTACCAATGGCTGGCGGAAGGTGAATCGAATCTGGTAGAAAACTTTGGCGCATGGTTGCAAGCAGAGCAAAAGCGTACGAGGCTTTCGTGTCTATACTGAAGGGGAGCAGGATCTTTGGGTAGGCGAACCGATTCGCCAAAGGTAGTGACCCTGCTGCTGCATCGAGTTCTTGCGCAGATGATACCTCCGAGCTCTCGACTGCATCAACATCTGTAATAGAGGCATCTATGTTGTTCGGTGAGCTCTGCAGCAAGGTAGAATCACTAAGCCATCGAACTCTAGAATGGTCAGCGCTGACAGCTTTGAGCGTTGCTGTCTCCTTCCTGCGACGTTCTCGTAATGCTCTCACATTATTTCGGACGCGCTCCCTACGCGCAGCGGCCCTTTCCTCGCCTGTTCCTGGTTTCGGCGGTCTCCCTCTACCCATCTCAAAGCGCCTCAGTTTCCACCAGCATTGCGTACATCGAGTTATCAGAACACCTGCCAACCGTTCGGTTGTCAATCAGATTTGACCAGGGATATCTTACGCGGAGACATAGCTTTGACAATCGGCGCATGCGCGTTTTCAGCGGCGCGTTGACTGATGGGACAGAATGAAACCCTGTGAAGGTCCAAGTCGAACTCCCCACACTCGCTGCTCGGGCTTCAGTCCTCCGATTGGCACAACCCATAGTAAATTAGGCACACCTGCTATATCAGTTAAGCACCACGGACAAGGCGCTTAGTAACAAGCCTCAAGTTGAATGATTCCGATCGACGCCAGGCTTATTAGCCCCTAATTAAACGTTGCAGTGCCTCCTGTAAGGAAAATCGTACCCTGCTTACCTCCGACTTTTGCAATATTGACCATCATAGTACTTGAAGTGGGACAACAAGAGAACCCAACTCCACGTACAGTCACCTGCATATCGAAGCGTGGGATGCAGTCAATAGCGTCCCTTGGAAAGATTACACGACTCCTTGCATTTGTTGGATCCTGAATGCGATTGACTCGACTGACCACTTCACGTGTCAGTGCGCACATCTGATCCACTCTCAGCAGCACGCCATACAACCACAAGACCCCTTTCTCGACATACCGCATGGATGACATCTCATACAGAACTTGGGTCAAGTCCAGGTAGCGACTCGTCGCAAGGAATTATCTTCACCCCAGCTGGTTCAGTGTCTCCCTTGCCCACGAATCCAGCATTCCACTCGCAACCTGGCATAGCACTACAGTCCCTGTCGAAGAAGAAGGAGGAAACCCACTGGCCTAGGCCGGGAGCGCAGCAGAACTACAGCGATACAAAGGACGAAGCAGGCTACGAGTCTGATGCAGGCGATATGTCTGGAGGGCCGCCTTTGCACCGCCCAACAGGCGGCTTCTCCAACACAAGCGCACCACTATTGAAGGAGGACAAGATGCCTCGAGGACGAAGGGACTCCTATGAACGGGAGCACGAACGATCGGTAGGCTCACGAAAACCAACTCGTAACACATTCCGCTCACGTTCACCTAAGCAAGCCCGTCCCGAAGACCAGGCTCGAAAGAAATACCTCTACGCCTCGTTCTTCCTTGTCCTGTCCCTTATCTCGTTCGTGATTCAGACCGAGACGGCAGTCTACATACAACACAAATTGCATTGGAACAAGGCGTATTGCATGCTATGGTTGACTCACGGGTCTTGGTCGCTATTGTGGCCGACACAGCTTCTGATATTACGGCTACAAAAGAGACGGCAATCATGGCATAGTTTCTGGCTGAGCCACAGATCGTTGCTGACAAGCACAGCTCAAATGGTACAAACGCAAGACCTACATCCTAGCAAACTCAGCGCACCGAGACCTTGGAAACATATGTTCCAAGTAACAGCATTCGTTACGACGTTTCTTACAGTGGCCGGCGGCAGCTGGTATGTCGCAGTCGACCTCACCACTCCTTCCGACCTAACAGCAATTTACAACTGCTCAGCCTTTTTCGCTTATGCATTCTCCATACTCCTACTGAAAGAGAAGGCACGACTAGACAAGATCATCTCCGTCGCATTAGCCATCCTGGGCGTCTTAATCGTTGCATACGGCGACAGCGGCCATCCCAAACATGGCTCACACTCTGGAGGCGCCACAAATCCGCAACCAGACGAGCCAGATAACCGAACCCTCGGTAATCTCATCATAGGAATCGGAAGCGTCATGTACGGCCTCTACGAAGTCCTTTACAAAAAATACGCGTGCCCACCAGAAGGCACCTCCCCAACTCAAGGCATGTTATTCGCCAACACCTTTGGCAGCATGATCGGCATATTCACCCTCTTCGTCCTCTGGATCCCTCTGCCAATCCTACACTATACAGGTATTGAGACATTCGCCCTCCCCACAGGCAAAGCGGCTGCACTCCTCGCTGTCTCGACCCTCTCAAACGCAATTTTCTCAGGCAGTTTCCTTGTCTTGATGTCCCTGACCTCACCAGTCCTGTCCTCCGTAGCCGCACTACTTACCATTTTCCTCGTCGCGATCACAGACTACTTGCTGACGGGCGAGCCTCTCTCGGGAGCTACCATCAGCGGTGGTATCCTTATCGTCGTGGCTTTTGGACTGTTGAGCTGGGCTACGTACAGGGAGATGATGCAAGAGGAAAAGAAGCGTGTTGAGGAGGAGGGGAAGAATTTTGACGAGGTAGAGGCTATGCTTGATGACGATGAAGCGTTGGATGAGGACTCGTTTGAAGAGGATAGTTTGGGGAGGAAGGGGAAACGGCGTGTTAGTGATTGATTTTTTCGCGCGATAGAATGATAGAGTATATCTGCTGAGTATAGCCAACAGAATTCTTGACACGCTACAGTGTACGTTCAGCAAGTGAATCTCTGTTTATTTTGGCAGATGTCAAGGTAGAATTGAAGGCGAAAGTAGCATTGCATACAGCTTGCGCGGGCAATAGTGCAGCGTGTCATGGTATTCCGCTATCGCCTGTTTCTTCGAGCTAACCAGAATCTACGACTCTATAGCTGCTTATTTCCTTCCCTTCTTCCTCTGCTTAGTGCCATTGCCGCTCATTTCATTTCTCACTAGGCTCGAATCGATCATCTCGAAGTCCTGGCTTGCACTCATGCTGCTTGGAAACGCTATCTCAGGTGTGTCCTCCTTTGTGAGTAGTGGTGTGGAGGAACCAGCCGTCAGAGGTGCATCAATCTTCTGCTTCACAGCCTCCGATGCAATCTCTGTCTCTGTCCGTGGCACTGTGTCGTCCAGAATTGGGACGCTGCTTTTGAGGAACGGGTCGAAGGCTTTTCGGAAGAGCCACGTCGGGAATCGAACGATAGCTGTATCTTTGAAGGTCGGTTCGTGAATCTCGTCCAGATCGAGCAGGAATTCTTCAGTCGTGACTTCACCAGTGTCCGGATCTTCGACTTCTTCGAGGAGGAAGACGTTGCCAACACTATCGACGAGCAGCTGCTTTCCATTTTCAGCTGTGACCTGCTTTCGTTGACCTTGAGGTGTTGTTGCCGCGATTGGCTCGCCTGTGCCTAGGACACGACCAGCGGACGGTTTGCTTGTACCACCTTTCTTACTATCTTTCTTGTTCTGCTTATCGAGCTCACGTTTCTGGCGTCGATTGAGGTTCGTGTAGGGATCTGCTTCGGGCTCAGGTGGTGGAGGGACATTTACAGGACCAGCTCCTAGATTGGCGAGCCCTGCAATGCCGGATTCGTTGCCCCATGCTGTCTTTCGGGCCTGCTTGATGTAGCGCTCCATGAACGCGCGTTGATTCTTGTAAGCGACACGCAAGGCAACATAATGAGCTGCACCACCTCCGACAATAAACAACCCAATCAAGACCGTGCCTAGACCTGGTCGGTAACGCGTGTAATAGTATCCTGTACCTTTCCACGCAGGAAATCCATGTGTAAGAAAGTGATCGTATCGTTCTCTTTCCACGCCTTTAAGTACATTTGCAACCACGCTTAGTCGGCTATATCTTGCTGTTGCCTCTTTCATGAATTTATCAATTTCTTTCTGCGTTGGCCCTTTCGACACATGAACTCCTGGCGTTCTCTTCTCACCCGCCTTCTTAGCTGGTCGAGTAGACTTGGCTGCCACGAATTGTTGACGAGCCTTGTCGGGGTGTATAGATCTCGATTTTTTCCGAAATGCCTTGTTGATGTCGTCCCATGTTGCTGACGGCGAGACGCCAACGAAATCGTAAAAAGAGATGCCAGGTCCTTCTGAAGCCTCTACCTCATCTCGTAACCTGAATATTTCGTGGTCCTCTTTCGTCCAGCATTTGACCAGCAAGATCAGACAGCAGAGAACCAATAGGTAACGGAAAGCCTCCGCTCGCATAGTGTAGACGGATAACTGACTGCAAGTGGAAGAAACGCGCCCGCTGAATGCAAGGATAGTACTTTATGAAACCCCTCTGAACGGGACGGAAATGACCAACTAAATGAGGCATGCAATGATAAACCATATGCAGGATTAGTGTGCGATTATCAGCACTTGGGCACAAACTGCCGCAGCGCCGATGCAAGGCAGGTCGGATGTGCGTTGTTCGATGCGGTAAAACGCCCTGAATTCACTTCCGACTTTCTGTCAATAAATGGATTATTTGGGGAACTAGAGATCAATTTATCAAGCGATTCCCCCACTACAGATCGATCTCTCTCTCTTCTTTCACTCTCGAGTCGAGGAGATATGGTCGAGAAGGATGTTACTCTCTGAGCCTGCAGCTGGCAGGTCGAGAGATACGTTCTGCTGAGCAACACCGTCTTCAACAGAAGTCAAATTCTGGCACTGTGCAGGCACCACGATATTCCTGCAACCGAAACCAGTAGGCACAGTCTACTACCAGTCTGGTTACTGTGGCTGAGGACACTAAAAGAATACAGAGCTGATTCAGCTGCTGTGGCTTGCGCACTTCTGAGCCTGCTGTACGGACCGAAACCAGGGGCAAAAGGGACTCCGAAAACTTTACCGGTTCAGAGCACAGGCTGCGGCTTCCCTCAACCTCGACAAACGGACACTCCTGCAAGACGATTTCTTAGGCCTTCTTTGTTTGCTGCTTACCTTACTGTTCACAGTCTTGACAACTTGTTGCTCGAATTATTCGGAACACTCTTTTCACTCATTCTTACGGTTGCTCTGCCATCGTCCTTGCTCATCCGCTTCGCTCGTCGACCTAGCCTAGGGATCTGTTCCAGCAGCCATAATGTCTCGACTCAATATCCCGATCGATGTGCTGACCTCTCGTCTCAACCTGTCTGAACGATTCGACAGCGTTCGAAGCCAGTCGATTACTCAACGATTCTCGAATCTCAAACCTATCTCCGAATTCCTCGACTTTAAGAGGCTGTCCAAGCCAAGGGACTTCGGAGATGTCCAAGCAAGAGTTAACTACAATTTGGGCTACTTCTCTAGCAACTATGCCGTCATCTTTGTGATGCTCTCAATCTACGCCCTGCTGACCAACACATGGCTATTGTTTGACATTGTTTTTGTTTCCGCGAGCATGTGGATTGTTGGCAGACTAGGAGGCAGAGATCTTGAGATTGGCAGTTTCAGAGCTACAACTTCACAACTGTACACCGGCATTGCCTGTATCAGTGTCCCTATTGCAATCTTCTCTGGACCAATTGGCACCTTCCTCTGGCTGGTTGGTGCTAGTGGTGTGACCATTCTTGGTCATGCCGCCCTGTTAGATAGACCTATCGAGAATGCTTTTTCCGAGGAGGCGGTTTAGGTGGTCGGCCGCGAACTCCTTACGATGTGCCCCGCTGGGGAAGACCACCAGGGGCACGACTGGGGAGGCAGAGGGGTGGTGTATATGGTGTACACCAGTCGTGGAACGAAGACGACCGTGTTCAAGAAGTGGGCACGGAGGATGAAGATAACTTTCTACGGCACGATCCACGTTATGCTTACGAGATGGACGACCGTTTCTATTCTGATGAACTTTTATTCGATGGTATAGACCCTAATCCGCAACAATACATGGGACACAGGCGTATGGATGGTTATTATTACGATGATTCTGAATTTGAGGGCGTTGACGAATACTATATGAGGGACAAGCATTATCCGCTGGAACGAACAGGCAGTCGTCAGAGCATGCTGGCAGAAAAGGAAGAAGAGCTAGTGGCACGAGCATTAGAGCGTATAGCGCGAGCACGAGCATTGGGTAAGACTGATGTAAAACTGAGTCAGGCAGAAATTGATGCTTTGGAACGATTAGAACGATCGAAACCTCAACAAAAAGTCTCACAAGCTCCAGCCATGAAAGCCTTACCTACAAGCAAAAAGACCCTTACTCGAAAGGCCGCTGAAGCAAGCACAAAGAACAGGGGAACGTCACCCAAAGCACGTCTGAGCGAGGGCAGGGTTAGAAACCACAGTAATGCATCATCCCGTTCTGCAAGAGAAGACGATCTGCCGACATATCCAATTCCTCAAGATAGTGGCCATACAGGACGTCCATTTCACCCTCCTGACATGAGAGCTGGCTATCAGGGTAGTCCTCTCAGGCCCGCAGGCTCTAGATCCAACTCGTACGGCAATATCAGACAAACGGTTGGTCCACCTCCGTTGTATGCGCCTTACTATCAAAATCAGCGGTTCGCTTCTATGCCTGAGGGTCCTTACCACAGGCGTGGCGAGTCAGCGGCTTCGACCAGGCTACGCGCTGACTCAGGTCGTAGCGATCAAAGCTCACGTTCAAGGTCGAACAGCCAACTGAGGAGCTATCCAGTCGATCAGCTCCCAAACCTGACACAAACGGCACGTGCTCCCAGGTTCGACCCCAACGATCCACGATTTGCTTCTCCTCGTCCCTCTCCTGGACGTCGACCACGAGGATCTGGGTCGCGTCGTCAGTCGGACGATCTATATCCAAGTCTCGCAGACGAGCCAGAAGTGATAAATTACATGGTGTCTGGCTCGTCGAGAAGCAGCTCAGATTCAGATGGAACAGGACCATACCATGAGCCCACTGTCACAGTCGAAGTCGCTGAGAAGCCAGGTGCCAAGGCGGGATACTCAATGAAGACTCGAAGCGCTGCAGCCGCTTCCGGAACCTCAAAGAGCAAGTCCGGTGCTAAGGCCTCAGTAAGACGTCGCTAGAGGCGGGTGCATAACGTGGTATGTTCGCAGCAAAGGAAAGGCAAAAGGTGTTATTGGTCGGAATCAGATGAGTAGCAATTGGCGTCAAAGGTCTACAGCACTAGTAATCTTTCAAGGAGCATTATTCGGTTAAGATTTGACTCTCTCGACGTGCGCAAGCCTGACAGTTGTCCTTTGTTCCATGCAAGATCGTCGTGCATAGAGCTGGCAGCTTTTGGGTACTAACTTGGTACAAGCCTATCCGATTCGTCTTTCTGTATAATTTCTCGCCTCATTCTTAGGGCGTGAAGCTGACCTAATCACCTTCGTTTAATGTTGTGCTTGTCGCTGTTGACATGAGTAGCTTTCAGTCTGCGTAATTGTCTTGCCTGCATAGTTCGTATTCGAGCCCGAGAGGACAGCAGCTCTTTCAAATCCGAGTACAGGAAGACATTTACTACGATCAAAAATTGTCCTATTGTGCTACGAATATTTCTACTTGATCCAAAGCCAGCGCCAGGTGCAGTTCCGGGTATCTTACCTTCGTTTCCTCCCTCTATCCCAAATCGTGTACTTGCATTACCTCGTCATCGAATAGCAATCAAGTGTCCTATCCAGCCAACGCACTGCTGAACAATTTACTCGCCAATTCAGTCAACAGCCTCGCCTTGTCATTCTGCGGCAATTCTTGGTACACGCTGTATACGCTCTTTCCCTTCTTATCTCGGATACCACCCAGTTTGGCACCCGCCGCAGCCCCAGCAATGCCACCAGTAATGTTGCCGATGATCACGCCGAGTCCGAACCCACTTGCTGCTCCGACAATAGTCCAGAACCGGGTATTTGGCCTTGTTGTGCGGTTGGGATCTTCTCCGTCTTCTTCAGCTAGATCCGCGTCGCGCATCATCTCCTCGAAGACGTTACCGAATTGGTCGTGGCTGAACTTGGCTTCCTCAGACTGTGCTGGCTTTGTGCCGAAGAAGGAAGACCATGGGAAGCCGCCTGCTGCTGGTTTCTGACCATCTCCTGCTCCTTGGTCTTCGTCGTCGTCGAAAGTGGTACCTGTTCCTGAGTGAAATTGTCGCGTTGCGTCGTAATCCCGCCGTCTTGTTGGGTCGCTGAGGGTATAGTATGCGTCGTTGATGCGTTGAAATTTCTTGGTTCGTGCTGGACGGGATTTGTCGTCTACTGGCACACGATCAGGGTGGTTCTTGAGGGCTGCCTTCTTGTAGGCTGTGCGGATTTGTTCTTGAGTTGCGGTCGGCGCTACATCAAGGATGGCATCTGAAGAATGGGTTAGCTTGAAATCACGAAGGGCAGAGGAACGCAACTAAAGAGGCTTACAGTAATCTATGAACGTATCAGACATTGCAAGATTCTCTCTCGAAGCGAATGTCTGCTTCGTTCAGCCTGGTCCTACCGATATCGATAGTGGTCGTCCTGGGGTAGTAATAGGATATTGTTCGGGATCGTGTAAACACAGGTAAAGATGCAGAGCCAAGGGTATACAGACAAGTACGTAGAGCTGCTGAGCGGTAACTTAATGGTCAAAGTACATGTATGCGCCTGGTAGTAGGAGCCTGCTGATGCTCATGACCGGGCTTTGGATACTTCAGCACACTAGGAAGGACGTCATCGCTAGGGACAAGAGAAGGCGCCACTGTGGCTTAAACTTGATGCTCCCCAAAGTCCCCAACTTGCACGTGTCAATTCACCAACTTTTCTCCACTTCAGAGCAAGTGAGAACCCGACTGCCAGCCACTGAGATTTGTTGCATGCACCTTCAGCCCCAGCAGGTCGCAGTTCACTTGTGCAACTTCTATACCGACTTTTCGACCGCCCCAATCGCTGCAGTATTCAAATTATCCTCTACACTGACTGGCTTTCGTGCTGTGTTAGATCTTTTTAGCAAGCTTTGTGCCTGCATCGATTGCGTCTCTTATTCGTTAGATCCAGCCAGGTTTCCAATCACTGACATTGGTTTGAACTGTTTGAGTGAACCGCTAGTCTAGCTCTGCAGTACCTTACATTGAGAAGTCTGGAGCGTCAAGCCTGAGCACCTTCGTTGAACTTGACAGACAAGATTTGCGCGTCTTGAAACGTGCTTCTCAACTTCGCCGTGCGCAGGGGCATCTCAACCTTCTTCTAAGAACGCAAGTTGTGGCATTTGAGCGATAACAGCCGAAGATTGGGACAGCTTTCTACCTACTGCAACAACTGTCGACAGTGTTTGCGCTCTCGTATTTTAACTGAAACGCAGCTGGGGTCTTTCGAAGATGGGCTTTTGGAACGATGGTGTGCGATCGCGATCAGCTTCAAGAAGTCCCTCCAGGAAACGCAGAGCCACATCTTCACATGGAGGCGTCTACTCGAGGCCCAGTGCAGCCAGAAGCGCTTCCTCCTTCCTAGAGTCCATTACTGGTTACTCGACTGCCTCCAAAGCACATACACCACGTCGCGCAGACTCCTACACGTCTAGAGATCGAGGTCTGTTTGGCTCTTCGAGTCACCACAATTACAGCAGCAGTAGTCGTGCAAGACCCAGGCATGGATTTGTCGCAAAGATAAGGAGATGGCTTAGAGACCTATATTACTACATGAAGCGTCATCCTGTGAAAGTCTTCTTCCTGGTTATTATGCCGTTGATCACTGGTGGTGCTCTCACCAAGATCTTGAGTACTGTTGGACTCAGACTGCCTCCTCAGCTGCAGAGGATGGTAGGCAGCAATATGAACAGAGGTTACACACAAACGGAAAGATTTTATGCACGTGGTGGTGCTAGGGACTTTGGTGGCGGCACAAACCTTCCAGGCATGGACAGTGGTGGCTTGGGAGGACTTGGTGACAGTGCTATGGGCATCATGAAAATGGCTAAGATGTTTATGTGAAGAATTCCCGACAATCGTGTTCAAGTTGATCACTAGGAGTACTCGAGCTTTGTGACGAGCTCTGTGGCTGTTTCACTTATGTCTAGTAAAGCAAGGCAATATGGGGGTTCGTGCGGGATGGCGACTAGATTATGTCAGGGTTTCGAGTCGCAACACTTGAAGAAGCAACGGCTCCGGCATGCGGACTGGCTACCAACAACTGAACATATCTTTCCAGCAACGAAATTGGCAACCAATTATACAGACACAGGTTCCTGCCCGATCTCCGATAATCAAACAACTCTCTTGCACGTCAGCGAGCTGATCTTTCTCGCAGGATCAAGCACAATCTCCTGCATCGCAGCAAGTTGTCGGGTCTCGACTCCTGCCAACTGCGTGGCTTCTAAGTCATCCACATCCCAAACGTCGACTTCTCCATCGTCGTCCCTTCTCATCTTCGGACTCGTCATGGCACACGGTGCCATCTCAGCTGGCAACCCCACCTTCATGACCATCAGGTCCTTGCAAGGCTCGCACTCTCGAGACAGCATGTTGAGGCATTGGGCGTTCCAGAGGTCGGTGAAGGAGCCATCTTGCTTGACGGCGGCCCAGTAGGAAGCACTGGCGCCCTTGACGATGAGGTTGACGTTCCAGTCGTTGTCGGCGAAGCAGTCTGCTGCGGCGATTGTGGCTAGGCTTAGCGCTGTGATGATGAAGGAGAAGACGTGCATGTCTATTGTGGTAGTGTTATTGGGAGTAGCGAATGCAATTGGAGATCTGACAGTATCGTCGTCTGTTGCGACAAAATTGGTTCGAGGCAGCACGAAATTTGTGTTTCTATATGTCATGCGCGAATGGGATCAGAGACATGACTGAGCACAATCCATTTTGAGACTCGGCCGCCTTTGTTGGATTCATACTCACGGCCAGACAGCCGCCATTGACTGCGAACATACAGTCGGCATTGTTGGTTGACTTCGTGGACGGGCACAAAGCACAATGACTAACAACCTGGGTTGAGGGTAGCCGTGCTATATTTGACGATGCACGAGGCTCCAAGCTTTGCCTTGCTGTAAGAGTGCGTCTCGATAACGTCGCAAGCTACCGCGAACGTAACATTCGCTCTCGAGGATTGTGAGACTGGAATCAACTGTATTAATTCATCCACTAACCAATCGTCTGGTATTGGCACTATTTACGCGTTCTCTGTCTCTTCTTTGTGATTGGCGGTGATTTCATTCTCGTCGTTATCAGCTTCGTTTTCGTCCTCGTCGTCGATTTGCTCATCATCCTCTTCAAGATTTATTCCTTCCTCGCTGTCGTCATCGTCTTCATCCAAATCTGACCGCAAGAGCTCTTCCTGAGCATCTTCATCGTCCGAAAATGTTTCGAGGTCGACACCAACGTCACTCGTCACTTCGCTTTTAGTCTCACTCTGTGCCGTGCTTGTGGCCTGACTAAGCACATCCGCTTTTCTTTTACTCTTGCCTGGCATCTCACCTAACCTGCCGTCTCTGCCTTCAACAACTTCTTGCTTCTCGTTAAGCACTACACCATCCACTTCGTCGTCCACTTTTCGAGGAGGGGGCGTAAACCATGGAATTTTGCCTCGTAGGAAGTCGTTGAGTACCATTTTTGCAACGCCGTCTACATCAGCCTCACCACCTTTCAGTAAACGACCACCTTTTCTGCCGAGTATACTGAGGAATTCGATAGGATCACCCTTGTACTCATCGTACTTCATCTCGTATGTTCGTTCAATGTGCTTTGTTTGTGTGCGCCGTAATACTGCCTCGACATATTGTGCGGGGTGCTCTACGTTCTCGACTCTTACGACACCCCGTAGGAGGATGTCCTCTTCAGTGTCAGACTTGGATGGTGGTACGATACCTGGACAGTCGATGAGGTATATTCTTTTCATGAGTGTGATGTACTGCCAGACTTTGGTCTCACCTGGAATAGGTGCAACAGTACATACTCTCTTCTTGCGGAGTGTATTGATGATGCTGGATTTGCCTGTATTGGGATAGCCAATGAGACCGACAGAGATCTGCTTGCGGTTGCTGTGGAGGGAAGAAAATTGTCGCAAGAGGGTAATCAGGGACCCCTTGCCAAATGAGTTGGTAAGGGACGCATGGAAAGCCAGGGTAGGGTATTCTTTGCTCAGTAGTCGGACCCATTGTGCCTAAACGAAAAATATTAGTTATGTGAAACATTACTAAGAGAGGTGCTATGATGTGGTTGCGAAAAAAGGCGAAGCAAATCTCAACTCAAATGGGACACCCGTCATGCTCAAATGACTAGAACAGCGCAGAATGCACCGTCATGTCGAGAAACTACCAGCCAAAATGACCAGTAGGTGAGCTTGGTTGGTCTACCACTGCTGTAACAGGCATCTTCCACGGAGCAGAGGAAAGGGGCCTTGACTTAGCTGTGGAGGCGAATATATAGGGAATTCAGAGATCACAACTTACGCAAACTTTAGTCGGCACCAGATCGCACTTGTTTAACACAAAGATCAAGTGCTTATGTGGTGCCTCTTCTTTCATATACTTTTCAACACTTCGACATCTCGTACCTTCCGGATCTCGTGCATCCAGAACGTGCAGGATAACATCGGAGGAGTCGATGACTTTGTAAAGTTCGTTCCATATTCTTTTGCTTTGGCCTTTCGAAAAAATAGGTTCTCGTGCAGTTGTAAGTTCTTTGTCTTCGCCAGTCTCGGCCATTTCTTCAGCGGTCTTTCCGCTTAACAACTTGTTCTCTTCCAGACGCTCGATGTAGTTGTCGTGCATCTTCACTGTGTCATCGGCAAGGTCGTTGATGCTACTGGCACTGAGTTTGACTCGTTTGCGTTGCGATTTTGGGCCGAAAGTGTCTTCGAAAGGTGCGGATTCGACAGCTATTTTGGCAGCATGTTGTTTGACACCATTCTTCGTGTTCTCGGCGTCTCGAATGAGGCTCATTGGCAGCTTGTTCGTCTTCAGCAGAACCTGATATGGATCCGCGGTACGTTCTGCAACGGCCTGTCTGAAGGAATCCAAGCTACCCTGCGAAATGACTCTGGTGTTCCCAAACCATTTTCGGTTCGGCTCTATACGTGCTTTTGGAATCTCTCGAGATTGATACGATGCAGCTTGGGTGACCTTTCCTTGAGCATTCCGTTGTGCCTTGCCGTCTTTGAGCATATTAAGGGTTTTGAGCTTCTTCGCATTGCTACGTAGTAGTTAGCTGACATTGTCCTGACTGCTTCGCATTCTTGCTTACCGATAGAAGTTCTCGCCTTTGACCTTGACATTTTGCATGCCATCGCCAGTCTTGCCTTGCCGCAATTTGCGGTTGGCCTCCTTCTTGCCTGTACCCATTCTGACAGAGGTGCTTGGCAACCAAATAGATGACTGATGAGCCTGGGACAATTGTGTCGCCGCGTATGTATAGACAAGTGCCTGTGAGCTTTTGGCCTCGAAAATTCCCAAGATTTCGCGGTCTGGAAGAATATATCTTGCCGAAGATTCACCGTGTGGGTGCAGAAATGAGCTACGGTTCTGTGAGCGGCAGCTTGCGCAGTAGTGCAGTTTGTTCCCGTGTCGAGCTGAGATCAACCTCCTTGTGGTATCGTGAAGCACTATTGCGACATCACGAGGGCGAGCACTACCTGGCCCTGGCATCGTGAAAACGACTGCTGTCACAACATGGAGGCGGTACGAGGCCACGTCTGTCGCTCATGTCGACAACGACTTGCTTCGCAAACAGGACCCCGGTCTTTTAGCACATCAACGGCCAAACGACAAGTACCGCCAGAATCACCACACTATGTCGATATTCCATCCTCGTATCAGCCTTATATGCCCTATGTCACCCCTCAGAAGGGCACCCTACCAGTACCTCGAGAGCTGTTCCCTCTCAATCGACCTGACAAAGGCAACCAGCGATACATCGAAAATGTTGCCAAAGAACGTTTGCCAGCCAATGTCAGGCCGCTCGAGAGTCTGACAGAGGTCGGAAGGTACAAGGCTAAGATGGCCGAGATCCGCAAAGCCCAATTCAAAGAAGGTGTAACAGGCTTACATAAACGAAAACAAGCAGAAATAGCTAGCATAAACGCCAAATCGACTGCCAAAATATTGCAGAGAGATACTCTTCTCAAACAATCAGAGCGAGAGGATGCGCGACTCATGAACGTGTCCATACCAGCGCTCTTGCAGCCAGAATCTCAACCCTCTATTGACGCCTTGAAAGAGCAGGTTGCCTTGGCCAGACAGATGCACGAGCGTAAGATGGCCAACGTTTCCAAGCACCAAGCTGCGAAGAAGAACAACAAGATGGATGCACTACACACTTTGTACATGAACGCTCGTCACTTCATCACATCAGAGGAACAGCTTCGCGAGAAAATTCATGAACAATTCGATGTTTCCGACGCTCAAAACAGCGACACTACTAGTCATGCACAATTCAGAACACTTGAGTCCTCCGGGTCCAGCTTATGGAACTTCGGTGCTCCGGATGGCATCAGAGACATGGTTGCGAGTGCTTCTGGCAGGAATCGCGATGCGTCTCTGGCAGCAGCCAATCCAGCCATGAGGTACATGGCGAACCTCAACGTCGGAGCTGCCACCATGATGAAGGACCAGGCAAGGATGAAGAAGATAGCCGAGAAGTTGAGTGGTGGAAAGATATAGAAGTATGAAATATGCACATTTATTTGTAAAGGTATCCGAAGACCAAGATAGAAATCCAGTGGTCGACACCGTTTCTATCCAAGGTTATGGGACGCAAGTCTATCAGAAGGAACAAGATGCCCAGCTACCGAAACTCAGCACGAGATACTGTAGTAGTGTTGAGACGAGACACTATCCAAGCCAACAACATTACACCTTGGTCAAGGTCAGTTCTTTCTTGTGCACCTTCGCATTATACTTCAACTTTATAAGACGCTGCTATTGCTCAGACTTTTGGCACGCGTTCCACCGCTTCGAGATCCTCTTGTCATCTTGGCGGAGGTATAGAACTGTCGACTACCGTCAAATCCGAGTCCTATCTCCACAAAACTGCCTATTTCAGCCAAGCATCAAGAGCATGCGCCGCGCGCTGACGTAGTCGTCGATCGCCATGCCTCTTCTACAGAAAAGTTAAGTGTGATCAACTTGCCTTGTCCTTGTTCATTTTGCATATAGACATCAATAGCTTTTTGTTTTGTTGAGCTGGTTCCGAGACTTCCTTGTGCCTTTTATCAACGTCGTTGCGCAACACCTAATAAGACAATACCTCATGGCAAGGATAAGGCTTCCTGGTAGCACAGACTCTCTACACACAAATTACAAATTCAACGTACCGCCTATATTACAACCACGATTGACGTGGAGGTATTGTCTTGCATCCACAGCACTAGCATATGTCCTATATTGCTTTCTTTTCAACAAGCCGTTTTTCTCGTCCAAACTGCCGCAGTACACGGGTCCTTACAATGTTGGGGCAATCGATATCGAGGTTCCGGTTAGGGAGCAACGGCTTGTTGACACAGCTGTCTTCAAAGACAGTGGTGAGCCAGCATTCGAGTTGAAGACTGTCCTCTTCACAATGTACTATCCTGCCGCCAAGGGCGTTCGCTCAGGGAAGCATCACTACTGGGTTCCCAAACCTCTGTGGTTGACCTCTTTTGGCTACGCGAAAGTAGCACGGATCAACAACTTCTTCACCAACAATCTGTTCACCAGTGCTATGGGCATACTGGTCGGCGGCACCAAGATCCCTGCTCACGTCGATGTTCCAGTCGTGTCGACTGAAGAGATCGCGAAGCAAGTTCGTTCCAGCAAGGAATCCTCAAGCTTCAAAAACTTCGAACCGACCTCCTTCCAATCCGACACAGAATCCAGCGGTCTTCCCGTTATAATATTCACTCACGGCATGGCCTCTTCACGAACTCAATACTCCCACTATCTCGGCGAGCTAGCATCACGAGGTTATATCTGCGCCGCAATCGAACACCGCGACGGTTCTGGTCCAGGAACACAGATCATCGATTCCTCAACCTCCTCAGCAACCGTCATCGACCGCCTTCACTTCAGCCTCAGCGACGTCAAAGCACCATCCGACACAGACACCAAAATCGAAGCCGACGACTTCAAACGTATGCAACTCGCCTTCCGCGAAGCTGAAATTCTTGAAACAGTCCACGTAGTCCACTCTCTCCACTCCGGATCCGGCGACACCATCATTGCCACAAATTCTCGCAAAGAAGGTTCGAAGGCTGATCTCCCCTCCTTCACCGGCCGCCTAAACATCAACACCACCATCCTAGCAGGCCACAGCTACGGCGCAACCGGCGCACTACAGGGTCTCAAGCCGCGGACCGATATGGCCCGAATCTTCGCTGGTGGCATCGCTCTCGATCCAGGAAAGAGTTCCGGCCGTCTGAACACTGACGTTGACGTTCCTATCCTG
Organism: Lithohypha guttulata; assembly: GCF_036872675.1. NCBI lineage: Eukaryota > Fungi > Ascomycota > Eurotiomycetes > Chaetothyriales > Trichomeriaceae > Lithohypha > Lithohypha guttulata. Next base: position 1,399,395 of record NW_027042753.1, on the reverse strand, counting down.
ATCATACACAGTACATCCTGGTCTGCTAAACGCTCCATTTTCTACGGTCGACCACACTTTGAAGTCGTGCGGGAGATTGCCGATAATCTGAACGCGAAGGGGATTGGAAGTTGGTTCATGACGAGCTTGGGGACTTCGCATCCTTCGGTGACGGATGCGCCTTTGATTGAGCCAACGTTGTTGAAATGGACGACTGGGGCGGGGATTGATGCACATGAAGGGTTGAGGCAGTATGTTCATGTTTCGGATGATTTTGCCAAGTTCGTTCAGGACGGGAAGGAGAGGAATCTGTTGGCGTTGCCTGCGAATAGTAGGGAGTATGACAGGAAGAATGAAGGGATGGACAAAGAGTGGAGAGAGTACTGGCAAGTACATGCAAGTCCTGTCAAGACGAAGGGAGAAGGTATTGTAGATTCAAGGTAGTGCCAAAATCTACACAATGCTGTACTTTCTATACGTTTCGAATCTACGATGCTGTAGGTTGCTCCTGTTTTCGCTTGAATGTGTCAAAGCTCTGGGCTGTGAATTTTGGTTCCTCCACGACCTTGCTGGCTTCTGTCTGCATAGGTTGCAGACCCCACCGTTCGAACATAGCTTTGTCCTCGTCCCAGCCATTGCAGTCTGTGGTCAACATCTTCTCACCAGTAAAGACAGCATTTGCACCAGCCATGAAGCACAACATCTGCTCGCTTTCTGGCATGCTGATTCGTCCCGCAGCAAGTCGTATTATGGTGCTTGGCATTACCAAACGAGCAGTCGCTATGCAACGCACAATATCTTCAAGCTTGACAGGTTCTTGTCCGTACATTGGGGTTCCTTTGATAGGCACAAGTTTATTCACTGGGAACGATTCAGGGTGTTCCGGCAGGGTTGCGAGAGTGTGGATAAGTCCAACGTGATCTGTTTGTGGCACTTCTCCCAGACCAAGAATACCACCACTGCAGACGTGGATGCCAGCTTCTCTCACATTCTCGATGGTTTGTAGCCGCTCGTCATAACTCCTGGTTGTGATGACGCTGGGGTAGTGCTCTCGACTAGTGTCGACATTGTGGTTGTAAGCAGTCAATCCAGCTTCTTTCAGTTCTCGCGCTTGCTCTTTGTCCAGCATCCCAAGGGTAACGCAAGCCTCCATGCCAAGTGCTCTAACACCTTTGACCATTTCTACAATGTTCTTCATGCCTCGAGTTCGACCTTGCATATCTCTCCATGCTGCTCCCATGCAAAACCGGTTGCTGCCGTTTTGTTTTGCGGTTCGAGCAGCTTCCAACACTGAGTCAACTGTTGATAGCTTTGTGGCCGTAAGATTTGTCTTGTAACGAGACGATTGGGCACAGTAAGAGCAATCCTCTGTGCAGCCACCAGTCTTGATGTTCATGAGAGTACATAGCTGTACAGCACCTGGCTTATGGAATCGACGGTGGACCGTGCTCTGCATTTGGTATTAGCATGAGCATTCTACCTAGCAAGAATAGGAGTTCATACCGCAGCATAGGCCAAGTCCATGAGAGGAGTCTTGTAGATCTGAGATATCTCATCCTTGGTCCAACTAGTCCTGGGACTCGTAGCATTCACTGCATCATTGAAGACTGACTGCGGTGCTGGTGTGGGAGGGGCATGATGTGGTATTGAGGCTGCGGTCCTGGGAATATCGTGGACGATACTATACGGCCTCGCAGCAATAATGTGGTGCACTTTTCGAGCTGTCCGCTGACAGACACGACTCGTTTCCATGTTGTGCTACTGAAGCATTAGAGCAGGTTATAGGATGTCAAAGAAGAACAAGATAGCAGTTTGGCAAAGACAATTCAATGTTCGCTGGTTGGCTATCCGTGGTGGGGCACTGTGTGTTGATAATATGCAGGAACGATAGACAAGCCCGTGCTCGGCCGCTGCTGCAGCTCAACACCCCAGGAGCTCCACTTTCACGATACCGCCCATTGCTCCGACTCACGATATGGGTATTCTCTTCCTCTGGTTCTTTAACGTCACCTTACCGCCATTTCGTTCCCATGCTTGTCTTGCACACGACAGCAATGTAGGGCGTGTCCGGAAACCCACTCCCACGTGTTGTGCTTCCGAAAACGAGCTCTGGTCACTTCAGAATGTCTTAATACAGTTCTGTTCAAACTTGTATCAATCCGCTCTGCAGACAGAAAAAGTCTTCTTCACCGTTTACGTTGTGTTACTTGTATGGTTTTTTGAGTTTTGATATTGCCACATTCGTTACCAGCTATCGTTATGTACCTTCGTGAAGGCTCAATTTCCGATTTGCCTTACATTGCAGATATTGGCGCAGAAGCACTGTGGAACGACGAGATAATACAGTATATTGCGCCTCGTCGCGAGTACTACCCTTCGAGTCATCGAGCTAACTACCTCCACCGGACGAGAAAGCGTTACTTTGCTGGAGATAGACTGATTGTTGCCATTGAAGACGCAGCGGATGGTTCGTGGCCTGGGAGAGAGTTAATTGTGGGATTTGCATTCTGGTCTGATACTATGCATACATCAACATTACACAACCTGCCGAGCTCGATACTAGGCAATGGTAGACATCCACTTCTGAATCTCCTATCGTGTAACTGACACTGACAGGATTTGAGCAACTTGCATTGTACGTGGAGGGTCTATATAGACGATGTTTCAATATGAATCGTTCTTTCGATAAGTCCAGGCTTCTAAAGTTTTGGGATTTACTCGGTCAGAACCCCTTCTTCGAAGAACTGCCGCAATACTGGGAGCTAGAGGTGTTAGCAGTTAGACCTACCTTTCAACGACGAGGTATAGGTTCAATGTTGCTAGCTTGGGGTTTAGAGCAAGCAGCTTCTCATGATCTCCCTGTCGTCGTCGCGGCAACTTCTGTCGGCGAAGGGCTGTACCGAAAGCACGGCTTCACCGAGACAGGACGTTTGCACTTCCCTGCAACAAACTTCTCTTGGGCAGCTATGATCTGGCATCCATCTGCCCGATCAGGGCACGACCACATTCACCGTCGTCCAACGTTCACGAATGAGCGGACGTAAACTCCAGACGTCACAGTTCACCCGTGCCAGTCCATTACAGGCACGACTCCACATATCCTGGTCTTGAATCGACTCTTATACGATAATGGTTCTTGCCAGACAATCAAGTACAAAATTTCGCCAGGATTATTGATCTAGTCGTCGCTGAGTTCGAGCCGTAACGTCCTGGTCGGACTGGCACACAAACCACAGCATATACGACTAAGATCAGCTGCAGGCATCAAGGCCGAACCGGAAACTGAGCCGTACTCTAATGCTCGAGAAGTCGATACACACAGCCACGAGCAGATATCTGTCAGTGCTAGTTCGCGGTTTTGACGTTGTAGTGTGGTCCTCTGGTTCATGTCGCAAGATAGCAAAGTGCAAGATAGCTGTAGTGCGACGCGTCGCGGTCGCGACATGATATTTGGCTCGGGATAAGATGGACCGAGCGCTGGTTCTATGACCAGTCGAATCCATGCTCTACAAATCCCTGCAACGATTGCATATCATCTTGTGGTTGTCTATTATTATTCTAATTGTATTTTCTATTAATGAAGAGGATGGTTCTCGCTGTATGTTTGTCACCTGCCTGTAAACTCTGGAAATTTGTCTAATCTTGATACGATCATCGTAGGCCATAGGACAAATATGTTCCACTTCCTCCATGAGCCACAACCTGGCTCAATGTCAGAAACTGGTCAAGAAAGCAGCTGATGCGGGTGCAAAGGTAAACAGATCTTTTGGGACGCATGTATATCGAGACCAGAGCCAAGTCCCATTGGTTCGCGATGCTGTTAAATGGCATTTCGCCACGTGCATCTATACATTTCCTGCACTTCCGGCGAGCTTGGCATCCAGTCCCCTATCACGAATCAGCTATGCTTACTACTCGTGTCATTTATAGGCACTCTTCCTCCCCGAAGGATCAGATTACATCGGCAGTGGCCCCGAAGAATCAGTATCCCTCGCCAAGACAATACACGAGTCTGAATTTGTCCGTGGCCTCCAAGATGAAGCTCGACAGCACAAGATCTCGATCCAAGTTGGCCTGCACGAACCTACGAACCCACCTTCGTCTCGAATACTGAACACCTTACTATGGATATCTCCCAGTGGCAAGATCCTAGAGGAAACTCGCTACACCAAGCTCCACCTCTTCAACCTCGACCTTGGTGAGTCGGGTGGTCCTGTCATGAAAGAAAACAAGACCATCCAGGCTGGGAATACGATCGTGGAGCCGTATAGTACGGTCCTCGGCAAAGTTGGCTCGCAGATCTGCTTCGACCTACGCTTCCCGGAACCGGCGATACGGCTCCGTCGTCTTGGTGCTAATATTATCGTTTATCCATCGGCGTTTACTGTTCCCACAGGCGCGCTGGGTCACTGGGAGATACTCCTTAGAGCCCGTGCGATTGAGACTGAGTGTTATATCGTTGCTGCGGCGCAGTGTGGACGGCATAACGAGAAGAGGGTGAGTTATGGTGATAGTATCGTTATAGACCCGAAGGGGCGAGTCGTGACGAGGGCGAGCAAAGTGGAAGATGAGAAGAGCGAGAAGGAGGGTGCGAGAGAGCCGGAATTGTTGACGTTTGAAATCGACACAAAAGCTGTGGATGATGCGAGGAAGACGATTCCGTTGGAGAGGAGGACTGACGTATACCCTGAAATCTAAGCGATTGGTGATGAGAATCGAGTATGGGAAGACATGTAGGAAAGAGATGGAGGATATAGACCTGTAAATTAGCTAGATGAGCATATTGTGTAAGAATAGAATCGGCAACCGCAAAAAAGCTGGATGCAATAGTTACTGTGAGAGCCCATGAATTTGGAAAACATGCTTGCGCGCCACAAACGCCATCTGACCATGTCTTTGTCAACGTGCTTATATCGAAGTGCCTTTCCTGCGACAAGGGTGTAATAGCGTATGTACAGCCAATGATTGTTGCTCTAAAGCCACCACCTAATAACTTGTCTAATGTTTCTTTGCTTTCTCCAGAAGCCCGATTTATATTCCTGAGCTTGGCTTGTTGTCTGGGTCCTCCAGAATGCCCTCGGCCTCCAATCGTCTTCTGGCCTCTTCTAAAGCCCACGTTTGTATCCTGTGTACGTTGTTATTAATTTGTCCAAAGCGCGCCTCTAGACTCTGTGCGAAGCTGGTGGCCCTTCACTTACGAAGTATCTTCCTTCATACTATAAGCAATGACTGCAATCACATAACCAGCACATCCGAAATAGAGGGGTATCTCCCATCCTTCTCTCTCTGCCTTCTCTCCTGGTCTTAGCCCCCATAGCCAGCCTCCTGGTGGATCGTAGTGGGAGTCGTGGTGTGGATCGTGCTCGGCGTGTACCGCGTTGTGATCGCCCTTCGTCTGTGCTGTTGTGGCAAGGAGCCGTGGTGTGGTCGAGTACTGTTTGACAGAGGACGTCGGTCTAGAGACGATTCTTGTTGTGAAAGCTGGCCTTGTCGACCGCGTGGCGGCTTGTCTAAGGGGGTTCATGGTGGAGGTCGGGTATCGACAAGAGTGACGAGAGGTACAAGTGAATGCCAGAAGCGCTATGTTGAGCGCACCCTCAGTCGACGAATATGACGATTAGTGCCTTGTATGTCGTATATAGTGATACTTCAGAGCAGACACTTGGAGCTGCTGGTTTTGTGCAGGACTTAGAGAGTGTATAGACACGGCTTGAAGCTTGCCCTCATCGACTAGGGACAATACACTGACGACGTGAAGTTATTTGCCAAGGCCGTCGTTGGAGCCTCTTGCCCGAGCTTCACAAGCGCGACACTGCCGGTTGACCGTAACCAGTGTTTGTGTGGTTTGCTATTCATATTCCACAGTACGTCGGAATTCAAAGGCTTAAAACTTATAGCTGGGAAGTCTTCGCTGCTTGTTCGTTACAGCAACAATGAATTGACGTAGAGATCGTGTTACTACAGCCATCAGGTACTTTCTCGGACTCATCATAATGCATCATGTGTGTCAGTGCTTCACTACAGACACATTCTGAGGAAAGGCTGGCAGCAGATCAATATAGTCAGCAGTCGCCTGCTTTGGAAATAAGGAGATAGAAGCACAATTGGAGATGGGACGAGCAAGATTGGGTGATGGTGACCATATCGTGTTCTACAGTCCCCCAGCATTCTGGCATAGGAGCTACCCATTCAAGGATGTCAGACAGAAGACGCAAGATCCACGGCGACAACACCATTTATATCGGACATCAAAACCAGTAGATAGGATCGGCATGCTTGACATGGTTGTATTTGTGTTCACTTTCGACGTTCTGCCGTGCAAGTGTGTGCATCTTTTCTTGACGCTTGCGAATATGCCTCTGTGTTGCGTCTAGACCCATGCTTCCATTCTTGGACAGAGACTTGATATCTGATTCACCATGGCTCAATGCTCTTGGCGACGATCGCTCCTTGGTTCACATTATTCGCTATACTGCAACGTTGTGCAGAACTTGGTAGCCGTACCACATTGAATTCTCCATGCAACAGGTCAAACTTCCACACACTTAGGCGGTCTTAGCGGCTTGCTGTGGGTTGACCTTCTTGCCATCCTTGTTGTACCTAATCCTTGGTGGAGGTGCTCGGTTTCGTCGGCCTTCTCGTGATCGCACTCTGTGTCCAACATATCAGTACTTCATTCTTTGATCACCCTCGAGCAGATTCCTCAACATACCGCACGATCTTTCCGTGAATAGCGCAGGAGACACAATATTGCAACTTGAGGTACATCTTTGGAACGGCGTAGTCGGTGAAAACTGAGGCATCGGAGATATCACCTGTCCAGCTTTATTAATTTCTCTTTCCCACAAAATCCACCTTCAATTCGACATACGGATAGCAGCTGATTCGACCATGTTTCGGATAGTAAATCTCTTGATGGCCTTGTCCTTTGGCGTACATCTCGAGCAGTTACTGCATCTGACTGGCTTTACGTGACCTCTGCCTTTCTTGTTTCGTCCACTGCACCAAAATCAGTACTTGCGCATCCTCGTTCCCGCCTCGTGGTTGTGACTAACTTGGACGCTCGCTTCTTGACCATATTGTGTGGTTGGTGGACTTGCCTGACTTCTGTGCAAACTCGACAGAAGTCAATAGACAATTGTGTGGTTTTGACAAATGACAGCCAAGTCGCGATCGTCAACCCGAAATGCGTCAATTCAAACTGTGCGGCACCCGTCGCGCCAAGAATTACGGCATGAAGGCGCGACCTTTTCGTCAGGTTCACGTGACGTACTTGTCGGTCCGGTTGCCAATGCCTTTTGTTTACAGCGCTTGGTGGAGCTGAGTCGGAGAGCCAATTAGCCCAAGATTGATATCTTCTGGAAGGCCTACATGAAACAAGTCAGCCATCCTGCTCATTGCGAAGCAGACACCTTGTGCATTGAACAAGTCGTACACCATGTCTGCCCCGGCTGGTACTCTTCGTGGTACCCCCACAAGTAAGCGGGCGAACATACCTTTCGAGAACAGCCCGTCGTCAGGGATACCCAGGCCGAAACTAGAATCAGTACCCAGCGAAATGTCTGGTCACTCGACGATATCAGCAAGTCGGCAGAAGCAGAGCAAGAGAGACGAGGTACGTGTGTAGTCCTATCTTATTGGCAGGAGGCCATGGAACTCCTCCTTATGTTGGCAGGCAGCTAATCAATAGAGTAGGCCATTCGAGAGAAGATGGCTGCGAACCTCAACAGAAAGAAGGGTGCATCTTCAAAAGCTCGTCATTCACGAAAGGCACCACCAGGCACAGTATTGGCTCTCAAACCCAGTCCAGCTCTACAGATCAAGCCTAATACCACCGTTGCCGAGGCTGCTCAGCTAATGGCTGCGAAAAGAGAAGATTGTGTACTGGTTACAGACGACGACGAGAGAATCGCAGGCATATTTACAGCGAAAGATTTGGCATTCCGAGTGGTTGGCGCTGGTATTAAGGCAAGAGAAGTGACTATCGAACAAATCATGACCAAGAATCCCCTGTGTGCAAGAACAGATACAAGTGCTACAGATGCTCTAGACCTGATGGTCAGAAAAGGCTTCCGACACCTGCCCGTGATGGACGAAAACCAAGACATCTCCGGCATTTTAGACATCACAAAGTGTTTCTATGAGGCTATGGAGAAGTTGGAACGAGCATATAGCTCGTCACGAAAGCTTTACGATGCGCTTGAAGGTGTTCAGTCGGAACTTGGATCTAGCCAGCCGCAACAGATCATCGCCTATGTCGAAGCATTACGGCAGAAAATGTCGGGTCCTACTCTCGATTCAGTCCTTAATGGCACACCTCCGACCACAGTGTCGGTTCGAACATCGGTGAAGGAGGCGGCTCAATTGATGAAAGAGAATCATACTACCGCTGTCCTTGTGCAAGACCAGGGATCTATCACTGGCATCTTCACCAGCAAAGACGTGGTCCTGCGTGTTATCGCGCCTGGTTTGGACCCTTCTACCTGTAGTGTCGTTCGTGTCATGACACCTCATCCCGACTTTGCACCCTCCGACATGAGCATCCAAGCCGCCCTTCGGAAAATGCACGACGGACACTATCTCAACCTTCCAGTCATGAATGACGGCGGTGAAATCGTTGGCATGGTTGACGTCCTTAAGCTCACCTATGCCACCCTAGAGCAGATCAATACCATGGGATCTGGTGGAGAAGAAGGTCCAGCATGGAACAAATTTTGGATGTCCATGGGAGATGGTGACACAGAGTCGATGATGTCTGGTGAGGGCTCACACCGGCCCACGACACCGGGTATTAGGTCCATCATGGAATCAGATATCCGTCCAACTATTGAACGGGGAGATAGTGTCATGCCCCAGGACTCGGCTTCACATACAGGTGCCGATGATCAGTCTGAAATCATGCCTGAGTCTCCGCTTCCAGCTCAAGAGCCACAGACCCTACCTTTTCCATTCAAATTCAAAGCTCCGTCAGGACGAGTGCACCGGATGCAAATCATTGCCAATGAAGGCATTCAAAATTTACAGAACCACGTCCGAAGCAAGCTGGGTAACGAGCTCGAGGCGGTTGGCGGAGAGAGCTTCGCTATGTCTTACATGGATAACGATGGCGACGTCGTCTCAATAACTACTGATCAGGATCTCAAGGATGCCATAGAGATTGCCAGCAAGTCTCAAAGAGATAAAGTCGACCTTTTCGTACATGATCCGTCACAACCGGCTGTGCCTATCACACTGAATCCAGCACCACCACTAAGCCCGCCAGAATCAACAACGAAGGCAGTCATTGAAGGTGATGATGAAATACGCAGTCGACCTCGTTCTCCTCTCAGGGACTTTGCTCAGAAGCAGGAACGGCAACAAAAGCAAGAGGTTATTCCTGGTGTGCCGAACGAGCTTCTTCTGCCCGGAGCTATTGCAACACTGGCGGCCGTGATCGTGGTTGTGTTCGCCATCGGTCGAGCTTCAAAAAATTAGGTCGTTGTTTATGACCAATTTGTTTTTATACTCCGTCGTTCTAGCAGGCAGATAATGGTTGAGGTGGGCACGATACCCAAACACTTTTCTACTCCGCAAGCCCAGTCACGCTCTTGTATCTTGTACAGATTAAACACTTCGCAACGAGAATCTTTCTATTTCAAAATGACTACGTTGAATCTATCTCTTATACCAATACTGCTCATCGTAGCCAAGCTGGTGTAGAGCTTCGGTGCCGCTGGTTGTATCGAAAGGTAGCACAGCGACGGCAACGTTTGACCTTGGTGATATGAAAGTTGAACTTCTTATCGATAGTGCTGAAATAAATTTGGCAGTGGTAGTTGGATGCGATCTCGTACAGCAATTGACTGAAGATTGAAACGCAACATATTCTACAATGGCTACGATTGTGCCACCACCCAGCAAGCGGCAGAAGATTGCTGCGACAGAGAAAGCAGAAAGAGAAGCAGAAGAAGCCCGCATACCAGAAGGATTAGGCCCAATACGCATACAATTCATAGACCAGGGAACTGGCAAATCGGCAGGCCCAGCAGTCGCGATAGATGTACAACAAGCCACAGTCAAGAACCTCGAGAACCTCTTGAACACACTACAGGCCAAAGATGCCTCGGAACGAACCCCATATAGATTTTTCTTCAATCAGCGTCCACCAGATTCAGGAAGTGACGAAGCCTCCATACTTGACGTGGACAGAGACATCTATACATCGATCCTGAAGCCTGGACTCAAGACTACAGAAGATGCTATAGTCCTACAATATGCGCCGCAAGCAGTGTTTAGAGTAAGACCAGTATCTCGCTGCTCAGCATCTATATCTGGTCATGGCGAGTCTATCCTGGCTGCTACGTTTTCTCCCGCGACCTCTTCATTATTAGCTACTGGTGGTGGTGATAACACGGCAAGGATCTGGGATTGTGAGACAGGGACTCCGAAGAACACTCTAAAAGGCCATACAAGCTGGGTGCTGGTGGTGTCGTTCTCACCTGATGGCAAGATTTTAGCAACCGGCAGTATGGATAATACAGTACGCCTGTGGGATGTTAAGACTGGGGAAGCACTTGGAGGTCCGTTAAAAGGTCACACGAAGTGGATAACCAGCATAGCATGGGAGCCTTACCATTTACAGCAGCATGGTAAGCCAAGGTTAGCATCCGCCTCGAAAGACGCAACTGTTCGGATATGGGATGTGCCGTTACGAAGAGTTGAGGAAACGTTGTCTGGCCATAAGGGGAGCATAACGTGTGTGAGGTGGGGTGGCATACACAGAATATACACATCTTCTCAGGACAAGACCATCAAAGTGTGGAATACAAAGTCATGGAACTGTTTACACACATTGACAGCTCATGCTCACTGGGTTAACCACCTAGCGCTCTCTACGGATTTTGTGCTTCGTACTGGCTATCACGATCATACAAAAAAAGTCCCGGAGACCGCTAGCACAGAAGCCAAGGTCGTGGCTGCAAGGTCTCGATTCGAATCTGCGGCTCGTATTGACGGTGTAATAACAGAACGGCTTCTTTCAGCCTCTGACGACAACACCATCTTCCTTTGGCAGCCGTCATCTTTCGATCCAAATAGTAACAGCACACCTAAACCCCTCGCCAGGTTATTGGGTCATCAGAAACAGGTCAACCACGTCTCTTTCTCGCCGGACGGCCACTACATCGCATCTGCATCCTTCGATAATAGTGTCAAGCTCTGGAATGCTATTGACGGAAAGTTCATCACTACTTTGAGAGGCCACGTCGGAGCCGTCTATATGTGTTGTTGGAGTGCCGATAGCAGACTGCTTGTTAGTGCTAGCAAAGATACAACTCTCAAAGTTTGGGACATGAGAACACAGAAGCTAAAAGAGGACCTGCCTGGGCACAAAGATGAAGTCTTCGCTGTTGACTGGAGCGCCGATGGTGCTGCGGTAGGAAGTGGAGGCAAAGACAAAACTGTTAAGATTTGGAAGAATTGAGCTGAAAGGAAGGTCGAAAAGTGCTCGTATCTTTGTGTAGCAACAATATGCATACGCTGTGGTACTACTTTACTTAAGAAAGAGGTACTTGGCGCACGAGACCGTCTTCGTCGATCTGCCAACTATGCAGCCATGATGACAAGAGTAGCAAGTAGAGGAGCTAGTCCTGGTGAAGAGACCTTGGACCTTCAGTCAAACATCGTGGCAGAAGGATTTGTCGTTCACGACGCGTCGATCGCGGATCTTCAGGCATATCCTTCCCTGCCGCTTCACATGGAATGTTTAATGCGTGGTAAGTCTCCTCTTCATCTTTGTGACGAGTTGCCGCTTCCTACAATACATGACGAATGTCGGCAAAGCTCCCTTCTTAGTGCTCAAAGATCCACTCTTATCAAGCAGATCTTGACGCAACTGCACATACCTGAACATCGATAGATTCTGTCTGTGCTCCCTAGTGCATGCTCGAGCTGGCTCAGAAGTTCAAGTGTGACAAGTTGAAGTCCTCGTGCCGAAAGGGAAAATCGGGACAGCTCTAAGATGCCTTCCACCTGATATCGGCAGTATCGTGATGACTCTATGGAGTACTCGCCCTCGAGCGCTACACGAGCCTTCCTCCCAGCAGACAACAAAGCCGGCAGATTGATGGGAGACTACATGACCAACTGCATTGGTGCCTCCCTCCCACTCCTCTACTCCCTGGTCGGCGCCAATCACGCTGGACACACGAAGAAAGTGACAATGAACGCGACGCTGCTGATATCGTTCTGCTTAGGAAACATTGTCGGTCCGTTGACCTTCACTGCGGAATCTGCGCCGGATTATACCCCGGCTAAGATCTCGATCATTGTGACTTGTGCTGTGGCTATAGGGTTGACGCTGATGTTGCGATTTTACTACGTTTGGAAGAACAGGAGGAGAGATGTGCTGGCTGGGAAGGGTGGCCTTGGTCATATTGTAGATGTGGAGTTTAGTGATATGATTGACGGCAGAACTTGGAGTTTAGGTACTCGTTGTAAGCTATACGTATATGTGTATATATGTATGTACATATACGTAGATAGTGCTGAGGGCTTGGTGTGTAGTAGACTGTTTCTATATCCATCTGATTGCGATTGACGAGAAGCATAGCAATATAGGTGAACTCTGCGTATCAGCTGACCTCACTCCGTCTCGAATACGTGTTCCATTTGTCTTTATGATTTCTCGTACACAATCTCACCCTCAAACCACGTCGTAAGCACACTCGCGCCTTCAAAATCACCTTGACTTAAATCCTTATCAACAGCAATAAAGTTCGCCTTCTTCCCTACCTCAATACTGCCCAATTCCTTCTCCCGACCAACAGCCTCAGCACCCGCCAAAGTCAGCATACGACATAACTTTTCTCCGCCCAAGTTCCTGTCTCCACCTCCAACAATATCAACGACTTTCGCCACATCAGGTAGCAGGTCCGGACTTGCCCCTGCGCCCCAATCACTCCCGATACTTATCTGCGCATCCGCGGCTAGCATCTTCGGAAAATTCCAGTCCATTAGACCACCGCTCGCCTGGGTGATGGGATGTACGAAGAAGAAAGCGGGGCTCATCTCAGCTGTCACATTCAACGCCTTGAATCTGGGGTATTCGTCGTCGTGGACACCTGAGCAATGAGCGATTTCGTGTTTTGGGCCTTTGGGATTATGTTTCCTGGCTGCTTCAAAGGCGTCTAGGGCAAGTCTCGTGCTGCCGTGGCCGGTACAGTGGATTTTCATTGTCATGCCGCGCTCGTCGTATTTTCGTACTGCTTCGTGGACGTTGAGGGTGAGGAGCTTGGATTCGTCGACTTTGCCGTCTGAGTTTAGTGCTGCGTGGGTGTGATATGGTGCTAGGGGGACGCCGTCGAGGATTATCTTGACGAAGCGTGTGTCGACGTGTTTAGAGGCGTATGTTTTGGCTTCGTCAAGGGTTTTATGGAGGGTTTCTGCGCGTTCCTCGCCGATCCAGTCTGGTGCATAGACGATGTGAGTTTGGATATCTATGCTTAGCTTCCCTTCTCGCTCGAGCTCGCGCAGACCCTGTAGCATGATCGTATTTGCTGACGCTTCTTGACAGCTGGTTACACCCGCTTGGTGTAGTCTCTTGATGCCGGACATCAGTACTCTCTTGACGTGTGCAAGGTTGGGTTGCGGAAGGGTGGTCATCACTTTGCTCATAGCGTTCTCAGCCATCTCGCCTGTCAGCCGCCCCTGATCGTCTCGAAAATACGTCGCACCTTGTGCGTCAGGCTCTGACTCAATATTGTATCCTGATCGTCTCAAAGCCTCGCTATTGAGGTATGCACTGTGTCCAGCACCAGCACGGATCACAACTGGCGTGTCGGGAAAATCCTTATCGAGAGCTTCCAAACTGAAGTTTTCGACCATGTAGCTATGACCTACCAGCCAGTCCTGGTTGGCGTGGCCATATTTGCACAAACACTTGCCTTTCTTTAGCTCTTCAGCTACGTTTGAGGGTGTGAGCTCTGGTGGCATTCGAATCTGCGAGCTGTCTGCCAGAGCCGACATGAGAAGGTGGACATGGGCATCGTGGATGCCAGGCATCACAAAGTGACCCCGTAAATCATATACCGTCAGCTTTTGCTGCCGCGCCTGTGCTTCAATTTCCGCCGTACTGCCAATCGTGATAAAATAGCCATCTTGACTTGCGATGAAAGCTTCTGCCCATGGCTGCTTTTCGTTGACGGTATATACCTTGCCGTTGACATACGCTGTGCCATTGTTGGGTGTTGATGATGGTGGAGCCATCGCAGTAGTGAGTATACGTGCACAGTACTCAGAATCTGTTCAGAATGCCACCTTCGAGAGCGACGCCAGGTCGAGCTTCATATTCAATCTGGACCGGAATAGTTCCGCAGCTGCGTTGGACACCAAATACCACTTAGTACTGCTTCATCAGTCATGGCTGCAGTGTATGAGGTAATATCGTAGAGCCGAGGACCAGCTTCGGTGATGTGGTATGTAGACCTGCTTGAGGCACAGTGTCCGAAGAAGGAACGACTCGATTGCGGAAGTGAAGTTGCGCGAATACGTGTGTACAGCGAGAAAAAATGGAGAGGTAAAGAAGTGGCTGGCATTGATCTTGAGCGTCTCCTCTCAGGTGCTAGATGGGCATCGGCTACTTCTCTCGTGTACTTTCGTGAAGGAGTGATAGCTATTAATGAAAAACCATGATTGTCTGAATCAGGCATACAACGCTTGACTTCAAGCTATCTGCGTCTCCAATCAAGAGAATAGTTCGAAAGTATCGATCAGTACTGCTACAGCATGGACGTGGGTTGACTTGCAAGTCATGGAGCTGTAGAAGCCGAATCAGGAGCACCGTGATCTAGTTACGAGGAAGGAGCCTGAGCTACTCAACATCTGGACACGCTTTCCTGAACGCAAATATAAAGAGACCATTTCTATTTCACACTGACGAGTATCTCGTGTAGAATTACACAAACCCAGCAGAAGGTGTGGATCGTGCTGGTGACCATACCTGCTAGAAAACTTCCAAACTCCTCAAACGTCCATAAAGTTTGCATGGCCGACCTATTTAACTCATCATAGTGTCCATAAATTCTGCCTATCGCCGAAACGCCTCGCCGATGGTTCTGGTCGCTATTCAATCAGATAAAAGCTCATTTCAGCGGTCTTTGATGTGCCAGATCGCCATCCGTCACTGTTCTCATGGTCTGGTTTTGCTCGATTTGTGCTCGGAAAGGGTTGTTTCCTCCGATGTTCGTAGGGATGTTCTTTTGACTCCGCACTGGTCCTTCACCTGGAGCAGACAGAGTGTTTCCTGCCTTCATTCTCGCGTGATCATAGTCAGTGTCGTCCTCGCTTCCCGAGTGACTATGGCCTGGCCTTCCTGTCCGTTGTTGAAATTGTCGAAATGATGGTGCTTCCGCCTCAGAGAATCCTTGACTGCGTATTGGTTCCATGCCTACCAACGCCTGCCTATCTTCTTCATCATCTACTATCGTGTTCGCGGTTCGGTCAACCCTCGACGTGCTATGTGGATAGAATTCTCCATCCGTGCCAACGGTGCCATTTGGTCGGCGTAGTGGTACACCCCAGGTTCGTATAGGATATGCTCGTCCCTTTTCCCACGTATGAGAGACTGGAGGAAAGTACTGTCGATATGCGGCCCAACCACATAGTATGCCAAGGGCCGATCCGAACAAAACATCGAAGGGATGGTGCCGAGCGTCAATGATTCGCGAACCAGCGATCATTGAAGCCGCTAGCGTGGGTAGCAGCACTACAAACGTCCTCCATACCTCACCTCTCTGGTCAAGAACATGTAACTTGGCTGCAAGGTACAAGGAGAGATAGAACAATCCGGCAAAGGCGCTCGACGAGTGGCCAGAGGGGAAAGACCGAAAGCCTGCTCAAAGTTAGTATAGGCCGAACACGTAGAGCATACGTCGTGCGATCCTACCATCTTGTAGTATATACATATCGTCTTGCCTGCACGAGGTCCTATTCAGAAGTCCATATGCTGGTGGGCCAGGATCATCGGCAGTAGCAGGATCAAGATTACACCTGGCAAGCAAGTCCGGTCGCGGCTTGCCAATCAAATTCTTCAGGGAACCAGTAATCACGAATGCAGCCCCCTGAGCCAAAAACAATCCAAGAATACCACAATTCAACTCCCATACTCGATCACCCCACGTGTAACGTCGGGCTCGTGATAGATTCTGCTTGGACTTGCTGAAGATGCCATCGATGAAAAGTGTATAAACTGCAATGAGTATCCCTGGAAAGAAACACGAATATACCATGCACATCCATATTGGTATACGCTCGGGATCTGCTACCGGATATTGGAGTGAAATATTCTGACTCGAAAAGTGTTGTGCAAATGGTGTTAGAATTTTGTCGAGGATCGCATAAATAATGGCAAGTACCCTAGGGAATATGTTAGAAAAGCGCACAACCCTGGTTGCTGTACATACGCCACTACTGCATAGTCGAAGAAATATCTGAGATCATTAGCAGTGAGCATGCGGCGACAGCTGGAACCATACGAGAATGCGATCTTCAAGGTAATTTTTTGACCTGATGATGTCGTCGGCAGGTAATTTTGCAATTTGTCCATGGCGACCAGCGCCTGGTCTGTAATAGGAGACAAATATTACAGCTCTTTACAAACTCATTAATATCAATCATACATGTATCGCTGAAGCTGCAGGGATGTCGTCGAAGATGAAGTGATAGATTTCAAGATGTCGCGTGCCCGCGAAGTTGAAATGAGGGAATGTAAGAAGTCCAGCCCTTGTGAGTGGTGTTCTCAAACCTGGAGACGCTTGGGACTGCCTCTGCTCAGCACTATCCACAAAAGGTGGTTTGGGGGTGCACGGCTGAACGAGACACCAGCTTACTTGTTCCAAGATCTAGCCAGAAGAGGTCAATTACAAGCACGCTTGTGGGGCTGAGTCCTTGGCAGAGGCTTGGCCGTACTTGCTGGAGCGACAATTTGGCCCCGAAAATCATCAGCAGCCGCATCTCTACAGGCTAAACTCGATTTGTAACGTTTCAAGTTTAGCAACAACTATCCTGGTATAAATTCGCTATTCTCCATCGCCTCTGTCAGATATGCCTACCAGCAATGTCGAGAAGGGCGTTAGCAACACAAAACAATCCGCTTTGTCCAACAACGCCTGCGCTATCACTGTGTCCTCGCCAGTCTACTCATCGTCGTTCATGTCGTCGTCCGCCTCGATGAAAACCAACCTCGTGCCATTGTTCGCAATCTGCCACACATCTAGTAGGCCATACTCGTCGAGTGTCTTTTGTAGGTTCTCTTCTGTGAAGCCACGGCCTATCACCGTCTGCCTGATTCTTTCCATGTTCAGTTCACCACGAGCTCCGACAGTGGCAGCTCCCGAGTCTCGCATGCTCCGGATCAAATCGTAGATTTTGCTGCTCACAGTCTGATCACCGCCGCCACGTTGATCATTGTGCAGACTCGCCTTGCTGACCTCAACCAATCGTAGAGCCTCGTCTACATCCTCATTGACGACCTCCTGAGCAAACCTGAGTCGTGCCAGGGCCTGCGCAATTCTGAGAACGCCAAGTAGTGTTCGTGGTGATGTGTGCGTGAACTGCTTCTTGCCTCCTTCGTCGCGCTTCTGTTGTTGACGCATTCTCACATAAGCTCCAACCATGTAATCACTCACGGCCTTCGGCACGACTGGACGGTACGTTCTTGCTTGAGCGATATATTGTCTAACTTCGTGAGGTGCGAAGACTACACCTTCAGTTTGAGGATGCTCGTTGTTCATGTGCACATAAGTAACGTGAGCGGCCAGTTCTTCATCTGTTTCTCGAGAGGGTGTGTCAAGAATGAGGAAGAGGACGTCGAAACGTGATAGAAGTGCGGCGGGAAGGTTGATGTTTTCAACAGGCGAGATGCGAGGATTGTATCGACCGTATAGGGGATTGGCTGCAGCTAGGATTGAAGTTCTGGCGTTTAGCGTTGTTGTAATGCCAGCCTTGCTTATGGAAATAGTCTGCTGTTCCATGACTTCGTGAATAGCGGTTCGGTCACCGTCGTCCATTTTGTCGAACTCGTCTATGCAGCAGATACCGTTGTCTGCAAGCACAAGGGCACCTCCTTCGAGTACCATTTCGTCTGTGACGGGATCACGCATGACGGCTGCGGTGAGGCCGACACCACTTGAACCTCGACCGGTCGTGTAAACTCCTCGAGGGGCTACCTTGGAAATGTACTTTAATAGCTGGGATTTAGCTACACCAGGGTCGCCCATCAGACAGACGTTGATGTCACCACGAATCCGCATGCCATCTCCCATCTCTTTCGTGACGCCGCCAATCAGAAGCAAGAGCAAAGCCTTCTTGACATCTAGGTGACCATAGATTTCTGGAGCGATAGACTTGGCGAGGTATTCGTACATTTGTCCACTGGCTTTGTGTGATTCAATCTTTTTGATGACACGAGGGTCAGATCTCAAGTCTTGATATGCTTTTTTGTGTTGGGTGATATTTTGTGCCTCAAGATATGTATCAGTCAAAAGGCCAGCTCTGATGGCTCTGAATCCAGTGTATGGTGTTGGAAGAAAGATGCCGTCTATATCCACAACATCGCCTGGGTTGATCTGTCTAGCTAGGGATCCGTGACATTGTATTGTCAATGTTCTCGGAATGTGTCCCACAGGTACTTGATCTGCCATCTCCTGGATTTTGACCTCTTGAAACGGCACGAATTTGGAGGCTCGAGTGGAAGGAAACAGCTGGCCTTTGGTCGCATTCTCTGTGCAGGCTGGAGATGGACAAATGAACATAGGTGTAAATTGTTTTGTTGTTATAGGTTGGAACACCTCGCAACCACAAGTATCGCAGGTATAGGCTTGTATTTGAATGGATGGCTTCACATCCGAGACCCTGGTAGTGATGCCCCTGACAGTGATGAGCTTTCCGAGATGCTCACCGCGAACCTGTCGTACTGCTAGTGCCTTTGATTTGGATGTCGATTGTGAGACGGGTTTGAAATTCAATGTATATCTCCGCGTCAACTCTGGAGGAAAAGTGGAGGCATCGGCGAGTGACTCGCCATTGACCTCAGCACCCTCACGCATTGTCTCATTCCGCTTCTGCCGTTGCGACATGATGATATCCAATACATCGTCTTTGAATGTAATATCCTTGCTCTCTTTAGGCATAAGTTTATCGATAGCGTACGAGAAGAGGTCAACATAGTGCTTAGTGTTCTTCATGATGGAGTCGACGAGCTTTAGAGTCACGTCTGTTCCTAAAGACTCTTCGAAGCTTTTCAGGTCATCAAGCTCAATCAATATATTGCTGCGTTCCCGATCCGCGATTTTCTGTAACATATCCATGTACTTCTTACGTGGTTGCTGTCGCGGTCGCTCCCCATCCTCTACGCCTTCGACATCGTCCATAAAATCATATTCGTCGCTTGTTGCGTCGCCATCGAGGTGAAGGTCATTGATCGCATCTGCGGCTTGATCCGTTGCAGATTGTTTGAGCTCGAACTTGTCCAAGAACGACTCGAAGGCTGCAAGTTGTGCTTCATAATCAGCTGGCGCACGATATTGAAGTAGCGCCATTGCCTTGGTCAAGTACGGGGTTCAAGGTGGTTGCTTGGTAAAGCACGTCTATTTCGAGTTCAGCAAGGAGCAACACAACTCAAGAAGTGGGCGCGTTCGACGCGCACTTGACGCGTCAGGTCCACTAAACTCAACTCGGTAAGGACCTTCGAAAGTCGCATGCCGCGGAAGTAAAGGTTAAACACGGACGGTAGCTGCTGACAAGCCTCTCTATATGGAGATATGCGGCCATTCGCGGTGAGCTGAGAGATATACCTTCCTGCGCCGTAACAGAATTACGGTTGTGTCTAATGTACACGAATGCTGTCTCGATACCATACCGAGGCTTGCAAAGTCGAAAACTTGCTGTGCTCAAGTATTCACGATTGAGAATGTGGACCCTGATCGACTTTCAAGATGGCCATGGATACATTTTACATACTAACAGTACTGCTGTCTCGATATGATTTTTAGTAGTACGGGTACTGCGGTAAAAGACCAGTTAGTGGGCACCACAGAAAGATGTCGCGAACTGTGAGAGTAGATGTGGTATTTAGTTCTCTGAAGAACTGCTTGGTCAATTTACCACCTAGTTTGATAGCACTTATCTCCAACACGAATACACCTGTACAAGATGTCGTGGTTGAGATGCAATACCGATCGCAGATATCATCTTCAGGATCAGTTTCTAGCACCCAAGTTCAAAGAACAGCGTTCGCAGGATGGACAGGCATGCCCAGCAGGACAAGGCCGAGCTCAATCTTGAATCAAGAGAGGACACGAAGTGGCAGAGAGACTGAAGTTCAGACTGTCGAGGTTGATGCTACGTTTGCAAGGACACTGGGATTGGTAGAAGGTCAACAGATTGGATTGATGGTCCACCTGGACCCTCCTCTAGCACATACCGTCAACATCGAGCCTTCAACACCGGCTGACTGGGAAGTCATCGAACTACACGCAACCTTTCTCGAGCTCAACTTTCTGTCTCAAATTCGAGCACTACCCAATCCAACTTATACCGAGAAGGGGAAGAGTGAGCCAAATCACGCCCATCCACTGACGCTACATCTCTCTCCGACTTCGACTGCCAATATAGTTGTCACATCACTGGCGCCTACACTGTTTTCAACCTCCCCATTCGCAAAAATTGCTGGTGACGCCGAGGTAATTGTGGCACCGAAAGCGCAACAGAAGGCTCAAAGGCATATGCGTACAGATACAAGAAGCACCATCAGTAAGCGCAGCGTCAAAAGTGAGACCAGTGTCAAGACGGGCACATCGCGCAGACCAGCTCGTACTAAGGAAGCTGCTTTCGTGCGTGGACTGGATTACACGATAGCAACGGACTTTATACAACCTGCTGAGGTCGTGGAGGGATTGACTATATGGCTTAGCAAAGCCACTATCTCTTCTGATGCGCTGAAAAATTGTGCATTCGCAAGAGTTTCTGTCATTAAGCCAGCTGCGTTGCGAGTCACACCAGAACAAGACGTTCTTAATCGTCTGAAAGAAGAAGAAAGTAGTACTGTCGGTCGACCAGCATCTCGCTTAGTCGCACGTGTATTGCCATGGGTGTCTCCGGTGACCGACCAACACGCAGTGCTATCTCCCACTCTCAGCTTACTACTTGGTGTCGATTCACTAAGTGGATTGATACTCAGAATTGATGCTGCTCCGGATCCTCAACCGCGGTCTGCGATTAGAAAGTTTCTGTTCTTTCCCTTCCTAGCTGACAAGACCAAGAAGCCCGATGCCATCAAATTCGGAGGCGAGTCGCAAAGTGCTCGTCAAGCTGTCGTGGATCGTTTACGTATAACTCATGGTGGCGACGAAGGTCTACTAGCGGGTCCATTGACGGATGGTATGATTCTACCGCCTTCCAACAATGCACCAAATGTCTCGAGTTTCGACGGCGGCATCTTAAGATTTTCGGCGTCAGGTCAAAATGTGGACGAAGGACTCTGGGCTATTGGCGCCGAACAAAAGCAGGAATACGACGTAAAAGATTCAATACCCCGTCCTGTCGAGAACGCGAAGCTTTTCCCAACCTTTGCAAGAACTTTACCTAAGGACGCAAAAAAACTCATTGGTATTGACAAACCACTTAAACAGTGTATGTCAAATCTAACGCTCTGCTCCTCCGTTCTGCTCACTGGAGGCATTGGCTGTGGTAAGACTTCGGTCGCGGCACATATCGGTCATCAGTTGCAGGAGGGATACCTTTTCAACGTAAATTACCTCTCATGTCAGAAGCTTGTGAACGATGAAACTCGGATATCGAGCATCAAGGACGAGTTGACCAGGCTATTTGTGTCTGCAGCCTGGTGTGCGCGGCTTGGAGGACAGTCTCTAGTAATACTTGACGATGTCGACAAGATCTGCCCAGTCGAGACTGAACTTCAGGTTGGAAACGACAATGGTCGTAGTCGACAAGTCACCGAGATACTCTGCGCCCTCGTCCGGCAATACTGCAGCATGGAGAGTGGTGTCGCATTGCTTGCAACAGCACAAGGTAAAGATACATTGAACAACGTTATCATCGGTGGCCACGTCTTCTCTGAGATCATATCTATACCAGCACCGTCAAAGGATATCCGCAACAAAATTCTAGAACATCTAGTAGCAGAAAATACTGTTGCTCGACATCAGGCCAATGGGCACTCCAGACATATAAGCGACTCAAGTAGCATTGCAGACTCTTCTTGGATGAACCCCTCGAACCCGACTTCACGACCAGGCTCCTCATCTGATTCAGCACAGCAAATAGACGGGTTCCATGCCTCGACAAATCTGGACTTACTAGATATAGCCGGCAAAACAGATGGGTACATGCCAGCAGACCTTAATCTTTTGGTTGCACGTGCTCGCAACGAAGCTTTGATACGAAATGTGTCCAATCCAGAAGCTTCTCAACTTACCCTCAGCAAAGTCGACTTTGATGCAGCTATCAAGAACTTTACCCCCTCGTCTCTGCGGAACGTCACCCTGACACACAGCAGCACAACCTTTAGCTCAGTGGGAGGTCTTACCACAACCCGTAACATATTACTCGAAACACTTCTCTACCCAACCAAATATGCTCCTATCTTTGCTCGATCTCCTCTGCGCCTTCGATCAGGGTTGCTGCTCTATGGTTACCCCGGATGTGGCAAAACACTGCTCGCATCAGCTGTCGCTGGTGAATGTAACCTCAACTTCATCTCTGTGAAAGGTCCCGAAATCCTCAACAAATACATCGGGGCCTCTGAGAAGTCCGTCCGGGATCTCTTCGAGCGCGCACAAGCCGCAAAACCATGTGTCCTCTTCTTCGACGAGTTCGACAGCATCGCACCAAAACGTGGACACGACTCTACAGGTGTAACAGACCGAGTTGTGAATCAAATGCTGACACAGATGGACGGTGCTGAAGGCTTGGAAGGCGTCTACGTCCTAGCAGCCACCAGCAGACCAGACCTCATCGACCCAGCACTTCTTCGACCTGGACGCTTAGACAAGAGTCTGCTCTGCGACATGCCCAACCACTCCGACAGAGTCGACATCCTCCGCGCAGTGAGCACAAAACTCCACCTAACCCCCGATGTCGCATCACGCCTCTCAGACATCGCAGGCGGCACAGAGGGCTTCAGCGGCGCAGATCTACAGGCACTAATGTATAATGCTCACCTTGAAGCCATTCACGACCTGCTCGGCGACCTGAATAACAACAAGACCACAAAAGTCAATGGCACAAAACCTGACTCCGACAGACGTGGCTCACGAACTAAGAAAAATGATAAACACGACTTCATCCAATTCCTCTACGGTAAAGAAGAAGATACCACAGCCCGTCAATCCGTGACATCTACCGCTTTAGATCCTCGCGCCGTGATTGTCGCAAAACTCGACGAACTCAAATTAGCGCGGAGGAGGGAGAAGACAGCACTCAAGGGACAGGCTTTCGGCACTACGAAAGAGCAGAGTGATGAGATTGAAAAGGAAAAGCAGGAGCAAGAGAAAGTGGTTATTGAGTGGAAGCATATCGAGAAGAGTCTTGCAAGTACCAAGAGCAGTATTAGTGCGCAGGAACGAAGGCGGTTAGCGAATATCTATAGAGAATTCGTGCAGGGTAGAAATGGTGAGATGCCGAGTGGAGAGGCGAATCAGGAGATTGGTGGGCGGACGAGTTTGATGTGATGTTATGTGAAGATATACTGTGGACATGAGAGATACAAAGACTTCACTGTAGTATAGGAATACGATTGCACATTCTTATCATACGTACTATCTGTATCTAGAATATGGCAAGGGCGTTTGGTGGTGAGCCCACGCTACCAGGGACGTTCAAAGGACAACTCGTGAGGAGAAAGCTGTACTTCTTCTTCTCCTTGCAGACTTGTGAGAGAGCCTTTAGATCCCATAGTTCGCCGATGTTCATGCCGAAGAGGGACAGGAACCATTGATGGAGAACTGTTACGGGTTAGCTATCGTCCACTGTCACACTCTGTTGCGGGTTTCACTCACCGAGCTCACCGATCCCGCCTTGCGACCCATCCTCTCGAAGAGGTGGGATCGTCTCATAAGCAATCGCATCACCCGCCACAGCAGCAAAATGCTTATTCCAATGCCACTTAGCAGACTCCTTGTTACCAGCCACACCCACTGTCTGATGTGTTCCGAGCGCTTTCTCCTGAGCACTCGCGTCCATGGATCCAAGTTCCTCCGTGAATCCAGTACGGATAATCAAAACATCACCGTGTTTGAACTCTACGCCTTCCCACTGCGCGACTTGCTCTAGCTCGTCTGTTGTGATGCGGTGGTCGCTGAAGCAGTCGTATGATTTACCTTGGCTTTCGGACCAGGCTCGGTAGTCGAGCAGGACGCCTCGGGCGACGAGGCCGCCGCGCTGGTGCCAGTGGTTCAGAGTTGGGAGTGACTGGTCTACGTCAAGATTGCCAAAGTCTTGTTGGAGACCTTCGACGGTAGGTTTGACGCCGTTGTAGCTGAGTCCGGTGGGCTGATGGGCGAAGTGGACGAGGGAGTCCCA
Source organism: Lithohypha guttulata (assembly GCF_036872675.1). Taxonomy (NCBI): domain Eukaryota; kingdom Fungi; phylum Ascomycota; class Eurotiomycetes; order Chaetothyriales; family Trichomeriaceae; genus Lithohypha; species Lithohypha guttulata. The sequence continues at coordinate 1,374,840 of NW_027042753.1, read as the reverse complement.
TTGGGAAGAGGCCTGGGTGTTGAACTCGACTTCGTCGTCGAAGCCATGGAGGCTGTAGGGTCCTTCGCTGAATGAGAGGACTTTGTGGACTAGGCCTTTGCGGGAGAATCCGGGGGTGTTAATGGCGTTGAGGCGCCAGTTGAGCGATACGGAAGTACCTGGGTGGTATTAGACGGCCTGTCTGGTAGAAGGTGGGAAAAAGACATACCATCTTGAGCTTCTTTGAGAGCTGCTTGCACGACGTTGGGAGTGAGGAGATTGAGGCAACCGATGTGGTCTTTCTTGCCGTTCTTGTCGAAGATACCCCAGGAGCAACCTTGTGGCATGTCCTTCACGGGTGGCAGAGAGTCGAAGTCAGGGATATTGCTGTAGTCGTTGGCCATGGTGTCTGGATGGTGTTGACTGGTTCGGATAGTATTAATGGCTCAGGTCTTGAGCTATGGTCAGAAGTCGAGGGGAAGTCAATGTGTTACCTTTCACTGTTTACCAAGACAGAACGCGCTGAGAAACAGGTCCAGAGAGTAAGTAGGTCCTTTTGGCTATGGCTCTTATTATGTACAACATCCTTGGTCTTGCTCCTTCTTCTCTGCCTTTCCAATGGAAAGTTTCCCTTGTAGTGGGGGACAGGATCAAAGTTTAGAGACTCTGGAATTCGAGTTTGAATCCCCCTCACGGTCACCCATCGTCATTGGCTTCGAGGTTTTTTTCCCTATAGGAGCGGAACTGACTGCTGCTCGTGTACTTCACGTGTGACCATGGGGAAACCACTGGCTCGGTACCGAATGAGTCGCAAAACCGTGGAGAAGACACGATTCAGAGGCAACAATTCGACGTGAACTTTGGAGCAGAATGAACGCATCAGTTTGATTTGGTATAATGGCAGCCGAGGTTGTTGTCGCAGGAGAAGAAGAGAAGACAAAAATGTACGGGGTAGCATTGACTCTACCATAGCTGCATATTAGACACAAAAGTACGCCGTACATGGCATGATCTGAGCAGTCGTGCCAGTGCTCGCTAAACTGTATGCAAGCTCAACCTCTACAGCATGTTCAGATCAGGCTCTCATCCTGACACCCTCTCTTGGTCCAGTCGCAAACATGCTCGTCCTCGCCCTTGCACCAAGCTTACACATCTCGCCCACTACACCACCACCACTCAATGTCCATTTTTCGGCAACTGTATTATCAGTGACTGCCTCCCTCAGCATACCACTGAGTGCAAAGTATTCCAGCAGACCCTTTGATTCAGGCTTGCTCAAGCCCTTCAGCTCAACGAGTTGTGTATTCCGTGCTGTGTTCAGCAGGTCGTAGACTCGCTGGTCAGCTTCTTTGAGGTATGGATCCCATAGTGGAAAGCCTGGGTCTTGTCTTTGCGTGCCCTGATTGAGTGCTCTGATCTGATTGACCAACAAATCGAAGGATGGATAGCTTGGATGGTTGGACTTTGTGGTGCATGCTAGCACTATACCACCATTAGGTAGAGAGTTTGGCGTTGTGTTGAACACTTGAGTGAGAAGTTGTTTGATCAATTTGAATTGATGTGCATGAATAGGCTTATAATCTGCGCTGTGATATTTGGTCATGCCCATCCAAAAGTTGATCCCATCAATAGCAATGAGTATTGGTGGTCGCGCGGTCTTTCCATCTTGTGATTTTGTAGTAAGCTCTTTCCAGACGGCATCCCATATTCGTGTTGCCATAGATGACTCCTGAGCACCAATCATGGCCAGATCATGGAGGGTCTTCACGTTCCTGCCTTTAGGAAGGTCTGAGTGGTTGTGAATCGGGGTCAGCTTGGAGAGGAGATTGGAATTTGAATAGGCGAAGCGGGTAAGGAGATCGGAGGTTAGCTGTGGTTGCACATATACTTGCTCGTCTGCTTCATTCTTTTTCCGTAATGGTGCATATGCGGACTGGTTGAGTACGTACTCCTGGCCTGAGATATGTTAGTGATGTGCGTCCACGCTCGGAGTACACGTACAGTCTGGCACATTGATCACCATCCACTTGTTCAAATATGCCATGCTCATAGCCTGTAGCAGGTGAACACTCTTCCCGCTCATCTTTTCTCCAACTATGAGTCTTTTCAACGTAGTTTTCTGCTCGTTGACATCCTCAATATCGCAGCCAAGCTCAGCAGTCTCTTGTCGAAACAAAGTCGACGGCGTCCTGAATAGATTCCAGTTTTGAGTTGTCTTGAACGCTTTAGCTTCTCGAAGCTGATCAAGAAGTGGTCCATCTAAAGCAAGCACTTGACCTATCCTACCACTATCCGACATATTTTCCGTAGTGAGCTTGTCGTGGTCCTGCAGTGGGATGGCGTTGGTATTGCTGAGTACGATCCGCCTGCGTTCAGTTCTCCTTTGCCCTACAGGTGGAGGTTTCGGTCTCTCTTTGCTCTTTTTATTGATCCTCGCGGACCTGGATTCTCGCAGCCTAGGCGCATTTACACCCGCGACTTTGACTGTCTTCTTCTTTACCACATTCTGATTTATGGTAGAGCTGTGAAAGGAGGCTGCGAGTATCGACGATGCTGTTGGGATTATCGATAATGGTGCTTTCTCAAGTCGTAGCCGAGCCAGGCAGCTCGTACATATTGATAGCGACATACTGAGCAGGAAAGTGATGTGCTAGAAGGCCAGATGTGTTGCGCCGACGAGCTTGTGAACGCTATCGACCTCTCGAGAAATCGCGACCTCTACCCGAAATGGACGCGCTAGGTCACATGTAGATAGGCCGATAAGAATACAAAAAGTTCGGGCAAGAACGACCTTCCTCTGCAGAGACACGACCAACTACTGTGCAAACCTCATTTCCGAGTACAATAAGCAGCGTATCAATTGTTCCACTGCACCTTGAATCGATTGAGGGCTGTAAATATGGCGACTACCAGTCAAACAGAGCGACTACCTGTCGAAGTCGACAAACCTACGCCATACACCTACAGCCTAGGCCAACTATGCGCGACAGACCCAAATCCACTTCCACCAGCAAAGGACATTATGTCCCAATCGCCCTCTTCGAGAAATGAGACCCTGAAAGTCATAGCTAGAGACGGCGCACAGTCTCTGTTACGAACCCTCCTCACATCTTCCGAAACACAAATACAATCCACTCCAGACGGTCTCGTCATGAGCTTACCTCATGTCCAAGACGCAGACAGAACACCGCGGTGGAAACCACTCCCTAAACCCAAGGAGCCTACGAAGTGGGAAGCGTTTGCTCGGAAGAAGGGTATAGGCAAGTATGGCGGAAATCTCAAAGGTGGCGCTGCACTGGAGGACAGGCGGAAGAATGCTGTCTTTAATGAGGAAACCGGAAAATGGGAGAAGAAGTGGGGCTACAAGGGCAAGAAGGAAGAAGGAGCTGTTCAAGCCGACTGGTTGGTCGAGCTGGACGACAAGCAGATGCGCAAAGAGAAGGGTCTAGCTGAGGGTACCACTATCAGGAATGAGGGAAAGAGAGAGAAGATGGAGCGAATGAGACGGCAAGATAGAAGAGAGAGGTCGAATGCGAAGCGACAAAAATGAGATACAGGCTTGTCAAAAATTTACAACATGTGTGATTGACAGCTCGTTATCGTACAGCTGTAACACTATCGAAACCACAGAACGAGCAGCAGAATTCAAGACGACGAATCTTTGCGCGTGAGTCCTCGAGGTGCGATTGTCTACTACGTCCAAATGGCTGCAATTGTGGCTCGGCATAGTGATCAGGACTTACCAAGCGGAGCTGGCAACACGCTGCTCATATCTTCCACGACCTGGAAGACAGAGAAGCAAACCTCAGCTATGGTACAGCCAGCGCTGTGGAGTACATTAGCATGCGATGAACAAGGCCATTCTATGTTGCATGACATGACGCGTATCCTGCTGGTGTTTCATCCCCATGTGATGTGTCTATGAGGCAACTGATCAGGTTCTGTGGTTCCTTGCTTCTGCTGCTGTCCTGTTGCAGGCGAAAAGAATCTGGAATTGTTCGTATCTGGAGGGCTCGAAAAGCTTTCTGGCACAACTCACCTCTAAAACACAATCACTCGATTGAAGCCCAATCCAATTTATGGTTTCTGAGCTACAGCTCTCTGTGGGGACAGAAGAACTGTATGTTGACCAGATGGGCTTGTATGCGTACGTCTGCTCGCTGCCGACCTTTTTGAGCAAGTGCTCTCGTCAACGTGGTGCTGGTACCGGTGCTTGAGAGGACAAATTAGATGATATAAAGGTATCTGAGGCTGTGGCAGAGAATGCCTCGGGATACTCGCATTGACTAGATCATCTGACTCTGCACGATGCCGGCTCCATCGCGAATAGGTCGCTGATATTCGTATATCAGTGCTGTCGAGCAATGCATACGTGTAGGCGTAACGATGTTCAGAATAGGGAAGTTGAAGCGGGACAGTCGCCGTGCAAAATCACGTTCGATAATGCATCCGTGTACCTTAGGTCAATTCTAGCCAGTAGTCAAGACTGACTTTCGCTACGCAGGCGCTAATGGGAGTGTGCTGCACCTGGACGCGCGTGCCGTTTGGCCCGGTCGCTGGACGTGGGAGGGTTGAGACAGATCCAGTGATTGCGACCAGAGTTATGATATGGTAATACGTCGCCAGGCAGATCGTGATCTCTCCATGCAAATGGCGAGCAGCAAGATCCTCCACAGATGCACTAGCTTTCCCGCATTATCGTTCTGCGCCAGGCAAGAAAGTTGCACAGATGTACGCGCTTTAATCGTGTCGTCGAGCTGTTTGTTCACCGAGCTTCTCGAGGACTTTGTCAACCATCCCATCAAGCTCCTTCTGCAGCTGGGTGTCCCGGCTCAACTTGGCAAGCGACTTGTGCCAAGTGGTTCTGAGCATGAGTAGACGTTGTGCATACCGCCGAGCATTTGCTGCCTCGCCTCGATGGAGGCAGCTAATGATCAACGACTGTAGAGTATTAGGGTTTTCCTTGAGGATGTCGGGACTGTTGCCAATGAAAGAGGCCAGGCTATCATATTGGTCATATTCGAAGGCCAGAAATTTGTTCATTAGAGGTGAAAGAGCACGCCGTGCTTGGCTGATCTCTCGTTCGCTGCTTTGCGTTGAGTCAGCTGCCTGCCGACTTAGCGCCGCAGTCAAGGTCGAAGTGTTTGGGCTAGACCCATATATTTGCAAGCGACCACCTGCTTCATCCCCAACTTCGCCCGCTCCTGGCTTCCTGAGGTGCTTGCGACTTTCATGACTCGTAAGACCGCGAAAAGGTATCTCATCGTCGAGAACAGCACCACTGACTAACTGTGCCCTCTGGGATACTTGGTCTTTATCATGCGTGTTTGCTTCCTTCAGGGTCGTTGTATCCGCATGACGCCCGTGCCGAGTTCCCTGTTGCGTTGTACTTCCCGTTCTTGGTCGTTCGCGACCCGATTGTGGCTTCGGTAGTCGAGGTCGTGCAGTTGGGTTGGCACTAACGATATTGTCATCGTGTGAAGTCGTCGCGCTCACCTTTTGCTGTAAGCTTGTGCTGAAGTCAGATGCTTGTTGAGGCGAATGCTCAAGTGTGTATGCGTGCTGCTGAGTACTATCTTCCTGCTGTGTACGATCTGCCAATGAGGGTTGAAACCCTGCAAGCGATTCAGACGAACCACGACTTTCGTAATCGCCCCGGGATATCTCGAGTACTTCTGTAAAAGCGCGAAGCAGATTTCGTTCATCGAAGCCAGCATCTGGTTGGCCGGCATACATACGGCGTCGCAGGCCGCAACTGATACAGTGTAGCTCAAACTGCGCTCTAACATATGCTTCGAATTTCGCAGGATGTTGCTTGGCCTCGGACACAGTCTGCGGGGCTTTCTGCAGCCACCCTCTCTCCTTCACATCCTGTCGTCCCTCTCGTTCAAGGAAGCACTCTCGAAGTATGTCGGCAAAGGTATAACCGCAGGAGCATTTCAGCTGCTCCAACTTGACACCCTCGTCAAAGAGGACACCGCAGAACGCTAGCATACACATTCTTATTCTTTTGCGTCCTTGACGTCGAACGCGACTGATGCCGACGCTGGGATAGAAGATGGACGAGGATGCATCTAGCCTTAAAAGACGTTGGCATGTGCAAGGCTTTGACTGCGGCTGCTCTGTCTTGTTCCAATGGATATATGAACGATATTGTGATGCGGGGAGAGTCCATGCCAATCATGAGGTAAACGCAAGGATAGAAGCATAGATGCCCAAGGTTGCCGAACTGGCAATAAGTCGTCGGTGTAGTGGTTGAAAGAGCAACACGACGCCTTTGCGGTTTTCGGCGACTCTCGTGTAGACGAATAAGAAGCCTAACCAGAACGCCTCACAAGCTGCTTATCATCACCTCGTGACTGTAGCAATTGGTACATTGGGAGCACAAATTATTGGCCGTGCAGGGAGCAGGGGACAGTGTCCTCCAAGCGCATGCCTCCAATTCATACATGGCGACATGTGTTGTCACATTGGGCAGTAAGGCAAGAAGAAGCAGAAGAAGAAGTGAAGGCGCAGACTGGCACATAAGTCAGCGACACGAGACATCTGGCTTCGTGTGAAACATCAACAGTCTGCGGACCTAGTTAGTAGCAGTCGCTCAGACGTACGCGTAATTGCTCGAGACATGAATATCTCGGGTTTGTGGCAGGAAGCTTTACAGGCAAGTCGACCCTTCGTTGGTTTAAGACCTCCTCATATCTCCACAGTGCTCCGCTTAATAAGGTGTCGGGAGCTCTGACTCCGATCCGATCTGGTACTTTGTTCACTGGTACTTTGTTCAAGTTTTGTGGACCTTCAAAGGCACTGAGCATCAGCTCAAGCAACTTCGATTAAGAGAAATGGGCTAGCTAACCCCAACACCATCTAGGATGCCCTGCGGACCGACCCAGCAAAGACCACAGTACTAGCTGAGGAGTATTCTCTCATCGAACACGAGGCAACCAAAGATCAGGAATTCCTGGCCTTGATTCAACGACGAGATCTAGCATCGTTAGGGCTTCCAGACAACCCGAAGCACCGTGAAGTTTTGCAAACCCATTTTCGACGGATCTATCAGCGCGCATTGATGATCAGTGACAGTGCCCAGTCCCATTTTGTTACTACTCTCACGTGCCGATTATGTCGCCTGCTCGTTCAGGTAAGCCTCGCGTGCAAAGGTCACAGGACCCCAGCCTCGTTCTTTGAATCGAAGCTCTAGCCGTGACAACATATTGACCGACCGCAGATTTCTTGTGACCTTTGCACTGTGTCTGCGTCCATTGACACCATCAAAATTCTCGGCCTAATCCTTCAGTCTGTCGATCATTGGGGACGTAATGCCTCACCCTACGAGAATGATGTATCGTTGAGAGTCTCGATACGGCAGACTTTTCACCAAATCATTGTTCTACTATCGTTTACAAGGCTACATACGAGGCAAAACTGGTGGGAGAGGCTTCTGAAGGTGTTAGGAGTGGTAACATTGAAGTCTCATTTGCACAAATTGGAAGATTCAGCGATTAAATTAAAACGTGATCTGGATCGTATTGCCCAGCAATGTATGCAGTATATGTATCAGCTGAACTGGCTAACCGGTCTACAGTCTCGCAAGCGTCACATGACGGTGAAACTCAGGGCTTTTGTCCTCGTAACAACACAGGTGTTCTGGCAGCAAGGACACACGAGCACAGCATAGACAGCACTGGCTCTCGACGTCCAGCTCGTAGTGGTAATCAGCCGCCAAGCTGCTCTTCCCTGAATCTGCTGCCATCAACGCCTAAAACTCCACAATTTCATGTCGGTGGCCGAGCTCGTGCTCAATTCGGCGATAACCATTACCACAAAAGCTCCACCATGAATGCGACCTTTGTAGGTGAGACTCAAGCCTCAGGTAAGCCATTGTACGCATTTCTACATCAAACGATGTACTACCGAGATGCTAGCTCTAGTCTTCCATTTCGTTTTTCCCCTTTTCTCCTACTAAATCTTGTTTACTTTTTGAATGGTCCACTGCTAACTCAAGTATCAGTAGCAGATGAACTCCTGCTCACTACATGGATCGGCACTGATCCGAGGACAGATGGGATGCGAAAACCCGTCGTCTCGGGAACTTGCCAATGGTTGTGCAGGAAGCCTTTATGGGGTCTCTGGCTTAATGGGGGTCTTCCGGCACCTTTCCTCATTACTGGAGCTTCAGGGTCAGGTAAAAGCTCTCTTGTCAGCTTCGTGGTACAGGAATTAGCAACATCGTCTCCACAGCCTGTCCTGTACTACTCCTTTAGTGAGACGTGGGGTCCGGCCTACTGCTCATTAGAACAATGCCTGATCAGCATTCTTGTCCAGATTCGTCCTCACGATTGCGGTACGGCACGAAGCGCCGTTCGAGACTTGCTAGGGAAAAAAAAAGCTCACTACCCAGATATACATCATTGTCCGTACCCAGAATTGCTAGGGCTTGTCGAACAAGTTCTTAAACACTACCCTGCCTACTGCTTAATAATTGACGGACTGGACAGCTGCGTAACGGACCGACCATCATTCTACCAATTTCTGACGAATGTCAGTGCTAGGAACACGGTGGCTGTCATGGCAACATGCAGGAATGCTGAATCTTTAGGGTCTTGTGCTAAACCCACGCTAGACTTGGAAACTTGTGTTGAAGAAAGGCGCCAGGATCTCGAAATCTTTGTGAGGCACGCAGTCAGAAGACAGATGGATGTGGAACCCGAGCAGCATCCAACATGGTTACAGACAATCGTCCACAATACCCTAGCTCACAGCCAAGACAGCTTTCTGCATGCAAAGTTGCTCGTTGATCTCTTCCATGATCGGAGCACTCTTCGGGAGATCTTAGAAGTCATCAGCCGTGCAGGGCGCTGCTACAACGCGTACTACGAACAAATTCTGCAGTCCAGCGACGCAAAACTGAGAGATTCACTGAGCAGGATCGAGCGGCGACAGAACATCTTGCGTCTGTTGGCTGTCGCCCAAGAACCCTTGACCTTAAAGCAAATAAACGAGTTCCTGGCGGCGAAGGATGATGTATTGATGAGCAATGAGGATGACTTCGTTCTCAATATCGCCAAGGAGGTCGAAGAGCTTTGTGGGTCGTTCGTCACTATCGCGAGTTCGCATCGAGTTACGTTCTTTCACGCTACAGCCAAGGACTTCTTTGTCAAGCGCTTTTGGGCTGCGGGTGACGAAGCGAATTTATATCTTGCTAGAAAGTGCCTCTATGTGCTTAGCCAACCGTCATACCGGCACCCCGACACAGCAGCAAAACTTCTTCGTCAGCATTTGATGCCACGCGAGCTCAAGAGCGCTAATCTCGATGACGACTCGCCTTCACCAGCTTATCGATATGCCGCATTGTACTTCTACAGACACGTTACAACGCTATCATCTCCTCCTTCAGATCTTGTGTCGAGGTTAGGTCGATTCCTACAGGGCACTGAATTTGTGACCTGGTCTGAGTTTACATTCGAATTCAAGCCCCAAAATGGTTTCGGCACCCAGATAGATGCTCAGAGTTCGTTGTCCAAGTGGTCAGCGACCTTGCCTCCAGCTGATCAACGGGATATTCAAATGGACCAGTACTTTGTGACTGCTCATATATTGTTATCTTCGATTCTTGGAGACGACTCGAACAACGGAGTACTGCAATACCTCCCTCGTATGCGGCTCGGCGACTTTCTCAATGCTGCGGGACAATCGATGAAGGATTTGGAGGATGCCTACAAGCAGAAACAGATAGTCTTTAACGGTCTTTCTGCTCTCCTGCCAGAGAAGGACCCATTTTTGCTGCAGGCAAAGGCGTCCTTGCTGCAAGAGTACTTCTGGCAAAAGCGCTATTCAGAAGCGTTGCACAAGTTGCGGCGACTTTATGAACTCCAAAAGGAAGTTGACGGGATTTCTCCAGATGCCAGATTCGTGACAGCATGGATGATAGCCGCTGCCCTTATCGCACTTGGCCAGTATGCCGAGGCCGAGACAATCATATCAGAGACATTAGAACAGGTAAGAGAATTGTACACTGAGAAGTATAGATTCTTCAACACGTTGCTCCTGCTCGACGGCACACGACTCGAACGCGTCAACGATCTGGTCAAGGCGGCTGCTACGTACTCTGCTGCACTAGAGACAATGACAGAGATATCGGGTCCCGATAACACATTTGTATACATTCTAAGAACTGCCCTTGGGGCTGTGCAACGAAAACGGGGCGACTATGTCCTCGCGGAAGAGAACCTCCTCAAGGGTTGGGGTGGGCGACAAATTACCTCTAACATTAGCGTCAATGCCTGTCTCGATGCAGCGCTTCAACTAGCAGCGCTATATCGAGACAAGGGTGATACGGCGGAGTGTTTGAAACTTTTGGACTCGGTTCACAGGTCAACCGTTTTCGAAGATGATTTCGAGCGAAACTGCCAATTGGTCCATATCCGCAATTTAGCACGATTTGAAGAAGGCGAATATGCTACCGCAAAACATTCCCTCATTGAGCTGGTCAACTCAGCGACTGGCAAAGATCGGGAGAGAAACAACCGTGAACTGCTCTGGGTCCGTATCGACCTGGCTGACGTGATGCGCCAACACGGCGATGAGGCTGGCGAGGCCTTGATGCTATTCTCCGAACTTGTCATCCCAATCACCCCAACAGAAATACAGGACGAGCCGGAAATGCCAGCGCAGCTTGAGATTGCAGAGCGAGCTTTGCGACTAGTTCGAAATGCTCAATTTGCCGAAAGCGAAGATCTACTTCAACGGGAAGGACTTCGCTGGTTACGACCAGCTGACTTTTACTTTCTGATCCAGGGCGGTCCTGCCTTGGACACTTCTGTCATTGCACCTGTCAAAATAGGCGAAGCAAAACAGATAGCCTGAGCAATGGATCAGCCTTGACGGATTGCATTGCTGAACGTCGTACTTGAAAATGTTATGGGAGGCAGTGCTGTGTATACAAACACACACGGCTATCGAGCCGCTCGAATTTTAAGCAGTACACGCTCGCTGACATGTTTCGGCGATCATTGAGCGGAGACATAGCCAGCCAATCATTATTTTGGCTTCATCATAATGACGCCGAATTCGAGAAGCACCACTGATTGTTCAAGGAGGGAAGGAAGGTTACAATCTGCATTCGCGATTGCTCAAATCCAGAACAAGACTGACTACAAAATTTACAAACAAAGCAAGCACTCGCGTTATCTCCAGGCAAAACACACCATGGCACCTCGCGAATACCCACCAGCCGTCATGATGACAAAGCAGACACCAGAAGAACAAGCAAACATCGACCTATGTAAAGAATACATGGCAATCGCCTATTCCCCAACTGAAAACACAGGAGCCGACTCAGTAAAGCACCTCTGCCACCCCGACTCCTGGTTCTGGGCACCAGCAACCTTTCCAGGAGCCGAAACACCTCAGGACTACGCTCAATCCCACAGCGTCGTCATGCAATCCGTGTCAGATCTGCACATCATCCGCTTCGATCAGGCATGGGCCAAGGATACTCACGTCCTGCTTCGATACACAGCTGAAGGCAGCCATTGCGGAAAGCCGTATAAAGGTATCGAGAAAACTGGCCGACACGCGACTTGGGCTGCTGCTGCGATATTTGAGGTTAAAGATGGTAAGATCTATAGCTTCACCAAGGACTGGGATCAGAAGACTATGCAGATCCAGCTAGGTTGGGCGCCTGTGAACGATAGTGATGATCCGAGGTGGAATGCTGAGGCGTTGGGGGACTTTGAGGGATCGAGAAGGAAAAAGGAATAACTTTTGACGACGTGATGATGGTGGCGGCGTGTATGGTTGTCGGTTTCTTGCTCATGTTGGAAATTTTATTCTTTGCTTCACCCGAACTAAAAGGATGGTATGCCGCAACACAGTGTAATTTTTCCTAGTCAAGCCTCTCGGTATACGAAGTTTTGTCCTCATTGAGCAGCACCTTGCCCTTCGTCCTATGCTATTGTTTTGGAGTCAAGGAGGATGCCCAGTACGGTGGGTTAGCACAAGCTTCACAGCAAATTACGAAAGCACGGGTAAGCATAGACTGCTAGAAATCTCAATGAAGGCAACAAGGAACCAGAAAAGACACCGAAAACAACTCTTCCATTGACCCATTGCAGTCTTCAACTGCTCTACAAGAATCGAACTTGTGATAGCTGTGGCCTCTTAACCACAGAAAACTCTCCTTATCTTCCCATCTCAAAGTGACTGGTTTCCTCTCACATCCTTCTCATCGTGTCGTGCCCCTTTTCCTCTCTCCTCTTGTCCCACTGACAAAGATGTGATGCTGTTTAAAGCCACATCGTAAACTCTCGTCTTCTTGCTGTCTCCGCTGCCCCTGCTGCCCCTGCTGCCCCTGCTGAACCTGCTTCCCCAGCTGCCCCATCTGCCCCAGCTGACCCTGCTGCCCCTGCTGCCCCCGCTGCCCCTGCTGCCCCCGCTGCAGCTACTCCAGCGCCTTCTTCTTCCACGCGATCAACTCGTGGTCGGGTGACTCGTCGTCACCCATGTAGGCCTTCCAGGCCGAAAAGGGTTCGCCCTTGTACTTGGGCTCTGGCATCTCGGCCAGTTTGGGAGTTTCTTCTCCCGAATTTTTCGACTCAGATGAGTCGGAGGACGTCTTGGTGGCTTCTGAGGCCTTGGTAGTGGTGGTGGTGGTGGTGGTGGAGGAGGAGGAGGAGGAGGTGCCCATTGGGCTCTTGCTTGCCTTCTGGTTTGACGAAGGTTGCTCCATTGTAGAGACAACCCAGAAGGATATTCAGGAAAAGAAGACTTTTAGCACACCGGAGTGAAGGAATTTGTTTATCAACAACATGTGCAAAAACGCCAAGCAATTTGCGAACTGTCCTGCTGTACATTGACCAGCCTTGCGTGACGTTCGGCCTAGGGGACTGACGCCGCTGCCTTTAGGCAAGAACATTCGATGGGCACAACGATAGCAGTATCGAGAACGGTAGCCCTTGCCTGTACAGATTGGTTCGAGCTGGTTCTCACTGCTGTCGAAGTACATTCCTGTAAGATCACTTTCAGCGAGTCCCGTGTAATCGTATACGCAACCACAGCCGCACTCGATTGCAAAGCTCACAGCAACATCCTCCTAATATGCGTTCGGGACGTTCGACAACGCAACCTCAGGCAAACCTCATCGTGGCGCGGCCGAAGAAGAAGCTGGCACAAATGCATTCGCTTAGCCGAGCGTTAGCAACACTCTCAAAAGGGGCAAAACTAAGACCGTTCTCAGTATACAGCAGATCTTTGTCCGCCTTTCCCTTGAGTAGACCGGTCTGCTTCAATAAGCGGTGTTGGCGGAAGCGCAAAGAGATGGTATCACAATCTGAGGTCCTTGTCGCTAGTGGTGACTGGAAAGCATGGATAACACCACGAAGAAATCTCTCCTGATTGTCTAAATGTCCAGGCTGGTCTCTTGCAAAGATCAATACAAAGAAGGCCTGTCGTGAGGGCTGTCCCACAGTGCTGAAAGAGTTTGTTGTCCTAATATCCAAGATTTCCTGAACAGTCTCCCAGAGATCTAGTCCAGAACATATGGCAGTACCAACGACCATGGCTGGCTGACTTCGAAGACGTAATCTAGCTCGTTCTGCTCTCAAGGATCTGGCTCACAAGTTACGACACAAGCCTTCAGCATGGAGGAGAACAGTCGAAGGAGTCAACAAGCAGCACACGACATTAAGGTGCTCAACCACATCCTGTTGGCTTCGATACAGGAAAACTCGAGACATTTCACCTTGTGATAGATCACATATTCAGGCTCGGGCAAACTATATCAGGAGTCTGCCGGGTTGATACCTGCCATCTTTGGGCCTGACGGCCAAGATTTTCAGACACGTTGGTTGCGATTAATATGGCTTAAGACCTTGCTGTCAATGTGTCTGTCGCTCGTATGGCATATGCTCGTGTGATAGATAGTCGAGACAACGATGGGTGTCCTTGCTATAGGTTGTGTCGCCCATGGTAGTGAGCTTCATGTCCTGGATGAGGCACTTCCTCAAGACAAGCGCTGCTGGCAACTGGGACCCGTTGAGCACGAACCGACGTCGTCCTCTTGGGTGCTTACAGCCACTTGCCATTGCACATATTGGCCGAATCATACTCGAATCGGCAGCATGATTGCGGCTAATAGCTGAATGCATGCCGATCATTGAGCGCAGTCTTCATTCCGTATGAGTGATGGCATTGGGTAGACTGAACATCTGCCATGGATCAAGAGTGCATCATTCATCTACGTGCAGTATTGTGTCGCTGGGGAGCGTGAGACTTGATAGTTAGGTATTGTTTGCATATGCAATCCAGAACGACGACTCGGATGTGGTGGTGCTATTCTTTCTCGACACCAATTTGAAGGCAGATGAAGCTCTCACAGGAACAGCCTCTGGTGGAAAGATGACTTAACATCAGGCCAGCGTCGCTGACTCGGTCAAGGCTCCTTCGTGTACTGCTTCTGAGGCTCTTGAGCACATGGTAATTGTGCGTGATGTCTTTGCCATTCTTGTTCAGCAGGACATAGCTGCCGCATGCTTCTGCAGGTCTTGCAATTAGAAGTCAGGTTCAGGGAGAGGCCAATCGGGCATTCATGCCATGGTAGGTTGGTCGAATGTCGCGCTTGCTCTGAAGCTCGACCAATAAGTGTCGGACGGCTTGCAAGGCCTGTGATACACATGCACTGTAAGGCCAGGTAGGGGTCAATGAGTGTATTGTACTAAAGCTAGAGAGTCTTTCGGGTATTGGGAGGCACAATAGCTAAGTACTTCCTGTCATATGGATTGGCCAAGTGAAACAGGACAGTCCCGGCGTCTGAGACGACTGGATCTCGGACTTCGTTCATGTTATCGGAAGGTGCATAGGTCGCCCTTCGAGTCCAAAGACTGGCGTGTCGAAGAACATCAAGGCTAATCGGCTGTATGTAAGCAAGATAATTGGTGACATTACCATTTTGCTCGATACAAGAAAAGCAAGAAGTGGTGGAGGGGCATGTCGGAACGTCGCGACATGGGTGCGCTAGAGGCTTAGCTTTGGAGATGGCTGCGCCTATTATAAATGAAGTCGGTCATCATGCATCTTATGAGTACGAGTACAAACCTTTCACAACGGATGTTCAATGCTGTGATATCCAACGCGGCTCACTTGGTGCAGTCTGTTACACAACAATGTGAATGTGATGGCGCAGGAAGACGCGAACTACACTTGGACAAGCCGAACTCGTGTGCAGCTCTGCAACATTTGTGCTTCTGATTACTCGAGCTGTCTCCCAGGCCAAGCAGCCTACCTTGATGTCTACATTGCTATCTAACTGCCTACAATTGATATGACCTCGATAGAGGTATCTTCAACTCGCATGCTCACTATTAGTAGAGGGTGTATCGCTCTCGATCAGTTCAACAACAAACTGGCAGCTAGTGCGGGACATTCGGAAAACAGGAAACTACAAGCTGCATGGTTACTGATGATTCAGGCTGTCGTACCGCTGACCAAAGGAAAGAGATCGCTCATAGAGCAAAAGTAAGTAATGTTCGTTCCTTAGAGATTCTCTTACTATGCTTTAGTACATCTACGGAATGAGAACGCGAAGCTTTCAGAGCACTGTGGCTAGCCGCGTTGAGAAGTCGGCAAGAGGACTTAAGACCTGAAAGAGATGATACTACAGACAAGCCAGACACGGAATCGAGCAGACCTGCCCCAGAGATCTATCCTGGTTCAGTTACGCTCACAAAAGCAACGGAGAAGACATCCGAAAAGCGAATGGCATACTGCTACGGCACGAGTGGACACAGAAGTCAGAGATCAAGCACGAGATCAAGTCTGATCACAAGCCCAATTGGAGGCGATGATCGATCACATCTGACACATGTCCTGTGGCCATGGATGAATACAGCTTGCTTTATGTTCCCCTTCTACTTTGACTCGACTCATACCAGACTCAAATTACTGTCGCCAGAATTACGACTTGCTAACAATATCCGCTAGTCAAGTGAGGTAGATCTGCAGGAATTCCATAGTCGAGAACTCTACCACGAGTTTGTTGCTGCTACATTAGCTACTCGTCAACTACAGAACCAGAGAAAAATATTTTAGTGTCGTGCTGTGCAGCAGATACAATCCAATACTTTACAAGCTGACGTTCTACAGGATATTCCTTTCAAGGAACAATATGGTATTAGCACCTCCGCAGGTTTGAGCATTAGAAATGAGGAAAAGACTGAAAGGGGGTATACACGCATTATGAGAAGTGCTTTGAAAGGCAGGTGAAAACAGAATGCTTTCGTGGGCTTGCATAAGAAAGGACTGTGTAGGCTTTTATCAGTAGAACATGCTCTTACACAGTGCTACGCCCCTGTAGGCTAGTGCAATATGGTATTCTAATCAAGTTCTGAAGCTCCTGAATCACACAACAGACCAACCCGGTATTTGTGAGTTCGTCTTTGACCCAGCAACAAATCATCTTAACCCCTTTTCTGTATTGACCATCTAGACACCGATTTCCTTCTTGTTTGCAACAGTTATTCTGTGTCCTTGCGTTCTCATTATACCATAGAGCGTGACAGAGGCTAGGCAAGGGCGTGGAGATCTGCTACCGTAGCGCAGTCAGCAGCTTCTGTCCTGAGGACTAAGAGTTGGTCCTAAATCGTTGTGTGAAAGGTTGGGTCTTAAAATTTCAAAAACAGTAGTCTCGTTCAAGGGCTGATGCCTGTAGAAATCATGCGAGATAGCTCTGACTAGAATGAGCACCCAGTTGGCTGTGTATATCCGTTCGGAGCATACAGAGCTTATGGTCTTATCGTCAGCGCCAAAGACAGTCCTCAGAAGCCAGATTTACTTCCAGCCCCAATGTAAATCATCACAATTGCGCTGGAAAAGGACTGTCACATAGCACTTTCTCGAGCTCACTGGACCTCGTAGATAAGCGGTCAACTCTTGTCCTCCGTTGAGTCAAGAGGAGCCCGTCCGACTTACGGAAACAGTGGTTGCTGAGTGACAGCAGTTTCTGGCGTTCACAAACACTTCACTTTTAGCTTGCACACAAAACAAATCTTGAAATTGATCGATCAACCTTGCCCCACCCTGGACTATTTCTTTCGTTGCAAGATCTTCCCTTCTCTTCTTTTCTTCTTCTTCCTTCCAGCCTCAAGATGTCTCGTACATTGTACGAGTACATGTCGGATCGCTTCTGGTGGGCGATCCAGGACGCCTGCACCGAGGCGGACCTCAAAGAAGAGCACATCAACGAGTTGCTCACAGGTGAGTATTTCCACAAACCCGTATCGGTTCCCACGAAGAATCGTCTACGAGTTTGACCGATACATTTTTTCCGAGCTAACATTGGACAGCATACGAAGGCCAGCCCCTCGAAGCCGCCCAAGCTATCATCGACAGTGGCAGGCTGAACGCCGAGGAGATCGACTCCCTCGCTCGACCGGTCCTCGAATGCCTGCAGCGAGCAACGAGGACGCCGGTAGCCAACCAGGCTGCCGCAGAGATAGAGGGAGGAATCTACCTCATGGAACTAGAGACACTATGTGTCACACTTTTCGCCTCGTTGGAAGAACGAGAAATCTCTTGGGTCTGTTGGATCTTGCTTCACTTCGGCATTGTAAGTCTGAACCCAACCTGAACCCGAACCAACGCTGACATGCTTGATTTCACAGCCACTTGCTATTCAGACGTTCGAAGAAGTGGAGGATGCTCGGGCAACCATGAAGCTGGTGAGATGGTCGGATTCATTGTGAGCAGGTTATTCTGGGCTCGGCGCGTCGTTCAGAGCCATCTGGCGCCATAGCAGCTTTCTTTTGGGCATGGGATATGGACAGGGATAGTTCAAGCCAGGTAGCTTCATCGTACACCTGGCACAAGGGAGTCAGTTGGACTCGAATCAAGGAATGCTGTCCAATATCGATTTCGAATATTGCCCTTCTTTGTGTGTTGTTTACGCGTTTTTCGGCAAGCATGCAATGTGCTTCGTAGTAGTGACTTCACTTTCCAGATTGTGAGTACCTCGTTGGTATTAAGCAGTTGTCCATTGTTCCTTCCGATACAAATCGAAAGCGATAAGTCAGCATTCCGCCTCAGGACCTTCCGAGCCTGCTTTCGAGCTCAAGCGTAGTTAGCGTGCAGTGTGCAGATCTCCCGTGAATCCAGGAACAGTTCTCTCCAAACGCGCTGAGGAGATCCGGACGCCGGTTGCTTAGCTTCGTCCTTCGGTGTCCATGGTGTACTTCATCCGAGTCTAACAACAATACTCCTTGGCCAATCAAGATGCATCGATTCCATCCAAATGCAAACTCTTGCAACGCACCGATCGAGTCTATGTACGACTGTCCTTCCGCACCGCATCCCACGAAGATGGGGACACCAGTATAGAATTATGGCAACGCATACAAGAAGCATACACAACTAGCGTCTGTGGGCTCAAGAGGGCTTATGAGATACCCAGGAGTGATGGCCACATCAGCTGGGACCCCCTGTGGTGCGATTGTGTGAGAGGTCGGCAAACACCGAACTGACCATATCTTCCGAAATTGCGGTCAGCTGGACAAGCCATCCTGGTTCAACGCGAAAGCACCCCAGAGCAGCATGCGCAAAGACACCAGTCTGACCTGGCAGGATATATACTCTGATGGGAAGAAGAGAAAACAACCCGTCCCAAACACAGGCGGTAAAAGCGAGGAGTGTGCATCATGTACCCCAGTCCTTCACATAAGACAGCCAGCAAGCGAAATTACTCTTGAAGAGTATGAGTGTCAGATAACACGTCAAATATCTCCATGAGACCTGCCCACAAGGCTAGATGTGTTCAAAGCTGCTTGACAATCTTTGGTATCGGTATGGTTCGCTGGCCAGATCAGGCCAGCATCACGTAGAAGTGTTGCGTAACAAGCTTATGTGACCACAGTTCGGTA
The DNA here is from genome assembly GCF_036872675.1 of Lithohypha guttulata. Lineage (NCBI taxonomy): Eukaryota > Fungi > Ascomycota > Eurotiomycetes > Chaetothyriales > Trichomeriaceae > Lithohypha > Lithohypha guttulata. The sequence goes on along the minus strand of NW_027042753.1, from coordinate 1,355,956 downwards.
CCGACAGAGCTCACCGATACTTCTGGCTTTTGAAAGAGCATTTGCTCATGTACATACGCCCTCGTAAGTAGAGGCCATACTTTCTCGGTCTAGGATACATCGTCTGTATTCCTGCTGACAGGAGATGTGGCTCTCTTTTCTCAACAGCACGCCTTTGGCATTCTACTCACCGAATATTGATGCCAGGGCGAGATGAGCCGTAACCTCAAAATTCAGGTCTTCTAGAGCTCGATTCTGAACCACATCCAATGGCCAACTTGAAATCGTCTTCACGAACTTACCAGTACCTGATCGTGAGTCAATATGGAAGCAACCATTGAGGCTCACCTGGCGCCGGGCGTTATGGTCGTGTCGGAAGCTGATGCAAATCAATCTCGTGCCATACTTACTCCTTTATCGTGCTTCAACCATGGTATCAGTTGACTGGTCAAGCACTACACGGTTTGATGACGTTCTTCCAGGAAGGAGGGCAACCCACTTTGCTAATACTCATTAAGACTGTAAGCATGGTCGTGGAAGCACTCTGGAGCCGCTCATGGCGGTCATTATGCACGTCCAGCTCTTCTTTAGCGCTGGAACACTAGAGGATCCTGGATTGCATCCACATGCGATGGCGAGTCCATGTCTAGTCGCCCGGACGTGCGTGATTTTTGTTGTCTACAACCCGCCGTGCTGGAGCCAGTGATGCTGCCCACTTCCAGTCTTCATGTCTGAATCTGCGGAAAAGTCTCCCCCATGACCAGTGCTCAGGCCTGAGTGGTGCCTCAACATGGAGTGGTCCATGACATCTCCCTCGCCCCCAACCGGCTTTTGTTTGTGTGCATGCTGGAAATATTATACGAAGAGGCCACCACTTCACACGAGCTTGAAGCTCCAAGTATGAATACAGTTTTTTATATGATCTGAGCCTCTCTTGACCCATCTTGGTGTCGGCAGCTTGCGGCTGCGGTGGTCTCGACGCTGGCCTTGCCTGCTAGACCCTTGGTTCCAGCATTTCTGAACAGTTTGGATATCGTATTGTCATACCGAGATCGATATAGCCACCATGCTAAGTCAGCTACTGCATGGCCTGGGCAACCCACGAGGAGGAAGCTGTGTAGAGAAACCATCATTGGCGATGTTCTTGTCTCTACCATGGGTATGTCGTCGCGAGGCTCAAGGCTCAAGGCGCAAGGCCTGGTCATGGTGTTCTCGTCAATCAACGAAACCTTCACTGCATAGGCTGGATATGTGCTGATGTGAGTTGGAGGGAATTGTTGTCCTGGGCCCTGCCTCTTCTCCGTACAATTGTGGTATTCCCATTCTTCAGTTGCGACGAAGTCCTTATCCTCGTGTGGTTACTCGGGTCTCTTTCTTGCGCTCGGAAGGGTTTGTGGTGTTGCTACTAGCTATGCACCAGATGAGCTAGAACAACGACCAATTCTGTCCAGACTGTGACGGTATTATGTTGATTCTAATCTCTGAATGTTCGTCAAGGCTGGGGCAGAGATGTTGAGAAAGCTACTTCACTCCGGAAGCGGTCGAGCCGTCCACTCCTATCTATTGTTTCCTAATATGGTGATAGTCCTCATGGCCCCCAGACTCTATCGACCAGGCAGAGTTGGAACGATGGGTCTAGTACACAGATGCAACACGCAAATACTCGGTCTTGTCTGCTGCTAAGGATCTAATCGCCTGGAAAGGACATAGCAGAGCGCCTGGTGGATCCCTGTCGAGGCTCTGAGCATGGTCGGCTTACACCCTAGATGTCTCAGCAATGTCCGAAGGAATCATTGACCTTCAGGCCGTGCACCGGCATTTCGAGAGAGTTGTCATACAATCTGCCTGCCGTCGAATCTTAGGTCTTGGCAAGGACTCAGCTGTTCGGATTAATCTTTCGCACTTCTACTCTGCACGATCCTCACTCTTGGCTACACTTTCTAAGCTACGATTTTGTCTCTCTCCTCCAGGCAGTTCAGACAGCATGGCTCCGTTGACGCGAAGCAGAAAGCGAGGTATGTATCATTGTCCAGTTCAAGGCAGACGTGTACTAAGCAGTGCAATAAAGCTCGACAACCTTGCTGCGCAAAACAAGCGAGCGAAGCACAATGGTGAGTCAACTCACAACGAGCTTAGAACATTACCTGATCTAGACAATAGACGACGAAGAGTCTGAATCCTCCGATTCAGCGCCACTGCACCCTCTCCATCCTGATCTGAATGGGTCACCGAGGACAGAACCACGAAGTATGTATCATCACAAAGTAATTGAGTTGGATCTGTACTAAGTAATCACAGAGCCCAGAGCCCCAACTGGTCGAAACGAGGGAGCAGAACAGAATGGTGAGTCAACTCATAACGAGCACGAAATGTTATCTAACCCAGATAGACGATGAGGAGTTTGAGTTGCCACTCGAGCCAGTCCATCCTGACCTAGGAGGGCCTATCCCGGAATGGCCGCCAGGACCAGGCTCGGAATATAACTCTTGCGCTACAAGTTACCAATGTCTGTGTGGCCAACATTGTCAGCTGCAGTAAGACGTGCCTTCATAATGCGTGATATAGCGCAATACCGCGAATTTAGGAGGAAGGATGTAGCCGCTTACCACACATACTGGATGGAGCGACTGGAGGAGGAGGAGGAGGAGGAGGAGCTCAGGCAGCACTACAAGAACTTGAGGCGGGAGCGTGAGAAGCAGCAGAAGGAGCGGGAGAAGCAGGAGACGGTGAGAGAGGAACAGAGTGAGGATGAGGGGAACAATGACGAGTAACGATCAAGAAATCGGGGATCTGCAGATTTCTGGTCAATGTTGTTCTCCTCTCATTCTTTGGTCACATTCGTCGTTCTCTACTTACCAGGATGTTGCGTGTGAATTGTGTACGCTCGGATCACCTTTGGCTTGTCTGGCTATTTATGTTCTGTCATACTGATGGCAGATTGAACAAATACAGGGAGGAAGCAGGAAGTGATCGAAAGCAACACCGGCGCAGGAAAAGAAGAGGCATTAGTTGTCCGAAAGCATATATAGCTGAGCGGCATGCACAGTGAAACTGCCACACAACTGGGCTCATCTTTCTATCGAGGCTCAACTGATGTAGCACTGGCATCCTACTTACTCCGTATGCGCCACAAACAAACGTCATACCACTTGCAAGAAGTGTAGCCGACCATGTCCGGTCTTGTACATATCAATCACCCATCTTCGGTTGACACGGCCTGGAGATGCGTTCGTTAGGAACATGGAAGATGTCTCTACGAACGGATCAGCATTGCATCCGGAGCATGGATGCTCGTGATTGGCCAGGGTTGTGCTGCAAGGGACGCGCCACTGCGTTAACTCATTTGTAATCTGCATTTGAGTTTCAAGCTTGTGCCTGAAAAGCAGGAGTCAGAGGGTGAGCCATGCTTCTTTCAGTATGGTCGTGGTTTCAATGGAGATTTGTTGCTGGCTGCCCAGGTGAATCTGGGGTTGTGGTAGATGATCTGAGCTTCTCGCCGCTCTTGAGCCTCTTCTCGTCTATGTCTCCATCCTCATCCTCCAGACTCGCCCTGTGCTGTCAATTGCGACAACATCCTACCATCGACGACATGCTGTAGCCTGCTAGCGGGCACGTATTGCCATCTTCTGATCTTCATCAATCACACTCATTTGACCATTCTTGTGGTGGTGCTGTGCACGACTGCTTTTCACTCTTTGACCTCGAGCGCAGTATACTAAGAGCTACTGCTACGAACCCTGTTCTTGAAGCCTCTCAAACATTGCGCGAAACATGAAGATCTTCCTGGCCCTTTTTGCGACCGTCCATTTCCTCTCCTTCCTGGTCACGGCACATCCGTTCGTTATCGTCAAACCACAGATCACGCAAGGCGCTGTGCGGTATCCTCAAACAACGAACCATCATTATAAGCGGCAAGGATTACTTGACAGTTTGGAAAGCGCAGCAAATAGCTTGCTTGGAGTTGGAGGCCAGACAACCACTTCGTCGAGCAAGAAAAACGAGAAGACGACTTCCTCAGCCTCCCTCAAGACCTTGGTTGCACCAGCCGTAGCCTCCACCACAATTTCCACGCAGTCTCCACGCACTACCTCTACAAAGGACAGCGATGACGACGACCACCACGATAATAACGAGCCTTCAACAAGCACAGAATCAAGTACCTCGACAACGGATGTGTCCGCAACCACTACTGAATCCAGCACAACAACTCAATCGGAATCCACGATCAGCTCAACGACAACCGCCCTGCCGGCGTCCACTACTTCAACATCTCAGCCTGCACCATCAACCTCAGTAACCGCGACACCAACAGCATCAGCAAGCATATCCAACGACTCGGGCGATCGCGTTCCACCCGCCGGCATAGCCGTTGCAGTCATAATGTCCTTGCTGATCCTCGCGCTCACAGCATGGCTCATCTTCAAATACCACCCGAAGTGTCAGGCCTGGTGGACAGCCCGACAAGAGCGCCAATACCGAGAAAGAAGTCATCGTGATGCCCTCGATAGACCTACCGCCAGATCGAACAATCCCCGAGAACAAGCACTCGACAGTGGCGTATCCCGAAGAGCAACCATGCTCAAAAGTTTCTTCGCCCCAGCCACCGTCCGCCTCGGCGGAGGTCAAGAAATCAGGCGCAAACCCGTGAACTGGGGCGCGACCAGTCCAACCATGACAGGAACAGAACGAGACATCGACGCTGACGGCGAAAAGATTCCCATGACGAGCTCAGCAGCACCAATGGGTCAAATCGAGAGGTTTTCAATGTTCCCAAAGTCGAAACAGGATCGGGATCAGAATCAGAATCAGAATCAGGTGCATGAATTACCTGCAGACATGGGTACTATTACTACCTCAACACCAGCACCAATCAGCCCAGTGAGTCTGAGACCGAAGCCGAGTCTAAGTAGTTTACCGCCCGTATCGCCGCTGTCGACTCATGCACGAGGGAGATCATCGGCGGCGGCAACAGAGGCGGAATTACCCTCTCTACCACCGATACCGACCTTGCCACCTTTGACGCATGCGAAGAGGGGAAGTGATGGGGTGTTTCGTCTGAATTGAATGATGGGGAGACAAGTATGTTGACGAGGAAGAGGTGTAGTAGTGCGACAAGGTTGAAGTAGTTGAGTAGGTGGACAGATAGATACCCCCCTTTTTCTTTTAGCGTGATGTGTTTGAATGTGATTTGTGTGTTCTGCTGTAGCTGTTCGCTCATACATTTCTATACTCGCTTTGTTTGCGTCCAGTAAGGATCAAGTAATGTGCTATCTTACGAGTTGACCTCGTCTGGCTTGCATCTGGTTCTGGTACGGCGAAGTTCAAAGTGAAAGATAGTCTAAAACATGTGGTTTGGAACACTTGAAATCCGAGCTGAGTCGTATACAATTTGTTTTACACAATGAACAAGACTTGATAAAAGCAGGCTATCTAACGGGTAAGTGTTACGCTTCTCGCTCAATTCAACGACACAAAAGGACGACAGAAGTACAGGCTGCTGTACTGCTGTTTCCAACACCAGGAACCCAACCTCACATAAGTAATCTCCAAGCACCGAGGATAAGAGCAGCTGTACCCGTGCAGACACCCATCAGCCACTGTAAAGTCGAGAACTTGACAGCCTCGACTCTTTCTCTTAGGCTAGCGACTTCCTGCTCAATTCTCGCTTCCGTCTCTTTGATCCGCATATCTTGGCTGTTCGCTTCGTCCCTTATCCTTCCCTTTTCCAGGTTCAGGTCTAGACGCACACTAGCCTGAGTACGACCAATCTCGTCTCTTAATCTTGCGCTGAGTTTGGCCAGATCCGAGGATAATCTTTCGTGACTGCTTCTTGTGAGTTGGATCTCTGAGCTGTCGGCGTTGGCGAGTTCGCTCCTTAATTTAGCGAAATCGACTTTTTGCGTATATGTGGATCGTTCGGCGTCTTCTTTCAGGACCATGGTTCTTGTGAGATTCTGGATGGACTCTTCGATAACACTGTTCAGGACACGCATCATAGCGACAGCCTGAGTCTCGTTGAAGCCCTCGTCTTTTAGTCTTTGGACAAACTTGAGAGTATCGAAATGGTGGGATTTCTGGTTTGCTCGTGTTGTCGCAAACGTCCGCTTGGCAATCTGGAACGTTGTCGCATAAGTGCCGTTGTGTCGAAGTGGTGCGCCAGAACTGGTTACAGGTCTGCGGGAAGTTGTGTGTTTGACCTGTACGTGTGAAGGAGGAGTAGATCTAGGAGAGGACGGAGCTTGAAGTGTCGAGAATCTGGAGATACCCCGAGCAGGTATTGTTACTTGTAACGAAGGCGTGACGTGCCATCTTGTGCGCACTGTAAGTGGTGAGGCACATAGTTTCCGAGTCGTTGTGTGAGCGAAAGCAGATGCAGGAGCTGGCACTTTCGCGTAGATAAATCGTGGAAGTTCTATTATTGCTTTGTGGGGAGCCATGCTTGCCGAGCTGTACTGTGTCAACGATGGTAGATATTGCGTGGTCGATGCATATGGGTGTTATTGCTGTTGCTAAAACATTCTATAGGCAACCAGGTGAGTGGCACCCACTTCAGATCGTTCCTGCTCGTTTTCGTGCTGCGCCGTACCAATCCAGATTCAGGTCGTTCCTTCCTCGTGACGACGCGAACGACTACGTCATCATGTACGGCTTGACTCGAGGCCTGAACAGGTGGACATTTCGGGGCTTCACAGGGCTCAATTGTGAGTACCAGACACTTGGGCGTTCACTTCGATCATAATCCTCATTTGCGCAGACGCCGTTTATGGGTGTTGTTGTGCGCAGCAATGAGGACGAACGATTGCTGGCTTCCGCACTTGGCGCATCAATGTTAGATCATCCCCCGTTCGCTCATTTCGATCTCAATCATGGGTGTTACAGGCTTGTGGACAGTGGTGGCACCTACAGCCCGTCCAACCAAGGTCGAAACGCTCAATCGTAAGAGACTAGCTATTGATGCTTCAATATGGATCTACCAGTTCTTGAAAGCTGTTCGTGACAAGGAGGGAAATGCCCTGCGAAACTCCCATGTCGTTGGTTTCTTCCGCCGTATATGCAAACTGCTATACTTTGGCATAAAGCCAGTCTTTGTCTTCGATGGCGGCGCTCCCATTCTGAAAAGGGAGACAATTCGCAAGCGTGCGGCAAGAAGAGAGGGTAGAAGAGATGATGCTGCGCGCACAGCTGGCAAGCTGCTCGCTGTACAAGTCGCACGAGCTGCCGAAGGAGAGGCTGCGCGTCAGAAAGATGCGCGAGCTAGACCTGACGAGGAGGAGATACCTGAGGACCAAGAACTTGTCTATGTGGATGAGATTGGCATGAACCAGCAGCAACGACAAACCGGAAGAGGCTTCAAGAAACAGGATCAATACCATTTGCCCGAGCTCAATATGAGCATTGAAGAGATGGGTGCACCGAACGATCCGCGTGTCATGTCGCAGGCTGAACTCGAAACATATGCGAAGCAGTTCCACGATGGCGAAGATATCAATCTATACGATTTTTCCAAAATTGATTTCGATAGTTCTTTCTTTCAGAGTTTGCCAGCTGGTGACAAGTACAATATTCTCAATGCTGCCAGGTTGAGAAGTAGAATGAGAATGGGCTACAGTAAAGAACAACTTGATGTCATGTTTCCTGATCGCGCGGCTTTCTCAAGATTTCAGATCGAACGTGTCAAGGAACGCAACGAGCTTACTCAGCGACTCATGCACGTCAGTGGTATGGCTGAAGGTGAATGGGACATGGGCAGCAGGATCGCTGGTGAGCGAGGAAAGGAGTATGTACTTGTACCACATGATGGTGTCGAAGGTGGTTGGGCGCTTGGTGTCGTGTCGAACCGGAAGGGCTCCAAGAAAGACACTGTGATCGACCTAGATGCGCCTGATGAGGCTGATGAAGCCGGATCTGAGGACGAAGACTTTGAAGATGTTGCTATCGAGGGTATCAATAGGATACCTCAATCTTGGAAGAGGAAGAGACAACAGGTCAAAGAAGTAGATTACGACATCTCTTACGAGGAGGCGGCTGAAAGGATCGCGAAGAAGCGCAAAGCAGTTTACGAGGGTCGAAAGAAGGCTGTCGCACAGCCATCAACTACACCATCAAAAGTGGTCCCAATGAAGCCCATGATGCCCAAGCAACAGTCTACGAGTGGAGCAGACGATGATGCCCTATTTGTAGATCAAGGAAATGTGAGCGCAGAAGACGAGGACGATGTATTCGAGGATGTGACCATGACAGTGCCATTGGATGATGACCAAGACGATCTACAACGAGCAATTGCCATGTCACTTGAAAAGCCCGACGATGAGGGCGGCTTCATCGCCACGAACGATGACAAAGCAATTCTGTCAGACAACGATGACAAAGATTTTGACCTTCAAGCTGCACTGGCGGAGTCACGATCTTCGAAATATCAGCCGAAAACAAATGTCAGAGCTAGTCCACCACACCGCCCTAAGAAAGCTCCTTTCGCGGGTCCTTTACCGTTCGAGTCACTCAACTTGGGGCAATCGTTGCTCGGCAAGAAGAAAGCAAAGAAAACTGAAGAGAAACTTGCTGGCGGATTCGATCGAGAGCTTGGGGACGATGCATTCAAGAAGCCAAAGAAGGCTCAACCTGAACCACACTGGTTCAGTAATTCTGCCGAGTCTCGTCCGTTATGGGCTCAGGCCATGGATGAGACAGCAGAGGGTCAAGGGTCGAACGGAGTGGAGGACGTAGGTGATACAGAAGTTCAGCAGCAGAAAAAGCCAACGCGAGAAGTCATCGATCTCGAAGCTGATAGCATGAACGACCAGCCCGAGCCTGAATCTGTAGAAGTCCTGGAAGCAAGTAAGGATGACTGGAATGCGCTAGAGGACGAAGAGCACCTTCGGCAGCAAGAAGAGGCAGACAAGAAGGCTTTAGAAGCAGAAGAAGTCGCAGAGGCACGTCGAAAAGCACTTCAAGAAGAGCGAGAAAAGAGATACGAACTAGCTAGGCAGATCGCCGCAGACAACGAAGACCCTAAGATGGACGAGGTGGCTGACTTGACTCGTGCAGATCCTCCACCTCCATCTGGAAAGCCTACAAATATACCCACAACAAATATCGTGACGACAAACGGTGACAATTCTGAAGATGAAGAAGTGGAGTGGAGTGAGTCTGACCATGAACAGCCAGAAAAACCATCAGAAGCTATACTACCACAATCCGAAGAGCCAGCTGGTGGCCGCATGCCTGATCAGCAGACAGTCGTAGAATCTGACGACGAGGACGACACGTTCGAAGATGTTGAGAAAGCGCCATCGCCACCGCCCTTCGCGAGACGTCCTACACCTCCTTCTATCCAAAAACAGCCTTCTGCAATCGATCAAAGCATGTTCGTTGATGACGACGAAGCACAGGCAGCCGACCAAGCCTTCAACAACAACGAAGCAGCTCCTGAGACTAGTGAACCTCAACAAGACTTTTTCGAGGATGACTCAGACGAAGAACTCATGCGTCAGCTTGCCAACGAGGCAGAAGAGCACTTTCGCTTCAGTAACGAGCTCAACAATACCAGGCCAAAATCTCCAACCCAGGCTATGCGAGATTATGAAAACGAACTCAAACAACTCCGGAACCAACAGAAGAAAGATCGTCGAGATGCAGATGAGGTTACGCAAACCATGATACAGGAGTGTCAAGCTCTTCTACGACTATTTGGCTTGCCGTACATCACTGCGCCAATGGAAGCGGAGGCTCAGTGTGCAAAATTGGTACACCTAGGCCTGGTAGATGGAATTGTGACTGACGATTCGGATATCTTTCTGTTTGGTGGGACAAGAATATACAAGAATATGTTCAATGCGCAGAAGTTTGTCGAATGTTATCTCTCCGGCGATCTAGAAAAGGAATATGCTCTCGATAGAAGGAAGCTGATCCGATTCGCACATCTTCTCGGAAGCGATTATACAGAAGGCATACCTGGCATAGGTCCTGTTACTGCACTTGAAATCATATCCGACTTTCCAGATCTAGTCGACTTTAAGGAATGGACATTAAAGGTGCAACTCGGCCTCCAAACACCGAGCGTAATGGAAGGACTCCTCACAACTGCCTTCCGGCGTAAATTCAAACGTACCGTTCAACGAAAACTATTCTTACCTACAAACTTCCCAGATCTCCGAGTCGACCAAGCCTACCTCGATCCAGAAGTCGATGCGAACCCCGAAGAGTTCCAATGGGGCGTACCTGACCTCGATAAGCTGCGCAATTTCCTCATGGCAACCATCGGCTGGTCACAGGACCGGACCGATGAGATCCTAGTCCCTGTGATCCGTGATATGAACAAGCGAGACGTTGAAGGTGTACAGAGCAATATTACGAGGTTCTTTGCTGGAGGTGTTGGTGCGGGCACTGTCGTGGGCCGTGGGATTAATGGATCTACTGGTACTGGTACTGGTACTGGAGGAGCAAGCGTGGAAGGAACTGCTCCAAGGAACAGGACTGGAAAGGAGAGTGGACGCATGAAGAATGCCTATACGAGATTGAGAAGTGAGGCCGAGAAGAAGAAACGCGGCGCATTGTTAGACGAGCTTCCTGATGATGGTGTTGATGGTGATAACGAAGGGGATGTAGATTTCAAAGTTCAGAACCACGATGATCATGACGAAGAGGAAGGCGAGTCATCGTCACCTGCTGCTACCGGTAAGAAACAGAAATCAAAACACAGGGCGGCTGCTGCTAAGCCGAAAAAGCCTGGACGACAAACTGCGAAGACACGGAAGACACGCTCAAAGACTTAGAGTGCTGTGCATCAGAGGACACTTAGTACTGTGCGCGTATGCATACCCATCATCTATAATAATTATCTTTCGAGTTGAAAATTCTCATTATTAATTGCATGCATGCAACTCTCTATCGTTTGTTCTTTAACATAGTGCATGTATGTATGTGCATTCGTTGCATACCACAATAAGAGTGGTATACTTTTCTTCTTTCGAACGCCAACAATCATAGACGGACGATCAGATTATCCTCGTCATAAAAACAATATTCTCGAAAAGAAAAACTCCTAACCAAAAGCCTTGAACTTTTCTTTGTTTCTCTCTCTCTCTCTCTCTCACTGTCGAAAGGTCATCACAGGCCATTAAACCCATTTCCTGTAGCTTTGTTCCCCAAAGCCCCCCAAAAAGGAGAAGAAAAAGGCGGTGCGTGCTTGTTCACCTTTGCACTGATGCCTTACCCTGACCTTGAATCCATAGTCCCAAATCGTGAGGAGGATATCAATACACGCTTTTTTTGCGCCAAAACGTCCTCAAAGTTCGACTGTTGCCGCCCATCATGCAAACATGAAAGATTCGTTAGTGAAAAATAATGCCTCTTTTCTCCGTGTCCTGCCGTAAAACCAATCACGGCTGTTTTTACAAATATGTCGCCATCTTGCTCTGTGCCTGTGGCAAAGTGTTTATACCACGGCAGCCAAAGTCATGGGTGAACTGAATGGAGCATGGTGTTGTTGTGGACCCGAATCGTCAAGATAGCTATGTGCACTTCTGCTCTTGGGTAAGCCAGCTCTTCGAAGTGGAGGACAAGGGGATGACGACGTTGCTTGAGGTTCGGGCACTCGAAACAGCTCATTGAGTGGATGCTGCTCCTGTTTCTTGCTCTGAGGTGTTTTTTGAGGACTTATCGAAACACCCTCCGCTTTTCTTACTTCTTCCTTCAGTGCCCTTGTAATGACACCAGAGCGTACAACAAGATCTTTGAGATCTTGCGTGTCAAACGGAAGTTTTCTCTGCTTCCGAATCTCAATCTCTCGTGGTGACGACCCGGTTCCATTGCGGTTCTCATGCATGGCCTGCAGGAAATGGCGAGCTTGAGCAAGACTTTCTCCTCTGGCTCTACCATGTACAGCAGGAGTCGTCATGGTGGACACGGATCTCCGACCTGTGTTCGTCTGACGTCGAGGCCGAGCTGTGTAGATCGGCTGCTTTGTGTCTGCAGCCATGTCAGTGAACGGGTCAGATGACGCAGGTGAAGCATTAATGATGCTGGTCTCGTCGTCGTTAATAGTGGCTAGATTGATGATAGTTTCAGCATCTTCCCACAAGTTCTTGGTTCGTCCGCCAAGTAGTTGCAATTCTGCAGCCTTTGACCTTAGTCGCTTCAGTTCTTCCACCAAGGCCATAAATTCCTGCACTTGACCAAATTGGAGATGTACGCTAGGCTGCCTATCGATGATTGCTTGTGGTATCTTCACACTTCTGACTGAATCTCGGCCATTAAATGCATGTGTATCAACCAGGGGGAAATCGGCATTGTCTTCGCAGACATCGTCAAAGACAAAGTCGTCACTCCATTCTTCACTGACAGGCTTGTGTCCCAAGCGCCAGGTCTGATATTTGGACGTGACAGGTAATTCTTCGGGTGGTCCTTCGCGGTTTACAGGAACACTCTGACTTCGGAAATGCAGTTGTGGAAGACCTTTCCTTCCTGACGAACGACATCGATCACCATTCAATTGCTTACCATGTACAGTCTTTGGCCGTGCTGACTCGCTCAATTGCTGATGCTCGGACCAGTCGAAGATCGAAGGTTTGGAGATACTTGTATGATCATCCTTGTCGTCCATGTCCATCTCTTGAAATCTGGCAATCAAAGGATGTGCCGCATTGCCAGGCGAGGACATTGTATTGTGAGCATGTGTCAACTGCAGTCTGGTATTGGGAAAAGCTTCGTTCCCGGAATGCCAATCTAGCTCATCATCGTCAAATGTCATGTCATCCAGCATATCACCCACACGATCATACTCTTTAGCTTCGTGGCCAAGGGGTAAGAGTGGAGGAGAGGAGTCGATATTCACGGGATGCACCTTGAGTGGCACCGGCGTCATGCTGAAGTCCTCCGTATGAGGTGAGGCCGTTCGAGGAGGAGTTGCGATTAAAGCATCGTCAGCCGTGGATGTGGTGGAGGCGGATTTGGATACGTCGAGGGTGATGCCAATACCATGCATCCTGACATCCTGGTTGTAGAATGGAGAATCGTGCATGTGAACGTCGTCCGCTTCTCTTTGGTTGAGTGTGTTCCACAACTCTGATCGACTTTCAGTTTCATCTGATGTTCGGGCTGCAAAGATTGTCTCAAGCTTCGAGTCTCTCGGGACGTTTGAGCTGGCCGTCGTGGCCCGAGTAGCTATGGAATCGTATGCGGTATCGCTTTTGAAGTCAATGGACTCGGTGTCGGAGAAAACACGGCCATCAGCATCTGAGCTGGTCGTTGGAGGATCAGAAGCTGATAGGGAGGTTCTGGGACGGAAGGAGTCGCCTCGATCGTACCGCAAAGGGGGCGGGCTTGATGTCAAGGATGTTGAGTCTACTGATGGAGGGACATCGAAAATTAGTGGGCTTTCATGACGTCGTGGCAACATTGATGTCGTCGTTAATGCTGTTGGGCCTGCACGTACAGGCGAAATTGTGCCGTGGGCAGCGGTTCGAGTGAGTTGGACTGAAGGGTCAGTGAAGTTACGCCGCCGTGACGTGACTCTCCGAAGAGAGGATAGCGAACGTCTAAGCCTACGATCCGGGGTAGGCAGGCCATTGTAGTCTATTTGCTGCTGAGGCTCTTCACGGGTAGTATCCAGTACCTCTGCTTCATCCAGGTCTGAGCCTCTTAGAACTACTGGTTCTGCGTGAGTAGGCAGAGAGATGACTCTTATCTGACCAGCTGCCGTTGCAGTCTCTGATTTCCTTCGTTTCCTGGGAAAGTGTGTCTCGAAGAACGGACGCCATGTTTCCCTACCAGATGGTCGAGATGGTCCAGTCGAGGGTAGAGTAGAATCCTGGATGCTCTGGCGTTGTGCAAGATCACTATAGGTCGGCCTCGAAAGAATGTCCCTGAATGTTTGAGAACGTTGGTGACTGGTTGCTGGACGGCGTAAGATCTGTCCTCGTGCTTCGTCCGTTGATAAGCCTCGCTGCGAGAAGGACCTTTTTACCAGTTTGTTGGGCATCGACGTCCCACTTGTCGCAGGTCGTTGGTGTAGTGTCGACGATGTGAGAGACTCGTCGTCGTCCTGACATTTGAGAGATGGGGCTGGGCTCGCGTTGTGGGATGAGAAGGACGACAGACGCTTCATCCATCCAGAACTAGAACCTGAATCCCGATGGCTTGTGGTACTCCTGCTTGCCGATATCCTTGGACGAAGGATGGACCGTCTAGATGTCGAACTAGCTCTTGAGGAGGCCTCATCTTGAACAGGCAGCTCTCTGGTTGTCGATAACAGTCTCGACGAGGAGGAGAGGCGCTTCCAGCCGACCAGCCTAGGCAGATGAGACGGTACATCCTCGTACAGAATTGGTGTTGTCGGCTGGGACACACTTCGTCGAGGAAGGGAGGGCGCTGAGGTTGGTAGTGGGGCGACATGGGGCGACGATCCAGGTCGTTTTCGCTTGCCAGGGTGCAATGAGGGTGCGTCAATGTAGTCGTCGGCCTGGCTGACACCAAAGGCCAGGCCAGCTGCAGCTGCTCCTAACGTCCCTAGAGCGCAAAGCTGCACACCTTGTCAGCACAACGAGTCACCTGAGTCATGTAGTCTGTCACATACCGTCGCAATGTGCTCCTTTTGTTCCATCATAAACCTCGTACAGATACAGCCTGGGCTGTACCGATTTCGTGTTCATTGACTTCGTTCATTTCGTCAAAGACATGGATAGGTAGTGGAAGGGCAGGTACAGATGAGTGAATTGTATGGTGCAAACGTTGCTGTATAGTTACACGTGGCAGCGGGGAACAGTCGGTGAGGTTCGTTCGAGTCTGTAAACACTGATAGTGAAGATGTGCAGGGCAACCTGAGAGTCACCGAGTGGGAGTGGTAAAGGAGCGTCAATGAGGAAGCCTCCTCTGCTTCATGCCGATCCGACAACACGCAAAAGCACAAACTAGAACAACAGACCCGTACACAGACAGCGAGAGGTTCGGAGAAAGAGCAGAATATCAGAAATGCTAAGGTATGCACAATTCAAAGTCGTGGCAGAGTCCATCTGAGGGTGGAGGATCCTACTGGCTGCCAGGGTCTCCTCAGTCGACTGCCATCGCTTGGCCTGCTGAAACGCTTGCTTCTGTCTAAATTGGCTACCCTCCGCTCACGCCAACACTGTTTTGGTGCTAATCTACGCTTCCTACGACTGCCTAGGACTGCCTCGACTGCTACGTTCTTGATGGTCGCTGTCTGTTGACTGTCCTTGCTGCTGGTTGCCGGTCTAGAAATCAAATTCAACCGGAACAGCACTGAGCAGGATGGTCATATTGTAAAACTGCTCATCTCCCTGCGGTCACCGCACTCAAGTCCTACTGCTATTGTGACACGATAGAGGATGATCCCCAGGTCATCTCAAGTACGAGGAATGGTTGTGCAGCACGAAGACGTGCAAGCGCGAGATATACCTTTCAAAGCAGGGTAAGAGCATCGTGTGTTTCCGCTTGTTGCGAAACACTATGTGCGACAATGGAGAGGCCATCAGATGTCTAACCTTAACGAGTACTACCAACCAAGGCACTTCGCATGTTGACAAGGGCTGGCTGCTCGACTGGTCCTCAACCCTGACTGGTCGTGAGCAGTCAGCGAATTAGGATTGGCATTTCCGTTCAGATACATGGGCAGCCATGTACACCACCATGATAACGAGGATATCCCAGACATTATATCTAGGCGGCTCGATATCGTTCCGTCACAAGTGACACCACTCTGCTCTTTTTTGCCTTGCCCCGCCGATAGAGCAACCTGCCACAGAAAGCCACAGACTTCGTCGTGCAAGATCGACTCTGCCTCTTCCACGTTGGGAACATATGAAGATGCGAGGATGGAAAAGTCACTCCCACTGGGCAGCTTATCGGCTACGCCGCACTGCACATAATAAGCAGCACCGTAAGCGAGTCATGGACGAACCTGAGTCAATTTTTGTCAGACAGTGCGTGTACATGGCCGACCAGGCGCAGGCTGGCGAAAGATATGCTTCCGTTTATGCTCGCTCGCTTTGATCATCCACGTCAATCCACAAAAGATGCAGCTGTACGTAAGATTGCACCAATGACAATTCCTCTGCCGCAATGTGAGCGTGTCCAAGCCACCGAGCTATTGTATTGACAGCATGGCGAAGGAAGGATCCACATGTGCTCGTCTTTGGATACAGTAAACAACACTACTCCTGATACGGCAAGGCCAGACATTCTTGGGAAATTCCCACGACTGCCACTTTCAAAAGCTTTAATGTCGCTCATTGTGCTTGCAGCCCGCTAAACTTTACTGCTCCATCGTATACCTGCGGCCAAGCAATTACTACTTCGCTGCTGGTTCCTTGTACATTATTCAGGCAAGAGATACAGTGGGGTCGTGTCATCTTGTGCCACATCACATCAGGCACGTTGCACGTGTGCAGTTTCAATCTGTGACACAGTCAAACGGCCTGCTTTACCATCCAAAGTCGACCAAGTACTATGAGTTGTTTGTCGTACACACAGAACTCTGTCAATTTTCTGGGAAACTGTCGACCTATCACTCCCTTCTCGCAGTTGTCTCTACAGTGTCAAATTGTATGCTGATGCTTGCTAGCTACCAAGCCGATTGGCGAACGCTCATGCGGCAGATGTTTAGGGTTAAGCCAGTATCATTGGCTGTCAGCATGCGCTGCAGCGGGGATGTCGTTCTGTGAGAAACCGCAGCAGTAGCTGCGGTTTCCCGAAAACTCGGACAAGGGCTATTGTGATCCACAATTGGTTGTTTTTCCACACGCAAACTGTTTCGACCAACCGTTGAACTCAGAGATCCATTGACTCCTCATGAGCTCAGGCACTGGTTTTTTACACACGTGCCGGGTTGTATGTTGTCCAGCATCCTTGTTTAGATGGTTAAATCACCGGCACAGAGAATTGCCGGTACCAAGCACAGTCGAACAGAACGTCAATGTACAATCTGATATCTCGTCAAATCAGCCAACCCTTATCAAAACGATTGCCTGCCTGAAACTTGCGTCAGAGCGCTAGTACAGAACAGCTGTTGCTCGTACTATAGTTGGCAACGGCCTGCAATTACGCCATCGTGCGCAATAGGAGTTCTTATCAGCAGCCTAACCTAGAGGGCTGGCTGACAAATGAGACAAGAAATCCGTGATCTGGCTCGGAATAGGTAAAGAACCTGTTTTGGCCTGGAACTTTACCAGTTAAGCGCGCCGCCTAGATCTCTGCGGAGAACTTTGGCACCATTCACGCGTCTTCAGGTCCCAACGCGGTCGAACGCTTCGTTCTTCGCTCACCTCAAGAATTCGGTAAACAACACTGTCACCAGACCGGAAACACGTCCGACGGTAGCGTTGCCTATCCATGGACTTCTGTGCCGACGATTCCGCGTACTAGGATCATGCTCCAAGAAGGTAAACAAGCTATTGAATGAGGAACACTTGGATTCATTCATAATTGTGCCAATGCCATGCCGAAGCAAATCGATATGTGAGCATGCTTGGCACCATTGCAAAGTATGTGTTCTTCTCAACAACGTGGAAAGCAGGTAGGACACAAAACAGAACACTTTGTTGAGTATACGCATCCCATCAGTGCGGTATAGATCTGGCGGGGTAGTATGCAAGTAACGACGTATGTAGATGCTCGACTATCTACTTTGTACAGGATTTGATGGAGTTACTTCTGCACCCATGCTAGCGCCATACTCCCACGGTACAGCGTCTCGAGCTGCAGCAATAATGCAAAGCTTCACCTTCGCTTGCTCGAACATCTCCTGCTATCAGCTGCACAACAATCCTGCTCGGCTCTAGCTGGGTTGCAATCGGAAAGTTGGTATCTAATTGTCTTGAGCACCGACTTCTAAGCGATCGAACGCTTCTCCTTCCAGGGTTGTGGGAACCTGGTTCCTTGAGTCGGCAGTGCCATTGGATGACATTATCGATCTCTTGCTAAGACCATCCACGAAGCAGATGTTGTGTACCTGAGGTTTTCAGCTTCACTGGTACTCCAAACTGTTGTGAGATGCTCTGTACCAGATGCCAGTGTTGAACGATCTGGCTTCGAGATGATGCATCACGGTGAGACAAACACAAGACATCGTTGATGTGGATCTATGTAAGAGAGATATTACACAACCACGCTGTTCGTCGGGTTTGTGGTGCAACAGCACGACGACGTGTCAGGGCTAACCAGCCTACAGCGATTGAGAATACAATTGCTGCGAGAACGTCGTTGCTACTGCCACAACCAGGTCGACTTGTTACCTGGGTCGAGCTGCAGCAGACCACGCGAAGCATCTCAAGGCGAACCTCGTGTTGTAGACCTGACTTTTCGTGACAGCACGACGACCTATTTGCGAGCACTATCAGAATCAACTTGGTTCACTGCAAGGTTGTTGTTGTTGCCCTCACAAGCCCCCTGTGCTGTGCGTCTTCAGTGTCATGGTCACAATGATGGTTGTGGAAGACTACGCTTTCTACCTTTCGCCGGGTTCTGACCTCGTAAACCTCGTTGCAATAAGGCAGCAAGTGTCGATCGTGACCGAACCAGGTGCAAGTTTCAAGTCAGAGACTCGATAGTGAGGAACGATTCGCTAGCTGGTTCGCCGCGCTGTGGCCTGTGGTGTGGTCCGATCGTCTCGAGTATGCCTGCTTGAAAAAGGACTTTCCACACAGGAATTGGCTGCAGTGAATCACCTTGGTGAGCAACAGTTCATACTGTCCTCGTCAGCATGAGCACGAGCGTCCCCGGCTTTCCTGTGTCTTGAATCCCGTTGGACTTCACCTCGTTCGATATTGCAAACATTGGCATGATCTGATATACTGGACAGTGTGTCTTTCCGAGACCCCTTCCTGAGTATAACAATTCTTCTTGATGTGGGCTGTACTCTCAGCCTCTGGGAGAGCTGGCTTCACAGTGTGTTCGAAGTGCTGTACATGATACATTGCACCAAATTGTTGAATGACGAGTCCTCATTTGGATTGTCTCCTTGTGACCAGTGACATTTTTATTCGAACCACGCCCCGCCTACACAGAAAAAAGGTAAAGCATGAGAACAGGCTTGTATTCATGATCGAGCTCGTGTATGAATTAGTCGAGAACGTTGACATCTCTGCCTCCATGAATTCCTACACATCAAGATATCTTGCCAATGTATTTCCATTCCTACTTGTTGAGGCCATGAACGACAAGAGAGAGGATGGTGGAAAGAAACAGGTAATGATGCCATTTCGTGGACCAGTTTCCACGTTCCCACCGGCTATTTTCGTGGATTCGAGAAGCTAATATTAGATCTCGCGTCCCATTAGCGGCTTCCTGCTTCAATTCCAGCTAGCTTCAGGCACGATGCATGCATCATGGACAAGGCAATCCCGACCTTCTGGATAGGAATGACCAAGCTTTCGACACAACGTTCAAGTCCTGTTACTGCCTCATTGCTCTTTTACTTTATTACTGAAGGCCAACGTCTTCTGTGCTTCTGTGAATGCAAAGCTCTTTGACCTCAAAAGTTTACACTCACCTTTGTTGTCGCGCCTTCGCGAACGAGCTTACGAGCGCGCCAGCCGGTAATTGGCTATTCTAAATTGTCGATGGGGCCATGGTCCATACTAATCTCGACTGTCGGCATTTCCAGACACGACGAATCCTTCGGCTACAGCGCAGTGATGATTGCGTGAGCATTGCAAGCTGCCATTGTCAGATTACAAGGCCTAAACCATTCTGAGATTCTGGGGTCGGGACTTTTGGGACTTTTGGGACTTGAGCGCTGACGAAGCCTGTCATTGGTTCCATCGATTTTCATGCAAGGAACCTGGGGTTCTGACCTTTAGCAAGCTAGTCCAGTACTCGCGCTCAGCCTTATCATCCAAAACACCACTCCACGAACATCCAGGGCGACAACTGGTCTCGTGGCTTGTATCAATGATCAAACGCATTCAGAAATGAGTGACGAAAGATCTCGAGTGACGAGGAGTCAAGGTCCAACTCAGAATGAATGGGAGGAGCTACGACCAATCATTGAGAGACACTACAAACACGAGAACAAGACTGAGAACCAGGTTCGAAGGATATTACTTGAAGAACATGGAGTTCCAATCACGTAAGCCTCTCATTTGAACACATCAGAGATCTGCTAACGAGCATAGGACTAAGATGTTCAAACAGCATGTACGGAAATGGCGGCTAGACAAGAAATTCAAACGGAGGGAGATGATATTCTCGCTTCGCAAAATTCAGCAACGTAAAACGGCAGGAAAGGCGACTAGGATAACTATTAGGGGAGAATTACTTACAGAGATGAGACTGAATTACTACTTCAAGCGGAGGCCCATGACTACAGCCGAGCAACTCGAGACAGAGGCTAATGCTTCAACACCATCAGACCTGGATTACGCAACTCCGAGAGACGATACTTCGACAGACGACGCAGCAACAGTCATTAATTCACCTGCAGCTTCTCCGTTCACGCCACAGTCGCCTGTGTCCCTGGGCATTAGCTCTATCATAAAGTCGCCGAGTGACCAAGACCTGGGAGCGACCATTACGGATGTCGTACCTTATCGAGCTCCCAGCAGAAATTCTCCTTCTGACCATTCAAATCCACAAAGGTGGTCTTTGCACTATACTCTCAGCCCACAGGAGACCTTCTTACGACAACTTTACGAACATGTTCGATTGACGACGGGTGGAGAGATTGTCAAGTCGCACAGAAGAACTAAGTTCGACACAAGCAGTATTCTCCGAGCCTCTGGTTGGTTTGATCCATTCCTCAACAACGCTGTGGAAGCCGAGAGGATGGGTGAAAGAGATGTTGCGAACGCTATAATGAAACGGTGCGCGGATGTTGTTGCAGCTGAAGTCGAGGGTTATTTTCCCGACATGTGTGTGCTGGAAATGGTGGAGATTGTACACTACCTACAACTACGCCGATGTCAACAGCTCCAGCTTCATTTCATGTATGCATTATACGACAGTGTCACGAACCGGCTAGGACAATTTCATCCATTAGTCGAATTGCTCTGCAGCGCGACCAAAGGATATACTTGCAGTATATCGTCAACTTTGATACCTACTATACTGGATTTTCTGGATGCACATACCAAGTCCGATGTTTCATTGAATACACTCTTGCCACTATTTGCTTTCCAGGAATTGAGGTCGATTGATACCATGCCGCGCGATCTGCTGATGCACGCTCAGCAAAGCAGCCACCGGCGATGCGAACACTGCACAGAAGCAATGGATCGAAGCCCGTTCGTCTCACAAGCATTTCGATCCTGGGCACATCGACAATTTATCAGCCTCCTCAATGACGTCTGGGTCGAGCCGGACGCACAACAGTCTGCGTTCCACGCCATAAGAAGATCTCGCGTCTGGCGATACATCTGGAAATTCCCAGACATGGCAACACGTCGCCAGGAACTCCAAAAGATGACGTTCAAGCAGCGATTCTGGGCTGTAGCAAAGATATGTTTCGAGCTCGTCACACGGAGTATCGAGAGGATCTTCCTCAACTGTCACGACGAGCTGTCCGCGTACGATTATGTGTCGAGTCTTGTTCGTCAAAGCAGGATAGGACTGGAAGAGGATGAGATAATGCCGCTGTGGACGGATAAAGGTGAGAGCTCCTTGTTCGATATGGAATTGCATACACCTGAGCAATGTGAGCACGCGACTTGTGGACGGGTCAAGCGATCGTTGCAGTACTGGGTAGGTGAGCAATTGTGCTGCGTCTGACCATTAACATTTTGTTTTGTCTTTGGGGCTTGGAGAATTTGGGACAGGCGTTGAATGGTAGATGTGCATAACACTTGCGATTCCGGACTTGAAGATTCAAGGTTATTGCATACGTCTCCAGTAGACGAGAATGGTTTGCATCGTGCTTAAAGGGGGGAATCTGGTCACATTTATACATAGACCTATGTAGTCAGGATAAACGAAGTCGCAAGACGAACAACCTACACTACAGTGGACAGGCAAGAGAGATAGTAATCGAAGAACAGCAAACTCGGAAAGAGCGTGCCAAAATCAGTTGATTATCACAGTACCCATCTCTCATTGCGATTCACGACTTTACGCAAATTTCCATCTAGTACATCTCACCTCACCTAATTTCCTTCCCTCCCCTCTCAAGCTTCAATACTGAAAGACTGAATTTCGCGCCACCATTCCCATTCGCTTGCTGATATATGCTTTCCCAGATGCTGAATCCTTCAACTCCGTACGTCCTTACTACCCAACCCAATGTCTGATTTTTCATTTCTCATTCCTTCGTTAAATGTCATTCCTAGCCACGTCTTACGGAACTTAGACAAGTGCTTTGAATGTCCCGCTCGGGTGTTTCGGTAGCAATCTGCCCATCACGTAGCTCTTCGGCTGGATCATGGTGCTGTCGCTCGCTGGAGAGTTGCTGTTATTCGATGCAGCTCGTTGTGGTGATCTGAGTTCCATGGTAGGCTTGTTTTGTTGTTGTAGGTTTGTGTCGGTTCGTCGTCGCGGTGCCACGATTGTGGCCGTGATGGTTCGCGGGTTTACAGTTCGATAAGAAGAACGATTCTACCGCTTCTCCGGACTACTTTCTCGAGTCATGTAGCCTTCGCTCTCGTCCTCTTCATCTATGGCGCCAACGACAGGAGTTCGTCGCTCATTACGTCGTTTATGTTTTCTTCTGCGATTACTGCTGATGTTGCTGGCGCTGTCGTCCGGCGCGAGTTCTGATACGTCGTCGGCGATGCCGTCATCAGTCTCTACCTCCCAATTCTCATTTGATGCGTAAGCACCGAAGGCGGATGCTGGTGTGCCTGCTCTGATTTCTATATCAGACTGTTTGCGACGTTGTTGAGCGGCGGCAAGACCAGCACTTCGTTCTCGGAGAGCTCGCCGGACTGCTTCTGCGCGGAGGTGTAGGTGCTCGAAGGCATCCTCGAGTGCTTCCATGCCTGTATATATATCGCGCTCGATCTCGGCTAGCGTTGCTATTTCAGTCTCTTCATCCAATGCAATTGGAGGGCCAGCCTTGCCGGCATCGATACCGCTCACAGATCGATACCCTGGTGCTGTAGCGGGCCGAGGGTACTGGTAACTTCCACCGCTATTTTGTCGCATGCGTGCTGAGTTGTATGCTGGTGTGGCACCCCTTGATGGCATTCTACTTATTTGCTGTGGCGTGTAGCGACCGTTTCCTGCTTGTGGCCACGGTCCGGGAAAGTCATCTTCTGCACCACTACGAAGGAAACCGTCGAAGCGTCCTGATATCAAGATCTCCCATTCATCGCTAGAGACTGCGGCCAGGGTGGCTAAGGGATGATGTAGTGTAGGATTGTGTAGCAGATATAGAGCTGTTTCTGGGTCACGAGGTGGTGCAGAAAGTCGATATAGACGCTGAATAGCAATACCAGCTGCAATGACGTATTCAGGCCGTACTTTGCGAGGCATAGGTGTAGGTACAGGTCGCGGAGGCTGACCAGACTCTCGTTCCGGGCTCGGTGCTCGTCGTGGTGGTTCTGGTGGGAGGTCTACAATACCAAGGAGTTCTTTGAATATTGGTCGTTGATCGCCCGGAATATGCGTCAATATTGCGAAGGTTAGAGTTTCGTCGTCCACTTCTTGAGGAGCTGGTTCTAAGTGTTGATTTCCCTGTTGACGATTCAGCCAACGATCGACGCTCTGTTTTGTCTTCTGCGATTGTCGAATGTAGTGGTCGCGGTACTCCTCGGGCACGTCTATGTCGAGTTTCTGCATAGGAGCTGCAAGATCGAAGTTCAAACCAAGACCTTGTGGTTTTGGCTCAAAAGCAAATGGTGGCCAGGATGGGAGATCTTTCCTGCCTGATACAAGTTCGAGGATCTCGCCCCAACTCACACCTCGAATATCGCCAGTTTCGTCGTCTTCGTATCCGCATATACTGCATGTACATATTTCGGCCGACAAATCGCGGGCAAAGACAGCTTCAAGCCGATCGAGAAGTCGTCTTGCGACAGAGCGATAACCAGTAGCTACGGCTAAGGAGCCATTCTTAGAAACGACCTTCTCGTAATCCTGCAGTAATTGGCTGTAAGGTTCAAAGAGGTTGGCAATAAAAATCGGCTGTTGAGATGGGGAAGATATTGCAGCTTGCTGTACTGCCATGGGCTTTCCAGCATACAGCAAGTTTTTCGGTACTGTGTGAGTGAGACCACCATGCTGTAGTAGATAGTCTACTCTTGGCACTACTATGGGCACATTAGGTGGAGGTGGTGGAGGTGGCGGACCGCCAGCAGAGGAAGGAGTATTGAATGCAGAGTCTGGCTCGATCACAATATCCACTGGAGTTTGCTGACGCGAGAACGATTCGACAGGTATGACCTGTGGTTGCAAGTAGTGAACAGGCTGTACAGGCGGAGGATGCTGAGGTTGCGGTATTTTCGAACCAGGTCTTTGTATCGAAGGTTGTTCAGGAGCGATGGAAGTAGCATCGGAACTGGTATTGGTGGCTTGTTCCGAGCCTGAGTCGTCTCTAGGAGGTGAAACAGTCCTAGTATTTTGACTTGTTGTTGTACTAGGCACTCTGCCATTCGTCTTATCCTTCAACGGTGTTGTGCTTCCAGTCTCTTTTCTCGACCTGACTTTACTGACGGGGGAGGTACTGTCTGGTGTTTTGTTTGACAGAGACTTGGACTTGGCAGGCCTCGTCCTTATGCGTCTCGAGGAGCCAGTATCGCTGCCACTGTTCTCTTTCCTGTCCTCCTCAATAATAGTGTCGACAGTCACTGGTCGCGCAGTAGACGATCGAGGCTGACCAGCAGTTCTATCTGTAAGTGGCGGGCTGGGAGGGCCATTGTTAATGATACGATTCAGGTTCGCCAACTTCTCTTTCGAGGCATTTATATCGGTAGAAGGAGGAGTGAATAGATTGAGCTCTGGCCGTGGTCCAAGGCTCTCTTTAGCATGTTCTCTCGACAAAGAAGGGTAGGAAGATTTGGCGCGTCCGTCAGCGTTGCTGAGCTCAGTCTGCTCTTCTAGAATTCCAGGCATCGAGGATTTCCTGCGCGAGCCACCCGAGGACAAAGACGTTTTTGAGATTGAATTGTCCTTGGTGGAAGTTGAGCGCTGTGATTGTGTAGAACGGTGCTTTCTCTCTCGCTCTCGGTCTTTCTCCTTGTCCTTGTCGTGGTCACGATCACGAACTTTCCTCCTCTCCTTTCTCCTTTCAGGACTGCTATCTTGGGGTATGGCAGGCATATTGACAGCGGGATAGCCGCATGGCGCAGACGGTCGCTATTCAAGCGGCGCGTAACTCAGTGTCACGATTTGTTCACGCAATTTCCTGCAGAATGCGGCGCTTGCAGAATCTTTACTATCTGCTGCGACGGTCAAGTCTATCAGAGTGACACAAACGGGCGTTCTGAGCAAGATGAATTGCATGTGCTGCCAGTGAATGCTCCAAGGTTTTATTCAGTGGACTGACGGCGGAACGGACCTTCAAAGGCTCAAACCACTGCATGATGTCGCCTGCTCGTGCAGTGGGCAGTGACTTCGCGGGGATGCCCATCGCACGCTTGCCAGTAATTCGTCAATGTACATATCAGCCGCTAAGTAGACCGTGGTAACACGTCATATCGGCAACTATATTTTACCCTTTCTGAGCCAGCGAGAGACTCCCAGCCTCACTTTCTGCTCTACGCCAATCACGATCCGTATTGCACCTGTGTATATGCCTGACTATGGACAGCAATTTGCTGATAACCACCAGTCGTTACGACAAGCGCATGTACAAAAAGCAGAGTGTTCGAGGTGACCTCAATCAACTCTGTTGAAAATGACCATCTCCAACCATATGGTTCCAGATTGAAAGACAACCATAGGCAGGTGGGAAAGGAGCTTCCGCTAGCAGTCAACTCGGATCAGTGGTATTCAGAAACTAGGAGTTGCAGCTGAATCAAACAAATTTACTGTTTCTTCGTTGTGATAACGATTTGTGAAGCCCATTCTGTTTGCGCAAATGCGAACCTTCACCATGTATCTACTACCTCAAGCTGTGGATATTCCACGTGACATCATTGCACTCTCCTCGACCTCCCGCCAACTTCCCACATGCATCCGTAACCTTTATTTCGTAACTGTCACGGCTGAGTTATGATAGACCCCTAGTCGATCAATCAAATGGTATCAGCAGCCTGTCACTTCGATTTAGATTCGGCACAAGCCCGTCTGCGACATGGTCTCACGACTGAAGCAAAGCCTAGCATTTCACGCCTCTCCCGAAGCATTCATCTCTGATCGCCAGCAATCCTTCCTCGACGAGGCCAGATCTGAACTCGGCGAATTACACTCTAACTCAATCGTTAAAGCGCAAATTCTCAATCGGCAGGTTCATATAGTGTCGTCATATGAGGCATGTTACAGAATACTAAACACTCCAGTGGCAGGTCAAGCAGACGATCGTGATAATGCGAACGCAAACACAGATGGTAGTGGTTCGAGCACTGGCCCGGGAGCGTTTGTCGCTGGTCCAGCTTACAACGAATTAATGGCGGATTTCTTTCCGTTACCTAACCTATTACTGCAAGATGGACGTGCGCATTCGATAGACAAAAAAGTGTGGATGGATCGTATAGGTGGCCTGCCTACTGAGACGGCGCAACTCGTTCGAAGACTTACTCAAGAGCGATTTATTGCGCCTTTGCTTCAGCAGACAGGTACCACATTTGATCTCTACGACTCTTTGAAAGCATTTTCCTGGGATCTACTCCTGAGAGTCTTTCTCGGTTTGTCCCGAGATAGTGACGCAAAAGCATTCAGACATGTGGAGGATTTACAGGAGCAACTGCTTCGGGGGCAATTCTCCTTGCTTCCTGTAAAAATATCCACACCACTATGGGCGTCCGCCAGATCGAAGGGGATCAAGGCTTCGAAGGCACTTGACCCTATACTGGAGAGGCGGTGGGACGAGATGACCACAACTGATGTTCCAGGTGGTGTCTGCCCATTTTTACAATCCAGCTCGAACCTTCGCCAGGATATTGACAAGTATAATGCAACATCGCACCTCCGTCTCTTCACAAGTTCGATCTCGAACAAAGCCATATCGTCACTGTTGACAGCTTTCTTCTGCAATCTATTCCTCTGGCGACCTGGAACGTCGACTCAAAAAGATCAATCTCTTGCAGGTATGATAGCTGGACATTCTGATGTGAATTTTCGTAGAGCGCTACTAAGGAGTATACTTCTGGAAACAGAGAGATTATCTCCACCGGTCGTTGGTGTGATGCGGCGAGTACAAAAAGATCTCTCAGTACCTGCAGGCTCCAGTCAGGGCAACTATCGCATACCAAAAGGTCATGATACCTGGCTCTATGTTGTTGGCGCAAACCGAGACGAGAAGGTCTTCCACCAAGCAAATGAGTTTCATTGGGATCGCTTTATGGCCGCAGATAGCTCAACCCAGCATCCGCTGACATTCGGAGGTGGCCAGAAGTCGTGTCTGGGTGTTGAGATTACACACGACATGTGCATTGAAGTCGCTGAAACGGCATTGTCCTCGAATCTTAGACTGTTGGGTGATATCGCCGACAAGGGTGTTCGACAATGGTTAGGCTGGGACGGTGATATTGACGTCAGTGCTGTTGCAAGAGACATGAAACAGCTACCTTGCCAAAGGCCTAGGAAGCCATTGCTCGTCGGGATAACAAGTTAACATATACCATTTCGCATACTTCTGGGTTGACGTGCAATGTGGCGTCCCATTCCTAGATCGTGTCGTGCTCTTCAAAAGTCAAATGTACAAGTCGTATATTTGTGCAGATCGTGCGCGAGTCTCAGTCGACCTTAGTATGCACCCGAACCCGCTTGACAAAATTCCTGATGCCATTAAACAACCACGCCGCATTGACCGAAAGAAATGCGCCCACCCCTAACTTGCACGGAAGGTACAACATACCAAGCGCCTGCCAGAAAGATTTATCCATCTGTCTTCCAAACAACCATATCATATAAGGAAATAGCGATATTCTAAAGACCGCAAAGCTCGTCAAGTACGCCGCAGTCACAGCCAGAATAAGGTTGCGTCTGTGTGGAGTATGATTAATTAAGAACCACCTGACGGTTCCAGGAATCGACGAAGCGTTCATGAGGTGCATTGCAGCTATGAGTAGCATACCCTTGACGCGGCTGGTGACCAGACGATACTGAAGAAAGAGTAGAGCCGCACATATGCCGATGTGATGGATTAGGAGGTGCAAGTAATTCACATTCTTGCCGCGTAGTGCTGGTGATCTGCTCTTGAGCCTGAGAGTGTAGAGGAGTGCGAGAGAGTCTGCTATCAGGTAGCCCGTCTCGAAGCCAGTGATTTGATTGCCGAAGAACGTCTTTGCAGTGATGATAGCGACATCTGTCTCGAGAGCAACGACTTTTCCAGCTGTAGGTGCCGCAATAAATATATCACGGTTGTGCCACATACATATTGCTGTCAGAGCAGTGACGACGCTGCAATGGCAAAGAGACAATGCTTCTCGAGCATTGGTCAGTGTTGACATAGATTTGGAGGATCTTAGGATGAGCAGCCATATGATCGAGTAGCCAGCTGTCGATCCTGC
This sequence comes from Lithohypha guttulata, assembly GCF_036872675.1. NCBI lineage: Eukaryota > Fungi > Ascomycota > Eurotiomycetes > Chaetothyriales > Trichomeriaceae > Lithohypha > Lithohypha guttulata. The sequence goes on along the minus strand of NW_027042753.1, from coordinate 1,327,424 downwards.
CGTTGACCAAATTGGCCAGTACTGGTCCTCTCGATCGGACAGCATAATACTCGTACCTCGAAGCACAGAAACTTTGTTTGCATCAGTCTGTCAAGCTCTGGTCGTGTTTTCGTTCACTGAACATCCGCAACTGCTGGTTGTTTCCACCAAGCACTCGCAAAACGATCATCGACGATCACTTCCAGCAGCATCCGAAAGGTGTCAATGCAGCGTTTTGCCACCGTGTGAATCCTGCAGATACGGTACTGAGACAGCGATGGACCTGGGCGTCGCTGCTTGAGAGGATAGGCCTGGCTTTGTGGCTATTTCAACGAGCGATGATGCAGTACCTTCACATTGTCAACATTTAGGTATGACTTTGATATACATATTGTTTTCAAAGCAGGGTCTTAACATATAGTCAACGTATCGTTCGAAGCGGAATGTCATGGTTCACTATATCTATAGTCTAAGCATTTCGACAACAAAACTGAAGTAGTACTATCCTATCGAGCAATTTCGATCCTATGACATTCAAGAAAAGAAAGTAATGAAAATATGCAGCTCAAGATCATCACTCAACGAACGCTACCGTCATTCTAGCCTCAGATCGCGTTTCTATAAATTTGTATGTGCATAACCATTACGCACCAATCAACTTGTTGTAGCCAGCATCCCACCAGCCGAAGAACGGGGCATATGTGCCACGCCCTGTACGGTGATGGTGAGCATGAGCTTTAGCACCAGAACCCCAGCCCGCTGGCAGCCACTTGTCATAGCCCCAAGGCAAATCCATTCCACAATGAACCTCTATAAAAAGGTAGACAAACACTGGTATGAAGCAAGTCCGTGTGAAAGCATGAGCTTTGATAATGTTCAAGGCAAAGTTGGCCAACATGATCAGCGTTAGCCTTTCGCCTACTGATAGCTTGTTCGTGACTTGCGGATGCATTTCGGTATGTTTATGATGCGGCTCATGCATCTGCGCCAGTGGCTTCACGCGATGGAAGGCAAGATGTGCGAAAAAGAAGAGCGTGTCGTAGATGAAAAAAGCTGCCGCAAGCTCACAGACAAGACGCCGTGATGTCGGTGGAACTGGTGGAAGTGCTCGTGTAAGTTGTAAAGGTGACTTCCATGAGAAATTGTGGAGGCTTGGCAGAAGGAATGTCGGACTGATGTTGGCGTGACTCGAGGTAGTGTTGCCAGAGTGTTGAACCATGTAGTCTATAGGGTAACCAGCAGAAAGAACGATGTGTTCCAGTGGCACATCTGCAAACTTCTTGACCATGACAAGATCCATGCAGAATAAGGGTGCGGCGTAAGTAAGAAACTCGCCTAGACGTTTCGTTGGACGTTTCATCTTTGGCAGAACCCAGCGGCCTTTCTCAGTCTTCTGCGAGCGGACATCAATACGTAGAGCTGGGTTGTGGATGAACTTGTACGTGTATAGCGGCTCAGCGAAGATGTAAGAGGCCATGGTGAACACTGTCTCGAAAAAGGATCGATTGTAGAACGGGGAGTGGTACAGGTAATGCCATAGTGAATTCAGTGAAGGCTGATATATCTGTGGGAAGATGACGGCCGTGAATACCAGAATACCAAGCAGGATTTGCGGCGGACCACTGGCCTTGTGCTGTGGTTGCTGTAGCATCTTATAGTGCCCAGTATCGGTATGAGGCATTGTGTACTCGACGCACAACAATGGTACTCTTTTGGTGTAGATGATGTGCAAAAACTGATGGTGTCTACAAAATAGTGCTGTGGACCCTATTACAGTCTAGACTGTGAAAGATTGTGAAAGATTGAGGACGACGTCGTCATAGATTCTATACTACTTTCTATATTACCCGACCTCGGCACTCCTCTATGAACAATACATGCTCATAACCCGTTCCATAATGTCATTACATTAAATACTTGCTAGAGGTATCTGCTGGGCGGGAAAAGAGCATGGAGTGATGAGCCCGTAACAGCTATGCGAGCCTAAATTCTTAGCCACTGCCACAGCTGAGCTAGTATTTTTACGGTATTCGTATTGTCATTCACCTACCTTGCAGATGTTTGTGTCAATGGTGTCTGAAGCTAGTGAGGTGGGCCTCCGAGGACAGTACGAGTTCAGCAGCAAAGTGGTACATCCTTTGTATGACACATAGCTTGCCTCGTTTGATTCGAAAAAGATTCGACAGTCTTCGTTTCAAACGCAAACATACCAAAACGGACGAGCGAATTGCTGAAAAGCAGTCCAGCATAGCTACTGCATTTCGGGATTGTCTTGAGGTCATGCTGACCTAGGTATTTCGCTTGCCTGTGGCGCCTTGAAGTATCGCAGCTGGAGGACGTCCATAATACCAGACGTAAATACGATTAGGCGACACGCCACACGTCCAGGCTATCATTAGCAATTGATTGAGGATTGTGTTCCATACCATGCCATTCTTGACCCATCGTCGAGGACTAGTTTGCACAGAATGTGTTAGGATGTCGATCCTACCCTGTTTCTTCTGCTTGATACGCCGCAGTAGGGAAACGTCTTCCATGATCGGCACGTCTGGGAATCTTCCAACCTCTTCAAAAGTTGCACGACGGAGGAAGTAAGCCTGGTCGCCATATGGTAGTTTCGCGAAACGTGCACGTATTGACGTTCCGAAGAGCATGATTCGTAGAGCCAGCGAAATAGGACCTGGCAAAGACAATAAGAAGGCGCCTAAGGCGGGAGGGTTGTCCTTTTCGAGAGTGGATATAACGATAACATCCCAATCTTGAGGTAGGAGAGTGTCAGCATGGAGGAAGAGTAATATTGGTGATGTTGCAGCTTGTGCACCGGAATTCTGTTGACCTCCTCGTGATGGCGGCCCTTCGTGAGGCAGGATTTCTAGCGTTGAGTGGCGTGTTGTCAGGGAGTTGAAAATAGTCCCATCATTAGAGGTTCGACCAGCATTCACGACTATGACCTTGGGCAATGAGCAGTGCGACTGGAGACGAACGTGACACCTAGCGAAGAGATTGTCGATCGTCTTGCTAAGGACAGCGTCTTCATCAAGTGATGGTATGATAACAGTGATCGGATGACTGTCGTCTCCGCCAAGTGCCGATAAAGCAGTCGCATATTGTTCCTCGCTGGTTGATACGTTACTATCATTTTTATAGCTGAAAAACAGCCTAAGACACACAAGGCAGAGCAAGGTCACGCATGCTGGCAAGACGATCGTGAGCGCACCAGGCATCTGTACGTGCGGTAACAACCCGACTCGATGCACATCGAAGCTTGGTGTTCTGGTTCAGTGACTTGGGGAAAGCTCTTGTTCACTATATTCGGCGAGTCTTCAAGTTCTCGGATGTGGTTTCCATTGACCGACTGCATATCTCCACTCCTCCGCATTTGAAATGCTAGCGTCTGTGGATATTGGATGTGTGATTTACAATCCGAGCACTTTGTGTGGTGAGGTTTGAATATAAAGATTGAATGGCTTGGTACTCCGCGAGCGATGCGAGTGCAATCATTAGCAGTTGGCGTCCTTTGTGCCATAGTCGACAGGAAGAGGTAGCTTCCAGCCAGCTCGATATGTATTGATGTCCGGTTGGAGTCTCGAGCTCGTCTATGGAAGTCAGGGTGGCAATGAGCAATACCCCAAAAAGCGCGTCTAAGATTTTCTTCTAGCAAGTCAAGCTCATACCGAAGCAGGGACATACAGACCTACCTGTACAGATAGGCTGAATCTGACTCTCAGGACACTAGCAACCATGTCGTTACATTTTCGAACAGTCCATTTCGGCCTTAGCCAACAGTCTACCAGACATGTCTCGAAGATGGGCTCATGCCTCTCGTCACGTACTAGTCTACGTACTCTAGCCTCACATACAGATCTCCCTAAATCTCGTCGACGCCTTAAATTCGACGCTACGGAACCAATGACTATCAAAGAAAGTCTCAAAATCGAACAGAAACGAGAGGCACGGAAGAGTATAGAAAGAGAGACTGCTTTGTACGAAGCCACACAGAACATCCCAACATTCACTGAGACGCTGAAGAACCATGGGAAATGGCCATTGAACAGAGTTACACCCAGCATTCTGCAGGTCAATATTGGCAAGCTTTGCAACCTTACCTGTCATCATTGCCATGTAGAATCAGGACCAACCAAAGTAAGGGAGAATATGGATGCTCAGACAGTACAACGCTGTATCGAGCTTGTTCAGAAAACCCCGTCGATCGAGACCGTGGACATTACTGGAGGTGCACCCGAGCTCAACCCGCACTTTCGAACACTTGTGGTGGAAGCACGAAAGCTCGGTAAAAGCGTCATTGACCGCTGTAACCTGGTTGTGCTCTTCGAGAAGGGCCAGGAAGATCTAGCGCCTTTCCTCGCCGAAAACGGAGTTCACGTTGTTGCATCGTTGCCCTGCTATACAGAGGACAATACCGACAAACAGCGCGGAAGGCGCGTGTTCGAAGACAGTATAGACGCGCTGAAGACCTTGAACCGACATGGTTATGGTCAGCAATCTAGCCCATTACGCTTGGACCTGGTCTACAACCCGCTTGGCCCGAACCTGCCTGGCCCACAGTCTTCACTCAATGCTGCGTACCATGATCAACTCTTCAGAGAACATGGTATCGTGTTCAACTCATTGCTGACTATCACCAATATGCCGATACGACGCTTCGCCGACTCACTACTACAGAGTGGACAATACCTGCCATATATGGAATTGTTGACTAACTCCTTCAACGTAAGCACTGTCGACCAGCTAATGTGTCGAAACACTATCAATGTGGCGTGGGACGGGAAAATCTACGATTGCGATTTCAACGCCGCCATGGGAATGGGCAGATCCAACGAGGCAGGACAGAGCGTTGATTTGTGGAATATAGGTAAGTTATGCTCCATACATGGTATGCATGTTGCTGATGTGTCATGTTCTAGATTCACTGGACGACCTAACCGGCAATCGTATCTATACCGGAAAGCACTGTCTAGGATGCACAGCTGGTGCCGGTTCTAGCTGTGGCGGTGCTCTGGAATAATTCCAAGTATACTCACGCAATTGAACAGCTATACCTTTTGATCCTTCGCGGCCCTGTTCACACCTATCGCACCTCGTCGCCAAAGATGCTTGCCAGGAATTTCATCGTTCTTGGGTACAACGTCGACTTCTGGTCCTGCGTACGCCAGAGGCGATCGAGGTCTTCTGGTTCGTCAACGTCGTCCAACGTATCTCCAACCTCACAAGAAATACCGTTCGCAGTCAACGCTTTAACTTGCGCGTCGCCTGTCTGATCAGAAGACCAAGGAATTCCATCAAATACATTGCCACTACATCTCAAAGGGATGCTGAGAAGTACATATCCTCCATCACGCGCTGGCAATATGTGTGCCTTGCTCGGCGTCACGAGAGCTATTGAGCCTCGAACTCGATCCGCAGTCAGATCGAAGCAGTCCATGCCGATAAATGTTACAGATGCTTGGTGATCGTCACTGAGCCGCTGTATATACTCTAAACCACCACTGAGACGGGCGCCAAGTTCAACGCCAGCTATCTGTGGATGAATGTTCCACGTTGACGATAAGCCTTCTTCCTGCAAAAACCTCATCAGAGCAGGACGCTCTTCATCCGGAGTAAAGAGAAGAGTTTTCCGCACAGGCAATCCCGCGAACAGATGAAGCAAGTCAGAAAGAGCTGCAAGCGCAAACACGCTGGCACCTTCTGCTCCCAGTCTTGGAATGAGACGTGTTTTGCACTTTCCAGGTGATGGAAACCGTGCTACAAGCAAAAGATGGCTGAATTGTAGAGGAGCCATAGAGCTGGATCGGAAAGTCCTACTTGGCGCAACACCAGCGATCAATTGCCACGTCCGTCTTGCAAATAATGTGTATGTTTGAGCTGCGCAAGGGGCGCCTTGTGGCTGAGTTTACACAAGCTTGCAGCGGCACAAATATTCTGTCCGGGTCTTGGCGTCCTGTTGTAATGTGTTATATCGCCTCAGGATAGAAGGGCTGTATTCGACTGAATTTGTCACGAAGCAGAGGGCCTGAGTATGTCAGTCTTGACAGCACTATGCAGTCTGATTATAAATGATGCATATTGGATCCCCAGCTACAAAGTATCTCGGTTCTGTAAATTCTGCTTAATTCAAAGTACAACTTACCATCATGTCGCTGTGAACCTCTTCTTTCACTCCTCGCAACCTAATACGTCATTACCTATTACACCACTAGCCGCAATTGAGGTGTGCCTACTATACAACATAACCTCGCCGACCACCAACCCAAAATGTCCAATCCATCCAAACCAAACCTCTACATCCTCTACAACGCCAAAGCCTCCCTAGCAGGAAAATGCGACTACGTCTACCGAAAACTCACATCCCCAGCCGACGCACCAGCATGCAGTGCCTGTGATCTGACGCACGGCGGTCTACGGCTGACGGAGACCGAGACATGGACGAAGACTAAGTCACGGATAAATGCGAATGTGGTTCAGTTGCATATTGATGAACTTACGCCTGAGGTAGGATTACCACAAACATGTAGTAGATTGGGATGAATTGACTGTCTTTGCTAGTTAAAAGAATTTTCGAAAAGTGCTTCGCTGGTGTTTCCGACTGTGTTGGAACAGGAACAGGGCGGAGAGTTGAAGGTGCTGCTTACGGCGCAGGAGTTGAATAAGGTCTCGAAGGACCATGAGGCGTTTCTGAGCAGGCTTGTTGAGAGTGGGCGGCGTGAGGGTGTGGCTGTTTCGGTTGCGGACTGAGGTAAGGGAATAGCAGTGTGAGGCATGCAGAGACGATGTTGTGCATCCCAAAATGCATGCTAGGGCACTTAGTCCATACCATCCGGACTCGGAGGGACGAGTCTGCTCAAATACGCTATTATGGTCGAGACTTCACTTCTCTTCTCACAGCTAGAGAAAGACTTCTCTTTTTGGTGGCGTTTGTGTTTGTGATCCATGTAATCCTAGGCTTCGAAACTGACAGCATGCGGAAGAAGACATACTGTATTGTATTACTTCTACCAAGTAAAAGAGTGTCTGCTAGTATCGAATGAATTACCACTTTTGCAAGTATTGGACGACCAATCCGCTGGCCACTAATGATGTACGATGTACTCAACTCTCCTTGTACAGACTGTACTTTGCTACTAGCCTCAGTGTTACCATAAGAACGGAATACATGCAACTTGTTAACAGCTCTTCTATGCTCAAGCCGCCAGAACGTGTTACCATCCCTATAAATGCGTCTATCTCGATGCTCCTCATAAAGATTAAAAATCGATGCCTTCCCTGAAAAGTGCTCATTATTTGATGCAGCATTGTATGTCCATACTAGAACATGACAGTAAATGCAAGATTGAAAATTACTGCAACGCCCAAACAGAGTATCACCTTCTCTTTCAAGGTTGGGGCAACTTGAGAAGAAGCAGTGGAAGGTGCACCGTTCGAATCAGCCGATGAGGCCGCAGTGGAGGATGTAGCAGAAGATGTTGGCTCGATTACGGTAGTACTGGTGGACGTGACGACTGGTGGTAGGGTATGCGTACTAGTTGAGCTGGTCGAGCTAGATGAGCTGGTGGGACTGGTCAGCTCCATCGAGCTATTTGAAGTGATCGACCCAGTTGGGAAAGTGGTTGTGCCATTAGCAACGACGGTGCTTTGGGTCGTGGTCAGTCCATTCGTCGAAGAGATGGATGGTGGAGGGCGTGTGCTGATGGTAGCTGTCTGCGAGCCTGTGCCTGGCACAATATTGAAGGTGGTAACACTTCCAGTGAAGGATGGTAGAGTGGCCGAGGGCGCTATCGAGACGGTCGAAATGGCAGAGTCTGATGGGCCAAGTACAGTCAACATGCCACCAGTGGGAGCTCGGACGCCAGTGAGGGTCTCGGAACCAACAGCGACAAGAAAGGTGCAAGCATCGTCGGTACAACGATACCCAATACTGGACAAAATGGTGACCTGATGTAATGTTAGTTAAGCGCACACCATGGACTAAGAGCAAGTTCGAGTGCAGATTCCTGGGTTTCTGGATGGGAACTGGCTTACTGAGGGTGATTCTGTAGCGCTAGAATCCGGCACGGGTGCTGGCTTGGTCTCGGAGGTAATAGTAGGAGCAGCAGGCGTCGAGGTAGTTGTCAGCAAGCCGAAGCCCATGGATCCAAACGTGAGGGTAGTGACTGTCGTAGCTTGTGGTGCCCGAGCTCTCAGATTTTGATTCAAGGTGTTGGGCAAAATGTGGGTCGTAGATGGTTTGTCGCAGGCATCTTCGCAGGGAGGGCTTGAGGTGTGAATCTGCCAAAAGGTATTAGAAAGATTCGTAGGTCTCACAGCAGCTACTGTGCATTTGACGGATCCTCGAAGGATAGTGAAAACGCTTACCAGAGTATCAGAGGCTAGCCCAGAGGACGAGATGGCTGAAGACACACCCGCAAGTGACAGTGCCGAGAGCAAGTTGTTGAGTAGATGCATTGTCGTGGCGTCAATCCAACTGGTTTTCTTAGACGTTGATCAGGATACTAGTACTGTCCAAAGCGAGGTAGTAGAACACGGAAGCGCTGGGCGAAAATTGTTTCGAGGAACGTGTTTGTTGTGGCCGGGTAAGTAGTGTGACGCGGCTGCAGGTGGAAGTGACCCTTCACCGGTCTTACTGTGGTTCGCCAAGCAATGGCGAAGAAAGCGCAAACAAACTGGTTCAAACGAAAATTTGACAATGCCGTCGCAAACCCACTGCTGACATGCTACCCCCAGCCAGATTTTCTTGTGATGGCAATATCGATGACTGTCCTTAGGCGTTTTCGCGGACTCATCATGCTTCAGACTCTCTCGATTGCAGTGAAGCCTCCTATAACGTCCCCAATAAAACACTTCCTCGTCATGGAGTTTTCCAGTCGCTCCTGCTCGTTTTCGATTGTCCTGACTTTATGTTTTTTCCTCCAGTCTGTCAATTTCTGCGCCGCTATTTGCGAATCATTTCCTCGTTGGCATAGGAAGACAACCGCGTTATGATTGTGATAATCAACCAAATCTGAGATTTCCTGCACTTTGCTGTCCTGCTGTAGAATCTTCGAAAAAGGGAAATTGACGCTTTGTTTCATTTGTGGTCCCATTTCAACCTCATGTCTTTCGCGGGTATCGACAATCAAAGTGTTCTGCCACATCTTCTGATCGGGCGCGTCGATGATGGCAGGTGTTCGTGAATTGCTCGCGACGGTGCGTAAAAATTCAGCAGCATCCAACCTGTTCTCCTTGCTCAGCAATTTAATATTTTCCACAATCCCACAGAATGTGACATAGTCCAGTTGTCCTTCAACAATGCCTTCCTTCGTGATCTTCTGAGCATTGTTACCTGCTAATACTTCTTCGTCCCCGCAGGATACACAATTCGTACGCCGAGGTCTCATACCTATGCTCCTAAACATACTCCTAGGATCTGTAGGCCATGCATTGTACAGCAACATGTTCGGCTTCCTTACCTCATCTTGTCCTTTCACAATTAGTCTAAGGGTCTCACTCGCCATTAATGTTCCGATCGTGCCAACAACAGACCCTAGGATGCCGATCTCACCACATCCCTTTACCATTTCTGGACTTGGTGGATTAGGAAACATGCATCTGTAGCACGGTCCTCTCTTAGCGTCATCAGGCAAAGGATAGTTCAACACCAATACCTGTCCTTCAAGTCTCTGTGCTGCTCCACTGACCAAGGTCTTCCCAAGCAAGACACAAAGATCACTGATTAAATACCTTGTAGCAGGATTGTCAGTACAGTCAAGTACAATATCGTACTCTGCCACAATATCGAATACTGCCTCCGCCCTAGCCTTACTGGTAACATCAAGCCTCACATCGTGGCCCACAACTTCAATCTCACTGTTCAGCTCTCTGCATCCTCGAATCGCGCTTTGCACTTTAGTCATGCCATTCACCACACTGCTTTCACGATGAACCACCTGACGATGTAGATTACTCGACTCTACCACATCGTTATCTAGTAGACCCAGCTTCCCTACACCAGCGCCAGCAAGATACAGCGCAGCAGGAGAGCCAAGTCCACCAAGTCCAATAATGAGGACTTTGGAGCTTGAAATCCGTTCTTGGCCAGGTACGGAAATACTCGGGATCAGCATCTGTCGGTTATATCGTGATGATGCTATTGCTGGCGCTGGTGTCAGAAAATCAGAAAAGTCGTGCTCTTTTGCACCATGGCCATTTCGATGATGGCGTTCAGGCTGTTCGTTAGCCGTAGAAGTTGCATGACTCAAGGTATCTGCGTGATTTGACCCATGAGGGACATCCTCTTGCTGCTGGGTCGTCGTTTCAGGCCGTACACTACCAGCGACTGGATGCGACTCATCGTTCAGACCATGATGATCAGCTGCTGACGTTGAAGCCTGCATAGTCGAAGGAAGGTCGGTGAGATGAAAAGATCGCGCGAGTGATCATGAAGAGCGCGCCAGTGGAGATCTGGCAAAGCTTATCCACTGGCTCAAATGAAGCGTGCCAGACAACGATTTTGTCGTTGCACAATGACCAGAAATTATGGTACATGCAGATTCGACGACATGGACACCGTAAAACGAAAGCAGAAGAGGTAGGCTGCAGCCGCAAATATCTAAGGCAGAAAATCAACAAAGTACGTACTAATGGTTTGTACATTTCGTAAAATTCTTCTGTGAGCAGAATGGGGTATCTCGAAAATCCCTATGGAATACGCCCGTTAAACAATTAAAATGAGGTTCTGAAGAGGTCCTTTCCCCATCCAACGCCATGTCTTGAAGACCGCTAAATCCAGACAACCCAGTCCCCAGCCCAACGTCGTCCCTCGTTAAGTCGTGCAAAGACAGGTCAATTATAGCGCTCGTTAGCTTTCAGGTAGCGAGACCGGGCTTAAATCGACTGTTGATGAAGGACTTTGTGTGATTGACTTGTCAAGCACGACATGGTCGGCGCTATTGTTCCCGTCGATCGTTTGCAACTCGTTAGCCCACATACTTGCTTCTTCAATAGCATCTTTCGTGACGGCTGGACTCAAAAGTCCTTGCCCTGGCATGATCATAGATTGTTGATATCCGTCGAAATCGACCTCAGATAATGCTTCGTCATTATCTTGACTTAACACACGTCCACCGAGTTGAACATCTTTCTCCTCGACCTGGTAAGCAAGTGCCTTCGTTCCATCTTTGATAAGTTCGTCGGTGAAATTTAGACACCTCTGTATGCTTTGCGTCAACTTCTGAGACTCTAATAGAAGTTGTTGATGTCTTTGCAGATCTAGCATGAGCTTTTTCTCGTCACGAGCTCGCCTCCGAATGACATCTGAGGACTCCGTAAAAGAGCTGTCATCATCGGACAAAAAGTCGTCTTCGCCAGCATGACTGCCGGGCTCGCTTGCAGTAGGAGAAAAGCTCAGGTGACAGGCGTCGTTGTTAACTTCATCCAATGTTGAGAGAGTTGACATTGATGCACCAGATATGACGCGATTTGTGGCAGTGGGAATCAGCGACAGCCTCCCGGAACGAGAAAGCCGTCGGAACCTTCTCAACTCGTTGTTCTGCTTCTTGAGTTCTTTTTCAAGAGTTTTATTGATTGCTAGCAAGGATGAATTTGAAATCTCAAGGTCGAGCACTTTTCGTTCTCGACGCGCATTAGCAGCTGCCTCCAATTGTTCTTTTGTGACTGGTTGCAGTACTATTGTCTCCGACGATCCACGAGCATGACGTGGTTGCACAAGCGGCTTTTTGATAGCATCTGTCGAGACCGGGTCGCTTGGCCTGGAAGTAGCATCAGGATGATTTGAGGCGATACTCCAGCTAGGGGCAGTAAATGGTGATATCGGGCTTGCATCTTCAGGTGGCACGGGTGGACCCGATGAGATGAGAAGCGACTTTTTGAGATCGTTTTGCAGAGCCTGTCGCAATTCAGGAGTGGCATTCGACTTAATTGTTGAACCTATGGTGGAACTGCCACTCAAAGATTTTCTGTGAGATTTCTCGTCCATTGTGGTGATGACCGGTTTGAAGTTAAGAGAGCTACTACGCCTCCTATCTGTAATTGAACCTGTAGTCACCTGAGTAATGGAAGAAGATCTTGACCTGGCGTTTTGAGCAGTGGCAGGTAGTTGCCCAAGTACCTCACGATTTGGATAAGATGTTTGCTTTGTGAGTGGCTCACGTTCATCTGATAACAAGGGCGACGGTGTTTGCCCCAGTAAAGAACGTGTAGACGTTGCGAGAGCTGGTGCAATGGTCGATTTAGTGTCGGAGAGAGAAGTCGCGGATCGAGCGACATGCTGCTGGGGTATATCATTTGCGTAGAAGAATTTATCATCCAACTTATTCTTGACATCATCGAGCTCTTTTTGTGGTGAAAGTCGAGGGCTTTGTGGTTGAGGTGAATATGTAGGCTTAGTCCTCGACGAGGCGACATAGGCAATAGAGGTAGGCTTGGAGTCATTTGCTCGAAAAGCCTTCGAGTTGTCTCTCACAGAGGAGATATTGCTGCATCCTGATCCGCGCCTGCCAGTAGCGGTAGGCAAGAACGACAGCTGTTCAGTCGCTTTTGGCCGTGGCTGTGAGGGTGTATATACTGGGCTATTTAACCCCAATCCCAGGATCGACTGCTCTTCTTGTGGTTGGTCTGCCACTATTCGTGCTTTGGCAGCGGTATCTGGTGTAGAAGGTGATTCAGTATCTATGCGGGAGATCCTAGCGCCTGATCGCGGTGTGATGTTGCTGTAGAAAGAGATTGATCGTTCGTCGTCGGGTCGTTCTGGCGACAAGGTTTGCTGACGCAAGGATCGTGTCTGCGGCTGAACTTGTGAGGCAGGTGATGTGGGAATAGCGCCAGCCAGTCGCGGTGTAAGTCCATGGTTAGGTCGAGTGCGCAGGTGGGAGCTCAATGTTGGTGTCAGTGGTTTAATAGTCGTCGTTCGTTGTCGCGACTCGATAGGCATGGCGAGTCCAGCTTGCCGTTGCCAATCTGGCGAAACAGATCTAGCTCTTTACCTGCCCCAAAGCAGGCGCATCGATGGCTATCGCTGTTGTCATATGGTGATGCAATCACTTTCGTTGCCGTCACTGGCTCATATCCTCCACTCTCGCATCGATATGCCATATGCTTGTGAACAGGGGTGGATAATCAAACAAAAGAATCAGTAAACACGGGCATTCTTTAGCGGCATCCGACTCGATCGCAGTCCTCCACAGGTGCAGATGCATGGGGCAGCTCAAAGCTTTGGCGTCGAAGCATTGGTTGGAAACAGTCAATGTCGACACCTAAGCTTAGCGCAATCGACCCCGTGATTACGGGCCGGATTTCAAAATTTCAGCCTGGCTGCCTTCACGCGTCGCCAGGGTTTGTTCCTGTGAACGCGCCACAGTGAAGTCCTTGCGAGTACAACCAGTAGTCAGTAATTTGAGGACCAGCAACGTTGGACCTATTGTTGGTTGCATAGTCTGCCTCTATGCTGGCGAGACGCTATATCATTCCAATGGGATGAGCAATAAAGATGATCACGATCAAGAGCCGAAAGGCTTATCGAATGCCCCTCCTTCCGCGCAGCCAGAACCTGTCTCTTCTAGTCCAGCAGTAACTGCTGACGGTCAAGATCTCGATGAAGCTATTGATATTGCAAAGAGTGTGGTCGCTGCCTCACAGCACCATTCGCTCAAGCACCATCTGCTCGGTCCTTCTCTCACCAAAGCCGGCCAAGGTGGCGTTGATCAGAAGAAAGTCGCGGATGTAATCTATGAAGCGTCGAAAGGCAGCAAGTTCTTCAACAACGAAGAGGTGAAGGATAAGAATTTGACAGTCAAGATCGAGCGCATCCTCAAGCAGAAGGCTCAGCTGGAAAAGTTGGATCTAAAGCACGACCTGCGACGAGCCGACGCCTATATTACCGAACTGGAGTTGTCAAGAGATTTAAGTCAATATGTCGTCCACATAGATTGCGACGCATTCTATGCTGCAGTTGAGGAGATAGACAGGCCAGAACTCAAGACCGTGCCTATGGCTGTGGGGCAAGGCGTGCTCACAACTTGCAACTACGAAGCTCGAAAGTATGGTTGCCGGAGTGCAATGGCTGGTTTTGTCGCGAAGAAGCTGTGCCCTCAGCTGATTTGCCTGCCTCTGAATTTCGACAAGTACACTGCTAAAGCGAAGGAAGTACGAGTCGTTCTGGCAGAGTACGATCCAGGTTTTGAGAGTTCGAGCATTGATGAGGCATATCTCAATGTAACACAGTACTGTGAGGATCACCATCTCGGCCCTGAGGATGCTGTCGCTCAACTTCGTAGGGAAGTCCATCAAAGATGCAAGATCACAATCTCCGCTGGCGTTGCGCCGAATGCTAAAATCGCAAAGATATGTTCCAACAAGAACAAACCTAGCGGACAATTTCGTATCCCCAATGACAGAAACGCGGTTATGTCTTTCGTAAGCAATTTACCTGTACGAAAGGTGAATGGTGTTGGACGAGTCCTTGAAAGGGAGCTTGATGCTATCGGGGTCAAGACATGCGGCGATATTTATGAGCATCGTGCTTACCTCAGTCGGCTGTTTGGGGAGAAAACAATGCAATTCCTGCTACAGACTTATCTAGGCTTGGGCCGGACCGACGTGCAACCAGCCGATGATCACCAAAGGAAGAGTGTTGGCACAGAAAGTACGTTCCGCGATATGTCAAACAAGGCCGAATTGAGGTCAAAATTACGGCATATTGCTGAAGAGCTCGAGAAGGACATGAAACGTGTGGAAGTGAAAGGCCGAACATTATGCTTGAAAATAAAATTGCATACCTACGAGGTATTTACGAGACAGGTTTGCACTCCTAAAGCAATATCGATGGCAGATGACCTCTACAATTATGCCCTGCCCATGCTCACGAAGTTGGAGAAGGAAATACCTAATATGACGCTACGCCTGATGGGTTTGAGAGCCACACACCTGCTCAGCACGAAGAAAGCAGATGTAGACGCCTTCTTCGCCAGAAAACAAGTCACGTCCAGACCAGTCAACAGTAATATTGAAGGAGAGTGGGAAGTCTGGCCTGACGAGGAGTTCGAGGAAGCGGCCAGACAGGAACGTGAGGCCGAGTTCCAGGAAATGGAGAGGTTGAGCCAAGGATACGACGATCTCCCTAAAACGACGAACAATTCTCTGCCATTTCCCGGCACAGATATCGCTGACTTACCAGAGCATGGCAGCCCTCACGTGGACTCGCTGCAGAACTTCTCGACAGCAGACTGGCATGAACCCTTTGGTCGGTACAAATACGGTTCGGCACCAAACACTCCGGACAAGGCACAATTGAATAAGCAAGTCTCCCAGGACGGCACATGGGATTGTCCCGTGTGTGGGGCTCCCCAAGCCGCGAACGACAAAGATTTCAACGAACATATCGATCTCTGTCTCAGCAGGGGCACAATTCGGGATGCAGTAGCGGAAGTTGCGAGTGCCCATGGGCCTGAAGATAAGACGCCCAACCGTCCAGTAAGCGCTATGGGCGTGAAACGGAAAGGTGGTACCACAACAGAGTTGGCGGGATCTAAGCAGAGAAAGTTGTTTTTTGCATAGACGAGGCAGCTGGAACCACAGTCTGACACGAAGCTATGATTTTATGAAATAGAATGTACAAATACTCTATGCTTTCCCTTGCCCAAACACCTTCGCTTCGTAATAACGTCGATGTTATTGGCTTTCGAGTTGCTGGGTATTCGTAGTACTCTTTAGTCGGGTCGACATTTAATCAGACGTGACTTCTGAATCACGAAAAAACACGCTAGCAACTGCGACAGACGCGCGTTCTGTTGAAAACCTCGCACTCAGCCGAGACTACCATCAATCTTCACCTCGTATTTGTATCGTCGCTGCTATCATACAAGTTCTGTGTGTACACCATGGACGCACCACGGCATCTATTTCCCCTCGTTGTATCATGCTCTTTGCGCGAGCCTCCTTGATGTCCTCCTGTTCTCTGTACGGTATAAACGATTAGGGCTTGGCCGACAGATAGATGCTCGGCAAAAGGCAGCTGCTTGTGATGCTTGAGATGGTGTCTAGAGCATGGGAGCTTGTGTGCATCGTGAAGTGACACGTGCTGGTACGCAATAGTAACGACCCGATGGTATAGGGCACCAAGCGAGCTACACAACCTTGGTTCTACAATAGCTTATGCTCCAACGATCGAGTTGATTGCGAAGCACACTTGCTGTCCACGATCGTATCTCAACAGCTATACTAATGCAAATGGACGAACGTCCATTTGCTTGGCACCCTCACGGAGAAGCCATCCCCAAGTGCTTATGCAACGTTGTGTAGAGCTGTCAACTGTCGCTATGAGAAGGATATCAAAATCTGCAGCGTCGGCGGCATTGAGACTCGGCATAAGATGGGAATACTTCAGCACATATTTTGTGCCAACCAAAGTTGGATAAGTACTAATTTCAAACGCAATGAATTGCTTCCAGTGCTGCCAATTTCACCTAACACAACAACTATATAAACTTGAACCGTAAGTACAACTCGCCATCTGCAAGGGGTATGGTGACAAGCACGACCTGGTTGAGACAAGCTATCGAGCTCGAGCATCAACCCGACGAAAGTCTTAGCTAGTTCCACAAATTATCGACCATTATCTGCAAGCTATATGTGCTCTCTGTAGACACTACCACGGTCCCGATATCATTGCCACACTGGCGCAAATCAATCGAGCAAATACCAGGTACTACAGCGAGGGAAATGTCTTAGGTAGTATATTCAGCCTTCAGGGTCCAGGTCCACCCAAATTGATTCGTGAGTAAGGGGCTTGTATCGAAGGAGATTTTGCGTGGATGGGAGCCCTCAAGCCAAAATAGTAGGCCAGACCTGTTTAACAACCAGGAAACTCCCCTGCATCACCAATCTGACGATACTAGTGATAGACTAACGTGAGTATTCTTTGTGTCAGTTACATTCCCTCACGAGATAGTCACCTTCGAGCCTCATCAACCCAGGGCCATAAACTACAACTTACTCATTCAGTCGTGCGAAAATTGCACCACCCACAAACGTCGTATACTCCACGACCAGACAACGACCCGGCGAGCTTCCGTCGTGCTCTTCAAGCTCTCAGAGATATTGTGGCACGATTATACAGATGAGTCAGGAAAAGTCATGCTCATCAAGGAGCACATACAGCTTGCTTTGGGAACGTATCCTGGCCGCGAAGAGGACAAAGACGCCCATCGAGAAGATACATACAGATTTTGATAGCAACAACCATGGTAGCGTTGTTACAGGCGACACGCCGCAGAACCAGACTGGACACATAAACACATATCTGCTCAGCAAGGACTCGAGCTCAACATTACCTCGACGTTGGCGGCGAGATAGGTCACATAGGCCAACTCCGTCTTTTGGCACACGCTCTATTCAAAGCACTGATAGACACACCATCACTCGTACAGCGTCAATGAGTTCATGGACCGAGGATGCAATTACGTTAGCAGCACATGAAAACTCTCTAGAGCTGCCTCCACCAAGTTGGTGTCTGAAGTTACCAGATGCAGTCACTACGACTCCGTCCCTACTGACGTTGACGCACGAAGAGTTGCGAACAAGAGGTATATGGACACCTCGGCCCACTTTCGAATCGACGAGGATTTGTCCATCGTTTAGCATCGCTAGGCCTACCACAGCCAGGACCATGTCCGTTCGGTCTGCCTTGTCCAACTTTGCTCCTCATCCAGGAGTGAGGCTATTGTTGTACAATGAGCGTGTTGTTGAGCCGCCTTCCAACACCAACCACGATACTGAAGTCTATCCTAGCTCACTGCCTCTAGCTCTCATCGTTCTTGGCATCTGTCTTTCTGTGTTCATCATATCCCTAGACAGAGGTATTATCACCACAGCAATCCCTTCGATTGTGATAGAGTTCCAATATTACTCTGACATTGGCTGGTATGGGAGCGCATACCTACTGACAGCCTCAGCATTTCAACCTCTTTATGGCCGCATATACACTTCATTCAACGTCAAGTGGTCGTTCTTGGTAGCGGTAGCCATATTTGAGGTAGGAAGTCTCGTTTGTGCTGTCTCACCACATTCCAGGGCTCTTGTTCTTGGTCGAGCTGTGCAAGGCTTGGGCAGTGCCGGTATCTTGACTGGGTCTTTCGTTGTTGGAACCCACAGTGTCCGGTTAGCAAGCCGTCCAATTCTCTTCGCCTTTGTCGGCGTGCTATACGGTACTGGCGCACTTGTCGGACCCATGCTCGGAGGAGTCTTTAGCCAGCTTACGACTTGGCGATGGTGCTTCTACATCAATTTGCCGATAGGTGCCATCACTTTCGTTAGTGTCTTTTGCTTTTTCGATCCAAGAGGATCGCAGAAAATGCCGGAATTAGGTCGTCAGACCTCGGATCTGACTAGCATTGGTAACAGCTTCTTTCGACGTATCAAAGCTTTAGACTGGATCGGCAACACTCTCTTCACCTCGGCCTGCACATTTCTATTCCTGGCTCTTCAGTGGTCTCAGGAGCGCTCCTCAGACTGGTCTTCTGCACGCTGTATCGCTATCATTGTGTTATCGGGCGCGATGTTCTTGAGCTTTGGAGTATGGCTATGGTGGCAAGGTGATGAAGCCCTAATCCCACTTCACATTCTGCGGCAGCGCACTGTGGCAGTCTCATGTATAGCCGCCTTCTTTATCTACGGCACATTACTTATACACACGTACTACTTGCCGATCTGGTTCCAAGCTATCAAAGACAAGACAGCCATCGAGAGCGGTATCGCTACGATACCGTATATGCTCATAAACGCTCTCTTCAGTCTGGCTGCAGGCGTATTCGTCTCAAAGAATGGACTATTTGCTCCGCCAGCGATCGCGGGTTGTTTCATCGCCACGATCGGTGCCGGTCTTTTGGCAACACTACAGCCAAACACTACAACTGCCACCTGGGCAGGTTTTGAAGCTCTCGTTTCGGCCGGTCTTGGAATGGCTATTCAGCAGGGCTTCTCAGCTGTGCAAGCCACGTTGCCAATTCATGAGGTACCTATCGGAACTGCCGCGGTGGTTGCTTGCCAGAGTGCCGGCGGTGCAATCTTCGTGAGTGTAGGCAACACTTTGTTACAAAATCATCTGTTCGATGCAAACACCGCGA
This sequence comes from Lithohypha guttulata, assembly GCF_036872675.1. NCBI lineage: Eukaryota > Fungi > Ascomycota > Eurotiomycetes > Chaetothyriales > Trichomeriaceae > Lithohypha > Lithohypha guttulata. The sequence continues at coordinate 1,308,315 of NW_027042753.1, read as the reverse complement.
ACACGATACCAGGCGTGAATATCAGAGCTGTGATTGAGCTTGGAGCAACACGATTTCGCGAATTTGTACCAGCTGAGAGTTTGCCAGCCCTGCTCAACCTCTACAACGATGCTCTTCAGGCGGTGTTCATCGCTGCTGTGCCACTGTGTGGGTTGGCCTTATTCTGTACCTTATTCATGGAATGGAAAAGTGTACGTGAAGGAGAAAGTCCTCATTACGAAGCACAGACAGCATCCGAGCTTGAAATTGGCAGCATACCTGGCTTCTCGACACCAGAGCTCGGCTCCGATGCACCTACCCTTGCTCACCTAGCACCACGAGCGCGTGCGCGCTGGAATCAGAGGTGGAAGACGCCTCGAACCGCGTCCAAAACACCACTCTCGACATTGAATGTTGTTCCCGAGTTAAACATTTCGGAGAAGACGCTTGCACCCTTTCAGATCAAGCACGACGGATTTTTAGCTGGAGAGATGAAAGAGGTCGAAATTCAGGATGAAATTGGTAAAGCAATTACTGTTTGAGCGCATGCGAAAAGGGGCACGGTCACGTGAGATGTTGTTCTTGTGGGTATCATTGGCGTTTGGTATGCGTACTACTTCGCTTAGTAGAGGTCTGTTGTGCGATCGCGGGCCACTGACATCGACTATGACAAGTAGCACCAGCTTTTGATTTTCTCTGGATTCTGGTGATACAAGTCCTCATTCTTGTTGAGCCTTTATCTATGCGCTCTGCCACGTCCATTTTGTCCCATCTCTTTCGCAGTGATCGCCCATCTCAATCACAGCACAATCCTCTAATTATTGCTGCTAGAAATATCCCTTTCAACGCCACCATTGTTCTTTCTATTGGTCGATTCTGTAGTTCCCTCCTGGCCTCTTTCCTCCCCACTCCTCTTCTTCTTTATCCACGACCAAACCTCATATCAACTTTCCTAACATCAGCATCCCACTGCTCCATCAAATAATTCAACATCTCCCTCGCAGTCCGAAAACCACCCCGTCGATGATCCTCATCAAGTAAATCGTAAAACGCTTCGCTCGTAACACAACTGACGATGTAATTGACTTTTGTCTGCTCGTCCAGTGGTGCCATTGAGGCGAGTTTGCCGTTCATTTTGACGTACCATTCAGAGAAGCTGATGTTGTTTTTGGTGTGTCGGAAGTCGCTGCCGTAGAAGACGGGAGGGTCGGGAATGAGGTAGGTTAGAGCGAAGTGTGAGATGGTGGGACTGGGAGTGTGAGAGGGTTGCGCAGAGGTATTGGGAGTGGTTGAGAGGCTGAGGAATGAGGTTTCGTTGATGGGAGATTGGTCGTGCATGGTAGTTGGGCTGTCTTTGGTGGCCATCTGTGGTTAGATTAGTAATAATTGTTCTCGCAGCTTGTAGAAGATGGAATGGGTTACCGTATGAGAGTCTAGTCTGCCGGCAGACATTGACTCGTGAAGTTGCGCTTCGTGCGACTCAGCGAGCATTTGTGGATTTTGTGAGTTCGTGCAGTCGTCGATCAGAACCATTGTACAACTCGATAGACGACGTTGATAATTTGTGTGAGTTGAGAGTAGAACAGAAGTAGCAGTGAAGGAAACTAGTGAATCAAGTTGTAGGCAGCTCGCGAAATTTTAGTGCAGACCTTCACTCGTCAAAGGTTGACACGTAGAGTGCACTGTGTTTACTTACTTCCACCCAATTACGTTCTGATAATTACCAATACACCTCTTGCTATCACTACCGGTGCTCATGGCGTGAAAGCGCCTATGCCATTCCCTTCGATTTCTTCTTGAGTGCTTCCTTGTTTTCAGTGCTTCGGGATGAATCCTGGCAGCAAAAAGAGTATACGGAGGGCTCTTCATTCTGTCCTGGGCGAATTCATCGAGCTCATATCAAAGACCAGTATGGGCTTGTCGACTTCTTCACGCGTTGTAGATGTTGGGTTATGTTACGATATATCCCTTCTTCGACTATAATGTCAGACTTGCCCGAAGAATTTGATCGAGAAAGACCAGACTCGCTTGGAAGATACAAGCCATCTTTGGTAGCTCGTTAAGCTGATCAAATGTTTCGAATCGCACATATTCGGGCAGTCGACTGGATAGATGACGAGTTTCAGGAATTGTAAGTGAATCTGCATCTCGAGGGTGTATTCTTCCTGGTTAGCGAGCCAGGATAAAGTGCTAGTAGAATCAGCAACACTGCCTTGTGTAGATCATGTCATGCTTGACAGACAATGCGTCTCCAAGGCCAACAACTTGTACGATGCAATATCGTGGTGCTCGAATGAAACCTCTCACAAATTACCTCCTATGTTCGATCGAAGCCTCTCTCGGTTATCGACAGCAAGTTCGTTGCCACATCTTGAGAATACTGACCCGGTACAGAGACGAGGTATGGCCTGAACATCGTCTCGAGTGTAATTTCCTGATGGCTGTTTTATACCCATGGTTGAACGAGTATTTTATGAAGCCCTTCATTGACGCTAAGTATGTTAAGAATCTGGGCCACTAAACAGCAGTTACTTGTCGGGGTTCTACACGGCAGGAGCTAGATGACATTCTCAGACGTGTAATTGTGCTGCTTGTTGCCGCTGAGAACTGGAAGGAGCTTCTCAATCACTTGAATAAAAAGTGCACGTGATGGAGTGGAAACAGGGTTTATCGGGTTCTCTCACAACACTGACTTTCTCCATCATCCATCAATCGAAGCTTTCCTTGCTGACAGCTTCGCGGTCTGGCATGTACTTCGTGCTTCAACTATCTTCCGTCTGCATGCCTCCAAGCCATTGATGATCCTACATGCCTGTGTCCCTTCTCCTCCTTGTCCAGCTACTGATTATGCGGTCTCTGTATCGATGCTGTTTGCCATCATGGTCTTTGTCGTTGCTTACATGCGAGGGCAGACGTGTCGATCTTGCTATGGCATGTTGACATATTGCTGGTGCTTTCAACGAAAGTCTTTGATGGTTTGATATCTTCTCAAAGGTTTTTGAGTGCTGACATGGACTTTGGACATGAAGACAAGCTAGAAAGTGCGATGCTGTGCCCGCAACAAAGCTCACTGACTTTCTGCTCTGTAACTTCTGTCATTTTCCTGAGCTCCTTTGAGCTAACAATGTCTGTGGTAAGCTAGCTACCTGTTGAATCAGTGTATATATCCTTCCATCATCTTGCCTTTTGCTCTTGCCCTTTAGGACATCACCAAAAATATATTATATGCTCACAGTACTCTCTAGCCAACACACTTCCTGTGCCCTGCTAAATATATGATGCTCGGAAACTCGCGGCTGTCGTCGCGGCTCTGTCGCCAACGAAGATGACTTCGACTTCACAATCAGCTCAACAATAGCTACAATAGTAAGTCGATACTGACCTTGCAAGTCAGCACTTCCGTTTGACTTACTAGACTTTAGTGAAAGGAATACCCACACTTCAGCAGGCTGTGCTGTTTCAGATTGGAGGTGTTTGCTCGATGGATGAGTATTTAAACTCGTTGAGAGTGTTCTGTTACTCGACACGATTCCTACCAGACACAGTCGATCGGTTGTCCCTTGACTCAGCAGTCCCTCGTTCGATCAATAAACACTCTAGAGATCTAGAGACACAGTCATCATGGCTGGCTATGGTCAAGTTGCTCGCCGAGCTGAGTACGAGAGAGCGCAGCTGGGACTTCCGCTCGCTCTGCAACGTGCTTCGACCATGAGGCTCAATCACGCTCTGATAGACGCAAGAAGGGCGAGTGTTAACGTGACTATCCACAACGAATTGCGCGGTTATCCAGCTAGGTATGCAGTATACGACATCAACAACCTTGGCTATCCCTGTGGCACTCGAGAGGTATACTTGCCCGCAGCCAAAGCGAATCCTCCACCAGTCCACGAGCAATGGAGACATACATCAGCTCACCTTTATGAGCCTTTTTTCTGCGGCGTCGACCTCCCTCCCCTGATGTTCCGCCTCGAGCCACACCACGACAACTTCCGAGACGAGAATGGCAACGACCATCCCGTCCCAGACTTGTACGACCAAGAGACTCGTCGCCCAATCAAGAATGGCCGCGGTGCACACCTCCGTTACTTCTCCTTTCTTCCTCGATACATCGCCTATGGCGTCAACGGCTCCCTCCTTGACTTCTGGTTCAAGCTCGATCCTCGACTGGAAATGAACGACATCCTGATGCGCATGGAACCGAGCGTGCATTTTGTGCCCGGCAAAATTGCAACAAAAGGAAAAGTTCGCAACGCTCTGCGTATGAGAAGAGATCGCAACTTTCGAGATCGCATTGGCCTTGCTCGGTGGGGTGACAGCAGACTATATCCTGGTGAGGGCGATGTCAAAGCACTCGACAAGCTCGATAGTCTGCAAATCTGCCTCAACACTACCATGATTGTAGACATGCCCGGAAGACGGTTGCTCAAGCCTTCATTCCTCGACAAAGCTTGTCGGCATTTTCGAGGGTATATAGACTCAGGTCTGCCTCTCCATTACTTTCTGCAAGATGCACCAGACTCCGCGGTGCCGTCGAAAAAGATGCTAGCCACACTGGAGCTGAGAGCGAGAATGCAGCACCTGGCAGTACTCAAGGGCGTTGGTGGTACCCTTGAGGACAATTGGATTTACCTAAATAAAATCGAAGATTGGCCTCCATGGTGGAATGACAAGGCTAAGGGAACAAAACAAGCGGAGGGTAGGAAGATCCATGAGATTGACAATCTGACACATAAAGAGTGGGCCTTTTTAGGTTATGGCGACAATGCAAGAGGTGGCTGGAGGGAGAGGCAGCAGACACGAGGAGACGTGATCTAGACGGTACTGAGGGTGTTGAGACACGCCTGTGACGTGATTTGGTTTCATTCCAGCGGTTTGAATACTTTGAGCAGTTGACATCGTGGTCTACCGCATCTGACAGACGCATTGCCGTTGACTTTGATAGCGTTTGAAACAATACTCACTCATCATGCATGCGAGCCATTGCCAAGTGGTATTTGAGCCAGAACCTCTCTGTATGAGCTCTATTGGGCTATGCAGAGACCTGGAAATCTCATATTCCAGATAGATTCGACTCAGTATTATTCTTGCGTTAAATATTGTCGTATTTGCATGTGCATACCTATCTACGAAGAAGCCAACTCCAATCGTGTTACCCTCCACCAACACTTAAGTCATTTCAAGCATATAGCTCACCAGGAGAATTTGCATTGCATGTTGCTCAATATACTGGCTGTACCAGCACCCACGAGTCAAAACGAATAGTCCGTCAAGTTCAATCATTCAACCTCCAACTCCTCAACCCGCACCCACAAACCCCGCTGAATCCACAACCCATAATTATCCTCCTTCTGCAACGGTCTCAACGGATCCATAAAAGAAAAATCAAACCGCCTCATCATCTCAAACAAACACTTCAACAACTCGATCCTCGCAATCCGCTCGCCAAGACACTTGTACCTGCCCGTCAAGAAGACAAGTTCGTGTTCTCGCTCCATGCGCGCGAGCAAGTCAGGATCAGCTTCGATCCAGCGGTCTGGGCGGAAGTGGGCGCAGTCAGCGCCGTAGAGGGGGTTGTGGCGGTAGAGGGCCCAGGCGGAGTATCCAATCTCTGTGCCGGGAGGGATGTGTAGGCCGTTGTAGATGTCGCCTTCTGGACCGACGACTTTGGGGTTCAGGCCAGTGTTGACGGGGTAGTAGCGCAGGGTTTCTTTGATGACTGCGTTGAGGTAGGGGAGTTCCTGGGCGCGGGCGTGGGAAATGACTTGGTCGCTGGGGACGCCTGCTGAGGTGACTTCAGCTTGGAGACGGTGGTAGACGCGTGGGTTGGCGATTGTGAAGATTAGAGCTGAGCGCAAGATGGTGCCGGAAGTGTCGCTGCCTGCGAGGATCTGCAGTAGTGAGTCGTCAGCTATCTCACCTTCATTTAGGCCGTGATTTATCATGCTTTGCAGCATGTCGTTTCTGGGTTGTTTTTGTGTTTTGTTCTCTTCGAAGCGCTTTGCGATGATCTCGTGGGCCACAGCTTTGACTTTACCCATGCCGACTCGGTCTTTGACGGTGGGTAGCGTCATACGCTGGAATGCAGGTGCTCTCATCAGGCGTGAGAGGACGGGCACTGCTGACATGAAGTTCATGGCGGGAAAGTTCGCTTCCATCGTCGCGATATACTCGTACTTGTCCTCATCTTCGAGCCAGCCGAACGGTCTGCCTGAGGCGAGACATGTGATGATGTCCAGAGTCAAGAATTGGATCTTCTGTCCTATGTCAACAGGCTTCAGACTGCCAGTTTTCGAGACGTATTTCGACTTGATCAGATCAACAAAGGTCAGGATCACCTTGTCCATGTCCGGCTCAAGGTTTGGATTTTCTTTTCCAGAATAGCCTGGGGTCAATTTTGACTTCAGCCTGGCATGGTTGTCCTTGTTCGTCTCAGAGAAGGCATTCTCGCGATCAGCATCGAACCGAAACGCTTTGTACCAATCACTTTTTCTATATGGCGAGCGAACAGCATTGACCTTGCGAACCAGATCGGTGTCAGACGTGACAAGTATGTTTGGGGCGATGCGCACAAGAGGCCCTGTCAAATGTCAGCCTATCTGATTGGTTCCCACCGTTCTGGTTCGTGTCGTGGTACCGTATTTTTCCAGTGCTTCGTAGAGGTACAGATGTCCCTTGCGACTCGTGGCAGCCCTGACCCACCACAGATTCGTCCAAGCGGCGAGGGGAGGTCCGGGGATGTGACTCAGCCGCCTGTAACTGGAGACATAGCTGACGATCCTAAAGACTATGGTCAGCAGCACGAGAACCGCGACGGCAGTGCGTGGAGAAACATTCTCCAGAATGCTGGAAACCGGATTCGAAGTCATTGCAGCTTCGTAAGACTGACAGCAGTGCCGCAAGCTCGAGACGATGACAGGTGGCACAGCATTTTGATAATGATCTTCAGTTACCAGGACTGTACCATGTCTTGATTGCCAGCACACCTTGCACTAGTGTATGCAGCTCGCAGCCACTAGTTGGTGACGATGCACGCGATTCATGCAATATCACTGAGCTATAGAAGTCTGCACCAGTCCGTGATTGCGTGAAAGAAAGCTAGACGGGCGGATCATCACTATCGCAAACTCTGCCGGTCTTTGCCCAATTGGCGTGCGTGTGAAAACTCCGAAAACGAGTCGACCGAAAGCTCTTCGAATTGGATCCGAGCTGGCGAACCGAGGCTAGAATATATCTGGCTAGCCCTAGACGCGGTATCGATAGTTCACGAACATAACGCGACACTATGCCCAACGCGTTGAGCTATATCGATCTATAATTCGGATCATTACATCCAGGTAGAACTCAAAATACGACTAACGTTTCAACGGAACCGTTCACGCATGATTGAACTTGAATGAAAAGAAGGCGTCGTTTGATGATTTTGTTCACACGTTACGAAAGGCACGAGCTATAGACATGGCCGCACATTTGTTCTCCTCAAGTTCCAATGACAACGATTATGCCCTCTCGTGTGAACGTGTCCGAAAGTTGTGACCGCATGCTTCATACCGAACGCCTTGTGTCTCGTTTCTTATGAGAAGTGTTGGATTGCGCTTGACAATCTCCTCCTCAAATGCAGAAGTACACGACCAGATCAACGCTCTTCCGCATGTGTTCACCGCGATGGACCAGCCTCTGTCTTGAAACTTCATGCTAGTTCCACGGTGTTGCTCCCAGGACTTCTACTTCTTGCCATCACACTTTGACGTTCGACCCTCAATATGCTGCATCGTGCTTAATCGATCTCGATGTGAAGACCATAGCAGTCTTTGGTGACATAAGTGAGCAACTCTTTCACAGAATTGAAGGGCTGGTTTGAGGGATGAGCGCGTGTAGGCATCCCATTGATGCGGCAGTACCTCTCCTCGTCGATTCCAATATCTCCATCGCCATCATCGTCGTCATCATCATCCAAAGACTCCTCAATGGTTTCTCCGATATAGGTGATCTGATCCTGCACAGGGAAGACCTGGATCGCCTTTAAAAAGGGCTGAAGCTTGAGATACCAAGCCAAGCAATCTGCCTTGGACACAGAGTTGAGCAAGGGCACGTTTTCGACGACGAGTTGTGTCTGGCCATCTTTCTCGAATTTTACCGTCCCAGTAAGGACATCGCTGAGCTTAGCCTCCTTCTCTATGGCTTCTCTGTTAGCTGCTCTGATGGCCTCGGGCATCTTTGCTATGATGGTTTCCAATCTATTGGCGAGTGCCTCGAGCTGTTGGAGGACAGGGTCGCTCTCCTCCTGACCTGGGGAAGCTGGAGGCGTTGGTAGGTGCTGAGCATGGTTTGAGAGGGCTGATTGCATAGTGTCGTTGTGCTGATCCTGAGCCATCTTTGTGAGGTGTATCTCTGAGGTGTACTATTCCTTTGGAATGGGAGTAGGAGGAAAGACGGAGGAAAGGAGTTGCGAAAGAGAGATATGTTCGTTCCGAACAATGAGCCATTCGTACATTTACGCATCGCGTTTGTTGTTGGTCATGTCACTTACCGTGGGTGATATTTACCACTTCACTTTCCCTAGAGTTCCTAAGGATGAAAGCATCAAGATTCGACAGCATCATCTCGTCTGGGTGGCTAGTGCTCTCGAAACCTTTCAACAACATGGCTGTTCAAATTTTCCTACTCTACCAGTTATGCTTGCTAAACTCCCACAGAACGCTCAAAAGTCATCCGGCATCACAGCCTGAATGTCATGCACGAGCAACGTTGAGGGACTTCATAACGTTCTAGTGCACCCGAAGAAAATGAGGCTGTTTTGGAAATGAACAATTTGGTCTTTACACCATGGAAAGCGTCTACTATAGGACCCGTCGCACATCTATGTTCTTATTCCCAAGAAACAACGACCCAGTGGATCCTCCATGGTGAGATATCCAACGGACATGCTGCCTGCGGTGCTCCAGTTCCAGTGTGTCCAGATTCCCATCAAGTCGTGTTCGAGCAAATTAGTGCGTGAAATTGTCGTTGGAAATGGGTCTCCATCTGCATCTAGTGTCCTTGACCAGCTTCTCTCCTGACCTCCCTATGCAACGGTTGATCCCAGACTCTTAGAGACAAGAAGTCGGCCTCTTGCCGTCGGAACTCTTTGCCTTCGATATACTGAGCAGTGTTCAGTCAAGGTCAACGTCGAGACCGTAGCAGTTTTTGGTGATGTAAATGAGAAGCTCTTTCACAGAGGTGAAACCCCGGCGATATCCATAGCGGTACATGTGTTTGCCCTGAATGTGAGCCAACCTCGCTTCGTCAATACCACATTGTCCATCAATGGCGGATGAAGGTAGAGACTCTTCGACACAGCTACCAATATAGACGATCTGGTCCTTGATAGAGATGACCTCAAGTGCCTTCAGAAGGGGCTGCATCCGGAAATACCAAGTCACACAATCGATAGGCCGTACAGAGTTGAGAATCGGTCTTTCCGTGATCGTCAAGACTGACTGGTTCTTCTTCCCATACTCCTCGATTCTCGACTCAGCGACACTGAGCTTGATCTTCGTCTCATTGGCTTCTTTCCGAAGGTTGTTGACCATCTCTCTGAGGCTTTGGGACTCTGTTCTGAGTGTCTGGATTTGGCTCTTGAGCTCGGTATTGTCCTGTTGACCTAGAGAGATAGGAATCCATGATAGGTATTGAGCAGGTGGAGCACCCACGGGCTGGACGAAGCCTGTGATATCGTGGTTCTGTCCTTGAGACCTAGTTGTGGTGTATCCTCCCAAAGACAAAAATCTTCTGTTGGTGGGAAAGAGAAAGGGCGTGGAAAGAAAAAAGGCAGGCACAAAAATAACATCCAAGAGGTCATTGTAGATTTGTGGGATGTGTTTGCTGCTGATAACGTCAATTTTGGCATGTGAGGACTTACGAGTTTCACTCTGCTGAAATATGCGAGTGAAGGTCCTAATTGCCGCACTCCTCGGACACACTATTAGACTGGCGTAGATCACGGCCTCGATAGCAGTGATCAGAGAACTTACCAGTAGTGTATCAGCTCGTCCAGGAATCTCAATGTTCTTGAAATATTTCAGCAAAATAACCATGCAGACTTTGTACCATTTCAGGAAATGCTTGCTATACGCCCATAAAACGCTCAAAATCATCACATCACAACCTAGCTCTGGGCGTATCTTCCATGTAAGTCTGACCCTGTTTGAGTTGCGCTACAGCTTCTCGTACCATATCCTCAACAATGTCCTTAGCAGGTTTGATGTCCTTGATAATGGCACTAACTTGACCCATGAGAAAGGGTGGATCAACCTCGACATCATTCTCCATATCTTGCGCTAATGGCACGATACCTTTGTCACACAGCTCTCTGATTTTCTCTGGTTGAGCCTCCCATTTGGCCAGATAGTCGTTCATCTTGACTCTCAGAGGTCGGCCAGAAACGACTAGTGTTCTCAAGGTATCTGTGAAGGTAGCCGACACCACTGCCTCTTTATGTAACCTCGAAGCACCAGACTCTTCAGCAGCGACAAATCGAGTGCCTACCCAAACACCTACAGCACCCTGCATTAACGAGCTTGCCAGACCTCGACCGTCGTATATGCCACCAGCTGCGACTACCAATGCTGGTTCACCAGTCAAGGGCGATTTGTATTTCTTTGCAACATCGCATACTGAGGGAATCAGTACCGAGTTCGAAATGTCACCAGTATGTCCGCCTCCTTCACCACCCTGTGCGCACACGATGTCTACTCCTGCTTTCAAGGCCTTTTCAGCATGTTTAGGCGCACCAACCATGTTCATCACAAAAATACCTGCTTCGTGAAGCCTCTTGATTACACGCTCTGGTGGCACACCAACTGCTGAAATGAAGATCTTCGCGCCGGACTCGATCGTCACAGTAATGAGGTCGTCCAATTGGCCATGGGTGTAATCGTGGTTGGTCTTTCGAGCGGAGCCACCGACCTGCGGTAGAGCCAAGTCGACACCGAAAGGCAGAGACGGGTCAGCCAGATTGGCCTTTAATTCGTCTATGATCTGGTCATAGCACTTAGTAGCGAACGAATACTCGGCATGTGGCTCTCACCTCTTGCAGCTGCTTGGGCGAGTACCCAAGTCCTCCTATGCATCCTATACCACCAGCATTCGATACTGCTGCTGCTAATGGTCCACCTGAAGTTCTCGCCATGCCAGCGAGCATGATAGGGTACTTGATTCCCAGTAGCTTGCATAGCGGCGTTGTGAGAGTTGGTGTTGACGCCATCTTGATTGAATACAAAGCGATCAAAAAAGACTGCGAGACCGTATGTTAGAGAGCATTGACGAGGTTAGTAGCAGGAGGAAGTAGTATATGAAAACGTTAGCAGAAGCGTAACACGAGTCGCACTGCAGCACTCGTGTGGGGAGATTCGTCTCAAAGCCGGGAAGACCGAGGTTCGCTAGGCACTCAGGCAGAAAGCTTGCCGAAGGATACCAAAAGAAGTAGAGCCGGACTGGTTTGCCATCTATCTCCATCTTCAGGCAAATGGTCGTGTGATGGTCTGGAAGTCAGAGGTCAACATGCATAACTCAACGGAAAGGGAGGGACGAAAATGTTTCTCTGGTCAATGGCAGATAATGCTGTACAGTTGCGCTCTAGCCAAAAGCGATAGCACGAGACCACTTTCCTGAGATGGCCAAGAACCAGGTCGCACCTTCCCAGGCCACACCCACCTAATGCTTTAACCCGTTCACGGTCGCGGCCACCTTGCCATTTGGCTGTTGATATTCGACCATTTTCGCAGGTGGATTTGGCACGAAGGACTTCCCATTCAGATTTTCCAGTGGTGGCTGCACATCTGTGCCAAGGGTGTCGTCTTCTGGGTCACCTTCGATATAGCTTTCGTCCTCCTCTTCCTCGTCGTCGTATTCGTCGTACTCTGACTCGGTACCGTCGTCCACCATTTCTTGAACAGGGCCACCTCTCCCCTGCTCTTGCATAGACTTAATAATGTCGCGCATCTTCTTGTCGGCGTTCTTGTACTTGTCTATTTCTTTCAAATGCTTATCTCTCTCTTCTGCCATCTTCAGGATATTGTTCTTGAGAGCATCGTGTTTCTTGGTCAGTCGTTGGTTTTCTCGTTCAAGTACCTTCGTCTTCTTGCTCATCTCTTCCATCTCTTTCCTAAAGGTGAGGAAGAGCTCGTTCGAATTGTTGAGGGTATCTTCTACCTGCTATTTAGTAAGTCTCAGCTTCAGCTTCATACAATAAAAATAGGAGGAAGAAAGGCTTACCTGTTTGAACTTTTCGACATAGATGTTCAGCTGCGAGCGTAGTTCAGCTTCCGTGTGGGAGAAGGTGCTCACTTGGCCTGTAAGAGTGCGACATCTCGACGCCTCAGCATCAGCTCGTTTGCGTTCGACCTCATGCTTGGCTTGCAGATGAGCTATTTCTGCATCTTTGTGGCGTAGTATAGACTTGAAATGTAATTCACGTAGTTCCGCTTGGTCGAAGAGCACCTTGCAGCGAGTCTTGATTCTGAAGACAATGTTAGCATACGAGTTCTGACACTGGCAGTTCGAACATACACATCGTCGAGCTCCATGTTCAGGTTCTCACTGTGCGAAGGAGCCCTCGCGTTCATGACGTCCTGCACATCGTCGAGTAACTCGTCCAGACGTACGTTTACAGTCTCCCTCGCGACTCTTTCTGTGTCTTCCAGCTTCTTGTTGTCATCCTTGAGCTTCCGATTCTCCTGCTGGAAAGTCCTCGAAAGTTTCTCCATCTTGTCCTTCTGTGTATTGACCTTGTTGTGCTCAGAAGTGATCTTGTCTTTATCCTTCTGAAGTTGATCGGCCTTCTTCTTCTGCTTCGCCAATTCTCGTTCCAGCTTCTTCATGTCAGCATACAGCGCGTCGTATCTCCTCTTGATCAAATCAGCTCTCTCCTGGTCACTGGTGATCTTATTGAGTTCCTCGTCCACGCGACCTGCCTCTTTCTTGACCTCTTTATCAACTTCAGCCTGTTGCGTCTTTTCTCCAGCCTTCTCCTGTTCCAGCTGAGCCAGTCTGGCTTGGATCAATTTCGCATTTTCTTCACTGCTCGGCTTTTCCTTCTTCGCTTTGTTCTTTTTAGTCGCGATTGTGGGTGGTGGAAGATCTCCATTCGTGATCGATGCATTGATGGTGGTTGCTGTGCTCGCCATGACTTGCACTAATGTTCGAGTGAAGCTAGGATGATATCGACGACTTGAACCCGAACTCGATTTGCAGGCAGCGCATTATCCGCCACTCTGCACCACCCTTTCCAATAGACGACCCTTCCTCGAATTAGACTTGATGAGTGCAGTCTTGCCGCCCTCAAAGCTATGCTGAATACTTGTTTATACAAGCTTTGTGTCTATGACTGTGTCGATTCTTTTAGTCCGATCGGGAACGCTACCAGTTTAAGATGGTCGTACAGCGCGAAAAGTGTTGATGTGAATGCGCGGATTATACAAGAGACTGTTTAATCATCGATGAAAGTGTTACAGAGCAGACTATACAGGCGGTGGTTGAGGGGTGCTGCCACATCAGAGTTCGAGGCCGACGACTTCGAGATTGGCAGAGCCGCACGTGACATGGCTGCTCTGCAATTGCCTCTCATTCGATTATACAGTCGCGACTTAGACGACTGCCACAGCACACTTCATCTTATCGCCATCATCATTTACAACACACATCGTACCTTTCTATAACAGGTCTTTGATTATCGTATAGCCTGTGTACACTGTCCGAAACCTGCGCCAGCACCCTGTCACATCTCCCGCTAATTCTTCGAGTGGGACTGAGCGCCGTTACTTCCAGCTAAGCACGTTCAACAGGACCTGCTGAGCGGCTATATTACAAGAGCTGGAATGCTAAGGCATGTTGGCCAATATGGATCGCCACTTCACGGTGTACGTCCTAGATGTGTTGGCTTCTTGACACCTCGTAGCAGAGTGCAGAGATATGCTTCGGTGACGAACATAGAAAACTTTCCTGCATTGGGAGAGCAGTTACATGGCTTCACCCTCAAGCAGAAGAAACACGTTCCAGAACTCCATCTGACTGCTTTACAACTCGAGCACGACAAGACAGGCGCTGAGTATCTGCATGTGGCACGTGAAGACAAGAACAATGTGTTCGCTATCAATTTCAAGACCAACCCAATAGACCGTACTGGTCTTCCACATATACTTGAACATGTTACTCTCTGCGGAAGCGAGAAATTTCCTGTTCGCGACCCATTCTTCAAAATGATGCCTCGCTCTTTGGCCAATTTTATGAATGCTTTTACCTCTTCCGACTACACTTCCTATCCTTTTGCTACCACTAACGCTCAGGACTTCAGAAATCTGGCCTCTGTCTATCTCGATGCTACGCTTCATCCACTGTTGAAAAGGACTGATTTCCTGCAAGAAGGATGGCGCTTAGGGCCGGAGAACCCTAAAGAGCCAGCCACTGATGAAAATACCATTTTCAAAGGTGTTGTGTACAACGAGATGAAAGGTCAGATGTCCGACGCCAGCTACCTTTACTACATTCGCTTCAGAGAACATCTATTCCCGTCTCTTGAAAATTCTGGCGGAGATCCGGAGAAAATGACCAACTTGACTCATGAGCAGCTTGTGAAGTTCTCGAGGGAGCATTATCACCCCAGCAATGCAAAGATCTTCACCTACGGCAATCTGCCTTTGGCTGATCACCTTCAGCAGGTCGACCAGGCACTTTCACAGTTCAGTCGTGCTGCTAAAGATGCAGACCTGAAAGGACCAATCGACCTTGCTGATGGTCCGATCACCTATGAAGTATCGGGTCCTCTCGACACAATGCAACCCGCCGAACGACAAACCAAATCATCTATCTCCTGGTTAGGATGTCAATCCTCCGACATTGTCGAGAACTTCTCATTGAGCATAATGATTTCGTTACTGATGAGTGGCTACGGCTCACCTCTATATCAAGGCTTGATCGAGTCTGGGCTTGGCACGAATTTTAGCCCAAACTCGGGTTATGACTCTTCAGCTAAGCTGTCTGTGGTCTCGATCGGCTTAGATGGAATGAAGGCAGAAGATGCAAAGGGTCTTAGGACGACTATTCGACAAATACTTCGTGAGAAGGGCTCAGAGGCGTTCCAGCCTCACAAGGTCGAAGGCTATATGCACCAGCTTGAGATCGCACTCAAGCACAAGACTTCCAGATTTGGTATGGGTTTGTTGGACAAGACTATGCCAGGCTGGTTTAACGGCACAAGTCCAATGGATGGTCTGGCATGGAACGAGATCATTGATGCTTTCAAGGCGCGACTAGCAAAAGGGAACTTGCTTGAATCACTAATGGAGAAATATCTCCTGAACGACAAATCGTTACAGTTCACTATGAACCCTGCCGAGTCGTACAATGCTGAGCTTGAAGCACAAGAACAGCAGCGGAGAGCAAATATACTGGAAGCACAAACGAGAGCAGCAGGTAGTTCTGAGGCTGTCTTTGAGCAATTAGGCAAACAGGAGATGGAACTGTTGGCAGAGCAAGAAGACGCACAGCACAGTAACTTGGAAACTCTGCCAACTCTTCACGTCAAGGACATACCAAGAGAGAAAGAGAAAAAGTCGCTCCGCTGGGACACCATCGGTCAATCCAGGACGTTATGGAGAGAAACCGACACGAACGGCATCACTTATTTTCAGGCGAGATACCTCATCGATCAATTGCCGGGCGAGCTTCGCGCACTGATGCCCTTGTTTACTGAGAGCCTGATGCGCCTAGGCACTAAATCCATGTCTGTGGGCGATCTGGAGGCAGAGATATTGCTCAAGACTGGCGGTATCTCAGTTGCACCTTTGCTTGCACCTAGCCCTTTCAGCAACACTGAGTATAGCGAGGGACTTACATTCGACGGATACGCGCTCGACCGCAATATGCCTGCTATGCTTGACCTTATGAGAACCATCTTGCTTGAGGTCGACTTCGACGCACCTCACGCTACATCTGCCATTCTAGAATTGCTAGAATCGAAGACCTCGGGTGCACTGGACTCAGTGGCTGAGATGGGTCACCACTTCGCAGTATCTTCGGCTGCCGCTGCCCTGTCGGAGCGTGCTCAAAAGAGGGAACAACTTTCGGGCCTGTCCCAAATTGAATTCAGTGCAAAACTGCTCAGATCTGCTAGAGCAGATCCTCAATATTTACAAGAACTCATTGGGAAACTAAAACTCATTCAAAGGATAGCTGTAGCTAACTCGGCCGATTTGTCCATGCGTGTAGTCTGTGAACCCTCATCGGTTTCGACGAACCAGGGACTCATTCAGAAGTTCACCCAACGTCTCCCACAGGCACAGACAGCACCATTTGCGGAGTATTCCTCGCAACCCGTGCCAGGCTCAACCTTTTCGAGAAACACATTCTTCAACATGCCGTTTCAGGTATCATATACAGGAACTTGTATAAACACAGTACCGTTCGGATCACCAGACAAAGCTCCTCTCACCATACTAAGTCAGCTGCTTACACATAACTTCTTACTACGGGAGGTTCGAGAAAAGGGTGGTGCCTATGGTGCGTCTGCCAGCACTGGACCTAGCCGAAGTCTTTTCACCATGTCGTCTTATCGAGATCCCAATCCACGTAATGCGCTGAACATCTTCCGGAAAGCTGGCGAATTCGCACAAGATCGAGCTTGGAGCGACCGAGAACTGGAAGAAAGTAAGCTCAGTGTCTTCCAAGGTATCGATGCACCCACCAGCGTAAGCAGCGATGGTGCGAAAGAATTCATGTATGGCATTACAGAAGAGATGGATCAACAAATGCGAGAGCAACTCCTCAGTGTAAACAAAGACGATATACAACGCGTTGCACGAGATTATCTCGTCAATGCGAAAGAGGAGGATGTATCAACAGCAATACTTGGTGAGAAAAAGAGTTGGGTAGACGAAGATAAGAAGTATCATGTACGAGGTTTAAATGTTTCAGCATAGCGAGTGAGTAAGTCAGCGATTATTATAGACTAATGTACAGCATATCTCTACTTCACCAGATGCTGTTCGAGGTAGCTCTACTGATCGCTCTTCGCGACTTTCCCTTTCTACCCAGCATGCTAACAGTCAAGCGCGACTGAACAGAGCTATACGTCTGCGACTTCGAGTGCTTCCACAGTCGCAGATCACAAGTCTCAAAATGACAAGGCGCAAGAGCAATGGACACTACACTTCACAGCAAAACCTCCAGCCCCAAAAGCTGGATGGTCTTGTTTGTTAGCTGTATCTGACCAGCAGACTTCCAGAACTATCGTTCTAAGAGGACCAGGAATGGTGGACTAAGGAATGCGAACATCTCGTGCGTCTGGGATTTCATTATACCCAATTTTCAAAAGAACCGTTCACGATCGGCCGTGCCTGATTGGTAGTGTAAGTACTCGCTCCTTGTGTCTGGAAGCCTTGAGGTCGTTCTTTAACGATCTAGGCATAGTCAAGAAAAATTAGATTGCCTGCTCTCCTCTGGAGACAAGTAGCAAATAAGTGGCGAGTGCTAATTTGCAAAGACCCTCTACTCTTTCTTTCACTCATATGAGTACGGTTACACCTGCCCATTCTTCTTTAGTCCGACCTGCACTCCTGCACAACCATGTTTTGCCATTCTTGTCCACGTGCCATCCTGGTATTCTCTACCCTTTGTACTTACTTGCCTGCCTTCCACCTGCCTCACTCACAAGCCATGCCCGAATCTCATCAAGCCTGGAAAGTCAAACTAGTCACGGCATTTATCGTCGTCTGCGACTGGCACAACTACCGAGATGGGGCCTTTCGTGGACGAGTCACCGGAGATACAACCTTCGAAGGTGCTATTGAGATCTTCTTGCGTTCCAACGCGTTTAGCACGGAGGAGAAAAAGCAATACATTACACCTCTGTTACTGCACGTCCGCAGATGTGAGATCCTGGAAAGTCAGGGACCAGACGATGATGTTCTTGAGCAGCAGCGCGGAAGGATCAAGAAGTACTTCGAGATTTTCCCGCAGCAAGATAGCCACGAGCTAGAGATGGAAAACTTATCGTTATCGAAATCGGTCAGTGCACATATTGTTGAAGATGACGGAGAAGCTACAGATGACGGCAGCGAGAAGCGTATTGGCACACGGCATGGTGATGAGGATGTGAGTGATCATGAAATTAGCGAGGACGATGACGATGACGACTCTGCAGACGGCCACGCAGTCGAATTCGAAACCGAAGCTGGCTGGTATACAATGCTAGTATGTGCAGACGATGACGAGGTGGTGACTAGCAAGGTTTACAAATGCAGGAAGGAGGAGCTGACTGGACGATCTAAGCCTGTGTTTGAGAGCAATGACAAACATGAGGTCGCAACGTTCATCAAGATAGAGGAGAAAATAGCACTTCTTACAGCATCGAGGAAAGAAGCGAAGAGTGACGTTGAGGCGAAGAAGAAAGAACTTGAGACAGTACAAGCCGAAAGAGATGGATTCATGAGGATGATTGAGGGTCAAAGAGAAGGCCATTGAGAATGGTTGGAATCGAAGAGGTCGAGAAACCGATAGACGGTCATTGAGGTGATCTATGGTGGCACGTTGGCAAGCAGAGGTATTGCTGAAGCCATAAAAGCATTGGACGTACTTCATGCTGATCCCTGCACCAAGTACTGAGGATCTGGTGGAAGAGCTGCAAACCACTCCAGATCAGTGTATCACTAAACATAACAGAATGTGGCACCAAGCGACCTGGAATTCAGAATTGACGTGGGTCTGAATTTCCTTGAGATGAATCTTCACTCAGATATAGACAGTGAAGGACAACTTGTTCTGTGCACATATGCAAGCTTCAACTTTTCAAGTTATTGAGTACCTTGTCGATGAGTAAGACGACCAGTATGATCGGGCGAAGCGAGTTCAGATAATGCACCGGGAAGTGGTTGAGTGTCATGGTACTACGCGAAAGGGACTCGGAGTGACCATGAACGCCTGGAGAATCGGGGATGTCCCCCCAAGCCGTCTACTCTGGCCCAAATTAGATTTCACAGTCTTCATTGTTCTCGCTCCTCCATCCTTCTTCCTAATCACCATCTCACAATCCTATCAGCTCTATCTTGTTTCCTGTCCTATTCTCAGATTTACGCAGCACACCTTATTGGCCTGACAAATCCAAAGACCATCTCCCAGGATGAATACCCTCGAAGGCCTCGACGAAGTAATCGTCAACGCCCTCCGAAAAGGAATCAACCAATACCGCTACAAAAACGGTGCCTTCACCAGACAAATCAGGAAGAACACCTCCATCCACGACGCCCTCCGAGTCTTCATCAACTCACCTCTCGTCACCAACGCCGAGAAAGCCGAGCACTTCCTACCTACATTTGAATACCGTACCAAGCTCGAGCAAACTGCAAAGACGAAGACGAAGGAAGACCACGTGTTCTGGCTCAATGCGTTCACGAGATTGCTGGAGGTATGTGAAGTCTTTGAGAATGATATGAGAGCTCGTGGTGTGAATCTGGGACCTCCGCTGCCTGGGATGATTCAAGTTGCGGGTAGTGGGAGGGGAATCGACCAGACGTTGGTGTTTGAGAATGACGGCACTATCAGTAAGCATGAGGGCGGCGAGCTTGGGGTCATTCCCGGGGCACGTCCATCCTCGGAGTGTGCACGAGATGTAAATCGTCAACAGGGACATGCTGGAAGTGAGGCTGGAAGCAAGGCTGGAAGCAAACGTGGAAAGAAGAATAAGAAGTCACGGGCTAAAAACGGAGTGGGCGATGTCGAGCTGGCTGGATCGGAAATTGTGAAGGGCGAACACACCGGGCTCACAGACAAGACTGACTGTGATGATACTGGTAATTCTGCCAATGGCCAAGGTACGTTTGCATGATCCAAGAAACGTGATCGTCACTGACCTAAAGCAGGTACCATCAACAAACCGACCAGTATCGAAAATAATACGACAAAGCCCGACGACATCGGCGACTTCAGCGCTGCCTTTGGCAGAAATGCTCGGCGATTCTTCGATTGAGGCGTGTACCAAACACATAATGGCTTAGATTGACGTGCTCAATTGTGCGGACAGGCGTATGTCGTTTGAAGCAATGTGGATCGACAGCGTTGGCACAGGAAGATGTACCGACTTGCGTAGGCAGTGTCGTCGTCAACGGATCTGGTATAAATGATGGGAATACGCATGAGCAGGGAATTGCTGTCACCATTGAGGCTTGCCATCAACGTTGCTGAGGTAGATAAATGTCAAGATAAAGTTGTTGCATTGATCAGCTTTGTCGGATCTCTTTTTCTCATCCTGCTCAACATCAAATCATTCCGACCACTCTGTGACTCTACCTTAGTCATCACGTATCAAGCGTTCACCCATTTCATTGCCGTCGCCGATTCGTCCCTGTGTCAGAAATCGCAAAGCAGACCCCAGATAAAGCACCAAGGCTCTCTGAAAGTCGACCACCTGAACCAAGCCGTACACAACATGCCATACAAGCAACCACAACGCATAGATCAAAATCCATTGCTTCCCAGTGCGCATTGGGGCAAGCGCAGTCAACCACAGCGCGGGTCAGGTCATCATCAGGATCGTCAACCATTCCAGCAGGGTCCAGCTACTGAGCGTGACCGTAGCGAGCAGCAACGACAGCCTGGTGTGCAAGAAGAGGCAAGCACGCGGACACGCTCAACGCATGAGCCCGATGATCTGGATCTAGGACCCCCCATGCTGCCGATTGATATTGAAGAATCTGGTTCGATGATCTGGTCTGAGGAACGACATTGTTGGGAGCCCGTTCTAGAGCCTGAAGAAGTAGTCGACGATGAAAATACAGGCACCAGGATTGGACATTGTGGTCACGAGTGTCGAAGGTCAGCTGCTTGTCCGTACAACCAGCCACCTAGCAGCCTCGATCGGCAACGCATTCCGGAAGGTGCTGAGGTCGAATACACCAGCTTGCCAAGAAGGATCGCAGAAACCCGACCCTCTAGTTATGCTGAATGTCCAATTGACGCATCACGTGTCGAGGATAATGAAGATGCATATGATGGCGACTTTGAGGATTACAGACCATGTCGACATGAGTCACGGTCCCCCAACGCCAAAGAAGTCGACAAATGTGCATCACCACAGGTTGCACGTCTGGCGAGGATGGACGGAAAGGCTCAGGACAAGACGACCGCCGAACGCATGTTGAAACGCCACACAGAAGGAGTAGCAGAACGCGGAAGGCACCAAACTCCACGAGATCTGCTGTTCAATGGCGGTATAGCACGAACTTCAAGCGTCGAATCACCTAATTTTCCTCCACGGGCGTTGCGTGTACTCATGGACGATCCTGATTATGGCCATCTCATTGCTGGAAGGAACGCTGCTAGATATCTGCACCTCCGTACACGATCTGACAAGCTTCTGTATCCTTTGATCGAGCAGATGGTGGAGGAGATCGAAGGAGAGCTACTGGATCTAGTGGACACTTTTCAGGCTCGCTGGCACGGAGAGCTTGGCTTCAGTTATATGGAAAGTGACTTATACCCGAGAGCCAGTGGCGACGCGATGACGAGCGCCGAGCAAGCAATGGTCCTCCGTAGGGATGAGAATGCACGCAAAGAACTGGAGCAGAAGGTCAGAAGCAGCATGCAGAATGCAGGCCTGGACGTGTCGGCTGCCAGACAACCAGCCAGCGCAGCAAAAAGTTCCTCGTCCAGCATACCTCCGCAGGAACTGCCAGACACATTCCGGAGAAAGCCTGTGTCGATGAGCTCGTCTAGCCAGCCGGTATTCACTGCTCCCAATGTCCATTCAGAGGTACATGCTGATGAGGCTGGCGGAAATTGTTCCAGGAGTGGATGGCCGTCGCAACCTCAGCGCCTTATTACAAACATCGAGGAAATCAAGGTTCCCCAGGCCTCGCGGGTAAGATGGGCGGATGAGCTGGGATTGGAATCTCCATATATCTGCAGCGATCCAGCTCGCAAGCAAGCTTTCCTAGTGAGAAGAGTTCGGGATCGCGCTGATACACTGTCAAGCGGAACTATAAGGCAAGAATGTGAGAGCGAAGGAGTACAGAATGCTGGTCCAAGCACGCTCGAATCAAGAAGTCATGACAGTCCAGCTCGAGATGCATCTCCTAGGCCCGAAGTCAAGGGACGTATTGACTTAAGCAATTTTGTGACAAGCGCGCGAAAGCGGTGGTTCTGATAGTGAGCACAGCTTACTCATGATATCTTGAAGCCACGGGTTCTCGTTCAATGCTCTTTAGTGGGAAGTTTGAGTATATAGATGAGGTTTGACATCAAGCAAATGAGGATGAGCTTCACCACGAAATTCATTCCTCACGCAACCTCTCCACTTTCGAAAAGCTTGATGGCAACTTCGCCGAGAACACGAGCACGTCGCGCGTCTGCTTCTTTCACCTTACGCTGCTGGCTTCGAATCTAGCTATGCAACGAGAGTCTAGCATTAGAGAGTCACCATCGTGTAGATGTTCCCCAACAGAGCCTCACAGTGCAGTGTCCTTCCATTGAACTCGGATGACATACACAAACACGTATCAGAGCTGATCCGAGATGCGTCCTCCCGTGCAGACAGCATATGGCCTTCAGAAATTGGTCAGGCAGATACGAGCCGCAGGTACGTCAGAGCTTGCTAAAGTGCTTCCTAGGAATTCTTTGCGGCATCCAGGACTAATGCCTGCAACATCATACGGCTCACACACAGCCTGGTGTCCTCGTGTGCTGCATTCTCCCACTAATTCTCCCTGTTTGACGTGTCTGCACAGCTTATAGGACGCGTACATGAGAACGGCGGTTTTGTGCTTTCGAGTGTTTGTTCAGATGCCACCATTGACGATGGAGCGGCTTCCCTAAAGCCAGCTAACGACCTCACCACTGTCGAGTCGACGAGTCCAACCTGACATGTCCTTTGTCAAGCACAACAGATTCGACTTACAGTACACGTCAGTCTCCCAGCTACAGATTTTCGTCCATGCTCTTTTGTGAAGGCATATTGAGAATCTAGACGTGTTCATCAAATGCAGGAACGGATGTTCCAAACCTGCCTTTTACACTACTACCCCTGCGAAGTCATAGCACATATGAGCTTCCTATGCATAGATTGCTCCTTCCAGCAATCCCATCGATTGCAGTCAAGACAATCGGCCTAGATCTTAAGTTTGTGGATTCTCTGTTTGTTTCCCCAACAAAAGCACAATCTTTAGGAAGTCTCAAGCACAAGCTGCAACCAATCTGCGGATCGTTGAAGTTCTTTACCATCCAAGCTTCTCACGCATTTCGTTCGTCACATGGTAACAGCGACGCGAGTGGGCAATGCTGAGGAAACACGACCGTGCGGATCAGCTTCAGCATGAAAGTGCAGACTGTCCAACGCTATAAACACGTATATTGATTGGTAAATACGTTCGAGACACGCAACACATGTAAGTCTTAGTGATATTCGATGTGGAACAGCTTCACTAAATTCGCAGTGCGTGGGATGTACTTAGGAGAGCTCATTCTCTTTTCTTCTCTTCCGATTCTTCAAACCTTTGCACTTACAAAGTCTAAAATCTCACCAAAGTCGACATTTCCAAGGCACTTTTACAAGTCTCCGCAACTGTACAACACTCGAATCGAGATAGTTCCCAATCGCAATCACCACCAAAGGTAGTCAACATGGACATCCGATCAGAGTACTACAAGGCGGAGGGCGAGGCCATTGTCATGAATCGATTCTACGACGTCGTAAGGAAGCACGGCATTGCCTCCAGCTGGGTTGGTGGATATGTCTTAGCTGAAACGTGTCCTCGACGGACGTTGCAAGCACTGGCCGACGACGACTTGTTCACTATTGAAGAGCAGAGGAATTTTGTCTGGCCAGTGGTCAAGCACATGGCTGAGTTGCAAATCTTCGCAAAGAAAGCAGAGGACATCGAGCGGATCCATGTTCATCACACCTTCCACTACATCATCCAGACCATCAAAGAACGTTTTCCAGAATTACGAGCCTACCCCAGCCACGAATCGGTCGGACCAAAGAAGAAGCTGATCTGCTTTGTGGATGGATGGCGTCTTGAAGACGCTGAGGAAGAGATGACAGTAGAACAGCCAAACATCGGCAAGCAACCCAAAGCAAAGGCCTTGTTATCCAAGGGGTTTTCATCGACGGACCAGGCACGAGTTGAAGGCAAGTTGTTCACAAGCAAGAACAGCACTCCACCAGCTCGAACCAACGGCAGTGGTACCTTAGCTCAACCCAAAAAGGAGACCCTGCCTAAACCTGCTGCGCTGTCTAGCAAGCCCGAAACTATGACCGATGCTTTTCTTCCATCTGTCCTTGACCTTCCAACCTCTCCTCTCAAATGCGATACTGTCCTCACGACTGTGAATGCAGATGACGAGTCGATTGCGGAGCTTGTCGATGCCGAAACGGATAGCGCTACCGATCCCTTCACATTCGTAACAAAAGCTTTTGCCAAAATTGCCTCGAAGACGACTATGCCCACGAACGCCGCTGCAACAACTAACGATGATGACGAATACGATGATTGGGTTGAGGTGAAGAAGGATGATTGTCTGGAGATTTGACTGAAGGATTCAGGCTACGCTTGATCGTGTGTTGAGCAGTGCAAGCACACAAAATATTCAAACATTGACTATATGGGGTTAAGCGCCATACCGCCGCAATTGGTATGGTAGATGCTGGGAGAGTCTGATTTTGTTGACGAATTCTGGGTTTCATTGCGATGTGTGGTGGCTTTTTGAAAACGAAAAGCGTGACGAATGTTTGAGATCTTGAATTGAAGCTGGGGGTTACAATGGTAAACATTCATCGACCTGGGTATAGTCTTGCTAAGTCAGTGTTTAAGCTCTGTATTCAAGAGTTCTTGTGGACAACCACGATCTTCACTGGTCTACCAGTAACTGAAGTAGATAAGTCTTCTAGTGGCATGGCTTCCTCATCCTCCCATTCCCATTATGTAGAAGGGATGTTACTCCATCGCAGTGACACAGATCGTCGGCCAATCCACGACGGACTATTACTGTAGAGTATGCTGTGTTGTGAAAGCTCTACTACAAGACATCGCAGATTTTTTAACTTACCGCGTTCCTCTCAACATACAGCACCATCTTACACTCGATGTATCTGGACGTAGTCAGCTCGCATTCTCGAAGCCATTCCGATGGCAAGATGACAAGGACCCAAGGAGTGCATTCGTGCATCTATAGACTCCACCAGCCAACCAATTTGCTCTTAAATCAAACATGTAGAGGTGGGTGGGATGTAAATATAGACATGTGTAAAGGATACAAACGAGTAAGAACGTAATTTTGAAAGAAGAGAACATTGCTCATAAATTTCATATTGCTATCTTCTGCTTCTCGCTGAACTATACGCTCTGAAAGTCGCTAAAATGCTGGAATATACATAAAGGTCTTCTGTGGTCCATATACATACCACGATCATGTAAGTACTGTACTAGTAGTATGTGTGGAAGCAGTCGCGAAGTTAGGCAGGACCAGTAAAGGCTTAGGACTCTCCTACCACTTCGACAGCAGTCTGTGCTGTCGGAATGCCAATTACTGCAATACCTCGTGGAATTTGAAGCTCATTGATGGAGAAGCAAGCGAATACGGTCAACTTCTGTAAAGCGGGACAGCTCTTGAAGATGCCACTCATCACCACATCGTCCACATGAGTGACGAATGACAGGTCGATGTCTTGCAGAGCTGGGTAAATCTTGACGCCGTCAAAGACTTCGATTAGTGCTTCATGGCTGATGTGTCGATTTGAATGAAGATCAAGACGTTCCAGATTCGAGCCTGAGTGTTGGAAAAGACCTTTGAATGCATTCGAGCCGAATCCAACTGCATCTGGATTCCCGGCTTCTTCCTCTCCAGGACCGATATCAGGGTCAGTGTCTCGGTTGCAGCTAAGATCGACGAACGGTATTGGCGGGTTCGACCAATCTTCCCAGAAGAGGTTGGCGAACATTGCATCAGTGAAAGATGCACCACCGGTCAAGCGGAGTTTCTTCAATCGGGTACAGTGCTGCTTGATAGCCGCAAGTACAGTATCGTCGGCGTAGAAATAGTCTTCGAGAGATAGTGTTTTAAGATTCGGACCCAGGTTCGAAATTAGGTTGACCAGTACCTCAGATCCTGAGTCTTGAGCAACAGATAGTGACAAGTGCTCGATTGTGGTCATGGTTGATATGCTGTTAATAGAGGCTTCAGTCATATGAGGACAGGAACGCATCTTGAGCCGTCGAAGAGTAGTGCACTTTGCCGCCATAATCTCCACTGTTGAATCTTTCATGGCATCGTTCAGCTCTGACAACTTTAAGGTCTCTAGTTGAGAGCCCATCTGTTGGAAAAGATCTATCCATGCTGGGTCTGAGATGAGGTTTGTAGCACCTAGTTGCAGGTGTTTAATCTTGTGGTTCTTTTCGAGCATATAGTGGAGAGAGTCGTCCTTAAGTTGGCCAGCAAATCTCAGATTGACGGTCTCGAGATCAGGCATGAAGGCGAAGATCTTCTGGAAATCCTCACTCTCGAGCTTGGCACAGTCGTAGACATTGATGCGATCGATTCCTGGTTGGAGGAAAAGTTGTAAAGTTCGAGGGGTAAGGACTCGCTTCTTGGACAGAATCTGGCTTAGACGGTCGAGCAGTTTCTGTGGCAGCTCACCAAAGTCTTCGACGTCGTTCACTACGTCTGCTACCTTTCTCACACAATGCTCAACCAACGACTTGGCCCCAGGCTTGACGTCGCCCATCATACGATCGCTTTCTGTCTGTCTTTTCCGAGCCTTGGGGGTTGCTTTTTTCTTCTTTGCAGCATGATCAGCCTTCTTCTTCTCATCTTTAATCTCTTTCCCACACTTTGTACAAAGAAAGCCACCATCAGGACCGGCTACCGTGTAAGGTGTGACGGTAAATCTCTTCTCACAGACATCGCAGTTGGCAAACTGGCCTGGCTTGGGAGGTGCTTTTGGCTTGTTCATCATGTCTTGAACAAGAGCATCGTCGTTAGAGCTCTCGTCAGGGTTGTCCCTGTGATGTTCAAATTTCCTCTTCTTGAACTCTTTGCTTGCCTTGATCTTGGCTATGGCTTTCTCTTCTTTCCGCTTCCGCTTTTTACGTTCCGCAGCATCTTCCTCGTCGCTAGAGTCCGGCTTGTTCTCCTCGGCGGCAGCTGCAGCGGCGGCTTGAGCAGCTTGTTGTTCAGCATCTCTCACTCTCTGCTGGTAGTCGAGGTTAATCTGTTGAGCCGAGATGTTGTGTGATGCAAGGAAGTCGGTCAGGGCAGACTGTGGCCCTCTAATGGCATTGCCATTACTTCTGCGCCGACTCCTGTCCATTGTCAGCTACGTTCGGGTCTGTGACGGAAGCACGACTTACATATCGAAGGCTGTGAGTCGTAAGTACTGGTGCTAAAGCCCTGCTTGCCGTGCTGAACGCTGTTTGCACGACAGTGAAGGGTAGTGAGTAAGTGGGGGGTCTGCAGGCTGGAACAATTCTTGAAACAACAAACACAATGCGGCAGAAACTACTTTGTGTATTATTGAATTGTCTCCTGCTACCAGCCTAACAAATTCACCTTTTGGCTACAAACATATTGTGATCAGCAAACATCGATCTCGTACCAGATCTGGTGGCAAAAGACGTGCCCCTTGAACCACAAATTCAGGCAAGAACGACCTATCGATAAGGAGACGAGTGAGGGAGGCAATAGTGTTCATTGGTTGACACGCATCGTTCAAACGCGCCTGCAGCACTTTAGACCGCGTTTAGCGCGTGCCTGCCTGACCCACTTGTTCAAGAAGTTCCTCTTTCCTGCAAGGCACAAGAAGCATATTTCGAATTCCCTACCTTCTGCCTACTGCCTCTTCCTAATCGTGCCGTCCAATATGGCTTCTCGAGGCAGACGGTCGTTGAGGACTTTGTCCACACCCTCTAATGGCAAGTAACTCGCACTGCTCGTGCTATCAGCCGCTGATGACATTCCAGTTGCCACCTCTAACCCCTCCCCTGCACCCCGAAGTCGAGGACGACCACGAAAATCGATGGTCAAACTTGAGCCAGATATGCCGACCCCGGACTCGCCTGAGTTGGAAACTCTGACCTTCGAGCCACCTGGAATCAAAGCAACCTTTCAAGGAATCGTTGTTCCAAGTAGGACCGTGGTCAAGAATGAAATCAACACAAGTACATCGACCTCCTTAGTAGACTCGGCAGAAGTTAGTGACTACGAGACACCCGAGACAAGTGAGGCCGCCACACCTGCTGAGATCAAGCTTGATTACAAGGCCACCAGGATCAGTGCAACTGATAGAGTGAAGGAATTGCAGAGATCCAAGAAGCGAGGTCGACCCTCAAGACCAATAAACATCAGTGACTCGGAGGACTTGGACTTGCGTCTCGACGATGCAAAATTCGCTGCTCAGATACAGGCGGAAGAGTGGGATCTATCAGACGAAGCACCACCCACAAAGCGTCTCAAGCCTGGTCGCAGGTCAATGCAGGAGCTTGACGAATCTGACACGACTGAGAGCGAGTACGATTTCATGCCGTCGAAGCTCAAGTCACGCAAGCACAAGGGTAAGGCCAAGGCCAAGGCAATACAAATCGACAGCGACGATAACGTGCCCTTGCTCCATCACCGCTCAAAACCCAAAGCTCTTCCATCATCAGCTCCTCCACGTACGTTCCTTGTCGATAGCGACGGCTCTGAACTTAGTGATCCCGAGGATGTTTCTGATTTTGATGACGATGTCACCTCTACTATTGCTGATACTAGTGATAACAGCATTGAAGATGTCGCCGTTGTCCCTCAGTCTCAATCCTTCCGCGCAGGTGAGAGCTGGCAGGAACGAAGAGCCAGACTATACGACGAAAAGCGTCTGAAGCGAGCGAAAAGAGAGAGAACTCGACTCGAAACTCAGCATCCCGAAATCAAGACCATGTGGAAAGACCTCGAGAATGATCCTCCAATAACACCTGTTACAGCTGAGCAACCCATTCATATCAACAGAAAGCTGAAGCCTTTCCAATTGCAAGGGCTCGATTGGATGCAGAAACAGGAGCAGACTCATTACAAAGGTGGCCTGCTTGGTGACGAGATGGGTATGGGCAAGACCATTCAAGCCTGCTCTCTCATCATGTCAGACTTTCCTGCTAAGCAGCCTACACTGGTCGTTGTTCCACCTGTCGCCCTCATGCAGTGGCAATCAGAAATCACTGATTACACTAGTGGTGCTCTCAATGTTCTGGTTTACCATATCTCTGCTAATCCAAAGTGCAAGCTTCTGTCCAAGAAGGATTTGCAAAAGTACAATGTCATAATGATCTCTTACTCAGGCCTCGAGTCCATCTATCGAAAAGAAAACAAAGGCTGGGCGCGTGGTAGCGGCATCGTCAAAGAGGACAGCATCATTCATGCCATCAAGTATCATCGAGTCATCCTTGACGAGGCTCACAGCATTAAGCAGAGAACAGCCGGTGTTGCCAAAGCTTGTTTCGCTCTCAAAGCCAACTACAAATGGTGTCTGTCTGGCACGCCTGTCCAAAACAGAATCGGCGAATTCTTCTCACTGCTCCGCTTCTTGAACGTCCGACCGTTTGCATGCTACTTCTGCAAGCAATGTCCATGTGCTGAGTTGCATTGGGAACAAGATCAGCAGAAGGTCTGCGTCAAGTGCAAGCACAGCGGCTTTAACCATGTCTCTGTGTTCAACCAGGAAATCCTCAACCCTATCACTGGAGGTGCTGATGATGAGATTCGCCAGGCAGGATTTCACAAGCTACGCCTGATTACAGATCGCATCATGCTTCGACGACTCAAGCGTGATCATACTTCCTCCATGGAGCTACCACCCAAAGAAGTTATCATTCACAACGAGTTCTTTGGTGAAGTCGAACGAGACTTCTCCACGTCCATCATGTCCAACTCGGCCCGCAAATTCGATACCTATGTCGCACAAGGTGTTATGCTCAACAACTACGCCAACATCTTCGGCTTGATCATGCAAATGAGACAGGTCGCGGATCATCCTGACTTGCTTCTTCGACGACATGCTGAGGGAGGTCAGAACATTCTGGTATGCTGCATCTGTGATGAGCCAGCAGAAGAGGCTATCAGATCGAAATGTCGACATGAATTTTGTCGTCAATGTGCAAAGACATACATCCAGTCCTTCCAGGACGCCGACGCTGATTGTCCCACTTGTCACATTCCACTAGCCATTGATTGGGAGCAACCAGACATTGAACAGGACGAGGAGAACGTCAAGAAGAACAGTATTATCAACCGAATCAAGATGGAGAATTGGACCAGCAGTACCAAGATCGAGATGCTCGTCTATGATCTTTACAAACTCCGAAGCAAGAAACAAACCCACAAGAGTATCGTCTTCTCTCAGTTCACCTCTATGCTGCAGCTCGTCCAGTGGAGACTACAGAAGTCCGGCTTCTCTACTGTTCTTCTCGACGGCAGTATGACCCCAGCCCAACGACAAAAAAGCATCGAACACTTCATGACCAATGTCGACGTTGAAGTCTTCTTGGTGTCTCTCAAAGCTGGTGGTGTAGCTCTCAATCTCACTGAAGCCTCCCGGGTATTCATCATTGATCCTTGGTGGAATCCAGCTGCAGAGTGGCAGTCGGCTGACAGATGTCACAGAATTGGTCAACGACGACCTTGTGTGATTACGAGACTTTGCATCGAGGACTCGGTGGAGAGCCGTATCGTGCTTTTGCAGGAAAAGAAAGCCAACCTCATCAACGGCACCATTAATAACGACAAGGTCGCTATGGAGAAGTTGACACCTGAAGATATGCAATTCTTGTTCCGTGGTTCTTGAGCTAGTCAGAGGAACCCTGATCATTGGGCTTGCTCACAGTACGAATTCCCATGATGCAACAAAGATCAAACTCGAAACAATATGGCTAGGCATGTACCCTCAGCCTCGTGTTGCATGCTACCACTACTTGACAGCGGAACTATCAATAATGACAATACTGGCTTTCCTGATCATCTCTTAGTATGTGGTATCGTGGAGTATTACAATATCATGGAGTATTACAATATCATGGATTGTGATGACAGTTGTATGAATTTTCAATGGAGCAAACACGACCGTTATGGAGTTACGATAGAAGCGATTAAAGCAAGCGAATATGATAATTAAGCTGTACTACAACATGATAAACTGAACACTTGATTTGATATCTCCATTTGTCCACTTTTGCGCCGGAAACTAATAACGACGTGGGTAGGCTTCTTGCACGGTTTCTAGCGTGCAAAACGATATGAATATGCTTGTATTGTTCTATTGAGCTGCTGGTGCTGCACTTCCTTGGGATCCGGCACTCTGGTTTCTTCATGCGTCTCTCCGTCTGTTTTCTGGCCATGGCTCCAGATAGCTTTTTCCGGAACTCGAACATTGCACCGCCAGAGGTCAGTAGAAGTTCCCCCTACCAACTTGCATCAGCGAGAACCTTCCTACGATACTTGTAACTGCTCGCGAACCGCCTGGTCTCGCACAAAACCATCTCTTCGATCAACAGCCTTTTCATCACTCGCAACTCGCATCCTGCCCATCCGCAATATCCGAATCATAATCATGCATATCCTCAATCAACGTATCAATCTCCCCAATGAAAGCCCTAAATATCCTGGGTCGTGTGTTCATGAACGTCTCGACATCTCTGCTATGTCCGGCCTCAACCATCTGAGCATCGTTTTGATTCGGCCAGCGAAAGTCTGTGATGCGATTGTTGGTGCGTAGATGTGTAGAAGGGTGTTTCTGAGGAGTGTTAAGGAGAGGAGGGAGGCGAGGAGGAGAGTTTGGTTAACGGGTGGTGTTGTTGGTGGTGGTAGTGGGGAGAAGGATTGAGGTGTCATTGTTGTTGTTGCGGAGTGAGTGTCTTGGTGAGTGGTAAGGTTGGTTGATCTGGAGATTCTGGAGAGGTACGTACCGTGCAGTAGGAGCTGTGAACTTGGTTGGTTTAGGAGTAATTGAAAAGAGGAAGGGGTGTTTATAGAATGCTGGGACAGTAAACGTCAAGCCATTTTTAGAGATCGATCTGGTCGGCACCAATGCCTTCTGTGAATGAGCAATGCTCAAAGTGTGCAGTCAATACTATGGTTTAGCCAAAACGTTCTAGGTCCATCGTGTAGTGCGGAAGAAATTGAAGCCATCTCGTCTCTGTGAACTGCTATTGCAGCCTTCACCTACGGATTGCGAGGAATCGTAGTCAGTAGAAGATGGACGGGAAGGATCCGTGCCTGGGTCAATGACCTGTTTGTCAACGGATGTCGGCAGGGAGGTCAATAAGAGATACAATTTCAGTACGGCTTCACTCGCGTGCAATGTAGAGTCTGGCATCTTCTCCTGCATTGTGCAGTCACCGAAGACCGCGATAGAAGCCGCATTGTTGACAAGCTGTCAGCTTCGGAGTAGGCCTTTGTCCTGCAGCTGTTCCGGGCATGTTGTCATATAAAGGACAATAGTCTGGTAAATTGTGCATGTGTGAGAGATAGGTGCTCGAGACGATCACTGTGTCGCAGTTGAAAAGGCCAAATTCGTGCATAACTTGAGGTGGGCATGGTAGTATCATTCTTTGCCAGTGGGGGGGAAGATGCAATTCTCGTCAGTGCTTCATGATGGCGCTTAGCTCACAAAATCTCACAACAGCAGTAATGAGCACTACTACCAGGGCTCCGGCAAGACAAAACGGTATAAAATATGGGGTTGCGGAAATATTTATGCCAAGCATGCTCATAGAATCTCCCTGGCTGTCGTACAATGGGCTCCTTCAACCATTATTTGTGACGAGATGGGCACCTTATTCGAAGACCGTGTTCTTTATCCATGGAAAGAGCTGGTAATAATGTTTGTTGGTCACTCATACGTTTTCGCTCGCTATAGTCATATCAGACCTATACGATCCAATCGTGGATCAATTGGTGAAACTAATGATACAAACGGCATTCATGCCATGCAATAAACTCTCTCTTACAGAAATCTTACTCTGCTCTTCTTTTGTGCCAGCTTGTCTTCGCTCTTCCGAGTCCCATCTCTTGTGCTTCAGCATCAAATACATCAAAGTGTGAATCGTGCCTGCTGTACCGCATCATTCCATTCTGATTGGAGACATACTTCCAAGCTCGGGCAATTTTCGGGCCTGTTTCCTGTCATCCGACTCTTGTTCAGGTGTCTTGACAATTAACCTGGGCACTGCTGGAGCAGTTTGTGCATGGCCGTGACTCGGTATCCTTGTGCGCTCCTGACCGGACGCCGATAGACTCCTTTGTTTTGGTTTCAGAGGCACGGGCTGTGGTGGTGGCATCTGCGTTTGTGGAAGCTGATTCTGAGGCCGTTGGATCACGGATGGTGATGTCCCACGAGCATTTCCATACGCACTGTCAGGCTTCCGGATTGGTCCATCTCTTGTGGCTGGCAAATTTGTGCTGCTGCCACTCCTAGAACTCATAGCCCGGTCATCCACCATTCTCGGTTCATCATGCTGCTTTATAGAACCCTCGCGATCGTGTCTTAGTTCCTCGGCTAGATAATCCTTTTCGGTCCAGCATCCTTGCTGCCAACACTCCTTCCAATCAATGACCAAGAACTGAAAGCAGAATGCATCAATCTTTAAACAGGGTTGAAAGCATATGCATAAATTGCGATAATCCATCTTATTCTGGTCGGCATAGCTGTGCAATAAGCTCAAATGACATGTGATGGCGAAGAGTAAATAGTAATTAAATGGTGGTAGCTTAGAAAGTTCATCCTTCAACAATTGTGGTGTTTGCTGTGCGCCATGGCACTCTCTCGATATTCGTGCTTGAGTGGCCTTGGGGAACAGTTCGTCGGGCAAGTCACGTAACCAGGCCTTGAACATAGAGGCGATTGTGTTGACATCGTACAGCTCCGGCTCATCGAACAGATTTATATCACGTTCGGTATCGAAGCGGCGTTGCCAGAATTTGACGTCTCGACCACTGCCTGGAACACGATATAGACCTTCTTGCTCACACTGCATGTTGAGATAATCTATACATCTCCACGGCAACGCAGGCATCCAGTACTCAGTTTTATCGTTGGACTGATCGAGCCGTTTGGCTATCCTGGTCTTCCGTGTCTGCTTTACCAACGGCAGATTGATTGTAGTGCATGAATAGTGTTCGTCAGGCACAAGCTCTCTTTCGTTCGTACTGCCACTTCTTGTCATTTTGTTGAAGAGACCTCTTCCGGCTTTGCCTAGTCGATCACCAACCCCACGACCAGTATGCTGGAAAGTAGCAAACAAGCCTTCTCTCTGTTGTGGTGGAGGAGCGGCAGCAGAATGTCCGTTCGGTCTCGGGTCTTCGTTGCCGATTCGGTCGGCAGAGCGATTACGTATTGCAGCTCCTTCAGCTGGGTATACATGATCTCGGAAACCATTCTTGATTGGTGCAGTCTTGAGAGGAGTAGCGTAGTGGTCGCTTTGTTGTTCTGAGGGAGGAGATATCTCGAAATTGAGTTGTGTTGACGGCCTCTGTTTAAGCTTCTTTTCGTCTTCCGGCCTTCCTGACCTGGATCTTGTCAATATGCCACCGAGTTTCGACTTGCTCTTTTGCTTCGACATTGGGCCGTCTGCAGATGCAGGAGGTATTTGGTTGTTGCCGTCGTCTTGTTGCTCGTTAGCCGTCATCAGGCGAGGTAGATCAGGTGTAGATGTTTGTTTCCTCAAAGAGTAGGTTGACCTATCTTTCGAATTTCCTCGACTTCTGCCACTGGATTTTACCGATGTATCTGCTATGCTGCCCTGATCGGACTGCGCTAGCAATTTTTGAGTGGATTTGGAAGCCATGATATTAGAGAAAAAGGATTTCGAAGCGTCTCTAGAGTGCTGCTTTGGCGACACCCTGCCTGATGAAACTGGAGCATCTGGAGAGGTGCCCAGCCTAGGCGAAGCAGGGCCATTTTCTGCCCTTATCTGCATGTCCAGAGTCGTGGTGGTACCATTGAGAGCAGGCGATAGAGGAGGAGAGCGTGGAGATTTAGGAGAATCGGTGGACCGAGCACTGAGAGTGCCAATCTGAGGTGAAGCATTACGAGAGTTAGATAGATTCAGAGGAGGTACATTGATAGCCTTAGGCATATTGAGGCGTGTGCCTTGCCTTGTCGGCCGCTGCTGCAGGTATGCGTGCTGCCGGACTGCCGTGTTTCGATGTCAGATGCCGCCTTTCAGAATGCGGATATTGACTCGATCGACCGGCAGGAAGCCTGATAGTAGCCTCTGTACCACATGCAGTTATCCAGCTACCTCGCTCTTAATAGAAACGTCGACCAAGTCGTTTCAGAATGTTGTTTCCAGTGTTTGTTACGGTACTTCCTGCTCTTTAGATCCCGCGGCTGGTGACGAAGACTCAATTCTGGTTGGACGGCAGTATTGGCATAAGGCGGCAGTGGTAGCAAATCCAAGTTTGTCAAATCAAGCCGACGCTATTGTTTGTGTATATTTTGTAAATTTGAAGTTTGCGGCAAGAACCACGTGGTGGTTAGCCTGCAGCAACGATGCTCACGCTGCAGTGCGAGGCTTGCTACACAGCATGACCTTGTTTGTGGTGCCAACAGAAGACTCGTGGATCGCAAGCACAATTGGTCGTCGCAGGAGGATCTAACAGGAAGGCAGTATTATTCAGACGAAGTCAATTCACCAGAATGCGCACAAGGTGCAGACGGCGCAAGGTTCACTCTGGGGTTGCAGTAGCAGACGCAGGAAACACGCTGCACTTGACGCTGTTCCGATTGCCGAAATGACTTGCTGCAGCTGTGCTCGACCTTGTCGCAGTCGTACTAATGTCGTCAATATAGCCTGATAGTTCCGGTGTTGCGGTCTGAGCGGTGGAAATGTAGTCGCACCCTGAAACAGTTCATAGACAATGCTGATTATGCTGGTGAGTGGATGTTTAGGCTTTCGCCTATGCTTAGAAGTGGTGTCTGGGAAAGGTGGACACGCCACTGTTTCGTGCGGGCGGCCGCTAGCCAAAAACAAGCCTGGGGCTCCCAAGGCGTGAGCTGGACTCTGTTGTGAATGGTTGCTTTCTCAGCTGGTGCAGAATTCTTGAGCCGATAAAGCACCTGCAACCGTCGAAGCAGAAGATAACCTCCTACAAGGCATGTGCCAAATCACTTCGACCTAGACTTGATTGCAATTCGTCTTGCGTTTCCAGTACCGTCTGAAAATCCGTTCGTGCAGTTATCTCACGGGAAACGGCCTGCATGCACTGGCATCAATGATGATTACGTACATGAATTTTACAAGACCAGGGGTTACCAGGAACGAGGTAATTACACTAAAACGACCGCAATAGGCATAGCTCTTGGCAAATGCACAACATCGCCGTCCACGCTAAACCTGGATCTCGTCCTCAGGACAAAAGCATATCTTTACTTTTCCGCTGCACAATCTTCAGCGTACAGGCCGTTTGTGCCCTTCTGTTGACAACTGCCCTCTCTAGAACAAACTCACATCGTGGCTGGCAAACGGCACGCCTTATGTCTCTTGTCTCAGGTCCAGGTCGTGGAGGTCAAAAGCTAACTGACCTACCTGGTGAGCTTACACTGGCTATTGACCAACACGTAAAGTACATACAACAGCTTGATACTGTGCGTGATTCGAGGTAAGGATGCTTTATGGTCGTTGATTACTTGACAGCGCAAAGATGAGATTATGTACTGGATCACCGAACATCTGCGGCTCAATGGCGTGTATTGGGGCTTAACAGCGTTGCATCTTTTGGGTCATCCTGAAGCACTTCCACGTGACGAGACAATCAGGTTCGTGTTGGGTTGCCAGAATGTAGATGGCGCGTTTGGTGCTGCTCCTGGTCATGATTCTCACATGCTATACACATTGAGCGCCGTTCAGATATTAGCAACTATCGATGCACTGCCTGCTCTTGAGAAGTCGAAGCATGGCGGTAAAGAGAAGATAGCTGACTGTGAGTGAGCAACTGATGCTACGAGGAGCGATTAACACATCTCAGGGATTGCGGCACGTCAAGATCGTACATCTGGCACGTTTGCTGGTGATGAATGGGGTGAGCAGGATTCTCGCTTCCTATTTTGTGGGTTGATGGCATTGGCTATCCTCGATATGATGCACAAAGTTGATGTTGAGAAGGCAGTCTCTTTCGTAAAGTCATGTCAGAACCCAGACGGTTCCTACGGGCGAGTCCCTGGCGCGGAATCTCATGCTGGCCAAGTATATACGTGTGTCGGTGCTCTTGCACTTACCAAGAGACTTGATCTGGCTGATCTTGATCGGCTGGGAGCATGGTTAAGTGAGAGGCAGCTTCCGAATGGTGGTCTAAATGGCAGGCCGGAGAAGTTAGAGGATGTCTGCTATTCGTGGTGGGTGCTTAGTAGTCTCGCCATGATTGGGAAGCTACACTGGATCGATGAGGCAAAGCTGACCAACTTCATCTTGCGTTGTCAGGTTCGTTACAAGTCTGTATCTTGGATTAAGCTGATATGGTACACAGGATACTGAGCATGGCGGCATATCAGACAGACCTGGTGATATGGTCGATGTCTTCCATACAGTATTCGGTGTTGCAGGTTTGAGCTTGCTGGGGTATCCTGGACTCCAAGCAGTAAATCCCATATAGTAGGTCTACTTGCTGTGCTACCAAGGTCGAGCTAATACTTGCAGCTGCATGCCAGAAGAGGTGATTGAGAGATTGCCTTACAACAGAAAGTGACCTCTTGTCATCTAATAACCCTCTTGAGCTTACAATGACACTTGGGATACAAGACGAGAGAAGAGCAAAAGCATCATGTCTATGGTCCGCTTCAGTCACACCACATGGCCACAACCTCGTGGCCGTATAGGCATGTTGCAAAATACCTCGAGGGGTGCCAATCTGATGTTGAGCATGGTCAGACAGTGCCTAAGGCTCTCAAGTCGACGGTAGTGTGGAAGGCGCATCACGACCTCAAGTCAATTCGCTATGTCGTCAGCTCACCCGCGTACTTTCCACGACTTGATTTTGTTCTTTGAGACTTTTAGTACCACGACTTTTATTTCATCGTCCCTTCCTTGCTATGCAGCACGTCTACTCTGCAATTCCGAGTTCTGTTCTTCTTTCCACTGCGTCTTCCTTGCGACCTGTGCATTGGTGAGGAGGTGCTTCCAATGTTCCAACCTTTGCTTTCCATTCTGACAACAACCTGAGCTCCTCATAGCTGCTGCCTGTCCTTGTTGCTTCCCCCCCACCATGCCTTCTGATCTTCTCACATGCACCATCTGTGCCAAAAGTCAACGATTCAGCGATGTTTCTCACCTTTTAACCCATATCGGATCCAAAGGTCATCTGGCCAATTTGCACTCTTTGCAAGTTCTAAGCCACCAAGAACGAGATGCTGGTCTCAAGTTGTCAATCTACAATGCATGGTTCCAAGAGCATGGAATGGCAAGTCTGCTCTCTGAACGCATGCAACAGAAAGAGGAGAAAAAGGCTACAAAGAAGGCAGTCCAGCAAGCTCGGCTGAGCTCCACTCCAGGCTCGAATGCTATGAACCCACAGAAATCACGAAAGTCACGAAAGACGTTCAAGGCACCAATTGCTGTTGCAGCATACGAGCTTCAGCCACTGACGATCAAGCGGAGCGAGTCGGAAGTTGAACTCAACAGTGCTAGCTTCACTACCCCGAGGTATGCACTCAACTTCACTTTCACCCGTCACTTCAAGCTGACACTTGCAGGCAAAGCAGCTATCCCGCTCTTGAATCGAGCCCTCCTAAACGTGAATCTGATGCATTCGAGGTGAACGAGGATGCCTTGCCTACTCTCAGTGACGAGAACCTCTCTCCAAGCAAATACTCTCCTGGTGCGCCACAACTTAAGGGTGAAAAATATCCGGGCATGCACTTATTTGATGCAGCACCAGAGGCACAGCGGCGAAAGAGGAATCAGAAGAAGGATAGCTCCGTCTTGAGGCAGCTTGAACACAACGCTTCTCTCGTCGTGCCTACCGAAGTGGTGCACTCTTCTGCCGGCTTGGGATATGTCTTGAAGCGCCGCTCAATGGACGATCTGGAAAACGACAGTCCTGTAGAAGGTGAAGAGCCGTTGCCAACCCCTGCTGCTAGAAAGAAGAGAGTCACACGTGCTCCATGGATCAAGGAAGAAACCAAACAAGATGAGAAGAAGAAGAAGAAGCCAAAGAGACGAGGACGTCCTCGAAAACAGCTTGAAACGCCTACCCAAGATACAAGCTCTGCCGTTGAAGACGATGCTCAGCTAACGTCTCATTACTCACCTACTGTGGACGAAGATCGTGACTTCAAGCCAACTGTACGAAATGCTGGCAGAAAGAAGAGAAAGAATGCCTTCATTGTCTACCAGGACTTATCACCCTCCTTTGGTGTTGACGGCTCGTCAGAGATGATGCCCGCTTACGTCGACGCTGATATCGGTCAAACACAATTGATGTATCCTCCTCCGGCTTGGCAGAAACAGCAGATTGACCTATACGATAGCTTCAAGCTAGTCAGTGACCGATACACAACCTACGCCAATTCGGCTGATGCTAGTCGAGACAAAGAGAACATCAACCCATTACTGACCAACATCACTGGTTTTCACCAAGAGCAGAGCATCAACCCCCTAGCCGTTCACAGCGTCAACCACAAGGACGGACCGAACTCCTCAATTTTTGGTGGCCGGATAGATCATCACAGAACACATGGGTCAATGCTTAGCCACGATTACCCACCAGCACCTTTGGGTGTACAACATACATTTGAGGTGTCGGCTGGTCCATTTGCTGGCAACGATGCATTCATGTCAACAAGAAACCCTTTGATGGCAGCCCTTGAAAAGTTCAATACACCTACAAAGCACGAAGCCTACGGCTACGACGGTTTCCAGAACGATCTGACTCCACGTTATCGACAACCACTTTTTGCACCCTAGGTTGATAGGCTGTCAGTTTCAGCTGAGATGATATTTCTATACGATGAACGATGCAAGCATTTAGTGGTTAGGGTTAGCAATACTCACTCGTTTGTGTCTCCGGAAGATGATGAAAATACCACGATATGATTTGTGTACGAGTATATGTGGTGAAAGATGCAGCAGTGAAGCTGATGGTCAGAATAATAGATGTTCACTGTACTAATCAAGCATCAGTACAGATAGATAGATGTTTGAGATTGCAGCATGTACTTGTTCAGGTCTGCAGTATTTACAGAATACAACCTCTGAGGTCAGAGAAGATGGTTCCTGGATCTTACGTGAACAATATCTCTTACTGAAAGAATGAGAGTATCCAAGCGGTGTGTGTTCGTATCTAATCCCTTCGTTCCTGCCTATTACAAGGACTAGTGAATGTTAATCTGTGCCTTCTTCACGCGTAGCGTGTCGCGGGTCGAACAAGCGCGTCAGTTTCGCGATATTCAGTTCAAATCAGCAATTCTAGATTGTACACGATCCTCAAAGCCAGAAATGAGTTCTAAAAAGCAGCAGTCGATATCTGCGTTCTTCAATAAGCCCAAAACTCTGGTGGCAGAATCTGATACATTACGTAACGATGAAATTGAGGTGCCAGATGCAAAGAGACGAAAGACCAGTGCTGATACCAGGATTTCTGTATCAGCAGATGATACCCACGACTCGAATCGCGATGACTCTCACTTGAGACCACTATCAGCTAATGGACAAAATACCAGGGTCTTTCCAACTCGCTCTCCCGTGACAGACAGGACGTCGAGATACCTATTTTCACAAACACTTTTACCGGACGACGAGAATACACCTGGGCAACACGATCCGAAGAAAGCAGATCTCCATCGTCGTTTTGTAAAAAAGCTTGGGAATCCAGACAGCATCAATGATATCAAGCGAAGGAATAGAGCGTTGTTCGTGGAGGACAACGATGAGCTCGATGGGGAGGCTGACGAGGATGAAGAAGCAACGCCGGAACCTGCAAAGCCGACTGCTAAGAGGAAGGGAGCCAAGACTGGAAAGCTGACACCCATGGAAAAGCAAGTCATTGAGATCAAGCAGGCTCATCCAGACACGCTGCTAGTGGTGGAGGTTGGCTACAAGTTCCGCTTCTTCGGAGAGGATGCAAGAATGGCTGCTAAGGAGCTCGGGATTGTATGCATACCTGGTAAGATGCGATTTGACGATCACCCGTCTGAATCACACCTAGACAGGTTTGCTTCAGCCAGCATTCCTGTTCATAGGCTGCATGTCCATGTTAAGCGGCTTGTCCAGGCCGGCCACAAAGTCGGTGTGGTCAGACAGCTTGAGACTGCCGCACTGAAGGCTGTTGGTGACAACAGAAATACTCCATTCACAAGGAAGCTGACCAATCTGTATACCAAAGGCACATATATCGATGACATAGAAGTTCTCGAGGAGGAGAGTACCAATGCAGCAGCTAATCCGGCTCGCTCTACTGGCTTCTTACTATGCTTGACTGAAACCAATGCCAAAGGCTACGGCAATGATGAGAAGGTGCATCTTGGAATGGTTGCAGTTCAGCCGGCAACCGGTGATATCGTCTATGACGATTTCGAGGACGGCTTTATGCGAAGTGAGATTGAAACCCGACTTCTTCACCTAGCACCTTGCGAGTTCCTCATTGTGGGTGATCTGTCGAAAGCGAGTGATAAGCTTGTCATGCATCTATCTGGCAGCAGAGCAAACGTGTTTGGAGATAGGGCTAGAGTAGAACGGCTCAACAAGCACAAAACGATAGCTGCTGAAGCTCACAATCATGTTACGAATCACTATACCGAAAAGATGAGACAATCTTTGCAGGACGAAAAAGCCTCGAAAGTTCTGGATAAGATCCTTGGACTGCCGGAGCATGTCATGATCTGCCTATCGGCTTTGATAACCCAGCTGTCAGACTATGGACTGGCAAACGTGTTTGATCTCACCAAGTACTTCCAGCCATTTTCAGCTCGCTCGCACATGCTGCTGAATGGTAACACTCTCAATAGCCTCGAGATTTACCAGAACCAAACAGACTACACCGTCAAGGGAAGCCTGTTCTGGACGCTTGATCGGACACGAACAAAATTCGGTAGCCGGCTGTTGAGAAAGTGGGTTGGTCGACCTTTACTGGACAAGTTGCTCATTGAAGCACGTCAGAATGCGGTGGAGGAACTTCTTGATCCTGAAAAGGTTGTGCAGGTAGAGAAGTTGAGAAAAGTCCTTATCCGGCTGAAGAATGACCTCGAGAAGAGCCTGCTGAGAATATACTACGGAAAGTGCACTCGACCAGAGCTGTTAAACGTTCTGCAAGCATTTCAATTTCTGGCCAACGAATACTCGCATGCTACTGTTCCCAATGAAACTGGATTTTCTTCCACATTACTATCAGAATCTATTATGAGTCTGCCAACGATTCAGTCCGAGATAACAGCTTATCTCGACCAGATCAACCTTCATGCTGCTAAGTCTGATGACAAATATGCTTTCTTTCAGGAAGATCACGAGACAGAGACCATATCTGAGCACAAATTCGGGATAGCAAGCGTCGAAAACGACCTCGAAGCATTACGGACAGTCGCAGCGGAGAAGCTAGGTCGGAAGCGACCTGTAGACTATGTCACGGTGGCGGGCATTGACTTTCTGGTAGAGGTCGAAAATGCTTCCGCAGCTATCAAGAAAGTTCCAGCGTCGTGGATCAAAGTCAGTGGTACCAAAAAAGTCTCTCGCTTCCATCCACCAGAGGTCGTAAAGCTCGTTCGCGAACGTGATCAACACAAGGAATCTCTTGCAGCAGCATGTGATACAGCGTTCGAAGCTCTCCTAGCAGATATTAGCACGAAGTATTCACAATTCAGAGACGCTATTCTGAGCCTAGCAGCATTAGACTGCCTGATGTCCCTGGCAACCATCGCACAACAGCCAGGCTATACTCGTCCGATGTTCGTCGCTGACACGCAAATCGAGGTCAAAGGCGCCAGACATCCTATGATCGAGCAACTCCTTCTGGACTCGTATGTACCCAACGATGTCTCGCTACGTCAGGATAGCACTCGAGCACTCTTGGTGACTGGACCAAATATGGGCGGCAAATCGTCATATGTACGGTCGGTAGCTCTCATCACTATCATGGCACAAATAGGCTCCTTCGTTCCAGCCGACTCCGCCCAGATTGGTATTGTGGATGCAGTCTTCACTCGCATGGGCGCTTTCGACAACATGATGGCTGGCGAGAGCACGTTCATGGTCGAGCTTTCCGAAACGTCTGACATTCTGAAGTTATCGACCGAAAGAAGCCTGGTCGTACTTGATGAACTTGGTCGGGGCACTAGTACACACGATGGCGTGGCTATCGCTAGTGCTGTGCTGGACTGGCTGGTACGCGAGAAGAAGTGTCTGA
Source organism: Lithohypha guttulata (assembly GCF_036872675.1). Taxonomy (NCBI): domain Eukaryota; kingdom Fungi; phylum Ascomycota; class Eurotiomycetes; order Chaetothyriales; family Trichomeriaceae; genus Lithohypha; species Lithohypha guttulata. The sequence continues at coordinate 1,264,962 of NW_027042753.1, read as the reverse complement.
CGCTGTTCATCACGCACTATCAAGTCCTCGCGCGGATGGCCAATGGTTTTGACAATCAAGAGCTTAGGAACGTGCACATGAAATTCTCCGAAGATGAGGAAGGAGGCGATAACGTGACGTTCCTCTATGAGGTTGGTGAGGGAGTTGCTCACCGAAGCTACGGTCTCAACGTCGCTCGGCTTGCTGGACTAGACACTAGTGTAATTGAGCTTGCCAGAGACAAGAGCTCCGAGCTGGAGGAAGAGATGAGGAAAAAGAGACTGCAAGGACTGGCTAATGGACTAGTGAAGGACGACAGCATGTTCAACATGGAAACTCTGGTAGAGAGGATCGAGACGCTTTGAGAGCAGGACTCCAGTGATACTCTAAGAGAGAGGATCTACGCAGGCATTTGCGTTCTCTGAGCGGGATGAAGGTACTGGTGTGTATAACATAGGATCAGGTACTGTTCGTACTGTAGTGTATAACTTGATCCAGGCATGTTACCTTATCGTTTGTACAAAACCATACTAAATGAGTCTTTACATAGCACAGGTACTTGCTCCTGAGGACTTTCTCTGATCAGTATCTGCACTCTTTTCTGGGCTCGCGGTGCCATAGCATGAAAATCCATTAGAGATGGATAGCTTGATGTTTTAGACTCTAAAAACGTGCGCGATGGTTCAGGTAACCGAGTTGTCTCTCCCAATGGAGAGACCATACTCGTTCCTGTTTGAAAACAACTTTACTGCGGTGTCGGTCCAGACGAGATGTTGACCTGTCGATCGTGAATAAATTTGTGGTAAGTTTTCCGACTACACCACCAGACGCCCGCATTGAATACCAGCCACCGTTGCAAGACCGATGTGCCACTACACGCATATGACATAACGCTTACGATGACAATATCCTGACCATCCACAACCCAGCAGCCTGGAAGACTCACAACTCTCAAGTTCAACAGGCGTCTGTTCACCTGTCATCCTACTCGTCAACTTCGATGTACATCCTCCCTCTCCTCGGCTACCTAGGCCTCGCACTAGGTTTCTCCTTCCTTACACTCTCAATCGCATCAGGCCTCTACTACCTCTCCGAACTCGTCGAAGAACACTCCGTCCTTTCTGCAAAACTGCTCCGACGCCTCATCTACGGCATAATTGCTGTTCAATTCCTGCTCGCAGCAGTGGATAAATTTCCCTGGCACCTGACGGCCCTAGGCATGATAAGCCACGCAGTATACCTGAGCAACCTGCGACATTTCCCTATCGTCAAGTTAACCGATCCACTGTTCTTGCTCAGCTGTGTGCTAGTGCTAGTCAACCACTGGGTCTGGTTCAGGCACTTTAGCAGTCCGACCGCGTTCGCGAATCAGAGCTACAGAGGCAGAGGGAATGATCGGTACAGCTACAGTGGGTATAATTACAATCAGCCAAGTTTCACGGAGATTGCGTCCTATTTTGGGATGTGTGTGTGGTTGGTGCCGTTTGCGCTGTTCGTCAGTTTGAGTGCGGGAGAGAATGTGTTGCCGAGTATGGGGAGTGAGTATGCTACAGGGGAGCATACGAATGTTCCGCAGTTTAAGAGAGGGCATAAGAGGAGGAATACGGGGATAGCTAAGGCGACGATAGGGGGAGTTCAGCAGTGGGTTGGGGAGACGGGTGCGGTTATGGGATTGTGGAAGGCAGATAATGTGAGGAACGTATGAGAGTTCACGAATTGAATTGCTGCTATTTATTCATTCCGCTTGCTCTAAGATGGTGGCTTGTAACCATCCACGTCTGTGCTGTTGGCAATCTTTTCATACTTCTTGTAGTTTTCCCCGTATTGCTCGATCTTGCCCATGATGGCCTTGTAGGCATCACTACCGATCACACTTCTCAACGGTGGATCGTCCATGATTCCGAACTCGTACATGGCCTTTGCACCCTTCTTAGGGTCTCCAGCCTGCGTACCATTACGCTTGGTCATCTGCGTCTTCGCATCGATATGATCGTAGGCGGGATGTCGCTCCGCAAACTGCATGCTGCGTCCAGCCCAATCAGTGCGGAAACCACCAGGCTCAATGCAAGTCAGTTTGATATTCCATTCCGGCTTCAGTTCTTGAGATAGAGCCTCTGTGAATCCTTCGACAGCCCACTTGCTAGCGCAGTAAGTGCTAAAGGTTGGCACACCCCGCTGACCACCAATACTCGTGACTTGCTGGATGCGACCTCCTTGTGGGCTCTGCTTGTCACGCATCGTCTCCAATGCTATTCTTGTCACGTCCAGCAGCCCAAAGAAGTTGATCTCCATTTGCTGTCGGATCTCTTTGTCTTTGTACTCCTCGAAGCAGCCTGAGAGGCCGTATCCTGCATTGTTGCATACCACATCGACGCGGCCGAACTTGTTTAGGGCCTTGTCGAATGCCTCTTGAATTGAGGATTTGTCCGTCACGTCGAGACGGCAGGAGAGGTAGTTCTTGTCGTTGGTTCCTGAGAATTCTAGCTGCTCGGGCTTACGAGCTGTGGCTACACAGTAATCTCCGCGATCGAGGACTTCCTGAACGTAGTCTTTACCGAAGCCGGTCGAGCAGCCGGTGATGAGAAAGACGCGAGGCATGGTGAGCTGTTTTGCTGTGTAGAATTGTCAATTGGAAGGAGAACTTGAAAAGAATAAGATTAACAAATATAGACAGAGCTATTTGTAGGCTATCAGCTTTTTGCAACCCTGACGATACACCGGTACGCCCGGCGCACACTCATCTAGCCGTTGTAACCTTTTTCCCTCGATTGTACCTAGGATGAACTCATTATGCTCCAAATGATGTCCTTCTATGGAACTTTTGACAGTAAGTACAGTAGCGAACATCGCAGTGGAAGGTACAACTCCAATCCAACGAAATAGGGATGATGTCATCGTACAAGGAATGCTTCACGTCCTTGCTGTTCGCCCCGCGTCGAAGCTGATTCGGCCGATTTTGTAGGGGTACTCCAGGGCATCTCTGACGCAAAAGCTCCAGGAAAGCGGCACAGAACAGTACGGTTGAGCAGCAACTTCCCGGCCGACCTGCCAGAAACGTTCTGAGATTCACGTACTCGGAGACAGTCATTCGCGGCAACTACGAAGTTGCGTCGACAATGTGCTGTGGTGAGCGGTGTTGGCGAAGATGTCTTTCGTCCTGAGAAGTAGCCTTTTTTCGGAAGAGAAACAGCTTTCCTTTCTGATCACCTTGACTGGTCCTTGCTAAACGACCAGTATTTGAGTACAAGTGGCAGAAGCTCGGGTCTTGCGATCGGATTGCAGAATTCTCGATCGCGGCGTACTTTGCTGCAGGTCTGGGATGACAAGCGAATCTTGCACTCCCACACATATCGTGGTTCCTGCTGCCACACTCATCTGTCAGGATCGAGGCCCTTGCGCCGTTGCTCGTTACGACAGAGCTAGGTTGAGAGGAACGTTCTTGCTGTTCCAGACCCTTCGTCGATCTGGTTGCACGTGGCAGAGACCTCCTATCGCAACCACCAAATCTTGTTATCAGGCCACAAGAACGTCCGCCGCCGGAGATCCCATCCGCAATTCTATACATCCCTGCTGGTGTTTTGTTGCCTGAAGATCAGAAGATCTAGAGCCAAATATGAATGAAGAACTAAGGTAAGCTGGAACCTGCTAAGCCCAGCGTTGTGGTAAATTTCAGCCATGTGAGTGGTGATTAACGTGGACCGAACCTTCCTCTATTCCCACATTGTTCCTCCTCTATATTTCTTGTTTCTATCGTGGCAAGGGCTCAGATGTTTGGTAATTTGCACCGATCAAAGTCAGGCTATCGCACTCGGTCTCCCGATACTCCTCCATATGAACGGCCACCTAGCAGAACAATTAGGCGAGGCTCAAATAATGATCTGACACGCTATAGACGAAACACAATTCAGGACCGACAAGAGTCGCCGCCTCCGCAACCACTTCAGCAGAGCCTGACTAGCGCATTACTTTCCTCGTCGCCGAATGAGTTCAGAGCAGCGACCCAGCATCCTTTCTTACGTACAGCTGGTGAAGGCAAGGTCACAAAGCACGATCTCTCTCGTTGGCTCTCGCAGGATCGCCTATATGCAGAAACATACATCTCGTTCGTCACTAGCCTGATCGCGAGAGTATCGTTACCTTATGCCCACATCGAAGATAAAGCTGCTTCGTTGAGATGGCGTATAGTCAAACTGCTCACGGAATGCCTTGACAACATTCAACGTGAGTTGACTTTCTTCACAGAGACAGCGAGGAGGTATGACCTACGACTAGACGAGCCCTGGGGAGGATCTGAATCTTTCGGGCCGAACCCAATTACGGAGCAGTATATCAACCTCTTCACAAGTTTCCATTTCGACCCTCAGCAGACTCTGCTCGAAGGTCTTGTCGTGCTGTGGGCAACAGAGAAATGTTACCTCGATGCCTGGACATATGCTTCTATATATCTAGCCCAGGATGTATCGCCGGACGCAGACTCAGACGGTGGTGCCCTACGCAACGAATTCATACCGAACTGGTCCAACAGAGACTTTGAACGTTTCGTGCAGGACATTGCAGACATTACTGATGAGCTAGCTCAGCGAGAAGGCGCACTTCGGAAGGTCGAAGTGTTCAAAGCGTTATGGCTACATGTTTTGGTCATCGAGAAGGGCTTTTGGCCTGACCTTAGCCAATGACCGCAAAAGGGCGAACGAAAAGTTGGGACAGGGATAATTCTCGGTTTTCTTCAACATTTACACATCCTTCTAAGTGATACCACTGTATACACGAGCTCACCTTTGATCGTGCACCCTCAACACGACTCACCTCTTCCGCCCAATTCCAGCTCCAAGCCTATCTCCACCCCTAAGCACTTCCCCCTTCCTCCTCATCACTACTACTAGGGTACTTACTCCCCACATTCCTCCGCTCCTTACTCGCCCTCATCTCCCTCAAAATATCCTCCGCAAAATCCGGCTCCAACTCCTTCGCCGTCTTCCGTCGCCTCTCGCCCTCTCCTATTTTGGGATCATACAGCACGCCCGCGAGCTTCGCCTGCTCGGATTTCGGCGAGGCTTGGCGGACGATTACTTTCTTGGGTTTGGGGTCGGAGACGGCGGGGCGGCGGTCTGAGCAGGAGGTGGACGGTTTGGATGAAGATTTGTTGTTGTTGATGGTGCGCTGGGAGGAGGGGGTGGACTTACTTTTTTGGGATTTGGATCTGGACTCACCTGAGTGGGACATTTTTGCTTGGTGCGTAGTAGATGGATGGATGGGTTGGGTTGTCAAGTTTAGGTTTCAGTTGCTTTGTGTATGAAGATCTGCTTCTTGATTGGGATACTTGTGTGATTTGTGATTTTTTCGATAAATGTAGGAAACGGGGGACTGTGATGGTTTATTTATGTGCTATTTTTGGGAGTGAGAGAGCGCTGGAAGAAAGGCGTAAGTACGTCTTTGTCTCCTGGGTGTGCTGGTACCTAATGTCCTTCGCAAGAGAAAGGCGTTGTTCCAGAGACAATAAGCTGCTTCTTTGTCTTTTGGCACATGGAACCTGAACCGGTTTGCCCTCGTGGACAGATCATGCAAGGCAGCGACAGCAGATTGTTCATATGGAGTAAAAGCAGAAGAAGAAAAATAGCTATCATCACAATCGAACGCCAGTTGTGCGCGTGACTAGCCCAGAGTGAAGGCCGTCATAATTTCCGCATCCTACTGTACATCATCGGCATTACTCAAGTTAACCACATCCTGACAATTCTGGACCTGCACATTCAGCCGCTTCACCTGTTCGACGATCTTCGGCCACGCATCACTTCCAATAACTAGCCTCTCCAACCCACCTTCGCTACCATTGCTGTCTCGCAGTCGTGCAAGAGCCGCTTCCGCCGCACTCCCCTCCGTCCGCATGATCGCATCAAACAGGATTTTCGCTCCTTTACCCGGGTCACCACGTGCAGCATCAGGGACATTCGCAAACTTCATGACCATATTGACACGGGAAGTCGCAGGGTGATCTGGATCGTCGTAAGGGGCCTCCCAGATCTGACTGTTATCCGCACCCGAACCAGCTTGAGTCCGAGGACCAGAAGACATCCCAGCCCGGTCACCACTCGTAGCAAAAGCAGTTCGGAAAGAGCCCAGGTTGACGTTGATCACCCTAACTCCGAAGTAAGCGACCTCACTCGCGAGTACACCGCTCAATGCTTCGAGAGCGTGCTTGCTGGCGTCGTATGCTATCTCACCGGGGTCAGGACATAATCCTTGAGTAGAGGAAATGTTCACGATGACTTTGGGGATAAGGTTCCGTGATGTCCGCATGTTAGGTAGACATGCTTGAACGATCCAGAGGGGAGAATAGAAGTTTATAGTCATGACTTTTTCGATAGTGGATGTTGGAATGGTCTCGACTGGTGCAAAGGCACAGATGGCGGCATTGTTGACGAGGATGTCGATGGAAAGGTTAGGATGGGAGGCCAAGAAGTCGAAGATGAAGGACTTGATCTTTGTGTCGTCTCTCTTTGCTAGATCATGCTGGAGGTGGTGAAGTTGTGGTTGTTCGTCCTTTGTGATTGAAACAATGGCAGACAGTGATTCGTGTGGCTCTGAGTAGCGAGAGAGGGAGACGAGGTTATGGTCTTGTCTCAAGATATGCTGTGCAAGCGCGAGACCAAAGCCGTTTGAGGTGCCTGTGACGAACCAAGTCGGACGTGGAGAGCTCATGTTTGCCAAGATATGAGTGCCGATAGTACTTATGTGGTGCTGGCTATACTGGGCGGTATCCTTCGTAAATAGTACACCTCTGAGTTCTGAGGGAAGGTTCCCCTCTTCTTGCGACTAGATCTGCCAGATATTTATGCATTTTGAGCATGATGCTGGATCAACGGGTTCTGGTGTGACCTGGACGTAGTTAAGGCGGAATTGCATTTTTATCTCCATCAAGCTTTGCCATGAGCTATGATACGGCAACCTGTGGGACGGCATGGACGCGCTGAATGCGTGTGAACTTCAGGCGTAATCATGTTGACTATCATGTCTTCTAGACCGTCAACAATGCTAACCAAAGTGGGCGAAATAGAACAGCTTACTGCCATAGACCATGGAAGAAACATTTGACATTTCACGCTGCCCAGATAGCCGATGTCCGGCCCGTCTATCATTTGTCAATGCAGTAGAAAAGCTGCATCCATGATACAGGCATGCCAGCGTCGATTTGTAGCGCAAGGAAGAAGCACAAGAGGTCTTAAGGTGAAGAATTTGTGAAGCAAAGTGTTCAGCTATTGGAAATATGTAAAGAAGAGCCTCCAAAGTGAGACTGTAACCGAAGCTCAAATGTGTGGTCTTCACCAATAAAGATGTGGTATCATAGTGCGAAGAGTTGCTTCGCGATGAGCATATGTATGCTTGAACGCCTTGACCCCATGCTATGTCGCTTGAAGACTGTTGTCAAATGTAAAATGCAAATACACCATGTCATACATGCGTTCCTGCTGTGTATTGACCGAAAAATAATACCTGTGCTGTGCTTTTTCGAGTGTTTTCTCATTATGCGTCTTTTTGGCCAACAGTCTTGTCACTGCCGTACACACCACTGTGTAGGGCAGCAGCGATGCCCACAGCAATACCAACCATGGCACCTGCAATGACCAGGGCAATCAACAGTTTGACCATGATTCTTTGCTTCTTAGGCAACCTCTGGAGCCAGGTTTGCTTCTTCGGTCGTGTCATGCATTTCTGTCGTCTGTTCCAAAATTTGAACTTGGTGAATTTGTTCTCGGCTTGTCTCTGAGCATTCATTTTCTCTTGACTGACTGAAGGTGTAATACCCCCTAGTTCGAGGTCTCGAACGTCCATCTGAATGACTTGTTTCGGCCGCTGGTCAGTGGAGGGTCGAGGGCTATCGTGGTTGTACATGTAGAAAGGGGAGAACTTTTGTGCATTCTGACATGGATTGTAATCTTGACCTTGTTCTCGCTTGAGGTCGAGAGAATTGTCGGTGGATATATCTTGTGATCGCAGCTGCTCTTCGGAGCTGGAAAAGTGCTGCTGAAAGGCGGGCTCAGGCTTCTGAAGGGTTGCCATGCTGTCAAAGATTGTGCTGTATAAGAGCTAGAAGTGTATAGAGAGTCGAAAGTGATAAGCTGATAGCAGACAGATGTCTGATGACCCTGAGCAAGTCTAGTTGCAAGGTATTGCGTGGCAGGACTGCTATGACTGCATGGTTGGGAATGACGAGGCGAAAATCCCCAGCGTGTGCAAAGGACGTGCACCCGTCCGTGTCACTCGAGCAAGGTGCTCTGCGCGTGATTCGGAGTTTGTCACTCGTGCTTGCCGTGCACGGTCGCTTCCGTGCTGTAAGGAAGGGGTAACGATGAGCCTATGCAAGACGGATTCAATGTATGACAGTGATCTCGAAAGATCAAGATGCTGGTCGGCGATTCGAAGGTCTACTGAAACCGCAAGATGTGAATGAGCAAGTGGTTGAACACAACTGGAGCCACAAGTCCTAGTAGTCTATTGCGGAAATGAGACAGGGCAGGGTATATATCGATAACAGCAAGATAGTCTCATTCACGCTGGGCTCGCTTCTATCAGCCAACTCTCTGTACATGAGCAGCTAGTCTACGTCTCTACCCCTCTATCTGAGCGTTGCGATTGTGAATATGGAAGAATGGTCGGCTGCATGCCCGTCTTTTTGGGCGATGTGACAGTTGATTTCATTCTTAAAGCTGTGTACCTGCATTAGCCACAAAGAATCGCCTTCTCCAACTAGTTCTAGGCCGTCACGGGGAACAGTCTTGAATCTGAATGGTCAAGCACGCTCATTGGTATAGATGATACTCCTCTCGAGCAACTAACTGCTTGTGAGAATCGCTCCGCGCCGTTTACCTCCACCTCCGTCACATTGTTTCTCGTCAGAGCCGTCCACTTGCCAGCAGGCGAGAGTGTTTTCGATATCACATCCATTTGTTCATCTGTCGTCAATTTGACTGGTTACAAAACCTTGTCGACTAACAGTGGTCTGATGTTCAACTCAGATCACGGTCGAGTTAAGAGCGTTGGTGATCGCACACGACGTTTTAGGGAACACAATATCTCATTTTGAATGTACATCTTGCTTTCTGAGCATCGCTTCCTAATTCATAGAAAATGCTTGCTGACTTCAATTATATGCAATTTTCATAAATGCATTCACCAGATCTCCTAATCTCTGAAGAAGTCGTCTCTTACAATATGGCTCTTATCGCACATACCCCTAAAGATGCCTCCCTGCTCAAATAGATTGATCGGCGTGTCCAATTCTGCGATTCGTCCTTGATCCATCACACAAATTCGGTCATAATTGATGATGGTCTTCAAGCGATGCGCAATGCACAGCACCGTCTTCCCAGAAAACCCAAGTCGCATTGTGCGCTGGATCTTCTCGTCGGTTTCAAAATCCACAGACGATGTGGCCTCGTCACAAACAATGATCTGCGCGTTACGCACAAGCGCTCGTGCAAGAGCCATAAGTTGTCGTTGACCAAGGGAGAAGTTGAGACCCTCTTCCTCCACTGGGCTGTCTAGGTGAATGCGTGTCGTCTTTTCGGCTGTAGGCGTCGTTGGTGTCTGAGGAGCTTTTTCATCCACAGGACCTTGTTCATTGCCAACCAAGTCGGCCTTGCGAAGAGCGTCCCACAATGCGAGGTCGGAGTGCTCATTGAATGGATCGAGGTTAGACCGAATTGTTCCTCGGAACAATGTTGGGTCTTGAGGTATAATTGCTAACCTTGATCGCAGGTCCTGCAATCCAATCTCTGCAATGTTGACGTCGTCTATCCTGATCTGACCACCAGAAAGTTCACTGAGTCGGAATAGTGCTGACATAATACTGCTCTTACCAGCACCTGTTCTTCCAACAATACCTACCCGCTCTCCTCCTCGGATCTGGAAACTTAGTCCCTGCAAAACCAAAGGCAGCTCTGGACGGTATCTCATCTCAACATCCTTGAAATCAATTGCACCAGACTGTGGCCAACTGTCTGGAACCTCCTTCAATTTTAATGGTGCTTCTTGCTCCAATTGAGATCCGTAATAATGTAATCGTTCGGTTGCATTCATATTGTTCTCTACCTCTGCCAACTGCCGGACTGTGAACTGAATCATCTGCACAATAGCCAAGATGTAGGAAAGCACGAGACCCGCGATAGCCGGGTTGACGTTAAAGCCACCAGTAACAACTAAGATACCAGTCGTAAGTACCAAGAGATTGCCGATCAGATCGAGTCTTGTCGAGAGCCACCGCTGGTTTGCAAATGTCAAGAAATAAGCCGAGTCCATCTGATCTACCGCATCTCGAATTCGTTCTGTGAAATATTTTTGTAATCCATATGCTCTGATGGATGCAACTCCGGAGACGGACTCCGAGAAGCGTGCAAAAACAACAGACCGCAGAACTGACTCGTGGCGCTTGAGTTCTCGTGCAGAAGCCCGGTAGTAGCTCGATGCGAAGAGGAAGATAACCAGAAGTGGTACCAATGCCACAGCGAAATAGTGATAGAAAGCGATAATCAGCGCAAAGACAGAAATGATCATAGCCAGTGTGAGGAAATACATCCTCATCGCATCCGTCAAACTGTTGTCCATGGAATCGACGTCTTTCGAGAACCGGTTTGTGATTCGACCGAGTGGTGTCGTGTCGAAGAAGAACATAGGTGCGCGGAGAACACTCTCCATCGCTCTTTGCAGCATGACCTTGCTGGAATTCGTGCCACTTGTTGACAAAAGTGTAGCAAAGGTAAACATGAGGATCACTTGGACCACACCCAGCATCGCGTATATGCCAATGTAGAATCCACGGCCAGCATTGAACTTGTTGCTGACCCAGTAACTGAGCCACAAGCTAGTAGCAATATTGGCACCTTGCGAAGCGACAAGAGCGATAAAAATGAACGGCCAGAGGAATCCACGACCAGAAGCACCAATATATGCTCCCCAGACTTCCCAGCTGACAGACTTGGTTGCACGTTCCTCGACTTGCATGAGTGCTTGTGCCTTTTTCTTGCTTTTACCCCTCTTATCTTCCTTGGTAGCCTCAGGAACCTCGATTACTTCCTTCTTTTCTGTCTCGTCTTCTTGTGATGTGCTAGCCATAAGTTTTTGGAAGCTTTCACTGTTGGCCATGAGGTTATCGTATGTGTCGATTGCTTGAATGTGACCTTCCTCCATCCATATGATTCGGTCACATCTGTTGAGAACGTGCAGCTGATGCGTGGCAAGTATACGACATTTGTCCTTCATTATACCACAGATGGCCTCGTCCATGATGTGCCTGCCTACATGAGCATCCACGGCTGAGAGAGGATCGTCCATGAGTACAATGTCAGCATCGAAATAGATCGCACGAGCAATGTTAAGGCGCTGCTTCTGACCTCCTGATAGTGTAATCCCTCGTTCACCGATTTCTGTAAGATCGCCTGCAGGAAGGATAGCAAGATCAGGCCTCAAAGCGCAGGCATCTATTACGTTGTTGTACCACTTCGACTTGTAGGGCTTGCCGAATAGAATATTCTCTTTTAGGGATGCATTCTGGATCCAAGCGTATTGAGGACAGAAAGCTCTCGAACCAGCCATCTTGATTTGACCATCAGTCTTCCTCATATCTCCGGCCAGTGCTGCCAGCAAGCTTGTCTTCCCCGAGCCAACTGTTCCGATGACTGCCAACAGCTCGTTTCGTCCAACATTGAAGCTGATACCAGAAAGTCTGAATGGCTCTACCGCAGTATCATTGCTCAGCGCATCTGAGGACGACGCAGGCGAAAACTCTCGAGAAGGTTGCGGGTTCTTCTTGGCTTCCTTTTTCGCTGCTTTCGCCTCTCTAGCATCTTCTTTAGCCTTTTCCTTCGCGGCTTTCTTTGCCATCTTCATCTGCATTTTGTTAGGTGGACCTTTACCTCCTGGACCATTGCCATCCTGGGTTGCTGTGCGTTCCCAAGTGAAGGAGGCGTCCTCGACCTCGACCGCGTTCTTCGGCATCTCATCGTCCCAGATTATCTCGTCGGTCTGCTCCTCAGATAACAGGAACTCCTGTATTCGGTTGAGGGAAGCGGATGCGTCAGTGGCTTGGCCAATGACTAGTGGCAACAAGTTCAATGGCATTCGTAGAGAGTTGAACAATGCGAGTGAGGAGAAAATCCTGGACGCGGATGACACGTTGTGACCAGTGACCGAGTAGACGATGAAAGCAATCATAGATGCAAAAACAGGCATCGACATCGATAGAGCATTGATTGCGTTCCTGATGGCGAGGAGGGTCTGAATCATCCTGATCTCTCGTCTGCGTATTTCCTTTAGCCTTGCCAAAAAGCTCGATTCCCAACCAAAGAACTTGACGAAGCGTACTGCGCCAAGGATTTCCTGGGTGAGCGTGACTCGCTGATCAGTAACTTTGTTGATGCCTTTCCTGCGGACGAAGAGTGCTTTGATGGCCTTAGTAAGGAGTGGCATCATCAGCGCCAAAAGGGCGTAACCTGCCAACGCGCTGTATCCGATGTTTATGCAAAGGACGACCAGGACGATAGCAATTTGGATTGGCGAAGTCCAGAGGATATGAAATAAGCCGGACACTTGATCAACACGGTATGTATCGACACTCATCAAGTTAACTATCTTTCCATTATTCCAGCCAGTACCATCACCAGATATTCCATGACCTTTGTCAGGTGTAGACTTCGGTCCAGTTTTGGGATGCAATGCACTGGAAATTTTGCGTGCCAGAACTGGTCTGGACCTTTCTTCTGGAGCAGAAGGGACGCCATTCGAAGCATGTTCTTGAGGTAAGGCTCTGCCTCCAGCCTTTGCACGACCAGAGATTATCAAAGTCTTCTCGAAGATAGCATTAATCAGAACTGCTCTTGCTTCACCACCAACCATCATACCTCGATATATGAAATGGTTGGTGGCTGTACTCTGGCAAATTTGCATGAATGTGATACCTAGTGCCAAGCCGATACCACGACCTAAGTCTGGCTCGGGTGTGCCGTTCTGAGTGGCGTTGTAACGTTCGGTCGAGTACTGTATCAGATATCTGGTCGTGAAGGGCGAAAAGACCTGGAATAAGGCAGAGAACAATGCACACATACCTCCGAAAACGAATTCGGGACCTAGTGTATCGTATAGAGCCCACATCAGCGGCCTCTTCTCGTTTCGAGCTGCTCGCCGCTTGAAAGACTCCATCAGTTTTGTGGCCATGACCTCAGAGCTTCTGTTCGGGTTGACTAGCCAGATGTCGTTCAATTCGATTGTTCTCCTATAACCAGCCGTCATCAGGGGATTGACCCATTGAAAAGTCAAAATGCTGAAGAAGCCCGCATTATATTCTCGAGACACTATGCGCTCCTTCGGTATGGGAGGTGGTTTGCCACGTCTCAAAGGATTTATCCTGTGGTGCCATGATTGTTTTTCTGGCTCTTGAGATTTGCTTGCAGTTGTTGTTATTTCTGTTGCCTCCGTCATTTCTGAGGCATGACTGCCTATAGTAGTTGCCGCCGAAGCGACTTTCTCGAGGTCATCGTGAACACTGCTGTGGTCGCTGGCATGCCGACTGACTCTTCTTCTCGGCCTCGGTACCTCTAGGTATTCTGTACTCGCAGGCTCATCGTTCTTCTCCAAATCCTGCTCTTCAACTTCTCCTCCTGTCTGCTCCAAAGCCTCAACGGCATCTCTTTGCGGCGAACGCGACATCTCAAGGCAAACTAGATGTCAGTAGAAAATAGGGATGGTGACGAGTCATGAAAGATTTCCAGCAAACACATAAACATTGCACGATTAGGCAGACAAAGAAGCATTACTAAAGCGAATGGTATGGAGCTCGACCGAGGCGTCAGCACGGCAAAGAGTGGTGAGTATCCTCGTCATGGACATTTTCGCAGGCAAAGGCACTTCGCACTTTAAAGTGTGGATCTCCGACAGAGTAAAATTGATCGGCGCCGAACCGTTCGGGATATTCACGTGAGCGGTTGGTAGAGACAAAATTGACCAGTTGGACATCGTGGCCAAAGCAAGCATGGTTCTTTTGGAGAAAGTGGGCGCAGAAAATGACCAGAAAGAATGTGATGAAGCATCTCGAGCTGCAGTGCGTCGGCAAGCTTGTGGGGAAGGAAGATTGCCGCTTTGCCGCTCATGGCACCCGAAGTCCATGTCTGCTTCTTGCTTCGCCTTCTTGCTTAGTAAAGTGCCTGTAGTCAAGTCGGTCTTGCTTCGTCTCGGCCTCATAGCGACAATAGACAAAATATCAGGCTGTCTTCATACTCGTTTCCAAATGAACTACTTTTGATTTCTAGCGACAATCTGACGGCATAAATTGACGTAAGAATTGAAGCTAAGTTAAAGTTGTTGAGCTTAGCCCTTGCCGGAGATAGGACAATCTCCACCGTCAAACCGACGCAACGTCCGAGCAAGTACAGTGTGGCCAATTACTCATTCCAGTTGGCCGTACTCGAGAATGATTTTTGTACTACGAAAGTATACATGGTTCACGTTTGACATCCTTACTCTCGATACCACTGGAGTATGCAGTATTTCGCAAGTGCAAGGTTGCCATCTAGTGGTCCTTTTCAGCCGAGGACAATCTTCGACTCACCGCTATATCGGAAGGTTCAAGCTGAGACCGATGTGAGGTCGGACCCGAAAGAACGAATGCTTACCAATCTACTAATGCCTGGACTCCCTACTTCTGTATGAAATGCACGGTGATCTGAAATTCGCAATATGCATGGTAAGCCTAAGAGGCGATTAATGCCAGATCATATGGCTTTGATGGTACTTCGATCTGACCTACACTCGCTGCTGAACTCTTGACTACTCGGTAGCGTACGAGAGTCGCTTCACACACCAAATTATTGCTGTCCAGGACGTTGTGCAATCTACCAATGTTGTTCGCTGGTGTATGGATTTACAGGATGGCAGGAAGTTTGTGACTGTTGACGCAGAAGCGTTCTAGCAACTCGATGGTAGATATCGACACCTGTGCCCATATCACGCAGTGCCCAACTTGGCTTGATTTGGTAGTCGTGAGGGACAAGACCTGATGCATGTTGCCAACAACTGACTCTTCCCTGGGCTTTATTTGGCAGCAGACCCCAAGCTTATATTGAACAAGGATACACCTCCTCATTGTGAAGTAATTTGATTTACCTTGACTAAAAGGCGGGCATTGTACTTGTCCTCAAGGTGTAGAACAGCCTTAGTATTGTCCGAGGCGTGAATACTGCAGGTCTATCTCCACCCTGCCATCTTCCTGTCTGACGCTCAAACAAATTCTTCTGTCTCCTCAATGACCTCTTCCACAACCTCCTCGACAGTCTCCTCACCCTCAGTAGCACTTCTCGTCTTTGACAATGCCATCTCCGCCGGATCTGGTAGACCAAGCGCTTCTCTTTCCTCTTTAACATCCTCGAGCTCCGCATTAAGCCAAGCATACCACTCACCGTACAGCCGTCTTCTTTGTTCGACAACAGCCAAGTTAGCACCTTCTTCCATCTCCTTGTCAAGCTCATCGAACTCTCTTGAGTATTCTCGGAGGTTGCGGCGAACTTGTTTTTGCTCTTCCCTGCTGAGTAGCGTTGGCGGTCTTGGTCGCCAGAGGAGCTGCTTGAATTTTTCGATAGGTGACTCCTTGAGCGGTTGACCAGAAAATGACCACATGCGGAATCCGTTTTCCATCTGCAATCAGGTTAGTCTGGCACGATTTGTGCGTTGTTAGTGTAGCGAACTTACCTGATGTGTCCACATACTAGCACTCGTCACGACATATCGACCAGTAGGATCCCATTCGACATCAGTAACGCCGTAGTGCTCCTCGGTGTTCATAAGCATCAAGTTGGCAGAGACCTTGTCGTCATCGACCGTCCGATCACCCTCATAGTCGAGATCGTAGAAGTCCAGATCACAGTGTTGTTGAACAGAGATCGTACCAACTAATACGAATCGACCTTTGGGCGACCAGTAAATGCCGTTGCTATTCTTCTTGTCGAAAGTCTTCACATGTCTGAATGCCCCGGTCACACCAGCTGTCTTTGACTTTTCGGGCGAGAAGAACGACACGGAAGTCTTTGGTAGCACGTTCGAACCAGCTACTGCTTCACCTGCCGTAATGACAACGAAGCGGTCACCTTTTGGCTCCCAGGCGAAATTGATCACAGTGTCTTTTAGTGCATCGACAACCTCGACAGGCACACCTTTCTCCCTTACTCGGAAGATCTCGAGGTTAGTGGCAACGGACTTCTTTGTCTTCGAGTGTCGGTCGACCTTGACGCAAAGGAACTTCGAGTCAGACTGCCAGTGTAGCTTGGCGTCAGTAACATTGAACAGGTTTCGAGTTCGGACGATCTCGCGGCTTGGCACAGACATAAGAGCGACCGAAGCTGGTTTGCTACCCATTTCGGGTGTCCAATAAGCAAGCAGTTGTTCGGGTCGTTTGTCCTGCTTGATGCCCTCACGTTCAGGTGTGGATGGTGCCCATTCGAAGTCCACGATACCGTCGATTTTGATTGACTTTCGCTCCTTGTTGGCATCTCGAATCATGCTCATGGACGGTAGTTCGTAGATTGATAGTGATTCACCTGGTTTCATCCTTGCGACATATTTCTCGTCGGCCGACCACTTGAAAGCAGGCCATTGTACCTTCGCCTTGGGTGGAACAGCGCCGTCTGGACCAGCAGCTGGCGTGAGATCATAGGCTGCAAAGGATCGGACCGGCTTGCCTGTTGTGAGTTCCCATATGACAATATGTTTGCCATCCTCGTCAATGCTAAGCGGACCTTTGCCATCTGGATCAACACTGATGGGCTGATTTGACCAAGTTACCATATAGTTTTCGAGAGGAGAAAATTGTACTAGACTGACGAAAGGATGTGGTAGTTGTTTTTGCTTTGTAAACTGTGGGCCGCCCCAAAGCTGAACACCTTGTTGGTGAATACTAGCAAGGAAAGTACCTTGAGGGGACCATGCAATAAATAGTTGTGTCCAATGTTTCCTATCAACAACAGATTCGGGATCATCTTTCTTGTTATTCCAGAAGACTCCGACATTGTCGCCGCGAAACATAGCAAACTGGTCTCGGCCATTTGGGTCGCCTAGCCATGAGCGTAGGTGATCTTTATCTGCGAAGGGCTCGATATAAGGCGCTTGGTACTCGTCATCAATTCGACCCTCTCGTCCATAGCGGTCGATATCTGTGAGTTTGTTGACACTCAAGGTATGCTTCTTGTCGAGAGCCACGGCGTGTAATTGTTTTGTGGCAGCAATGGCTTGTTCTGGCGAGGCATATTCGATAAAGGCGAAACTGTCGATTATCAGCCGCAGCGCCTTCTTGTATAGCAGACACTCACCCTTCCGACTTTCCGTTATCGCCAATTGGCATGTAGACCGATTCCTCTCCATCCTTGACCTGACCGACCTTGTTCAAAGTCTTCATCAGAAACTTGACGAGTTTTGGTTTCTGATCCTCAGTCACTATGGGTAATCCATCGACTACCACAAAGTTGTCGAATCCCTGGTCTTCTCTAATATCTCTGTATTTCTCTTCCAGGTCGCTGAAGTCAATTTCGCCCTCGTACTCGTCCTCTAGGGACAACTGATCAAATCCTGGAGACATCTTTGGAACGGAATGCGTTGGATGGTGCGCAACCGATCCTCTTCTTGGATTTTCCTGTCAAGACTGTGCGACTCGTGACAACGCCAACTATGACTCCAAGCAGAAGTGTGAGTCAATGTGCAGTCAGTATCCGAAGTAGACTTTACACTGACAAGTGTCTAGCCTGGCTGCGATGTGCTTCACCAGAGAGGCGCTAGTTGTCACCTGGCCGATTTTGCCCACGATTTCGAAATCTTGGCACTATCGCCAAACCTGCCGTGAACTTAAATATCACCTGCCCGCCAAACCACTGGCGCAACGATCAGCACCCGCCCAGCCATTTCCACGATGCAGACGCAGGACGGCCATGCGCTCGGACTTCTAGAGTGCTATTCGTAACAATCAATGCATGATCGTGTTTATCCTTTGTCGCTAGCTCGAAGCTTTACAAACACAACCATCTAGCTGGTTTGCTTATTGCTTGACTCTGAGCAATCCTACGTTGCTCTGGCGGATCTGAGCATTGTTCCCTCTCGGATGCGCGCAATAGCCATGCAGTAGACACGCAATATTTCACTTCAAGCTCATTTTGCGCGCATCTGAACCCATCTCGCTTGAGTGTCCAGGCACTGGCCTACTGTCTGCTCCTGAAAGCCACAACGACATAGCTCACTGTCCTGAGGATGACTTGTATGTGACTATTCCCACGCATCGGCAAGCATAGATATGGATGCTCATAACTGCTCAGTACCAGCCGAGGTACGCGTACAGTACATCAACATCATCGACGATATCCTCAACAAATCAGACCTTACTCAGGTGACTGAAAAGAGAATAAGGAATGGCATCCAGGAGCGAGTTGAGTATGATATTACTCCGCAGAAGGTAGACACTCCAGTCGTCTGACGAAGACGGAAATTGACAAGACCAGGCGGCGATCAAGACGCTGATAATGGAACGGTTCGATATATTCAATGCGAAGCAGAACAAAGATCAGGAGCCTGTCCCCTCAGTCGAGACAGCAGAACCACCACACCCTCCACCTACTGTGAACGGCCACACCAAACGAGTTACAGAAACTCGATCACCCTCTTCTGCTCGACCGAAGCGAGAAGCTGATGACAGTGACCTATCGGACGTAGTCGACAAGGCTCCTCCCAGAAAGAAGCGGAAAGAGAGCAGTGTGGAGGATGATGCAGCATTTGCTGCTCGACTTCAGGCAGAGGAGGATCGTGCTGCTCGTCCTACAAGAGGTGGCACATCGAGGAAAGCTGCTCCTTCGAAAAAGAAGAAGGTTCCTAGGAAGAAGACAGCTGATAAAGTTACCGGCTCGGATGATAGCGAGGTCGAGGAGAATGGCGCGAAGCGCAAAGTTAACAGGGAAACCGGTTTCCATAAGCCAATGAATCTTTCTACGACAGCATCTGATTTCTTCAATACTCCAAAGGTACGTGAGGCACTTTCGTCAACGTTCTCTCCTAACGTTTTACTAGCTTTCGCGACCACAAGTTACAAAGCAGGTCTGGGAATACATCAAAGCTCACGATCTACAAGACCCTGGCGACAAACGGTACATCGTATGTGACGACAAGCTCAAAGTGCTTCTCAAGACAGACAAAGTGCACATGTTTCAAATGACGAAGATTCTGAATACTCACTTGTATAATCCAGAGGATTAAGGCAAGTATCTGTAGGTTGGATACTGTCAGAGGCTGCGAGCTGTAAGCACACTGTTCTTGAAGCTACAAGCAAACCCAGCCGTTTGCAATCCCGCAGATTTTGTGGAAGATCTTTGCAATCCCGCAGATTTTGTGGAAGATCTTTGCAATTCGATTGGCGTTTTTTGCAAGTTGAGGCGTAGGCTGGACACATCAGGGGCGTCAGCACGAACCTGGACATGAGAACCAGTCACAAGCACTACTATTGAGCGACTTCGAGCAGTCGAGAGAAGTTGTGACTAACACTTCTGGTGCTTTCTGCCTGGCTGAAAGGTTTCACTGCTCCATTGGGTCAAGTAGCTTTTGCTATGCAGTCCGCTTAACGAAGCGTTGAGTAGATATCATGACTGAACTTGAGGTTGATATTACTTGAGAACAGATTGAGTCATCTTACAGTCATAAAACTACAACTGAGATTTGGTAGACCTGATAGTCCTGCAAGTAGGGTTTCTGGTTGCTTTAGTGGACCCTTCCTGGTGTTGCCTGCGACTGAGCAGACGTCAGTAGTGGTTGTCGATTTCTGCAAACATTTCCCCACGTCAATATATTCTCTTTCGTCGCGAAACCACTTGACCACAATCGCAAGTTCTAAACCTGAACGTATAAGTTGAAAGCATGGAGAACAATACTAACGTTCCAACTTCGCCCACATCCCATGGAGGACGAGGAAGAGGCAGAAGAAATAGTGACGCAGCACCTGGTAGCCCATATAGAGGTCGTGGCCGAGGAAGAGGTAGAGGAGGTCGAGGTCGAGGTCGAGGTCGCGGCGACAACAATAATAGTGAAGCAAACTTAGGAAGGCCACCGGGGGGCAGCTTCGGTGCTCGTCTGACTGAAGCTGCCCCCCAAAACCAGGACGCAAATCCGCAATCCTCAACCCAGGAACCACAACAGCCTACTGAGATGCAACCTCTGACCAAAGTACAATCGATAGGCACAGAAGACTCTGAAGTCTGCTTTATCTGCGCCAGTCCGATCGAGCACATCGCAATCGCACCTTGCAACCATCAGACATGTCATATCTGTTCCTTGAGGTTGCGAGCACTTTACAAAACTCGAGCTTGTGCTCATTGTCGAACAGAATCGCCCTTTGTTGTTTTCACAAATTCACCTGACAAGCGATTTGAGGAATTTGACGACTCGGAATTTGTCAAGATCGACCCCAATCTCGGCATCAAGTACGAGAAGCAAGAGATTTTTGAGGACACAATATTGCTGCTGCGCTACAATTGCCCGGACAAGGACTGTGACGCTGCTTGCTTGGGCTGGCCAGACCTGCATCGTCACGTCAAGTCGAAGCACGGCAAGACTATGTGTGATTTGTGTACGAGAAACAAAAAGGTCTTTACTCACGAACACGAACTTTTCACGTTTGGAGAGCTGAGGAAGCACGAGAGGTACGGGGACGATCGGCCAGGAGATATCGATCAGTCCGGTTTCAAGGGTCATCCAGAATGTGGATTTTGCAAAAAGAGATTTTACGGTGATGATGAGCTCTACACTCACTGTCGTGAGGCTCACGAAAGATGTCATATCTGTGATCGACGCAATGGTGGTCGAAATCCACAGTATTACCTCAATTACCAGGAACTGGAGAAGCACTTTGCCGCTGAGCACTTCGTGTGTCTAGATGCGGAATGTCAAGCAAACAAGACCAATGTCTTTGAGTCAGAGATGGATCTTAAAGCACATCAATTATCAGAACATCCTAATGGATTGTCCAAGGATGCACGACGCGATGCACGTCTAGTCAACCTCTCCGGCTTCGATCAATTACGAACACCCTACCAACCACAACGAGGAGGTCGACGAGAACGCGAGGGTCGTGGCAATGGCCGGGGTAGAGATCCGAATGCAGAACCACTTCCTCTCTCAACTGCCCAACCTCAATCGAGGGCTGAACTTGCTTTCCAGCGTCAGATGGCTATTCAATCTTCTCAATCAGTCACTAACCGTACCTTTGGCGGTCAACTCACTCAACCGTCGCAACCATCTCGAACGCCAGCTCAAGCGCCGATTTCACCTCGACCCGCACAGGCTAATCCAGTTCCTGGGTTGGAGAACTTGTCTGTCGATCCAGCAAATATGACACCACAAGAAAGAGCTCGCCAATTGAGACATCAAGCCGTGACTGAGCGTGCAACAACTCTTCTTCACAATAATTCCACCAAGCTGGCTACGTTTCGCACCCACATCGGCAACTATCGCAATGGCAGCGTGACTGCACCCGACCTGATCGACGCATTCTTCTCCCTCTTCGACTGTCCTTCTTCCGAGCTCGGAAAACTCATCCGCGAACTCGCCGATCTCTACGAAGACGAAACCAAAAGACAAGCTCTTCTAGAAGCCTGGAACAGCTGGCGAAGCATCAACGAAGACTATCCATCCCTACCAGGACCCCACGGCACAGGCATACCAGGCCAGCCAGGCACCGCCTCATCCAGCGCATCCCACAGCTACGCCACGGCGACAACAAGTACCTCCTCCGCCAACCTAGCCGCAACCCTAGGCGCAAACGTAAACTCTGGCCGCCGTGTTCTCAAGCTCAAATCCAGCACAGCACAATCCCGTAACGCAGCAGCAAACAACAGCGCCGCAGCCCGCTCCCTCGCAAACCCAGAAGCCTTCCCCGCTCTCTCCGCCGCACGAACCATGCGCGCCCAGGGCCACGCAGCACCGACTTGGGGCGGCAGCCAACCACAAGTCACATCCAGCCATCTGTCCATCGCACCTCGTCCAACAGTATCGACTCCAAACCCAGCTAGCTCGAGAAAAGCTACCCTCCCGCCAACAATGTCTCAGCGTCGAAACGAGGATTTGTTTCCGAGCCTACCGAAGACAGCAAAACCTAACGTCATGATTGGTGGCATGAATACTCGTGGCATTGGCAGGCTGGGTGGAAGTGGTCCAAATTCTGGTGCGAATACGCCGAGACTGAATGCTTGGTCTGCGGCTCCTACACCTGGCGAAGCTGCTCGAGCGCTTGAGAGTGTAGCTGGTGAGGATAGTGCTGCTGATGGTAATGGAGGAGATGCTGCTGCCAAGGGTAAGCGGGGAAAGAAGAAGGGTCAGCAGATTGACTTGAGGGCACTGATGTCGTAGGTGGTTAGCGGTATAGATTATGCGATAAAACAGCAGGCAATTGATGGCCTGGTATAGGTTGTGGATACCATAGCGACTAAACAGCTGTGAACAGGCTAGTTCTCTGTGTACAGCATAATAGACTCTCGAGGAGGCCTTCGTTTTCTTTTTTTGAATAACGCACTGACTAGTAGCTGCTGGCCCTCCTATACTATGCTGTGACTCGACCCCTATTTCATGCCGCCGCAACGTAATCTTCCTCGAAGTCAAAATCGCAGCCTCCAAAATCCCGATCATTTAGCAACGCATTTAGTGCTCGGGTACCCTCCTCGATACTGGTAAATTCAACAATCGGAAGATCGTCGTGGGTCCGGCCAATATCAAGCACGAGACCAGCTTCAATTTGAGTTCGAAGTTTGTTCTTGAGGACCTTCTCGATGTTTTCAATCACTGCGTTGATGACCAGTATTCGTGTATGGCCATGGACGTAGATTGCCTCTTCCAATTCCTTGTTCTTTGGGTACGTTGGCTCAAGTACTTGCCAGACTCGAATTTGCGTGCCGTTGATGTAGATGCCGGGGTGCTGACCGCGCTGCAAATGTGTTAGCTAGTTCTCACAAACAGTTCGAGAAGTCGTACCATGTAAAGAGCTGCTGCTCCTGTCTCGGCGACGAAGACAACACGAGCCGTCACAAAATCAGTGGCATTACCAATTGGACCATACATCTGGACAGATTCCAATGTGCCTCCACGTATTTGAGCCAGTAGGTCAGCGTAAGAAGTACCAAATGGAATGAAGTCCATCATAACAGTACGATAGAGGTTTTTGTCAGCAAGATCTGGAACGTAACGAACCGGATGTCTTCTGAAATAGTTCTGCGTCTTTGTCTCTGACGAAGCTCCTTTGAGCTCAGAATTGTGACGACTATCTATCTTCCAGTCAATCGGTAGTGCATCTGCCATCTGAACAACTCGGGAGGAGGCCAGGTGCTCTTTTGCCGTAGCCACTGTCAATGTGGCTTTACGTGGTGTGACAACCTCAGGCCGCTCTTCCTCTGGCTTCTTGCCGTATTTTTCGAGGAAAGAGGCGGGTATCTGTGGCATTGCTTCGTCAGAGTGCATCGAGGGTGGGCGCGACGGACGTCCTCCGCAGTCGTCCCCCAACTCAATGATATTGGGGGCAGTCTCTGCTGAGGATTCATGCTGTGACATGGCCGACGGCTTGACATGTTTCTTGGGCGAAGCTTTCTCGGACTGGACCATGTGCTTCACTGTGCTTTGGAGCAGCTTGATGGAATTGAGAAGACCTTTATTGTGCTCAGTTACTCGTCGGACCTCAGCTTCGGCTGCCTGGCGTGCATTGGTCTCATGGTCGAGCTGGATTTTCGTTGCTTCATGAGCGTCTTGCTCTGCTTCAAGAGCTCTTAGCAGGCTGGCATTACCATTCGAAGACTGTTGAACACCTCTATCACTTGGGACACCGCTCATTTCGCTTGCGTACAATAAAGGCTCGTTCTCCGATGAGTCCTGTAGCTGTGAACAGAAGGGAGGAGCCTATCATGGTTAGCAACGTTGTTAGCGGAGGTGATCTAAGGACGTACCATGGCTCGCATTAGTTCTTGGTGTTTTTTGCCCATTCGTTTTCGTGGACTAGAACGGTGGTCCTCCAGAGTTGTGAGATTGTGAATCTGGTTGAAGAAGGATGGATCTGCTAGTAGATCAGGTGACCTTATGCAGTCACTGTAGCCTGCATTCTGTAGTGACTGAGAGTATTGCTGAAGTAGTAGAGGGTGCGGTTGATGCTGTGGTGAGGTATTAACAACTTCATCGACGGGTGTGAACTTGAAGGCACCAAGTTGGCCTTGACTTAAGTCCTGCCTCTGTGAAACATTAGTTCAGAGAATTGCTATCGTATCAAAAAGCTGTCTTACCTCCATTGACGGGTATTTCACATGGAGAACCATGTTGTGACGGAAAAAAAACACGAATAAAAACAATCAATATGATTTAACGTGTAATCAAAGATCTGCAGCATGGGTTGAGTGTAATTGGCTTGAAGGCAGGGAGGCGTTGTTGTGCTCAGGCTTCAGACGAAAAGTTACCATTAGACTCAAAAGGCAGTCGCTGTCGTCATGCGCAGCGAGGTTCCAGTCGCGCCTGCCATAACGTGAGCTTTGTTCTTCAACTTCTGCCCAGGCGTCCTCCCCGTAATACCAGGTCCTGTGTCCTAATCGCTTTCTGTCTAACCAACTGCGTCAATCCCTCATTCTCACATTTAAGTCCTCTACAGCGGTCATACTCCCTAACCATGTCGACGATGGTGTCTGTCACACAAAGTCGCTGATGTTGACCTCGACAAGCGAGGAGCAGGTTTCCACAGCTCTCTTGACCATGAAAGAAATTCAACTCGAACACCTTCGTATCACGCCCATCTTGGCCATCGATGTCGCATACCAGCAATCTGAAGTAGATGTCAGTAACTTTCAAAGCTTGTGCAATTAGTGAAGATCTTCAACAAGTTCATATTGAATGGCAGGGTCACGAATGGATGGTGAGGTGAAAGTAAGGGGCGTTACCCCAGATCCACGAAGTCGATCATGCACCTTTGTGGAACCTGAAATAACCCAATTTTATCCCTCCCTGATCTATCTATCATCTCTCTACCCACGACCCCGACCAGTATGCATGTTTCGATGCAGTTGCGCTGCATGGAGCCTACACTGTGTGTTGTGCAGAGGTTTTGCGATTGAACACACAATTCTTTGCTAGTAACATGTAACGCTGACGCTCGCTGCATATCACATTCGTTCAACATTCCTCACTGTCTCACTCTTCCTACAAGATGGAGAAGTTCACGACCAGATACGCAGCCCAAGAGATTCCGGCGCCCTCTACAGGCGCGACAGAAACAAGAGTCAACCGCAAGCCTGTTCCAGCTCCAGCGCGAGCAGATGTCTCATCGAAAGAGGTCCTAGTCGCCGACGCGAAACCAGAATACGATCGACAAGACACAATATCCACAATTGACACCCTCCCTTCTCGCAGTCACGCTCATTCTCGCGCTCCAACCTTGAGCGCAAGTTTTTACTCCCGATGGACGCTGTTCAGCAGGCGCACACGCATTTTTATCCTCACAGCGTTCGCTCTCTTCCTTGTGCTCATCATCGGCCTTGCAGCGGGACTTGCCCTGCGGGAATCCCGCATCACTAATTTACCACTTCCAAACTCCCACGGCGGACCACACAGCGGAGACCTAACATACTACGATCCTGCGCTGGGCGCATGCGGACTAACGAACTCAGGTTCAGACTCTATCTGCGCCGTATCACATATCTTATTCGATGCTGTGTCAACTAGCTCGAATCCAAATGCAAATCCACTGTGTGGGAAGAGAGTCCGGATAAGAAGAGAAGGAAAGAGCATTGACCTGACGGTTGTGGATCGGTGTACGGGATGTAAGCCGACGGATATTGACACGACGAGGAGTGTCTTTACGGATTTGGCGAACATTGACGACGGCAGAGTAGACGTAGAATGGTCCTGGTTAGAGGATGTGCCAGCGCAGGCTACTGGCGGCTGAATCATATGTGAATGAAATGCTTTACAACACAAAAACGGACGATCGGTGAGGTGTCCCTCAGCAGAAGAAGAAGGGATGCCAGTAAGCGCGAAAAGACTATTGCTGACCCTGCGACGAGAGCGGACACAGTCGTTGCGTTTGTCATGGATCCAACAAAGACACCTTTACCCTTTCTTGCTATAGCCGAGCAAGTTCTTTCGTGTTACCTAGGATGTAACGGATCGAGCCTTGTGTCTAGTGGACGTTAACAGGCCATACGAGACCATACGATGTGATGGATGTCATCGCCAATCTAAGAAAAAAGGGTATGAAGGGTCTGCGGCTCAAATCAGCAAGTCCAGGACCCAACACAAGCTGATGACGGAGCGACGAAAGGCTTTTCCGTTTCCCGAGGAAGGTAAGTGTGTCAATCCGCTCTGCAAGACTGAGTGTGAGCCTGGTGAAAGCCACACTGAGCGGTTTCGAACGTACTGGTGTTTCGAATCGGTCAACCAGCGCTGGTGTTGCGTGTTGTGTACGGATAGTTCCAAGGCCAACGGAGGTAAGAGTCGAGTGCCGAGTGCGACCAAGATGATAGCAACGAAGGAGGAACTGGACCCTCG
This sequence comes from Lithohypha guttulata, assembly GCF_036872675.1. Classification (NCBI taxonomy): domain Eukaryota; kingdom Fungi; phylum Ascomycota; class Eurotiomycetes; order Chaetothyriales; family Trichomeriaceae; genus Lithohypha; species Lithohypha guttulata. The sequence continues at coordinate 1,238,412 of NW_027042753.1, read as the reverse complement.
CTATGACCTGAAGCGGGGCCATCCTCAGCCAGCGAACAGAATGTGTCAGAACGACCTATGCAACGTTGTGGTCGACAAGAGCGCGAGTATGCGGTTCGCAAAGGGTATTTCCTGCTCCAGACGCTCCACGGTCGACTAGCAGGCGGAGCCAATCAACCCAGTCTATACAGTCTGCCTCAAGTGCTACCCAGTATAGCACGGCATCTTTGACCAGGGAAAAAACAAGAACCAAAAGGTGATACGGATGGCGATGACGAGGAAAGACGAAGAACGAAAACATACTCTTCCTGGCACGACGCTTATCGCTCATGCTGCACAGTAGGACGCCCCTGGTCTTACTGCTGTTGGCTATACTCCTGATGGCCATACTGCTCACACCGAAAAGCAGGTGTCAGACAAGACGAAGTGTGGCTACGAGGATATCGATACTGTCATTGCAGACACAGATATTGATTCGCTGTATTCGTATGAGGATTCAGACGATGATGATAATGGCGAGGGTGGCGATGGTCCAGAGGCACGGGTCTGTTGAAGCGGGCGACCACTATGATTCAGATGCCGCAGAGGAAGGAGCTGATGAAGCCGAAAAGGCTGAGGATTCTAAGGATACAAAAAACACTGACTGCGAAGAAGAATCAAGAACAGTGGCGGCTGTAAGCGTACTGAACAATACCTGCAACTATGTGATCAACGGACTGAACCTCGACTTCAATCAGGGCGATTGTACAGGTATCTTACCAGACGAGATTGTGAACGAGCTCGATGTAAGATTCCCTGGTGGCAATGACCGTGAATTTCTTGATGTTTGTAAGACGTTGGCACGTCTCGGTCAGCAAAAGTGTCGGGGGGTACGCCCGCAGTTTTGTTGTGGGACTCCCGACACTTTTGCTGGCCAGGACGTGCTCGTATTATTTGATACAGCTATTTGACTCTGGTTATACTTTGAATCAATGTTTTATTATCTTGGTTGATATCTTGGACATCGCTATGCTATACATGTTTAATCATATAGTTGATAAGCCAGCAATATATCTGAATCGCCGATGCCTTCATGAATGGCAAATCGTCTTCGCCTGTTCTCATGTAGGCTCGAAAATCAAACAGCTGCTGCGCAGCAGTTACTCTCGAGTCGAGCAATGCAGAACTCCAAGATGAGCTTCTGCAAATCCAATACTTTGAACGGCTTGCTCATATACCCTGCCATGCCTATCTTCGTAGCACGATCGATGGCGTCGTCTGTGACATCGGCGGAGACAGCTAGCACCGTAGGCGGTATAGCAGGCAACGACTCGTAACCATCAACGTGATGCTCAGGTTTGAACATCTTCAGAATCTGTTCTGTTGCCTGATATCCATCTAGCTCGGGCATCCAAAGGTCCATGAGGATAACGTCAACTGGTGCACAACTCGAGTTTCTCTTTTTCCCGCTGCGTTCTTTCATTAGCCTGTCCATGATACGTACTGCTTCTTTTCCATCGTATGCTTCGTGAACGTCCTTGTAACCTAAGGTGTTGAGCATTTGCACGAGCAGTTTGCGATTGATCTTATTGTCCTCAGCGACCAGGAAGGTGAGAGGGTATTTCGAAGCGAGTTGTCGATCCGGCTTGATGTTTACTTTGAGCGTAGAAGATCCTCTTCTGTGAATGCTTGGCTTGGGAACGTTCGCGGATATATTCGGTGTCTCGATCGACTTAGTTGCGGGGCTCTTTGACCTCCTTTCGGCGATAGATACATTTTTGGGGATCTGCCCGTTTGCTTGTTCAGTGGTAGCAACCTCAGGGAGACTGCTAGTCGGCGAGTCCTCATTGCTCTCTTTCGTCAACGGCGGTACAGATCGAGGCGCATATTCATCGTTTCGCTTACTGGGTCCGGCGGGTGTGCTGGCACGGCTGTAAAGATCACAAGCTTCTAAAGGTAGGCGCATTTCGAATTCTGAGCCACGGTTAGGTCCTTCCACTGCAGATCTAACCAAATGTAAATCGCCACCGATCTTCCGTGACAGCCCTTTAGCAACCATTAATCCTAATCCAAGTCCCTCAGTTGTCCTTGTGATCCTGTCGTCTTCCTTGGAGAATGCTTTAAATAGCTCGGGTTGGAAAGCCTCTGGTATGCCAAATCCAGTGTCGCTGATGTTGACTAAAACATACCGCTGACTGCTACTTAGACTGAGTCGAACAACGATCTCGCCATGGTCGGTGAACTTCAGAGCATTCAGGAACACAGCTCCAATCAGCTTGTGGAGATCTCGCTCATCGATCGGCAGATACTGTGGCACATCAGCCTCGACCATCCACTTCACAATCTTGGAAGAAACATGGCCGTTCGAGTCTCGTGACCTCACTTCGATACACTCTCCCAGGGGTGTAGGTTCTGAGACAGCAAAGTCGGGTCGACCACCGACTCGGAGTGAATCGTTGATAATTATGGGCAACGCGTCCCTGATATTCGTTTGCCGGAAGCCAGGCGTGGAAACGGGGGTGTCTGCTTCTGTAGGAAAACCAGAAATAGCTGGCATTGGAATCTTATGTGGTGTGAGACTCGATCCGAACAGGGGCGGTAATTTACGTTTTGGCGATACATCATCTTCCTCAATAGTACTATGCACTGGTGACCTTGGTAGTGATGTGACGATTGATGGTGACTTGCCGATATTCCTCAATTTGGTGGCAGGCTCGGCAGCAGATATTGGTGCTGCCTCTCTCTTTCTTTTGTTCGGGTTGATGATCTGGCTTCCGTCGGTCATGGTAGGCCTCATATCGAAGTAGCTTCCACCGTTAGCATTCGCAATAGGCGCCTCATGTTCGTACGAAGGGGTCTCTGGAACCTGCATGTTCAAGTCGTATGCTTGAACCACGTTGTCCGCAGCTTCTACAGCACGTTTCGAGCTGTCCTGCACCACTTCGATATTGTTCTTCAGCATCTGAAATATTTGTCGAACCTTGTGGTTGCTCTGTCCTTCAAGTTGCTCTTGAACAGTAGCATACATTAGGTCCAGCATGCCCACCACACCCTGCATTGGGGTTCTGAGTTCGTGGGACAGTGATCGTGCATAGAGCTTGAGGGATTGTGTGGCTGTGATGGCTGCTTGTGGTATTACGACTTTTCGTGAGTCCTGCTGCAATTGTTCGGCTGATTTTGCGAACCCTTGCCCGGCTAACAGCCTCTCTGTGATCATGTCCTCAAGAGAATGCATAAATAACTCAATGAAAGCCCAAGAAAGTCCCTGCTTTTGGAGCAGTCCTTCTTTTGTCCACATCATTCCGAAGTGCGCATAACACTTCCCATTGGCAAATAATGGGACTCCAAGATATGACTCTACCTCAAACGGTAACTGGTTCGGGTTGTTCTGGATGAACTGGTGAAGATTGTCTTCAATGAGGAATACCTTGTCGTGTTTCATGTATGCACAAGGACAGCTCCAAGCATAATACTTGTAGTCGTGATGCATAGCTATTTTTGCCTCGTGGTCGTTGTAATAGAGCGCAACAGCCATGAGGCAGGCACCTTGTTCTCCAATCTTTGGCATCTCCACAGCGACTGTGTGATCGTCGACTAAGATCCTTTTCGATACGAAAGCGAATTGAGCATGACAGATTTCTGTCATTCCTACCATCAGCTTGGTCCAGAAGGCTTCACCCTCGAGTTTCGAAAGTTCTGTTTTAAGAAGAATCAACCGTTCGGCGACGTTATTTTCATCAGCTTTGTAATTTCGGCGAAGTCGAACGGCGAAATCATCTTCACCGGCATGTGTAGCGACGCCTGGGTCCGAGCCTGCCATACATAGTGTCTGGCGCTCAATGTAAGCCCCTGACATGGACTCGACCATTATTGTTATCTCTTTTGCAGTGGCGCCTGTAGCGCTTGTGCGCAGAGAAGGGTTTCCTGTATCCAGCCCACTTTCAACTAGTCATGGAGAAGATAACACCATGCTTGCCTGAACCAGCTAACACCGATATCGACCCCGAGGCAACGCCAACGATCAGACCTGTAGCGATGAAGACTGGCAATCAGCTGTAGTCAGTAGATGATGCTAAAGAGAACACTAACAGTTCGATGATTAGGATCGAACCGAAAGGCACAGCAGCTAGACAATTTACAGAATTCGAGACTAGATCAGTATGTTTTACTGCAATAGGGAGGACGTGATGCTACACTTGTTTGCGACGTGAGCTTTGGAGGAGACGAACGCAATTGCCAGAACTCTCAGTCAGCGGCACAAAACATTGTTGGCCGTGCGCCGTGATGCAGGTTCTAGACAACACGTCTGCCAGGATCGTGGATCAGTTTTTGGAGTGTCCTTCAAAGTCAAAAGTCAAAAATGGTAAGTGAGCTGGATTTAGTCCTCGGTGTAACGGTCTGATGGACGACGATAGCTGAAGATGACGATTGGGTTTGCTGTGGCAGTGGTATCAAATTGTGTGAAAGGGAAAACAATGAATGAAGCTCAGGCAGATGTGTCTCGTAAAGATCTTGTAGATTGCCGGCACGAGTACGTACTGTATTGACAGGCGAGAGCAACCAGTGGTTTAGGAAGTTGGCGGTGTGTATGCACGGACGATCAGAGGTTCGGCTTGTGAGGGAGTGGATTGTGTGGCTACGGGCTAGAGCTTTTTTTAAACGTGCCTGCAATCTCCAGAACATAAGAGCAGCGAGCAGCCAATGGGCAAGGTACATGACTCAGGGCAAGCACTTCCATCATCAATGTGACGATTTGCGATTCATCTAGTCATGCTCGGTCGGATTTGACCATCTACACCTACTTCTTCTACAATCAACGCAGCAGCTGCAGCGCCTGTCACGATGACTACAATATTGTCAACGGTAATCAGGCCATTTCCTGGTCAATAACAATATACTGTGGCAGCGAACAGAGCCAGGATCAAGTTGCTGACGAATGTTTCATCTGGAACGGCCGGCACAAATTCGCGCTAGTGAAGCGAATTGATGTTCTAGACTTCGTCGATCTGCTAATCTTTCTTAATATGGTCCAGGCTGCAGCCACAAACTGGGTCCCCAAGCTGACGGAAAAGCTCGTCTAGCGGGAGAAGGTCTTGTGCAGGTCGTCATTATTCATTGTGCAGCGACACAAGCATACTCGGACGGCGACATCATTACCTGTAATGAGAAAGCGCTTCTGGCAGGCATGATAGCCCGACAAAAAACAATATGTCTGCTGCTGAATTGAAGATGTTGTTTGATCGACAACATCCCTGCATTTGATCCTTGCAGCACGAGTTTTCCTCGTGGGTGGCCTGTCGCTAAACATCGTCCACCACCATTCCATGCCTGGAATCGCTCTGGCAACCTATTGACCATGGTGTGTTGACGGCGGCCTGTAGATACAGCATTCTATTGTGCTTGCTGGGTGTCTGATGATTGTGTGACGTCTGTGATTATGAGATGTTGGTGAAAGCAAATATATCCTCTAATTTACGTAGCTGAACGGGTAACTGTCTGTAACAAACAAACCTCTTTTCCGCAAGTGCCTCTGCCACTGCAGGCTGCCTTGTTCGGAAATGTATCGCCGGAGGGTATTCGCAGTGACCTCATTGTGGCCTGCAGCGCTTGTACTCTGGCACTGGCATTTGAAAATCCCATACCGTTCCTTCTGCTGTAGCTGTGCTGATTCTTGTAGATCTCGTGCATCGGAACACACCTGGCAGGGTTCTGCTCAGGCGTAAAGTCGGTTTTGTGGGGCGGCAGGCATCTTATTGGTGAGTCCAGGCCTTTACAAGATCTCTCGAGAACACGTTCGTTAATCACACAAGGTGATCTAGAGCATTCTCGAGCTTCGAGATAAAAGCTTGACCACGTCCCGGCCAGCAAAAGTGTCGGGGTTGTCATAGCAAGTTTATGGGCGTGCCCCCGACACTTTTGCTGGCCTGGACATGCTTGACGATGCTGCATCGGCCCCTCGGCGTCACGTACAGTGCGAATGTACAGTAGTTCCGATATGCAAGCCACCAAATTTCCACAATAGCAGAACACGAGTCATGCCACAATTCAAGATGGAGAAACACCGTATGCAGAAGAGCAGAAAGCTGCTTTGTGGACAGGACGAGTAAAAGCGAGAAGGACAAAGTGTGTATTGAAGAATTTACCAGATCAAGATTTACATAGCCATACACATACCCGTATCAGAGCTCTTCCTGACCAACGCCAAGAACCTCACAAACCACGTTTCCTGTGGTTGACAGTGCCCAGACAACAATCAAGCCTATTCCAATCTTCCTGTCCATGCGCCAGCCGTTCAACGGCACGAAGATCAGTAGGCCGCAAAGCACCACTAGAAGACTTATGCCACTGAACATCAAGGTAGTACTGACCTCCAGCTCGTAAGGTGTGTATTGGATTGGCTTGTTGGAATGCTTGTGATGTTTGTGCTGCCCATGGTGGATGGTCATGTACATGCCACCTAAGCCGATTCCAAGAAGGATGTTAAGCATTGGACCACCAAAGCAGGCAGAAAGCGCCATCATCGGATAACCTAGTCGTGCAATCGTGACGTCTGCCACAAGATCTCCTAAAGAATTGCCGACGGCGAAGATTGTCAAACCAAGTATAGCATCAGACATATCAAGGATGACCCCGATAGCTTTGAGCACACCTACAACCTCGCCTGCGATAGTAGATATCCATGCTATTGCAACGAAGAATCCCAAAAAGCATAAGATGTAGCGATATTTCGGTTCCCTGGTGGCGGAGGTCGTGCTTAAGAGGAGCAGGAGGCAAAGTAGTGAGAAAACAAGGCTGCCGAGAATTAGAACCAGCAACTCCTTCAGGTTGTGCGTTTCATCGAGATTTGCGAAGACGATCAACACCACGAAGAGAGGCGCAGTGAATAGTTGAACGACAACAAGCCACCTGTTCCACTCTCGCTGATTTGTGACGCCCTGTTCCGCGACTTCGTGCATGTCGGCTCCTTTCGTGGCATCTGTGTTGTGTCTAGAGATCATTGGCCCGTGGGGATGAGCCCCAGGCCCGCCGTTTGGAGAACCAAGCGTTGGAGGAATGCTATCTCCATTCATCAGTGTTTGCGATCTCGATCTTGCAGGCGTGGTGTTGGTGGTGTATGCCGCCTCTGGTGCTTCTTCTTGTTCGGCAGGCTCAACAACGGGCAATGTCACTGTTAACAGAAATACCATAGGCGCAGTACCAAGCGCAATCATTCTGCCAATAATGCCAATATCTCGCCACTGATATAGTTGAGGGAAGAACGTCGCCAGGATCACTTGGGGTGCAGGCAGATACTGATACGGCCACCAGTTGTATCTTCGCAATTCTTGTTGTCTTTCATGACCATCGTCCAGCAAGGTAATTGTGCCTGCACCTGACTCAGGAGACATACTTGGCGGAGGAAGACGGATACTAGGTGGTCGAGAAGAGTTCGGACTAGTTCCATTGGATATCTGATGGCTCAGTGGAGACTTGCGATGAATATGACCAGGATCAGGCAGGTGTAATTTCGGGACGTCGATGTTTGGACTCAGTAGAGGTGAAGCCTGATGAGATTGTCCGGCTTCAAAATAATCAAGGCTGTGGAACGTCCCTGAACCAGCTGACGGAGGTGCAAGCATGCCTTTGTGCTCCGTATAACTATGCCGCGGACTTGATGTGTCACTTGATATAGTTATTGCGGGGGAGAGCAAGACCTGGGACGTATATGTTGGGGACAGATGGTTGGTTTTGAGATCCGCGGATTGTGTTTGTTTGTGGCTGCTTGTGCTTGACTCTCGTCCTCCAGGACTGTAGATCGCTGTATCAGGCGTACCTCGGGAAGGATCCAGTAGATCGGGGTCGATATGGAGTCCTTCTGCATCCCCTGCAGAAACAGCTCTATTGCGTCCTTGAGGGGTACTCGATAGACCTTCGTCTGCAGAAGTGACGGCCAGTTGTGGATATGACAAGCTAGAGATATGCACAGGTTCACTAGAGCCATCATCTGAATAGCGTCGAAGGCCAATTGACTGACTGCTTGTGGATCTCTTCTCCAGCGCATTGAGGACGGAACGAAACTCGATAGCTCCGATCAAGCTGGGTCGTATAGGTGTGATGGTGTTTCGACGGTCTCGCCCGGGACGACTAACTCGCATGTTACTTTGCAACTCCGCCAGATACCGGTCCCTCGTTTCGTCCTCGTCGTCGTTGTCGTGATATTTCCAAGCCGGAGTGCCTGGTGTCATGAGTGTGGGTATGCTGCCTGCAGAAGCATTCCTCAACAGTGGGCTCCTTTCTCCGGCTGGTCTCGATTCTTCGTCAATCTCGATGTCTGGGACTTCCAACTCTTCATGGCCTGGAACGTTGTGTTGTAGTCTAGCTTCTAGCTCTGCTAAACGTATTCTTGATTGTCTCTTCTGCCACCAATGCCAACCCACCACGAACACGACATAGAAGACGTAGAATCCCACCATACAGATGCATTCCCAGAGACGTAGACTTCCGTCTCTGAGGAAGATCAAGCTGAAACTAGCCGCAACAGCGAAAAAGCCCACGTCACGTACGAAGCTCTTTCGCCCAACTCTGAAGGGTCTGATAATGGCCATGCTCCCTGTAACCACAGCTGTAATGAAGCCGGCAGCGCCCATCAATTCACCCACAGCCAGACTTCCACTGTGGCTTTTCATTGCTGCGAACGTGGAGAACACATCAGGGCTACCATTCCCAAAAGCGAGGAATGTCACTCCTGTCAGACTCTCGCTCATACCCAATACCGCCGCGATCGTGCTCAGGTTCACGCATAGGAAGTCGGACGCGGCCAAACCGATTGTGCTGAAGAGAAGACTGATCCATATCACTAAGATCGCAAATGCAACTGGTTTCGCTTTCGATAGGCTGCAATAGTATAGCTGTAGATACGAGATCAGTCCGGCTTCTTCGTCGGGGCAGTTCTTTCGAATGAAGGCGCATTGATCGGCCACATCTTGGACTCTGTGGACAAGGCGACACTACGGTGAGGTGTTAGTATCGATGCCCAATAGTTGTAGAGTTGAAGTGCGATGTCCTACCGCTAAATCGGGTTCTTCCAGAGCTCTCAAAACTCGTGAGCTCTGTGTCGTTATCACACCCTCTGAATAAGTCCTCCCAAAACTGTAAAGCGCAAACAACAGCACTATCGCAAAGGTGCTAACGAACACCACCTCTGGAGGCTTCGTAGCACCGAATCTTCGTCGTCGCGCATTTGCCATAACTAGCGATACAGTTCATTATGAGGAAGTGAACGATGAGGAAAGAGATGCGAAATTACTGGTATGCGATACAGCCACGAGTGATGCCCATCCTGCGTTGAGGTGCATCTTCTTCGAACAACGTGCGCTCATCTAGCCATCATTTGGCTTCCCTTTTACACGAAACGTGATTGGCAAACGACCCGAACCAACGTCAGTGACGTACTTGCGCAGGCTTCGGGGCTGTTCCAAGCTTGAACACATGGCTAAGCCACATAATCGAGGCTTGCCAGGCGCCACAGCAAAGCACTAGCCAGCTCAAGCACGAGGGAAGCAATTCAAGTATCCTAACGCCGGATTCTTCCGTCAGTCTCACATTGGGTCTTGCTGAGGGAATGGAGAGACAAAGACTCCCAACAGTGCTCTTGCTTGAGAGCAAATGAAGGCTCAAGGATGGACTATACGAGTTAAATAGGAAACATATCCAGATTCTGATGATCCATCCATCGAGTCATGATTGGATCAGAGAAATGGGTAAGAACTGCAGAGTTCCATCGAAATACAGGTACACAGTAGTACCGAGGCTTTTGGTGCGACAAGAAATCGAAAACATGGTGTCCTGGTAATACGAGTGTGCTGCGCTGAGGTTTTGTCTACCTCCAATTACCTGATCGCTACGACGACATGATTGTTGCTTGTCTGCTGTAGCCATAACGCTTCCAACATGACTACTTTTGCAGACGTGCTGCCAGTAGAGCAGGTCCAATCTCACCAATACCGCGTAAATCTCGAAGAGCAGTGGTGTATAGGAACTGGCAAGTCTGCGCAACCTGCTTATGTTCACCCTGGTGCTGACAGCTGTTAGTCCCAAATGGAGGCTACACTACGTCGACCTTCATGACAGTGGCTTCGCGACACATGCAGCTGACTCATGCTAAGCGAAAGCAGCCGCATGTTATCAACCTTCACCTCGAGTTCTTGCGAAGGACAGCCCAGGGCGAGGCTATCTTCAATGTCAAGGATGTGAAACTCGGCTCTCGAATTACCAATCTCCATCTCACCCTCGCTCAGATGGACGATTCGAACAAGCTTGTGGATGAGGTGGAAGGATATATAACGATGTCAGACATGGCGTCGGAGACTGGTCTTTCCCTGGAGACTGGCTACAAGCTCTATCCGGAGCCACTAGCTGTTGATCTACTTGCGCTGGCTCAGGGCAAGGATGCGAACTATATCATACGAGGTCCAGATGCATTCGCCTCGTTTCGACGAGCAGCGAACCAAATAAGAATGCATCTCATTCGACCACAACAGAGACCGCCCCACTTCCCCAAAGCGCTGATTGATCAGTGGATTACGTTTCGACCACAAGGCAAGGAAGGCAGACTCACCAACGATGCCATCGGATTCGTGGTTGATATCTTCCCTCAGATTGTCGAACAATACGTCAACCAGGATGTGGAGGAAGCTTGCCTTGGTGATGGCCTCACCCCGGAAGAAGCGAAGGCCTATATTAAGAAGAATGGCTCAAGAACATATTGGTATCCGACCTTGTCGCTCAATTTGGATGTGAAAAAGCTGCTTCCTCAGGAAGGTGTTGAATGGCTGTTTGTACGCATACAAGCCAAGTCAATTAAAGACGGTCGATTTGATTTGCTAATTCACGTCCTCGACGAGGGTGGTGATCTTGTTGCCCTTAGTACACATTCTAGCCTTGCTGTGGACGCGAGTCGTAATACCACAAGGACAAAGAAGAAAGAGAATAAGCTATGACAAGCATTAATACGTGCCGACTACCTCAAATCTGAGCTTTTGCTACGTGGAGTCAAGGTCGAATACTCGCTGTCATATTTGTTGTATGAAAGTTAGTGCTGATCGTGTAAATCTTGGAATTCAGAACTATGATTGAAAGGTTAATAAAAAGAGTACTTCGGAAGACCAAAGGTTGCATGAACTCAGACTGGTCCTAATGACGTCGTGCCTGCGAGCAACATGCAACCACTACTCCAAGTTGGAGAGATCACATCAGTATATAGTAGCGTGAGCAGGACTTTGCGATCAATTTAGAGTGTAGAGCAGTACACACTGTTGAGAACGAAGCCCACTTTGTACCTGAGCCTTGCCGATATTGTTGGAAAACAGCAAAAATGCCTCCTTCAGGACTAGCCATTCTCATTGGAGCAGGCCCGACTACTGGTGCAGGTATTGCGAGAATACTTGCTTCGCCAAGCCATGGTAACCTTGCTGTCGCCCTTCTGTCGCGTACGGGTGATGCCCAGTTAGCCGACAAACTTGCCAAAACTTCCGGAGGTGGTATCCTGAAAGCTTTCCAAACGGACACCTCGGAGAAACAGTTAAGTAAGGCTTTTGAGGACATAAAATCATGGTCCAAGTCGATCGGAGACGACCTCAAGCTCAAACTTTCCATTTACAATATCAAGCATTCCCACAAAGTATCGATCCTGGAAGAAACAGCCCAACAGTATACACAGTCGATGGAGACTTATGCCACAGGAGCCGTCTTGTTCTCTCAACTGTCTCTGAAGTGGATGCTCGACCAATATCCCGAGCATGCTGCTTTGCCAAGTGGTGCTGTACCAATGCAGAAGAAAGGAACCATCATCTTCACTGGAACACTTGGCAGCGTTCGCTGCTCCACGGCTCAGTTTGCAGCATATGGAGGTGGCCGAGCAGCCGTTCGTATGTTGGCTCAAGGATTGGCTAGAGAGTACTCAGCGCAAGGCATTCATGTTGTGCATGCTATTGCCAATGGAGGTACTGCAGAAACGTACGAGGTGCAAAAACAGTTAATAATTGTTCAACAGGTATTACGGACAACTACCACAAGTATCATGCCGACGAGAGTGGAAAGATCGAGACAGAGGGAGGTGGAGAAGATGCGGAGGCTGTTCTGCAGGGTAAGAAAATGCGTGCCGAAAGCGTCGGCAAGCTCTATCTGCATGCAATGGAGCAGGAGTGCGATCTCTGGATTCACGAGCTCGATATGCGACCAGCTGCAGAGAAATTCTAGTGACAAACGAACGGATGGGTTCGCACACTGGCAGCTCGGTAGGATCCGGTTGAAACGGGCTGAGCATGCATATTGTGTCGTTATAGTTCGCCGTAAAGATATAATTGTGGAGATAGTAGATCTTGAACTCAGAGCTTCGGCGCATGCCACTTTGCATAGCTCTATCACGTCGCAAAGACACAGAATATCTTACCCAAACCCCTACGACTCACGATGTCTCTCGCACGACCAGCACGCAGCGCGCAGGTACAGCTATTGCCGTTCTTATCAATGAAGGAGGAAGAGTACTAATTTCAACCAGTCTCTGCTGCGTACTGCTTCCAAAATCTCGACACAAGCGACTACTTCTTCCCTACCTCGATGTATGCTACTCGCGTGGTGCAGCAGACGACAACTAATATGTAGCAGCCTATGCCACAGTTGCATCCGATATCTTTAAGCCCACGAAATATGGCGGAAAATACACAGTTACACTAATTCCAGGTAAGAGGGTCAATGCGACAAGCTACGAGCTCTCTTGACTTAAGTTTGATAGGCGATGGTATCGGTGCTGAAGTCTCCGAAGCGGTAAAGACGATTTTCAAAGCAGATAACGTGCCCATCGAGTGGGAACAGATCGATGTGACTGGTGTCGAGTCAGGCGAGAAACCTACGGAAGACCTTTTTCAACAATCGATAGCCTCGCTCAAGCGCAACAAACTCGGCCTCAAAGGTATCCTACACACTCCTATAGAACGATCTGGTCATCAGTCCTTCAATGTCGCCATGCGTCAAGAACTCGATGCATATGCTTCGGTAGTGCTGATCAAGAATATCCCTGGTCTGAAGACACGGCACGATGGAGTCGATATGTGTATTATCCGAGAGAACACGGAGGGTGAATACTCCGGGCTGGAGCACCAATCCGTGCCGGGTGTCGTCGAATCTCTCAAAATCATTACCAGAACCAAGGCCGAGCGAATCGCCAAGTTCGCCTGCGCTTTTGCTATTGCTAATAACAGGAAGAAGGTTACTGCCATCCACAAAGCAAATATCATGAAACTGGCAGATGGTCTATTCAGAAATTCAGTGAAAAAGATCGCCGAAGATTACCCGACCCTCGAGTATAACGACATGATCGTTGACAATGCTTCCATGCAGGCTGTTTCTCGGCCACAGCAATTCGATGTCATGGTTATGCCTAATCTCTACGGTGGTATCCTTACTAATATCGCCGCCGCCCTTGTCGGAGGACCAGGTGTAGTTCCAGGTTGCAACATGGGTCGAGATGTAGCAATCTTTGAACCAGGGGCTAGGCATGTCGGCTTAGATATCAAGGGAAAAGACCAGGCCAATCCAACAGCACTACTGCTGTCTGCAACCATGCTTCTGAGACATCTTGGGCTCGATGACCATGCAAACAGAATCTCAAAGGCTGTGTACGCAGTCATTGCGGATGGCAAGGTTCGTACTCGGGATATGGGAGGTCAGGCTACGACACATGAGTTTACACGAGCACTGTTGGATAAGATGGAGGCAGATCTCTGAAACCTTTACGGTAGATAGGGAATTGGTAAAGGGGTATACCGATAGTGTAGCCTGAGGCATTAGTTTTTGCCTAAAACACACCGAGCCTATTGGATTTAGTCTGCTATTGTTATTGTGCCTTAGGCAGCAACAATGAGTTTCTGTACTTTCCGGTTGACGTTCATGTCCTGTAACAACACTTCAACATCTTGTACACCGACTCTATATATATAACGCCGAGTCCTGTAACTTGCAATGGAGTAGGCTCAGTCGTGGTCGCCAATGTCTTCATCCAAGCCTCAATCCTAAGTGACCCCAGATCCGATCGCACGCCAGCGTTCGACGTGAGATAATAAGGTCTTCAGAGCATAACCTTATCCAGGCGCGGTAGGTGAAAGCGATTAGAGATTACAATATGTGAGGTCTTAGTCAGATGCTTCTGAGTTCGACCCAAGACTGAGTCGACCCTTCACTAGCTGTGTACGATCAATTGTCGCTGAATCCTAACATCCCTCCCCCTACCTTTCTCATGTTTACAGCTCTGGGCCATCCAAATTGACCCAATCACTCTTGTCAGCCATCAAGTTCTGGATCGAACAAAGGTACCTTCTGGGGACCAGGACTTCGTTCCAAGACGATAAGCATGCGAACCGCCAACACGATTGGGGGAAATGGTGTGATACTTTACGACAGCAATGCAGCCATATTGGTCGGCCTAAAGTTACAAAGCCACTAATGTCCTGAAGAACACAGACTACACGATCAAATATTCCATGGTGCTCTCTCCATCCTGTCATCTTTCGGACCTGCCCTCACGACCATTCCTCTCTGCTCACTCAAAACATAGCCAGCAGTGGGCTTGCATGGAGTTCTGCGAAGGCAGAATTCATCCTTATGGCGAGGCAATGGGCCTAGGTGACGATGCGGGTCTGTTGGACCACCTCACACAACGTGGCTACCTCGAAGCACCTATGGTGGCACATCAAAAGAACGAACGGGAGATAGGAAGTCTCGATGACGTTCAACGTGGCCAACTGCGCAACAATAAACACAACAACAACGACGCGTACTAGTCGACTAGTATGTGAACTAACTTACAACGTGAACAGTGGTATTTCCAAAAAGAATCTTTTCCTCACTCCAACATCTTCTCACGTGCTCGGAAATAGTAGTAGTATTATAGTTCACATAAATAAGAATACAAAAATGATCCGAGTTTTCGCTGGCTACGTATGCAAAACTCCCCCGCTGTATATAACCTAGCCAGCCCTATAGATGATTGAGATACAGTAAGTAATACGACTAATCAAGTCGTTTCGCAGGCGATGTCAAGATAGGACTTTAGGGAAGAAGTTCATACTCGTCCCATGTCATTAAGCTGCTCACCTCCTCGGCGTGCCATTCTTACACAGCAGCTGTATATTACTGACAAAATCCTGAATCATCGGCTCATAATTATTCGGTTCCCTCAAGAAGATTTTCTGCATCTGCGCAGCCAGATACGGAGCCGCAATTTCTATTTCGACTTCATACTCTTTCTTTGGGTCGTCGTAGTGAGAGACCTGTGTCAGATCGACCTGGAACTCGCGGTGGCGGTAGCTATGCCGGGTCTTGCTGCGACCGGACAATTCTTTCACTTCTCGTAGGTGGTCTCTGTCACCTTCCCAGGGTGTTTCGAGAGATATAGAGATTCGATAGTCGAATCCGTAGTCGGGGCAGGAGATTTCTTTGTCGGCGATGCGGGATTTGATGATGTGTCTTGGGGGGTTGCTTGGTTTTTCGAGGTCTACGGTTTGGCGGACGCGTACTTCTTTGCGGCGTGCGTTGATTGATCGGTCGACCCAGTACCGAAGTTGTGGGTCAAGGACTGCTTTGCCTTCGTCGGTGAGCTCGTAGAACTCGTCGAGTTCTCTTAGCTGAGTGTGGTGTATCTGTTTGTCCTCTTTGACTTCACCGCGAACTTTCGCTTGGTGATTTTCGTGGCCACAGGAATGCAGAAATTCGTAAATAGCTTTGTGTTGTTCCTTCAATTTGTTAGTAAGAGGCGTCCATCAGATATGGGAAACAGAAAGACGAATGAAGTTTACTTACCATGGTCATGTTGCTTTCAAATCTAATTTGACCTTTCAATTCATCACTATTGAGCAGCACTTCAGAATCAGCGCCGAAGAGACGAAAGCGCTGTCTGTTGTTCATGTCAACAATATTGCCGATTTTTGCTTCTATCTCCCATGATGCTCCAACAGGGACCGCTTTATCTCCAATCGTTAAAACAATCCAATCACATATATGGCGTGTAATGCTTTGGTTTGGCACGATGTTTGAGATTGTACCCTCCCACCTCCACTTCTGTGTGTTGTTGATGATCACGGGTGGACGAGGTGGTGCGGCATGATTTTGAGTGCCGTTGGTATGTTTTACCTCATTCTGTGGTGGTGGCGCGTGCCTCGGGGGTGTGCCCTGCCTCTGAGTGCGGTCCGTGACAGGAGCATCGACAAACTTCAGTCTCCGACCTTGACGGGCAGAGTGTGCCCAAGGAGGTATATCGTGACGAGGACGTTTCGCAGGAGGAGGTTTGACTGCGGAAGTGTCAGAAAAATGGCTTGCGCTCCTCTTCAACGATGGCTGGGGTGTTTGTGCTGCAGCTTCCTCCTCTTTAATGTGCATGTCCGAGTTCATTGTTGATCGATCGCCATTGGTGGCAGAAGGGCTAGAACTAACGTGATGATCGTGACTTGACGACTGCACGTTGGATAAGATCGGCGTGGGCGTAACAGTTTCCATGGGCGGAGGCTCCACTTGACGATCTATTGAACTGTGGTGACTTAGGTTGGGTGGCTGATCGGATTGAGGTGGAAGTGAAGAACGCCCTTGTGACATAGTACGACTACTGGTGCTGTGCTGTCGTTGGGGAGGAGGTTTGGGTATCGTTTTAGGCGACACACTCGCGCTCTTCTCGCGATGGAAATCAAACGAGTGCCCTGTTCTCTGATTGTTGTGTATACTGTCTCTTCTGTGTACAGAGTCTGCTACTGATTGAGGATAATGGTTGTAATCTTTGCTGAGCACAGAACTAATTGAACTGACGGAACCTTTCCGGAGATGTTGTTCTGCCAACCCCCCCTGCGAGGGCGGTCTTTGTGCTTGAGGTGACGCTTTCGGGTAGATTATGGGTGGACCCAGCGGCGTAGCAGGTTGACTTTGGAAGTGGTTCGTGGGCGAGATCTGACGTGGATATGATTGATGTGGTAGACCGTTTGGCAATGGTGCTGGTGGAGAGGAGAAGTGTTGATAGGCGGGATGTATATTGTTCTGAGCGTACGGGCTAGGTGGAGGATAGGCGTGATGGACAGAACCAGGCGTGGAAGAGTGGTGGAGGACTGGTGAAGGTGAAACAAAGGCGGCATTGTGTGCTATGTTCGATGGAGGTATGCTGTCACGAGGCGTGTAAACTCCACCATAGCCTCCAGGACTCTGCGCATAGGCAGAGGGTGGTCCTACACTTGGAGTCGAGGCGGAAGCTGAGGTGTTGGGATGGGGTGACTGCATAGCAAAATAACCACCCCCTCCGTGCGCCCTTGTTTCTCCTGTGAGCAATGGAGGGCCATATGGAGTCGGTTTGGCCGAAGTGACATCGGAAGAGGAAGTCTGGTCTATGCGCCCATCATAGGAGGAATGAGAAGTATGTGAGGCCGTTGGGACATGTGGCGGACCTCGTTGACTCTGCGAGTCATGCAGAATGGATTTGAGATCCATCGCTGCCATGCGCTTCTTGTGCCATCAGTGAAAGTGATCACGTTCTGGCATCCACAAAATCGCGCTTGTGTAACCTGTCACAAGGCTTCACGAGAGGTGTAATTCATGTCAAATTCAGCATCGTTTCATTATGCCCGTTACGAGATGGGCAATCAGATATCAGGCTGGATTGCGCGATGGATGAGACAAGTGGTCTATCTGGCGCCTACTTTATTTCCGCTATACAGACTGCGCTTGCCCTGCGTCTGCAGAGGAGGAGTAGAGGTTACTGCCACTTCGTGTGGATGAAGTCTAGGTAACGGCAACTTGATTCAGCCAAGATAAGAATGTACGGCCTTGGCTTCACCTGCGATCTTGCAACCATTGTCCACCATGCTCACGATCAAATCGCACCACTCTTGCCTCCGTAGTCGCGCTTCACTAATAGCCTCGTTTTGACCCAAGTTCGGTCCTGCGATCAGTGGTTCGCAATCGGCACATCAAACTGCTTCGGACACGGAAGTTGGAGTGGGATACACTTCTTGTACTTCAAATTCTTGTAATTTTATTCCATGAGCGGCGCTGTGCATTGTCATTGGTCAGCCAGCAGAGCCTGCATAATACCAACACGAAGTCACGAACACATCTGCGATTGTAATCCGACAAGAGCTATGGTAGTATAGAAAGCTAACCCGTGATCAATGTATGTATTTATTACAGGTTCGACAAGAATATTAGATCATACTAGCTCGAATCCATGCTGATGCAGCTTTTGACGAATATCCTTCATATACCCAATGCAAGCCAACCTGGCAGAATCCCATCTCCCTGACGCCAGATAATTGTATGATTGTGGGAAACACTGGGTGGAAGAGGTGCTCACACATAGTTTCCCTATCCCACTCAAGCTCGCTAGTACCACTCAACCAATCGAAACCGCCTTCGGACAATGTGGCCTAAAGCAAGATTGTACACATGCATCAGAAGCCTCTTACTTGTCATTTGGTACTTCACCAGCCAGATAACGACTACTGGCGTCGTTGCCGAACAGCTGCATGTCGCCTTTACCACCCATCTCCATAAACTCTTCCTCTTGCCTATGTTCAGCGGGCTTTTCTTCCTTCTTCTTTCCTGCCTGCTTCGCAGCATCATCTGTCTGCAAAGGAGCACCACTCTTGTCTATGCTCTGCGCTACTGTCGGGCGCTTCTTCCCTTGTGGGTTCTTCTCCCAGACAGTGATGCTAGCAGGACTAGCGTCACGTCCTGGCTGACCTGGTAGATTCGACTTTGGAACTTCGACAACCTTCGAGACTCTAATATCGTTGATGTCGGACAGGAGAGTACGCTCACGCTTGACCTTGCGCTTGCTGAAATCCATTTTTAAGCCACCAATGGCACCAGTCAGACCGTTGGTACTATCTTCGGGATTGATGTAATTGGTTCTATTCTGGTTTGGTTCCAATTCCTCTGTCGATAGGTTACGAGTCCAGGGATGTTCTAGACATTCATCGATGGTGATGCGCTTCGTGACGTCTACTGTCAACATGCGATCAATAAGATCTAGCGCTGGATCGCCGACTGGGTCCCAGTAGGGTGAAGGATAATCAAAGTGACCCATTTTAATCTGTTGTGCCAGTGTGTAAGGTCGTTCTTTGGAATAAAGTTCGTCGCTGAATGGTGGAAAGCCGCACAAGCAAATGTAGAGGACGACACCGAGCGACCATACATCAACAGCACGAGTATACTTTCGATGTTTTGTGTTCTCTAGAATCTCTGGGGCAACATAGCTAGGGGTACCGCAAAGAGTGGTTGTGAAGGATTCTTCGCCAATTATTTTTGCCAAGCCAAAGTCAGCCAGTTTGACCGATAAGTTTTTATCAGTGAGCAGGATGTTCTCTGGTTTGATGTCTCGATGAACGACGTTACGTTCGTGAAGATACTTCACACCCTGGAAAAGTTGAATAAAGACCTTTCGGGTTTCTGCTTCGGACAATTTCTGCTTGGCAACAATCCAGTTGAACAGCTCGCCTTCTGCTGCCAATTCGAGAATCAGGTAGACGCCGTCAACCTCTTCGAAATTTTCTTTCAAACACAGTACGTTTGGGTGCGATACTGACATTAAGACTGCTATCTCCTGCTGCAAACCTTCGGTCTGCGATCGTTGTGAATCACCCATGCGACGTTCGAATTTCTTGACGGCATACTTGTGACCAGTACAGCGTTCGACACATAGATAAACTGTGGCGAAATGCCCCTTTCCAAGTTGTTGCAGTATCCTATACTGCGAGTGGAAGGCGCTGGACATGCGACTTTTAGGGTACCGGAAAATGAAGCGAGCACTGTCAACTAAAGAGATCTCGTCTCCATCCTCGAGCTCTCTTCTCTTGTTTCGACCTAGCAAGGCATCGTTCACGAAGGTACCGTTGCTGGAAAGATCTTCAATCACAGCTATGGAACCAGCAGGCTTGTTCTCGTTGAATAGGAGGCAGTGCCTATTAGAGATAGTACCCAGGTCAAGCCGCATGTCACACTCGGGGTGTCGACCGAGCAAGTAACCACCAGCTGGGAAGCCTTGAGTCTCTTTTTGTTTCTCATATGCTTCTTCATCTTTCAGCAGTTCATCGGGCTCCGAAACCTTGCGATTCTTTGTAGTCGGCCTTCCAATCTCCAGTGGCTTCATTGGAGCGGGACAGAAGGCTCTTCTTTTCATAGTAAGTTTGTGTCCTATATTTGGATTCACAGGTATCAGAAAACCCCATGTCCCCTCGTCGTCATCTTCAAGCTCGTCTCCCAGGTCCCTCGGTGGGTACACGAACTGTGAGAGAACTTGTGTTTCTTGTGGTGGCGAGGATAAACCTGTGAGGATAGGAGATGAGGAGGTAGGCGTCACTTGTCGATATTGGTTGGATTTGGTATCGGGTGGTGTGACGGTACCCTCCTTGTTGTCAACAGTGGTAGCTGTAGCTATCGAATCGGCATGTGTTATGGGAGAAGGATACGCTCGCTGGTTCACAACTGGAGTCTTCAAGTGTTTGTCTTGCTTGTCGTGCTTGGTCTGTTGCGGCTGAGACAATCTCTGAGATCTTCGAGGTTTCTTGTCTTCGTGGTCATCGCCAGTGCTGTGCCTACCACGTTTAAGACTGCTCTTCTCTGTCTTAGGAGGCATCGTAGCAATTATCACACTCGTAGGATCGTCCTTCCTATTTTTGCAGGCACGTCGCTTTGTTACGTGGAGGTTACAGGCGAGCCTGAAAATTCCGGAATAAAGGTGTGGTGAAGATCGGAGTGTAGGTAAGCTGTGCTTACTAGTAGTGAGCCAACTCTAGGAGAAAGTGTGAGTGGAAGCTGCTATTCTACAGCATGTAAAAGTTGGCGAGAAGGATAAACTGTCAAGCTCAAAGCATTATTGAAGTAGCATACATAGGTTGTGCTTACTACACTATGTCTACATTATGCAGGTCTGAAGTCTTCGAAGTTCTGGAGGCCTATGCCGCTCAATTGAGATCGTCATTGGTTCAGTCGCGTTCCGAGACTGAGATTCTGGTGGATGTCCCGACCTCCGGCCCTGCAGGTCGATGCCAAGGCTGCGACATCATAGGCGTATGGATCGAGTTTCAGGCTTGTCAACTGCAAACCGCGAACAAGTCGTTCGGAGACAACCATGATATGTTGAGTCGTGACGTGCAGGAGTCGCTGACTCGTGGCACTTCCCGTGACGTGACTTGAGCTATGGACTTGTGAGTAAAGGTAATCAATCCTTGCATAGTTGCTGTATACTAACAAAAAGAAAGTCGAGGCTCACTCCGACGGGAGGCCTACGCGAAGCTCGCTCAGTTATCGACCCAGCAGCCAGTCGATCAAGATGGGGGAAATATCCGTAGGCTGGTCGCAGATCTTCCTGCAAAGACCTCTACTACGACTGGGCACCTCGATGGAGTGCTGAAGACGAAAGCACCAGCTCCTCGTTCGCGCATAGACGTGAGAGAACTCGACATCCTTCTGGCCCTATGTTCAGCCGCTGCCAACCTCGAGGACTACGACCATGCTGAAAGAGCTGTCAGACAGTTGGGCACCTACCTCCCCGAAGCCCATTCGCAAATATTCGATCCCTCCCCTTTTTTGCAAGATCTTCGTCCCTCGCCATGGGTTGTCACTACTTACGCCCTTACCCATGCTCTGCTAAGTCTGGGCATCAAATTTCCAGCCTTGAAGAAAAACGTTAGAGGTAATATTCAAGCATATGTCGCGAGTTGGTCTCGTGCTGCAGCTACACTGGCCTCCACGATCACAGCTGAGGATGACGAACAGACCAATGAAGAGGAAGCTATCGAGATCGCCGCTATCTGCGTTTCGCTGGTCGGCTTCCTTGATGCTGCAGCTCAACATGCTGATTTCTGGAATGCCTTTGAGCGACTGGAATTGATCAGAAATATCAGAACAGCTATGTCCGAACAGGTCCTGGTTGCTATCGAGAAAGCTGTCTCGACTATCAGGCACACTGACTGGGACGATCCTTTGACAAGGGAGTGGAAGAAGTCCTTGAAGCACTATGCTGTACGCGGCTCACCCTTAGGTGCCATGCATGTACAACAGGCCTTCCTGAAGTTCGTCGTCAACTGCAGTGCCCACTTCGTCGCTGCTCAGCACCCAAGGCAGTCGAATGGCCTGCTGGATAGTTATGTCAACGGCACCCATTCAGGGAAGGTTCAGAATGAAAACATCGACGACGACTTGATAGAGTACGTGGTCGACTTGATTACAGACCAGATGAACGTCCTTGAGGAAGGCTCAGACTATCTTCAGCTTAGCTCTGCATGGCAGAAACGTCTCGCCTTTCAAGTCAAAGCCTACGCTATCGAAGCCTTCGTGCATTGTATGGTACTTGACGATGATCTCGCCGACCCAGAAACTCTGCTTGCCTGGCTAGAAGATGCTATCGAGAGCCAACCACAGATGACCGATCCATTACTGTCGAAGACCGTCTTTCAAAGCTTGGCAGTGACCGCTCGGCATTTACCCGATGCTACTTCGAATGTGGCGCGCATGCTGTTGAAGTTCATTGTTCAAGGAACTTCCCAGATCGAAGCCGTCACATTAGCCGCACAAAGTCTAGCACATATACTTCGCCTCATATCTACCGACGCTATTATCACAACTCTATACTCACTGGGAAATGTGTTAAGTTCGCAGAGTGGAGCTGAGAAACAGCATCATTCATTTTCACCTCTAGGCATCAACGGCCACCACAGTTCTGTAGCGTCCGATGCCCAAGGCCCAACTGGCAGTGTAATCTCCCTCTCCATGAGTGGTGATGAGGAAACTTCGATAATTTGTGGCAACGTGGCTCGAGCCATTGTCACTATTGCTACAACTTGCAACGAGCACAAGATAGTGGCTCTGGCTCAGATGCTCTTGACTCAAAAGATCAGCAGGATCAACTTGCTCGTAGACGCACATATTGTTCAGAATACTGCTGTCCTTGCTACTCACGGCAAAGAGATCGAGCTCAAATCGCTGCTCCGACTTTACTCCAAAATGCACGAGGAAGCTGTTCACCAGAGGAATGCTGTGATCTTTGAGGCTGTTCGATCGGCGAGAGAGTATCTGGCCACTCATCTGGACGTCAATTCATCACTATTTAGAGTTCTGGCCGTTTCCCTACTTGAACGCATCCTCAGCAAGGGCGATGTGGTGGAAGGAGAGTTCAAGCACTCAGCCGAAGTCGAGCAGGCTGCCCAGGAAATAGCTCCATTACTCAAACCACTGGCTATCCTAGCTTCACGCAGACCAATTACGGTCCTGGATGGTAGTGTTGAAGACCGTTCTGAGATCGAAACTTTAGCACGAGAAGCCTGGTTCAACATAGCCGTGCACGGTGTCACGCTCCAGTCGCTGATCGGTCAACAATATTACCATGAGCTCCGATTACTGGCAATGCATTCAACTCCGCTTGTCGATGAAGAGAGGGCTGCTCTTCTGGAATCAGATGTTGAGCTCAATACGGTACTGAGGCGTGGGATGAGCTCGCAACATATTGCAGAGCAACGACGTCACCTTACAAGCATTATTCCCGACCATGAATCACGAGTTCGGCATTTGAGCTATCAAAAGGTTGTTTACCTGAATGCGGTCTATCTTGTTGAGTCGCTACGAGCTGCATCTGGAAGTTGTGCTGAAATGTGCGATTATCTTGCTGACCCATCGCTCAAAGACAGCGACATGGGCGCCTGCTTGAGTGCTATCGCAGCCGAAGTTGTTAAAGGCTATATTCAGAAGGCGCGGCCTGCTAAGGACGACGATTATGGCGGCCCCTATATTGCCAAACAGCTTGTGCGAATCTTTAGTGCATGCTGTAATCGCAGTGCTAAGATGCAGGAGGTTGCGAGATTGACCGCTGACTACATCGTAACCTTCGCTCCATCTGCGTTGATGCAAAAATCGTCCATATTCGCCCTACTTGAGCTCTTATCCATCATGTGGTCTAGCTGTCTTGAGTCTGAGATCGAGGAATATGAATGGAAACCCGTCTTCTCATCTCAACGTGGAAAGGTGACTGTGGAATTGAGTGACGACTATGCATTTCGCAAGCGAACGCTTGATGGCTTGCTTGTCTCTGCACGGAAGTGGATGACAAGTGCCATTGCTATTGCTCCTCTTGACGTGAAAGGGCTCCTCCAGACATATCTATCGGAATATGACGATACTGGTGCTTACGGTCACGTTTCCCTAGGGCGCTCGTTTGCCATTGAAATGGGGTCCTTAATTCCTTCGACTGATCAAAGACTTGCTGCGATCGAACAACAGGCTCAAGAAACCGAAGTGAACGTGGCATCTGACTTTGTGGCTCAATACACGACACGACAGGAGTACAGATTCGGCGGTCTGGCTGGCGATGGCCAACACATCATGCCAGCAAATACAACCAAACTGACCGGTCCTCTTACTGATGGTATCCAGACCTCGGAAGATATCGTAGATGAAGCTCAGGCAACCCTTGCCGAGATCGAACACAAGACGAGCTTACACTCTATGATACCTTTACAGGATTTGAAAGGTGTGCTGCGCAGGGCCGCTGCGTTACTTTGTCGAAGTAAGACATCACAGACCGCGATTGTGCAATACTTGGTCACCATTCCGTTTGAAGTCTTCACGAAAGAGTCCATTAAGATGGGAATCTCCCTGTGGCTTGGTGTAATACATGAGAACACCAGGATGGAGCCTCGAATATTGACAGAAATTGCCCAGGCATGGGAGAACACTATCGACCACCGAATTGGTATCTTCAGTCCCTCTTTTCGCAATCCAGATCCTTTCTATGTCAAAGAAGAGTTTGCTCCCTCTGATCGAGCGACTCTGCTCAAGCACGCTCAGAAAGCTCAAAATACCATATCCCCACATTTGCGATTACTTCAATTTTTCGAAAGTCATTTTAACGCCATTCGTTTAGGCAGTCCTCACACACAAAGGACATTTGTTAGAATGATCATGAAAACCCTTAAAGGTATGGAGCAGTTAAAAGGTCATCCTCTACTCCGTGAGATACACTTCCATACTGTTCTCTTTGGGTTCAGAATCCTGCAGTACAGCACTTGTCTTAATAAGAACACGATGTGGCGCCTGAAGGACAGAATACTTTCGACTGCACTATCTTGGTTTCGTCATCCACCGGCATGGTCCTTCGGTGGCAACCGCCTGCAAGTCAAAGCCGAGGTCAAAGTCATGCAAGATGTTCTTGTCATGCTGGCCTCTACTAAACCTGTGGGTTCACTTGGTCCTTCAAGAAAGAACAGCAATGAACAGAAACAGGCACTACTTGAAGCCCTGCTTCATGTTGAAATTGGCCGGCTCGAGGTATGGCTTAGTCCGCTTGGCACGACGACGTTGGACACAAGTGCTCACGCAACCGTTGCTGCGCTTGCTCGTGTGGCCTGGGCAGAAAGTCCAAGTCTTGCAATTCAGCTTGTCAAAAGGTTTCCTTCTGAGCAACTAAGCCGAGATGTTCGCTTCCTGCTATGCAACTTTCCGGATAAGGCAATTCAAGATCCAGCTGCTGTCGATCTCCTATTGGGAGACGTTCTTCCATCGGATTTATCGTTCCAGCTGAAGTACCTACTCATCTGGGCACCAGTAAATCCAGTTCAAGCTGCGACCTATTTTACACCTGGTTATGGTAATCATCCTTTCGTATTGCAATATTGTGTACGCGCACTCGACTACCATTCATTGGATATCACCTTCTTCTATGTGCCACAGATTGTACAAGCACTACGTTATGATGCTCTGGGTTATGTTGAGCGATTCATTGTCGAGGCTGGCAAATTCTCACAGCTTTTTGCACATCAAATCATCTGGAATATGAGAGCAAACTCGTACAAGGATGACGATGCAACGATTGAGGATCCCTTGAAGCCAACATTGGACAGAGTGACCGAAAGATTGATTGCTAGCTTTACTGGGGCGGATAAGGAATTCTTTGAGAGAGAATTCTCCTTCTTCAGCGAAGTGACAGATATTTCTGGCAAGTTGAAACCATTCATCAAAAAGTCTAAGCCTGAGAAGAAGGCCAAGATCGAGGAAGAATTGCGGAAAATTAAGGTTGAGGTCGGAGTATATCTGCCCAGTAACCCTGACGGTGTTGTTATTGGCATTGATCGAAAGTCGGGCAAACCATTGCAGTCCCACGCCAAAGCACCATACATGGCAACATTCCGCATCAAGAAAACAAGAAGCGTCGATACCGAACAGCAGGTTGCGCAAATAACACGACCTAAACATGCACGTCACAAATCCAAAGCATCCACTGTTGTGACCACAGCCTCAGATGACCCAAACAGCTATGAAGTGTGGCAGAGCGCCATCTTCAAGGTTGGCGACGACTGTCGACAGGATGTACTAGCATTGCAGCTGATCGCAGCATTTCGTGGTATCTTCAACTCGGTTGGCCTGGATGTTTATGTTTATCCATACCGAGTCACTGCGACAGCTCCAGGTTGTGGTGTCATTGATGTCCTGCCAAACTCAATCAGCCGAGACATGCTTGGGCGAGAGAATGTGAATGGCTTGCACGAATACTTTATTACTAAGTACGGTGGTGAGCATTCAGTACGCTATCAAGAAGCAAGATCAGAGTTCGTGAAGAGTATGGCAGCATATTCTGTTATCAGCTATTTGATGCAGTTCAAGGACCGACATAATGGTAACATCATGATTGACGACAAGGGCCACATACTTCACATTGACTTCGGTTTCCTGTTTGACATATCTCCAGGTGGTGTTCGATTCGAGCGAGCACCTTTCAAATTGACACCAGAAATGCTAGCGGTTATGGGTGGCGACAATCCGCATACCTCACAAGCCTACAGATGGTTCGAAGAGCTTACTGTGAAGGCATTCCTGTGCTCTCGCCAATATTGCAGCAAGTTGCTCCACTTGGTCAGTCTGATGCTCGACTCTGGTCTACCTTGCTTCAAACCACAAACGATGAAGAACATGCGAGACAGGTTCAGACTTGATCTGAATGAGAGGGAAGCTGCTGAGTTTATGGTCGGCTGTGTGAAGAAGAGTGCCGCCAATTTCTCGACCAAGGTTTATGATGAGTTTCAACTTTTGACAAATGGTATACCCTATTAGCGAGCATGGATTTTGAGCATTATAGCATAGCTGAATAGAACAGATAAGACTATTGTCTAATAACATAATCTACCATGGTAGGACTACTACCAAAGACAGATTTCGCAAGTCTATGCCATTGTTATTGTTGAAACTCGTGCGATTGGGACTATCTTTCAATCATGCCTGAGTAACCAGTTGTTCTGGCTGACCACTTTTGAAATCGAAGTACATCCATCTAAGTTATTGTGCAGCCACGACCTGTCGCAGCAGCCAGTGCTGGACCTCGTTTCCATAACCTCTCAATTCACCACAACTCTCACCACCAATTTTTCTGATGTACCACTAGCGGTACCTCGCGGTCACCTCTCCCTTCTTACCACCAGCAATCGCTAACATGGCTTTCAAATAGTACGTATCCAGCAAAAGCTGAGCCAACATCTAAAGCTGAGCCAAATCTTCTTTCTCATTCCACGAGGGAAGAAACAGAGTCGAAAGTGGCCTCACTACCTCGATAAAATCCCAATTCTACCAAGCATATTGAGGAAATTCGACCATAGCGCTCCGCCCACCTCAGCGAAGCCTAGACCCATTGTTCCTGCTAATACGAAGGCAAGGAAGACTGTGTGTGGTATAAGTCAGTATTTGTATTCATCGTCGTAGTAGAATTGGCAATATACACTATCCCTCCACCTGCTGGAAGAGGGGAGGGATTGTTGCTCGATAAACAGAAGGCACTTTAGGAGAAGGACTTACTCAACATCGGCGTACTAATAGGACTTTTTTGAACTTCCTTCTTCTTGTACGCGGTCTCTGGTCGGCCCATGTTCTTTTCGTTTTGTTTTGCGAAAACGGCGTTGGCGCGTTTTTGTTGTGGTGTTTGGCGGGCCATTTTTGTATATCTTTGGTTTGGGTGATGCGTGGAGATTTGGGGGCGTTGAAGTATGGAGCGCTCTGTGGATGGTGCTGATTCTTGGTTGAACTGGGAGAAATGTTACAAGTTGTAGGAGATAGTGTTTGGTTGTTCTTGAGGTGTTTTTGAGAAGTGTGGCTGCAGGGCTAGATGGTAATGGGGAGGTGGCCTTTCTGATATGGTACGATATGGACACTTTGTACGTTTGTATGGTAGGTAGGCGGAAAGTAAATCCTTGCCCCTTTCCGCCATGGCCAAATGTGGTATGGTCTTTCTATAGAAATGCCGGGGTTTGGGCAAACCAAGCAAATCCCAGATTGATCGCGCCGTTATGCTATGTGCTCGAGCTTGACGAGTAACCATATAGCATAGTACACCTTCAGCACCCGAACTATCTTGAATCCGACCGCGTGCGATGTTCACCTCTAGGCAGCCATTTCTACAGCGCGCCCTACCTGCTGTCAGAACTTCGCGTATACCTATCAAATCACGACCTTTCCAACGCAGCTTCACCTCCACAAATACCAACCTTCAAACGCAACCTGCCTCCCAGCCAAGTCCTCATGGCAACTTCTACCGCTCGCATGGCCGTGCGCTGTTCAAGAGCCTAACGCTAGCATTCTTCAGCTATCAGGTCTTTTACTGGGCATGGATTACACTTGAGGCGGAAACCACAAAGGACGAGAAGAGGAAAATCATTACTGGTTTGGAAGAGGAGGTGAAATTGTTGGCAAGTGGTAAGGGGAGCCATGTGTTGAAGACGGGGGAGGGAGAAGGGAGTGGGAAGAGGTTGTTGGAGGAGGAGAAGACGTGAAGAGGAGGGAGAGTTGAGCTATAGGAAACGGACGCATGTGGACATTGTTTAATGAATTGTCTGGAAAGGGAGGGAAGACGAATGTGCGATACGTTTGTCTCATTGGTGCTGCTCTGTTGTAGCAGACTTTTGAGTCCCAGATGCGAAGCTGTCCAGGCAGAATTTAGCTGGTATCCTATGGATCAGTGGTGGTCGATTCAGTCAACACGGAATCCGATCAGATAGCCCACACGAAGAGCATACCGTCGAGACTTCCCTTTTGATGTCGTTGTCGGAAGGTCCTGAATACAGCTAATGCTCATGTGAACGAGCACGATCCGAGACCAAGAGTCTTGGTGAAGCAGGCGGCTGCTCTTTTTGTGCCATCAAGAGTAAAATGCGACACGATTTCAAAGTATATATCAAGAAGACATCGAAGACTGGGATACGGGATGGTGCGGGTTGCAAGACACAACGTGGTCAGCTCGCGAAGCCTCTGATCATACTTGCAGCTTTTGTGGATACAGCTGTTGGCTAGATGCGGAAGAGGATCCTACCGTCCCGCTGTATTGCTCCAGGGAGCGTACTCAAACTATACACTTAAAAGAAACAATGGCTGCATCGCTAGCAAGTTTTGACTTGTGTTCCGGTACTACTACCACTCAACGCGGAACAGATCTACCTTACTTGTAACAAAGGCAAGAAGAGGTCAGTACGCATCACAAGTGCTCGTCTGGAAATAGTCGAAGTTGGTTTTGGCAGGAGCAGCAGTTTGCTCGATTTCCAGCACGTGACGGAGCAGCCATGTTGTGTAGCAAAGACCTACATGATACGCAACAGAATCTCGTGGTAAAGAGTGACAAGCAGTAAGGATGTCCATCCCGCAACGTCTCCTATCTGAAGCAACACTATCTGGCTTATCAGCATACAGCCACGCTAGTGTCCGTCCCACTGATAACAAGTTCCCACATCATGGACCATCCAGCGAGAGGACAAAAGTGCCGAAGGATTGTGTGCTGAATCCTACCATCAAGACCTTGCAGAAGACAGCACAACGTGAAGCAGCAGGCCTCAACTATTGCCACGTTGAGCGTTCATTCTGATTAAGCACTACACCATGCGTATGGTGCCTTCGAGGGCTTCTAGTGTTTGGCACCGTTCTCAATATCAGTTATCGATATCTCCATCGATTTTTCTGCGAATGTGTAGAATACTCTCGACGAGCTTCGTCCCAAGGCACACCATACCAAAGTTGGAGAAATGTTCCTCCTGACACAGGATTGTCAAGTAATGCCTGTGCTCATCTCGCTAATCCCTCACTTGCGCTCCTTTGCTGTATCATCAAACACTGTGGCGTATTCAGGTACAAAGCAAGCACAAGGTCAATTGTTTGCTCATACTGCTACCAACCGTGGCGGCAATGGGAGAACAGCTATTATGCAAGACAAGCTAGCTATGCCACTTCGTCCATCGTGCTTTTTGAGGTATGTCGATACAAAAAGCTGCTGATTGATGGTACCTATCAATTTGCTGCCGGAGGGCCACATATTGATGACCTATACAAAGGACCGTCCAAGCACATCGTTCACGCTTTGATCAGTAGAGGTCAACATGTATTTTGTTCTCTGCATGAACCACACGAGTGACTCGATGACCGCGAGGTATAGCAACGTATTAGCCCGAACGAAAGTTAGGTGGAAATTGAGTAGCGGAACGAAGTGGTCCACTCGCGTACTGGCAATTCGACGATCTCCGCGCTCAAGCTGAAGCCTACTCGTATGCACTCACTATACCAAGTGAACTTATAGTCAGCTGTCGATGTTACAGGCAGGGTCAACATCTCTTTTCACATGTCATGAGTTCCGAATTCGGCTTGCGGCACGTCCTCCAAGATCGCATAGTCCACGTCGCATCTTCTGGATGGGTTGACCTGGCAAAGACTCGATGAGCATTTCGAACCTTGATAGCTCGGAAGATCCTTCCAGAGCTCGATAGTGAGGCTGCTTCTGACTTACAGTTGCTCGGGCACGGTTGCGCATGCCAATCTGGGCTCGAAAGTCCATAGCACTTGCTCCATCCTTCAGAATCACAGATCATCGTCTATGACAAAGATGAATTCGCACGTTTGCAATCTATGCATGACCTCCACCTGACTGCAGTGTTAGTGGCTTTCGTGTTCATGCGGCTCTGAAAACGCTCGTGTCTGACATAGCATTTCTGACAACACCGCTCCGTCATTCTGCTGGTGAAGGTGGAGAACCATCGCTCAAGGTGAAATTGGGGGATTTTCGCACCAATCGCTGGAAGTTTCAACCAACCGGAGAAGTTGTGGTCAGCATCACGAGATGTACCCGAGCAGCGCCTGACAAGCTCGAAGAAAGTCCAAGTGTCAGACGTGTTGGCTTCGCATGCTTCTCTCATAAAGCTGCTGCAGTTGACAACTGATAGTGTTTAGTGCTCTTGTTGAGAACCTTGGTAATATGGTCTCGCATCCGAACAGAGAGTGAAATATGAACTCCAGTCGAAACATCGAGATCACTATAACAATGCCGGATCGGACCACCATACATCCGCTACGGTATTATGCCTCCTAAATCATTCCCGCTGACTTGATCATCGTGATAAGGAATATGGAAAGTGACACTGAGTTCTTTGCTTAGAAGAACGAAGTGCAGTCTCCCTATCTCGATGACAGTTTTCTTCATGCATGGACTCCCTTTGGTGACTGAAGGGAACTGCAACAGTATTATCAACATACAACTGTGTCTACTCCCATCTTTGTTGACATTAAGAACACACTTACGTCTACCACGTTACAGTCTCCCAGAAGCTGTCACGTACAAAGCAGTTCAGCACAGCAACCTTTCACAACCACTTCAACGTACCTTCACTAGCAACACATTCAGTCTAAAATTTCACCACTAGCATTAAGGAAAGTTTTCCGCACGATTGAAATGGCAGCCACGCAAGTCCTCTTTCCCCAAACATTCCACAACTATAGATCTCTCCACGAACTCGAAGTCCACAAATTCCATCAACTACCAGTTCCAAATTACAAAAAGAGAAAACATTCAATAATGTCTTCTGCACCACCACCAGAAGTTGCAGCATTGGCTGTTGAGGTTCCTCCAAAGCTTGCCTTTGATCCAAAAAAGCACATCAACCATGTTCCGCCAAAGAAAATATGGACCATGACTGAGATCGAACGCGGCAACCAAGGTGTATCACCAAATGCTGTTTCCGAGCCTTTCTCTCTGTTCACAGAAGAAGCTGTGAAGCAGATGAGAGCAGAGATTTTGAGCAAACCTGTCTTAGAAAACTGCACTTACCAGTCCAACCTGTCTCCTTGTCAGCTCCGTGGCTATGCGCCAAAGTAAGTTGCAGTATCTCTTGCACACGTACACCCACTCACTATGCAACCAGGTATGCACCGTTTGTGTACGACGCTTGGCACTCTCCTCAAGTTCTGGAAATTGTCTCCAAGATCGCTGGCATTGACCTGGTCCCCGTGATGGATTTCGAAATTGGTCACATTAACATTTCTGTCCACTCCAAGGAAGCTCAAGAGGAAGCCAAACGAGCTATTGCCGAACACAAAAGCCGACAAGCCGATGAAGGAGTATCAGGTTGCCCTTGGGAGGACGATACCCCAATCGTTGGCTGGCACACTGATTCCTATCCCTTCGTCTGCGTCTTGATGCTCAGCGACTGCAGTCAGATGATCGGAGGTGAGACAGCCCTGCGAAAGGGATCAGGCGATATCATGAAAGTTCGAGGTCCTGGCGTGGTAAGTTTCTCCATAACACAAAGAATGTACAACATTAGCTGACAACCCAAAAGGGAAATGCTGTTGTCCTACAAGGTCGTTACATCGAGCACCAGGCACTCAAAGCTTATGGTGGCCAGGAACGAATCACTATGGTAACCTCCTTCCGACCAAAGTCACCACTCGTTCAGGACGACACTATCCTTGACACTGTCCGCGCCGTCTCCAACCTACCAGACTTATACCGAGACTACACCGAGTATCGACTTGAGCTTGTCGAGGAGCGAGTTCGGGCCCAGCTCAAGAAGATTCGAGAACGAAAGAATCGAGGACACAAGTTCGACACACCTGGCAACAAAGCCTTCCTTCGAGAACAGAAGCAGTTCTTTGAATCTATGCTGAAGGCCTTGGTGGACGAGGACAAGGTCATTCCTGGCTACACCGACTCTTCTCACTTGATCTCTCCGGACTTGAAAGAGCGTGACGAGTTCTTCTCCAAATTCTACGTGGCTACAAGAAACAAGAAGTAGTCCGCACACGGAATGGGTCACTGACGTGACGAATCACGTCTGACTTCAATACTTGACGAAAATGAATTGACGAAGAACGATGTCGTACCGCATTGTGCAGGCTGGCGTTTCTATGTCAATTTAGGCGCATATGGCCTGACTTCGGATCTTAGCGATGGCGCACGATGTTCGGTGATGCATGACTGTTTGATGAATTGATACGCCAAAGACGAAAACACAAGCTACATGAATTGAAAAGCTGAGTCTGGTATTGTGTATTATTAGACACAAGACTAGACGGCGAATAGATTCAATGATAGATATCTAATGGCTCTTTAGCCACAAATGCCATGAATATTCTCGCAAGACTCGCTGCTTAGAAGAACCACGAACTACCTTGCTGCGGAGCCTAATAACATTCACACTGGGGGAGTGAACAGGCTACAGTGTTGTTGTAGAATTGATATATTTCGGATTTGTTTTCGAAGCAAAAAATACCAACTAAAGGCGAACATTCACAAAGTCGGCTGCACTAAGGCAGTTGAC
Organism: Lithohypha guttulata; assembly: GCF_036872675.1. Lineage (NCBI taxonomy): Eukaryota > Fungi > Ascomycota > Eurotiomycetes > Chaetothyriales > Trichomeriaceae > Lithohypha > Lithohypha guttulata. Next base: position 1,204,840 of record NW_027042753.1, on the reverse strand, counting down.
GATGCAGAGGCTATAAACTGAGTCTTCGGCGCGAAAAGACTGGCAGAGAGCCTCGCCAAGGCTGCGCTTGTTCTCCCAAGTACTACAAGCTGATTTTGCGTGGTTTCCAGTCTATCAGCGACCACCCAGACCACGCTTCTAACGTCCAGCAGCACGGTGAACAAGAGAGTCGTGCTGGATGTCCGTTACTCGAAGTTTAAATGGCACGGTGCCACTGAATGTTGCGAGTAGCCTGGTGGTAAAATCATGTCCAAAGTAATCGACGGCTAATGGTGGAACAACCGAGTAGACTGCTCGATGAAGACAATACCCAGCTTATCGCAGGTATCGAACACTGCTCCATCGTTTTGACTGCCAGTAGGTGCTGCGATGTACTTGACCCCAGATCGTCCTGCACGGTAGACGTTATCGACAAATGGGAACTGTCATCGGTCAGGACTCTACTCTTGAAAGACGATGGTTACTCACAAATGCGTCACTGGACACTACCACCCCTTGAAGGTTGGACAGCCAAGCCTCCCGCTCTTCGGGTGAGAAAGGTTGCGGGACTTCCTCAAACTTTGCTTCGTAGTCTTCAACCTCGAATTGTGACTTTGGCGGTACCTGACCAGAGCAGAGCATGTCAATGGCATTGCTCTTGTCAGGTCGTTTCACACCTTTCTTCCATTTGATGTTGAGTGTTCGTTCGTGGAATCTCATCCACCAATTATCTAGCAGCGTCAGCTCTGTTTTGGACGTCTTGTCAAGCACGACTTACCAGCTTTGTCTCCTGCTAATCTTGTGCAGTGGATTCGCGATTGCTGACCAGCACCAAGACCGACCACTTGTCCTTTATAGGCATAGCATACCGAGTTGGACTGTGTATACTTCAGGGCAATGGTTGCGACTGTGAGATCTTGCAAGGTCTGTTCGGACAGCTTTGCACCGCCTTCTGGTCGTACCACGGACTTGAAGGTATTTCCGGGTGTAATTTGCACGTCGTTTCTACCTTGAGTCAGACTGACACCATAAACTGTTCGTGTCTCCTGCTGTGGTGGCTCGTAGGTCTCATCGATCTGTAGCACAAGATATTTGCCTCCTTTCTTTTTCTTCAGTATTTCGAGAGCCTCGGGTTCGTAAGCAGGCGCGATAACGCCGTCTGAAACTTCGCGAGAGATGATTTTGGCGGTTGGCACGTCAACTTTGTCTGATAGAGCGATCACATCACCGAAGCTCGACATGCGGTCTGCACCTCGTGCACGCGCATAAGCTTGTGCTAAGCCGGATCTTTCGATACCGTCAATGTCGTCGACCATGTACACTTTACGTTCAGTCTCATCCAGGGTAATGCCTACAGCGGCGCCCGCAGGGGAGACGTGCTTGAAAGATGCTGCGGCTGAGAGACCAAGAGATTGCTTGAGCTCCTTCACAAGTGGATAGGCATTGAGTGAATCGAGAAGATTGATGTAGCCTGGAGACCCACTAAGTACAGTGAATGGTAACTTTCCCTCTTTGACATAGGCTGATGCGGGTTTCTGATGTGGATTTGCGCCGTACCGTAGTGCAAGCTGCTGCACGCCGTTGCCTGCATACTGATTTCGGAAGTATCCAGAAATTGCCGTGTCATAATCCGCAGTGTGAGTGAAAGCTTTCAGTGCGTATTGCTGTCGACTCTGCTCGCTGATTTCGCCCTTTTCAAGCTCTGACAGAAAGTGGCCATAGTCTTGTGGATCGCTTAGAATGGTGACTCGGGCATGGTTCTTCGCTGCAGCTCGTAGTAAGGTAACTCCACCAATATCAATTTCTTCGACAGCCTCGGGCACAGTAACATTGGGCTTTGCAACAGTATCCTTGAATGGATAGAGATTGCACACTACATAGTCAACCTTTTCAATTTTCTGATCGGCTAAGTCTTTCTCGTCTGATTCGATATTTCGAGCTAGAATACCACCGTGTACTGCTGGGTGAAGAGTCTTTACTCGACCACCAAGCATTTCTGGTGCGTTCGTTATTGCTGAAACATCTCTACGCTACAGTCAGTCACAGAGACGGAACAGCTGCAATGTACTTACTCCACCTTGATGCCCGAGTCTCTGATGAGTTTGGCAGTGCCTCCAGAAGCCAATATGCGAACGTTCTGCTTTTCCAGACCCTTTGCTAGGTCAAGTAGACCTGTCTTGTCATACACAGACAATATGGCTAGTTTTTGAGACATTGTTCTTGATTGATTGTTTCCGTCAGCACGATCTATCGGGCCCTCTTCTACCAGTACTGAAAACAAAATATCAAATTGTTGATCAGAAATGTCGTGCTCCAAAAATTACTGCTGACTCTCGGAACCAAAAACACACCCCACATTTCCTGATGCGGTATGCAGGGAGACCATGAGTGTAACGCTACGGCATCTCGAAGAGGCGTGAAATGTGGTTCTTTTCAACAATACTCTTGAGGATATATGTCGCGTTGAGCTGAGTACCGAACAGTGAATATGCTAGTATGTACCACGCCGGCATACATTAGTAGTATCGTGCATCAAGAAAGACGAAGTGATAGTCGTTGATGGGGTAGTCTCAGATGATTCTTGTAGGCCTGCTTCGTGACTGCAGGCAGAGACAGAAAGAAGACGGCATTGCTCATAGTAACGAGCTTTGCGTAGATAGTGGCATACTTTGCCATGGTCTTTCTGTCTCGTATCAGATTTAACGTGATGAGTAGCTATATGAAAGAGCCGAAAGTCGCGTTGGACGCGTAGGTGGAGATGAGGAGCTAGGACTAATCTGATCGTCGAAAGCTCAGTCGGGGCAACGTGTAAGCTGTTCAGCACATCAATGAATGCTTCGCAGCTCCGCGCTCGAGCGCTCTTGATCGACGGGAGATTCAGCAGATTTCTCAGTAGCAGTCATGTGCGAAAATGCACCGTCCAAAGCAGACGAGGATTACATAACGTACCTCAGTTGCAGCAGGCACAAACTGATCGATTCCGACCTTACTATGTAACCAGCCCCATATTCTATGTCAACGCTGGTGAGTATCAGATCGCGGCGCCGAGAAGATAAGATCTGACCTTTAGCAGAGCCACATGCGGGACATCTATATACCCTTCTGCTTACTGATATTTTGAAAAGATGGGAAGTCTTGAAGGGAGACAATCAAGCGTCCTTGCTTACAGGCACTGACGAGCATGGCATGAAAGTGCAGAAGGCAGCTGAAAGCGCTGCGACTGCAACCAAGCAGTTCTGCGACAAGCATGCTACTCAGTTTCTCGACCTGGCTCGTGCAGCCAACATTTCGTTCGACCGATTCATACGTACAACGGACCCTGATCACAAAGTTGCAGTCGAACACTTTTGGAAGCAGTTGAAAGAGAGAGGCTATATTTATCAGTCAACTCATGAAGGCTGGTACTCGGTCAGCGATGAGACATTTTACCCTGAATCCCAAGTCCACTTGGTTCTGGAACCAAGCACCGGACGGAAGATCTATGCTTCGAAAGAGACTGGCAAGGAGGTAGAATGGACTTCAGAAACTAACTACCACTTTCGTCTTTCGGCTTTCAGAGATCGTCTACTCGAGCACTACGACCAGCACCCTCAATTCATTGTCCCATCAATGCGTATGAATTTTATCAAGAAGGAAGTAGAGGCTGGCTTATCAGATTTGTCTGTCTCTAGGCCAAGCTCAAGACTACAATGGGGCATTAGAGTGCCGGATGACGATACACAAACTATTTACGTATGGCTGGACGCCCTGATCAACTACTTGACTGCAACTGGCTACCCGTATGGTGAAGGTGGTAACCATAAATTGTGGCCACCAAATGTTCAGGTCATTGGCAAGGACATTGTGCGATTTCATTGTATATACTGGCCAGCTTTTCTTATGGCACTGGACATCCCGCTTCCTAGAGCATTCCTCACACACGCCCACTGGACAATGGGTAAAGCAAAAATGTCCAAATCATTAGGAAATGGTGTCAATCCTTTCCTTGCAATCGAGCGTTTCGGCCTCGATGCTATCCGGTACTTCATGATCCACGACGGCGGTATTGTTGATGATGCGGATTACGACAACATGTTCATTGTGGAGAAGTACAAAAAGGGCTTGCAAGATGGTCTGGGAAACCTCCTTACTCGCATACTGAGAGGCAGGAAATGGTCAATACGTACCTCTCTCGAGCAAGTGATGAACAACGGCAGCCTCAAGAAACCGGACTCGGCACGTATTCAGGATATGATCGAAATGATTAACAGCACTGCACGGTCTGCAGATGAAGCTATGCAGAGTGTCAACCCTCGCAGTGCTTTACACAACATTATGAAACTCGTCTACGAAACCAACAAATTTTTTCAAGAAATGGCCCCGTGGAACCTAGTCAAGGACGACCATCCAGACTCTCGCGAATCATTACATATGACAATATACACATCGGCCGAAGCCGCTCGTGTGGTCTGTATCTTGCTGCAACCATTCATGCCTAATAAGATGCAGCAAGCTCTCGACCACTTGCACGTTCTACCAGATAAGCGATCGTTTCAGATGGCTGAGGTTGGTTGTGATGAGACATATGGCTCAGGGGCCAGTGAAGCTGCACATGAGAAGATCCCTGAGAACATGAAGAAGAGAATTAGGTATGCACATGATGGTGTACTATTTCCACCACTTCTGACGGAGGTATGAACTCGGCCTCAGCGAAGTTGCAACTCTTTGGCTGCCTCAGCGTTGGTGCGCCTAATCGACAGTGATTACGCAACCGTCTGAAATCAGCAGAGCTGTAATCGGAAACGACAGACATGCTACGGTGTTGTCGACAATGCCAGAACTTATAGCAAGTCACAAGGCGTCGACCGCGCCACGACAGCAATGATTGGGCTGAGAGTCAGCCACGTGATGAAAAGCGGAGCTTTCTCCAACCGTACCTGCAGAAGTGCGTCGCAATGCCGGATACTGCAAAATGACCCTGCTTGTAAGTAGATCTCCAGGATTTGCCTAAAAACATCAGGTGCTGTACTATACAACGACCATCCTCTTTCGGTACAGCGAACTCTCATCATCGCTCTGACATCGATTATGGGTTCGATAGCGCTTCCCGCACCGGGAGCCAAGCCTTGGATCGAGACACCTCTTATTGAGTCCGGTGCGTTGTCCAAAGCAGCTGGCTGCCGAATTTTCCTCAAGCTCGAAAACCTTCAGCCCTCGGGTTCTTTCAAATCACGAGGTATCGGCAATCGCCTTCTCGAGGCTATCAAGGCACAGGTATCGTCTAGTGATGACAGAGCATTGCATTTTCATGCCTCTTCTGGTGGCAATGCTGGTCTTGCGTGCGTTACGGCCGCTGTGGCACTTGGTTACCGTTCAACAATTGCGGTACCTGCCTCGACTGAGGAGTCAATGGTTGCGAAACTTCGTGCTGCTGGTGCATCCGAGGTCGTTGTGCATGGATCGAACTGGTTTGTTGCGGATGCTTACTTGCGAGAAGTCATGTTAGTAATCTCAAAGTCGGACTAGCATAGTCCGATCCGGGTTACGATCGGTCTTAAACTGATCTTTTTAGGATGTCAAAAGCCGAGGAAATGGGAGAGAAAGCGGTTTATGTACCACCTTTCGACCATCCAGATATCTGGTAAGCAGCATCGACGGATCAATGCACAGGTCTTCCTATCAGCCGCGAGCCTCAATCACTTGTCGATATGGGCTAAACTCTCGCAGGACAGGTGCTGCAACGATGGTACCTGAAATCAAGGCGCAGATGCCTCGCGGAGAGGTACCAGATGCCATAGTCTGTTCTGTCGGTGGTGGCGGTCTCTTTTCCGGCATCATGCAAGGTGTCGAAGGGATTGGCTGGCAAACGAAGGTGTTAGCAGTAGAAACAGTAGGAGCGGACTCATTATCTCAAGCCGTTGAGAAAGGAGAACTTGTCAAGCTAGACGGTGAGGAAGTCCTTGGTGCTATCTCCGCCTTGAGCAAACTTGTTTCTTGCTTCTCTTCAAGATAGTCTTAAGCTGATACTCGACAGAAATCACATCTGTTGCCAAGTCATTAGGGGCTCCTGTTGTTGCACAACAAGCACTCAATGATGCGTTGAAGCCAAATGCCATCAATATGGTGATAGAAGATGCTGAAGCGTGTGCCTCCGCCTGGAGGTTCGCTGACGACGAACGAATACTCGTGGAGCCTGCTTGTGGGGCGAGTATCGCGCTTGCATATGACGGTCGTCTGGAAAAGTATCTCAAAGCCTTCTCGCCAGAAACCAAAGTTGTCATTATTGTGTGTGGTGGTAGTAGGATCGATCTCAAGACGATGGATCAGTACAAGCAGCAGTTTGGCGCAAGAGCGAAAGAGCTTGGTCTGACACGATGCGCCGATGTGCCCAGCACTTATTCGTCTTGATGGGCTACGGAGGCATCACAAGGCTTATGACGATGTATCTGGACATATTTTAATTGACATACTTGTGTCTGTGCCTCGTTCTGCTTTATCCAGGTCATGGTGATCAATAGGACATGCATTGGGAGGTTATTTACATAAGCCAGGCCTGAAACATTCAATTTCCACGTCCAGGGTGTTTGTAGAGACTACCGCGAATGCCTATCAAACGCTTGAACTCAGTAGTGCTGTACTAGCCAGCATGAATTGATTACAGTCAATCTTGAAGTGCTCGTTTCTAGGAATAGCGTCAAGCAAGTACAACTACCCGAACAAGCGTAGGAAAGCACATGACTCGCTGCAGGAGCTATAATCCGGGGTAGATACGAAAGAACAGGGTAAAACCAAGCCGCGAAATGAAGTGCATGGGATATAGCGGCTTGCTCTGTCGCGTCGACCACTACCGCTTCTTCGCATTTCCGACGCAGCCGCTTGGCTCGGAAAGGTGGCTGAAATGGTGTGCCTTTTTCGTCTTGAAGGGAGGGAAGTGAGCTCTTGGTAAGTACAACGAAGTCACACAAGGTCAGACGTGCATTTGGAAATATTGATCCAACCTCGCCCAGATTATGTCGGTTGGGACGGTTCTCAAAGTGCTCCGCAGCTAACTTTTCGTGGCGTCGATTACGCGAACGTGATGCCCATGGTTGAAGGATATGCAAGTATAGTACTAAGCATACATTATCGTGCCAGCCACGGACATCGTTGTCAAAGACGAGCTATCTTTGCTACAGTAGCACAAGCTCACGAAGGTAAATACCAATAATGGCCTTGATGAAACGACGGCTTTGCGGGTAGCGAGATGAGCTCTACTGCTGAGTCATACATAGGCCTCCGCAGTTGTCGCTGTACTATACCACATGTATGGTAACGCTCTTTTGCTAGTGCCGACCAAAGCTCGTCCTGGTACGTTGTTGAAAAGTTCAGACGCGAACCAGATTACAAAAGGTGATAGCATTCAGCCATGGGGTTTCAGGCAAGCACTAGTTTCGTGTTAGATACTTCGTGGCGGACTTTCAGCTCATTTCAACCAATCACATAGAGTTATGTAACAAAGTTCCTGAGGCTAGTCATGCAGAGGCTGAAAATAGCACATTCGAAAAGTGCTGATGGGCTCCTTTGACTCGGGGTTCCGATATGCATGAACGAGTATGAGGTGTGCCCCTGTTCACGGTTGGGGCGCGCCTTATGGCACGCTATATGAACTGCTGTGGCCGCTAGAGCATGTCTTCCCACGAAGGTCGTCTAATATCTTTCTAGGTTCTCTGGGTGCGACGAGACAACGACAACATGGCGACTTTCAAACCAGAAGAAACCACGACAATCACCGCTTCTTCTCGGGCTTCAGACACTTCAACCCCACCCCCAGAGAAGTCTGAAGCTACTCAGCCCGTAGACCTCGAGCGTCTCGGAGAGCAACATGGATACGCTCTGGACGAGACGGTCCTCAAGCAGCAGCTCGGTCTGCCAGCAGATGCAGTACTGAAGAAAGACTCGACTGGTCGCGTCCTCATCCCTCAGCCATCAGATGATCCGCGTGACCCCCTGAACTGGTCAGTCTTGCAGAAACGACTAGTCCTGGTGATGCTCGCTGTTGCCTCGTTCACTTGTGACTACTCGGCCGCGACCGGTGCATCAGCACTGCTTGCACAGGCAGCACAATGGCACATCACACCTGATACCGTCAATCATGCGACAGCCGGTAACACATTCATGTTGGGCGTTGGTGGTATCGCGACTGTCTGGTTAAGTGCATATCTTGGCCGACTTCCTATCCTTACATGGTTCACTGTCATTGCGGCTGCCACTGCCATATGGTCAGCTGCTGCCGGAACTTTCGAGAGCTACATGGCTAGCCGAATCCTGAATGGCTTCTTCGTCGTTGCAGCGGCAGGAGGTGGTCTCATGTGGATCAACGATGCATTCTTCTTCCACGAACGTCCACGAGTCATCAATGTCTGGTCAACCGCTATCATTCTGTCGCCTTTCTTGGGTCCTCAATTCATGGCTGCAGTCCTTCAGGTCGCGTCGTGGCGCGTGGGCATGTATCTCAACTTTGGCATCATAATGACTTCTTTGGTTACGATTGTCCTCATCGGGCAGGAGACGTTCTATCCTCGACACAAGCGCAGCTCTGAAATTGCGGACCTCAAATCTTATCCTCGTTGGCAAAGATTGACTGGGTTGGCGCAAAGCAAAACAAGGTCAGCTCCCTCTTTACAAGCAATGCCGTGTGGAAGATCGCATGGTTCCAGTGTTCCTCCCGCTGTGCCATGATTCTAACTTCGCATAGATTCACCGGTAATACTCTCCTCGGCGCAGGCTCCCGAACTGCTCTTACTGCCACGCGTTTGCCGGTCATTCTAATCTGTCTCTTCTACTTCTTCGACTTCGGCTGGACAATAGTGAGTACCCTTTTTCCCTCTAGCGAACGAACGAAGGCTGACGTGCTGCAGGGCAATAACACCACCATCGCTGTCATACTCGTGCCTGCCTACAAGTTGGATTACTATGGTCTTGCCGCTATTTATACTAGTCCAGTCATCGGAGCTCTACTTGCAGTGCCAGTCGGCTACTTCATGTTCGATTTCATTGGTGCACTATACGCGAAGCGACACAACGGCGTCATCTCGCCTGAAGCACGTCTGATCCCAATCTGGCTCGTTCTGCCCCTGAAGATTGCTGGTTATAACATGGTGAGTACCTCAAAGTTCATCAGGCGCTCTCTAGCACTATTCTAACGCTTGTGCTCTCGCAAGCTTCAAAACTGACATGCAATATAGATCGGCATTACAATGGGTCGTCATCTCAATATCTGGATCCTCATCATTGGCTGGGGTATGCACAACCTAGCCACTGTGTTGACTACGTGAGTCAGACCTGAAGCGGGGTCCACCTCGCTGTCGCCGCAATTTGAAAATTTTGAAGCTTACAAATTTTAGATCTGCTGTCGGCGCCTACCTCATTGACTGCTATCCAGAGGCCTCTGGCGAGTCGGCAGCGTGGCTCAATTTTGCTCGCACTATTGCTGGCTTCGCAATCGGGTATTTTCAGATTCACTGGGCTCATACGAGTGGTCCGGAGCTGGAATATGGTATACAGACGGCAATCATGGGTGCGGCGTTTGTGCTGCTGGTTGTGCCATTGACATTTTTCGGCTCGAAGATCAGGGGCATGCAGGCCCCGCTGAAGTTCAAGACCAACTGAGCAGCAAGGTCGGTTGTCAGCTCCTCAGTGAGTAGAAGATTAAAGCTCTCTGCGGCCAGGTAGATATGTGTAGTTCAATCCATATATTGCTCAGGGGTTTCCCAGTAAACACATTTCGTGCCTGAGGCATAAACCATGCCCGTGCCGCTTCTTCTGGCAGCCGTAGAACCACAACTGTAGGCGCCGTCACTCCGGTGAAGCTTTTCCGCAGCTGCGATTTTGATTTCACGTGCAAGAAAACTGCATGACGTGCACGTCGATCAAGATGTATTGTGCTACACTTGAGAACGCAACTGTACAGAGTCCTTAATTGCTGGGAGATACTGGTACAGCATTGGTGGGAAGGACTGAACCGAGCAACATGAAGCAAAACAAATGAAGTTCAATTCACGCGCTGGCATACACGATGCCGTTCTTTTTGGCAGGCACGCGAGTTCGCCTCCGCGCTCAATAACCAGATTTCTGGATCCGACTTTCAGATATCATATACCACACAGGATATCGCATCATCATACGGCTACCATAGCGACGATCTGGTCACAGCCACTGAAACCGTTCTCAAAGACAAGATGGCCACCACCCAAAGAAACATATACGGCAGCACCTGCTTCGACATTAGTACCATTGTCGACTCCTGCTCGCTTCAGGATAACGCAGCGATTTTCTTCACCCTTGCAGCGACGCTTTCTCCATATCTCATCTGGTTTGAGAGACAAACAACCACCCCGAGACCGCGAGGCGCATGAAGATGGATCATCAAAAGAGCATAAGAGCTCAGATCAACGAAATAGTGGAGAGCATTTCTATGACCGCTTCCACATACCCAACTTCCATCGTCCGACTAAAGAAGAGCTTCTTGCAGCTGCAACTGGCTTCTGGTCAAGACTTAGGGTTCGCTTCAAATGGGCGACCATCAGAAGCATGCGCCCATACAACGTGGATGAGATTGTGGGATTTTTCTCCTGGATTGCTATAGGTCATATGGTCTGGCTAGTCATAGGAACCACCACTTTCTTCTCCCTGGCTATTCTCGCTATCAACACAGTATTTGCGCAAGAGACACTTGCTGGATGGGTTGGAAAATACCTCACAAAATCGTCAGGCTTGCAGATTGTGTTCGAATCTGCGATTGTGCCGAAATGGGGAGATGGTGTCATCACTTTTAAGAATGTCTTTGTCTCTCGCAGACCTGGTCAGGATGCCAAGTCCACTGTCAAGAAGGGCTCACCAGAAGAGGCTGCTGCTGCCGCGGCCGCACGAGAGCGCATTCCTCCAGAAGAGCAAAACTACACACAATTTGATATATCTCTGGGAGAAGTCAATGTGACACTCTCGTTCAGCAAGTGGTGGAATTCCAAAGGACCATTACAGAACGTTGAGATCAAACATGTTAGAGGTGTTGTGGATCGCACCCACGTATACTGGAATCCTGATCAGCCCTACGACCCGAAAAGTGCACGACATGAGCACAATCCTGGAGACTTTGAAATTGAGTCCTTCAAAATTGAGGATTTGCTGGTCACATTACATCAGCCAAAAGGCTTCAGACCATTCACGATTAGCATCTACAATGCGGATCTGCCTCGACTACGAAAGCAGTGGATCATGTATGATTTCCTCTGTGCAACAAGCATGACAGGAGAGTTTGACCACTCTCTATTCACTATTCACCCACGACAGACACATTCTCATACAGGAATGGACTTGAACGAAGTCGCAAGTCACGAACCGTGGAAAAAGCAGTCTAGAATACGTATCGACGGTCTGAACATTGATCACCTCAATCGAGGAGTCGAGGGTCCATTTGGGTGGATCAAAGAAGGAAATGTCGATCTTGTTGCCGACATCATGATACCTAATGATAATGACGAAAGTGTAATAAAGGTGATGAGCGACTTTTACGACCAAATCGAAGCTCAGTTTCTGCTCAAGAAAAGGCATTTACAGAAACTTCTCGACAACAACGTCACTTATGGCGAGCAAGAGGATGAGAATGACCTGAGACGACCCTTGCCAGTTTCGAAGGAAGTAGATCCGACTCCAGACTCGGACCGAAGGTATTTGGTCATGGACCTCAGAATACACTTGAACGATGTTCGAGCTACAGTACCGCTCTTCACGAAAGACCTGTCCTACGTCAACAACGCTCTCATTCGACCTATCGTAGCCTACATTAATTCGAGACGGACTTTCATACCCATTCATTGTAGAGTAGTCAAGCGAGTCTCAGACATGGACGGATCATGGACCGCATACGACAGCGGCTTGATGGACGATGTGAGCGCTGAAGTCTACGATGCATTTTCAAAAGATGTCACTGATGACGAGGCACGAATGAGGAGGTTCAAAAAAGTTGGCTTATGGAGTTTGCAGTTAGCGGTGCAAGCGATCTTTCTGGTGAGCTTTCTTGCAAGCATCTGAATGGTTTTGTGCTAATATGATATACAGGGTATGGCTGGCAATATAGCCTAGTGAACGGTTTTGCGTGGCGTCAGGTTCAAAAATATTTTAAATTACTCAACGACAATCATTGTGGAGGTCCTGGGCTATTGCGTTTCGTTTAGAAGCACAGCTGATATCCTTGTACATAATCGAGGCGCTCGGGCTTAGTCAATTGTATCACTCATAGCCAGCAACATATTGTTGACCGCTGGGAACAGGCATGTATAATGAAATGTGTCATGATGGTGTGAGCACAGGTCTCACAACAACTCAATGCTGACTTCGGCCTAGTCCTTCGTATGTGTCTATGGCGAATTGCTTCAATGGACTTGAGTGATAGCTGAAGGACAGTCTGGCAATACCAGCAACATATAATTATAGATTTGTGGCATCTGTCGCTAAGAGAACTGCATTGTCTTCGGCAGCGGCAGTCCTAGGTCTCTCTGTGTGAAAAGCTGAAGCAGCAATGGCATACAGCATCTAGCCTCAGGCACAAGTATCCAGCTGATCGAAAAGCAGGACTGTCAACATCATTTCTCTTCCAGTTTCGATAACTTATAATCCCAATACCCTTTCCGTATAGGATCCCATTTTTCGGCCAACGCCCTCAAACATTCCTTGGCTCTCGCTTCGTCTTTCGCCGTCTCATCCTTACTGTATATCTCGCTCAACCATTCCACAGCATGACTACTCCGAACCCCAATCTCCTGTCGTTCCACCCTCGTTTCCTTCGTAGCTGGATCTTCGAGCTCAACGTCCACCCACTGATCAGTCCATAAGTCTCCTTCAGGACCGAGAAATTCCTCGCAGAACACTCTCAGTGTAGTGATCCTTACATCGCCATGTCTCAGTAGACCGCGGAGATAATTCCAAGTACTTCCGTTCTGCGGCGCTTTCCTGATCTCATGTTTCGTATACTCGATCTCAGCTGTTACTAGGTCTGCGTCGACGAGACCGGCCTTGTGTAGCAACTTTTGCTCGTTGACTTCTTTGAGGATTATGGGTGGAGATTGGGATTGGACGTAGGTGAGTTCGTGGTGGCCGAAGAGGATGAAGTAGCGGTGGGACCAGGCGGAGTTGTTTCGAAGGTCGTCTTGGATCATGGTGTCGATGGCTTGGACTTCGGCGTGTGTTCGGTAGGTTGACGCTATTGAGTTGCTGGCGTTTGATGAGTAGGATGGAAGTAGGAGGGATGGGAAGCGGGCACAGAGCCATTGGCGGTATGACCAGACGTGGTAGTTCTTCGTGTCTTGGGAGAGGATGCGAGAGAGGAAGAGTTGTTCGGATGCGATGAAGCTGGATAGGATCTCGTTCGTCGCTTTACTTGAGGGCTGTGTCGGTCTGTTTTTAGGGCTGTTTTTAGGGCTGTCTGGAGTGGCTGGTCCTGCTGGATCTAAGGGCAGCAACTCAACCAACGCGTGTCGGTGGTGCCAAATTTGGTAGTTTTTCAAGTTTCGAAAAGAGACCTCGTCTAGCCACTTCAGCTCATCCTGGATGTTCCTCCATAGTCCTGGTTTAATTTCGTTGTCGTCAGTGTCAGATTGCTGGCTCGATTTGTCCTCATTGATCTCCACGATCTTAGTGTCGATATTGTCGCTGCTTGTACTGCCTTGCCATAATCCTTTCAGTATTCTCATCCGATAAATCCAAACTGTATAGTGAGCAGGGTTCATGCTGATCAGGTCCTCCGTCAATGCTAACGCCCGTTCTGAGACCTCATTCTCTGCCATTAGAGCACGTAAGAAGGACATTGCTTCCGAGTATCGTGGACTATAGGCAATAGGCGCCAGAACACCGGTTTGATCGACCTGCGGAATGGGTATGACATCCTGCCAGTGTGGATGGACTGCATAGTATGCTGCCGACTTTGACTTTGGTGGCTGAGCATCAGGAGGGAGAAGAACTACTGAGGAAGATGAAGATGTCGTGGCCATGATGGTAACAGCGAGTGTCTTAACAGTATCGTAGCAATTTCGCCGCAGTGACTCTGTCTTCTGATCAGTACTTTTGCTGTTCATTACACACTAGTTTCGGACAACGTGGTAAAAGACACATATCAGGTCTGATGTGGTGAGTTTGTGGCAGACTCTAATTCCTACATTTTTATTCACACTGCTCATTGTACCATTTCCTGGTTCGCAATGACGGAAAGAGATCGGCTTGTGTGAGCTGCGCTCTCAACATGCCATACACGGAACCAGTTTCACGCATCAGCAGCCATGCAGGAATGCATAGAACAATAAGAAGCCCAGGAAGCTTGGAGCATGAGGAGCGATATGGAGCAGTGCCAATACTCTGCTATGTTGGAGCTTGCGGTCTACCCGAGAGCAACGTAGTTGACATCATCCAAGTTCGGAGAGTACTCATGTACCTGCTATTCGAGTATACCTGCTGTACAGCAAACTTGCGAATTCTTGATATCAACAACAACCATCCGAAGTTTGAAGCAATCGTCAGCATGGGATCTGGCGCATCGAAGCAGGCTGGCAAAGCTGCCGCCGCTGCTGGGCGAAGACAGTATCCATCCTCTTCTTCGATTCTGAATAACGCGACCTCGACAACGAATGCACCTTCTCAATCTACTAGACCCTTTGCGCCCTCTCAAGTTCACCCGAATCCACAGACTGCGCCTCCAACTGAGACCAAAGAGGCACACGTTGACCTCGATGGCCGTGATCCTCAGTTCGGCTCAGCTCTTCGTCAATTAGGACCAGCTATTTCTGTCGAACGCGCAGCGCCTAACAAGGCCGCTTTTCCTACTTCGAGCCAGCCTCCACTGGGACAACAGGGCCAGAATATCTTCCCCACGAATGTCCCAAGCAAGAATTCTGGTCTGGCAGTAGTGCAGACCAGAGATAGGATAGCACAACAGTACGAGCAGGAGCTGGAGGGTCTCGGCCGGTCATCCTTCGCTGGGCGAACTCTAGTATCAGCTAAAGATATAAAGGAGATATTAAGAATGAGACAGCTGGGTGGGATGCCTACAGAGGCGATAGAAAAGCAGATGCGATTGCAGCCAGGGATCCTCAAACAGCTGGCGAAACCCGGAGTATTTGCCAACGTTTGAGCTGCTCTGCTTTTCATAACCTGAGGAATGACTCGGACATGCACCATCCTAGACTACTGGCTAGACTTGAGAATCACCTATCAAGAGGGCCAGAACATCACAATTGACGCCAACTATACGATTCCCTGATACACTCATGCATACTGGCATCTCCCAATGTCTCAGCCCATTCGGAGTGAGCACTCAATATGGTTATCGACATCAGCAGGACATCCCCCCATCTTGCCACCGGGTTAGGCCGCAATCCGGCGGAGCTGCCGAGGTCATAACGTGCAGCTGTTCTTGTGGTGAAACACAACCAGCGACAAGGTCTGATCACAACACGTGCACAGTACAATAAGGAATTGTTCATGGAATGACTATCCTGAATCTGGTCTCCTGCCGTATCACATGGCTTGTTTCTGATGCTTTGCCAAGTCCGCGTCGATCTTGGTGGGGCCTCCAATCTCAATCTGCAAGAGATCCATCTGATGGTCCAATCACATTCGTCATGCAGCACAACGAGCCCAGTGACCATCAGGGAGCTTGCATGTTCGATAGAGTCATATCAATCTACATTTCCTGAATAGCCCTTGGCTACAAGTGGAAGGTAGATTGAACAACGAATAGGTTTCGAAATCACTATACAGTACATAAAGGCCTTCATTCGTGCAGACTATGTCGTGTCTCAACTCGTACTCGGACATCATCTGACCTGTTATACATTCGCTTTGCACAAACATGAAACTACATTCCTTCATCCCATACAGCTTCACGGCGGCTTTCCTCGCCACCACTGCCACCTGCCTCACTATTGCTGAGATTAACGGCAACAAGTTCATTTCTCCATATCGCAACAGAGACGTTACTAATGTCACTGGCCTGATTACTGCCAAGGGCCCAGATGGTATTTGGATCCGGTCAACGAGGCCTGACAACAGCTCGAGTACCTCAGAATCGATATATGTCTTCGGCAACACTACGTTCAGCCGTAACCTGACGACTGGCGACATTATCTCTCTGAATGGCCGAGTCACAGAGTACAGGTCTTCTTCATCCCATTTGTATCTCACCGAGCTTACGAGGCCGTCGGCGATCAGAGTCGTGTCTACTGGTAATACAGTCACTTCACTCAAGATCGGACTTGACACAACCAGTCCTCCAACGGAGCAATTCACGAGCTTGGATAATGGTGACGTATTTGGATTGCCCAACAACGCCAGCCAAATATCAAACGCCAACCCCGAGCTTCAGCCTGAGAGATATGGGTTGGACTTCTGGGAATCGATTGTAGGCGAGCTTGTAACTGTCTCAAGGCCCACGGCGGTCGCAAAGCCAAACCAGTTTGGTGACACCTGGGTTGTGGGTGACTGGAGAAAGACTGGACAGAATAGCAGAGGTGGATTGACCTTGTTATCTGGCGACGGTAACCCGGAAGCTATTGTTATTGGCAGCCCACTGGATGGTACTGACAATCCGGAGGACACCAAGCTTGGCGACGCTATCCAGGATGTTACCGGCATCGTTACCTATGCTTTCGGCAATTATCGCATTCTTCCGCTCACCAAGCTCACTGTTCTGTCGTCGAGAGAGCCAGCTCTTCCATCACCCGTGAGGTACATTTCCACTGGAGGATGTAGCGGCATCACTTTCGGTGATTACAACATCGAAAACCTAGCACCTAACAGCACGAATATACCCGCACGAGCGGAGCATATCACCACGTATCTAGGTTTACCAGATATTGTCTTTCTACAGGAGGTCCAGGATCAGACAGGCCCTTCAGACGATGGTGTAGTGTCTGCAGACCGTACTCTGGATGTGCTAGTAGCTGCTATCGCCGATGTCAGTGGTTTCACATATGCGTATGTCGATATCGATCCAGTCAACCGCGAAGACGGCGGACAGCCTGGAGGCAATATCAGACAAGCCTACCTCTATAAGCCGCAAGTCCTCGAACTGGCGAATATCAACCCTGGCGGCTCTAACGACACTACCGAGGTACTGCCGGGGCCTCGTCTAAGCTTCAACCCTGGACGTATCGCTCCAACCAGTTCTGCATGGGAAGACAGCCGAAAGCCACTTGCCGCTCAGTGGCGAGTTGTCTCGGACAATTCCACGTTTTTCACAGTCAATGTGCACTTCACGAGCAAGGGTGGCAGCTCACCAATCGAGGGCGATGCAAGACCTCCGGTCAATCTCGGTGTTGATCAGCGTTCCCAGCAGGCAAACATCACTGCAGCTTTCATCGCTGATATCCTTTCAGAAGACTCAGATGCGGCTGTCATCTTGGGAGGTGACTGCAACGAGTTCACATTCGTCGAGCCTCTAGAGTTATTTGTCCAGGAATCTGGTTTAATTGACCTTGATGAGGCTGCAGGTGTTGATCCTGTCGAGAGATACACCTATCTTTTTGACATGAATAGTCAGGAGTTGGACCATTTCTTTGTTAGTGAAAGTATCGCCGTGCAAGCACCGAAGCTTGAGCATGTGCACGTCAATACCTGGGTTAGCTATGATGATCAAATCTCTGATCATGATCCCAGTGTAGCCCAGCTAAACGTTTGTGGAAGTAGAGGCGGATCCAATGGCAACAATGGCAACGGCAACGGTAATGGGAATGGGAATGGTGCCAGCAATGGCAATGGTAACAAGAACGGGCACAACAAAGATGACAAGAAGTCAAAAGACAAAAAGAAGGATCGTCGAAGCCGTGGCTGGGGCGGCGACCAGGCATCATGGTAGACATAGACCGCCACTTCTGCAACTCCGTGGTCAGCACACAATCTACTCCTACATCGAGGCAAAGCACTTCGCCCCTCTACCTCCATTAGTACTTTTGTCTACATGCAAGCAAATGCCCGTCTTTCGCGGAGATGACAACGACCACCGACAACACATCGCAAAACCCATACATAAAAATTTTCGATGTGCAATCAGCAGATACAATGGTCAAGTTTTCAAAAGGCACAACAGGATCATCCCTGGGCAACGATGAGTATAAAGTGAGTTTGAGATGAGAGTACGACAACATTGTCGATCGAACACCTTGATGATGTTGCACTGCCTGTGTATTTATGGCTATCAATACCTTGCTTGCTGTTCCTACTTGCTACTTTCTTTCTATGTGCTTGCTTATCGCAGTTGATGAATCGCAGAATTGCGCAGTCACAGTCACAGAACAAGAAACTCATTCAGCATCATGACGACTGCGAGTGCAGACCGTTGCGCGGCGTAAGCACAGTCCTACTTCTCGTTGGGCGTCATTTGCTAACTTATGGAAGTTTCGAAGGAGCACTTAGAAGTCTTCCAGACACAAAAATTGTCCTTGATAATCATACGTGGAGAGTTGATTCGAGTCTCCTCGCGGAGAAGTCTCAGTGCTGGTCCGATATCATAGATTGCAAGGACTGGGATGTGAGTTCTTGCGCAACACCAGCAGTGTCGGCAGATCATGACACTAACATGACTCAAAAGGACGGCGACAAAACCATAGTCCTAACAAATGACGACCCCTATATCTTCGCCCGCCTCATCCAGTACCTCTACTACGCCAAATACCAAGCCAGATCCGACATCAACGTCAAGCGCGACACCATCGCAAACCTCGAACTTGGCGGCGCCTCAGTCCTAAAAATCATCACCTCAGGCCGACGTCTCTACGCTCAAGAAAACAATACCGAAGAAGTAATTTTCCACCCTAAATCCGACACCGCATTCATCAACATCGAAGTCCACCTCCTAGCCGAAAAGTATCGCATGTCCACACTTGTCGAAATGTCCGGTAGAGCATTCGCCTGTCAATCGATCAATTCATGCAAGGACTTGGTGAATGCGATGAACGGGAATTTTGGTAAAGCGACACCGGTGTTGAGGGAGAATATTGCTCGGTTTGTGGGGAGGTTGTTCAAGGAGGTGATGGAGTGTAAGGATGAGGCGGCGAAGACGGTGCATGAGTGGTTGTGGGGAGATAGGCAGTTTAGTATGCTGGTGATGAAGTCGATGAGCGCGCATATCGATCAGACGAAAAGGGAGGAGGATGTCATGATGGTTGAGCCGCCGGTGAAGAAGGCGCGGAAGTGAGGCGGTGAATTGGCGGGCAGGAGTCACAGGAGTCAGCGATTGGATATTACTTCAAGCTGCTGACAGAGCTGCAATTGAAATGGCTTTCAACGACACAAAGAGCATAACCGACATAGCACGTTCAGAGAGTCAGTCAAAAGGAGGAACCAAATAGCCCGGGCGAGGCAGATAGACAAAACTTGCACTCAGCTGGAGGTTAAAGATACTTCGTTGTTGTCCTGGCCTTAGACCGTACAGCTTTGCCGTCAAGTGCTCTCTGACTGAACGTGAATCTTCCGACTCCAAACATATGTTGACACCGTTCTGCCTGACATCGGCTCAAAGTGAACCACATGACATTGTGCTCAAGTCCAATACAGTCTGTTCTCACATTACCAAACAATTATCACACCAGCACCACCAAGTTTAGTTCTCAATTCCTATTTGCACATTCTTCTCTTGTGGTGGGATGATCTCGTCTTCCTTCTTGCCCTTTAGCGACGGCAGCTCCTTCAAGGCCTCGCCAATAATTGACAGAGCTTTCTTGACTTCCTCTTCCGTGATCACAAGTGGTGGTGCGAGTCGGATGATGTTCTGATGTGTTGGTTTGGCCTTATTCTCGTTAGCATGTGGTTGCCCATTAGCATTGTCAGTAGTCAGTGTCTCCTGCGCAGGTTGTGGTCCGGATGACTTCTTGACGTGAGCAATCTTAAGGGCTCGACCAACCAGTAATCCTTTCTCTTTCAACAGCATACACAAGTCCCAAGCACTATGACCGTTTGTCTTTGTTTCGTCGATAACGATGGCATTGAGTAGACCTTTGCCTCGAATTGTGGTGATGATATCACTGTTAAGGTCTCGGAGGCCATCTCTGAACATCTGACCGAGCTTCTCGGCTCGCTCGACTAGGTTCTCTTCTTGCACCACTTCGAGAGCTCGAATAGCAACGGCACAGCCTAATGGGTTGCCGCCGTAGGTAGAGCCGTGCGTGCCTGGTTCGATGACTAGCATCACATCCTTTCGACCTAGGACGCACGAAACAGGATACATTCCACCCGAAATCGCCTTGCCAAGAGTCACAAGATCTGGCTTGATACCTGACCATTCATGGCAGAGTAGTCTTCCAGTCCGTGCAATTCCTGTCTGAATCTCATCACAGATCATGAGGACGTTATGCTTATCACATAGTGCTCGGACCTCCTTCAGATAGTCATCGGACGGTACAACGATACCAGCTTCACCTTGGATTGGCTCAACCAGGAATCCGGCAAGTGTCTTACCATGAATCTCAAAGGCTTCTCTGAGTGCTGGAAGGTCGTTAAAAGGAATGATTTTACCAGTTGCTGGGCATGCAGAGCCAATATTTGGCAGATATGGGCCATAATTGTCTCTTGACTCTGGATCAGTCGACATGGAGATAGCGGAGAACTGTTAACGTAAGTAATGGTTCGGGCAAGACTACATCAAGGGTTGTAGCTTACTGTTCGACCATGGAAGTTTTCAGCTACACTAAAGACCATGGCCTCATCCTTTGGAATACCCTTCACCTTGTAGCCCCATTTTCTCGCAATTTTGACAACTGTTTCTACAGCCTCAGCTCCAGTATTCATCGGCAATACCATATCAAAGTCGAAGTACTTGGTGACAAACTGAGCGAAACGTGGGAAGACATCGTTGTAGAATGCTCTCGAGCTTAACGTTAGTGTTTGTGCTTGTTCTACCAATGCCTTGACGAGCTCTGGATGGCAATGGCCCTGGTTGACCGCGGAATATGCAGACAGGAAATCGAGGTATTCCTTCCCTTCTGGATCCCATACTTTCGTGCCTTGTGCTCGGGCGAAAACTATTGGCAAGGGATGGTAATTGTGCGCAGCATATGTGTGTTCGGAGTGAATAGCCTCATCGGATGAGGAGGCATGGTACCTCGACTTATCAAACGTTCTTGACGCGTTCTGGTCGATCTTAGTCTTGGTACCATTCAGGTGCGTGCCATTTTGGCTTACGCCGTTTGTGGCGACAGGAGACATTCTATTGGCTGTTTACGAAGGTGTCAGCAGTACAACCTATAAGTTATAGGCTGGGTTTCCTGAAGTTTTCTTGTTATCAGAATCAGTATTTCGGTTGTCTATATGTTGTTAGGGAAAGATGTCGTAGGGCTCTATATTGGAAAATGTATCGGTCATGTGCGCAAATGTTAAATACTCATTACACAATTGGTGCAACGCCTGGGAGGCTCAAAATCGCTAAAGGCAGGAGAACTCTCGTTAAGCGCAGGGTCAACCGGGTCATCCCACGCTCGAATATTTTCGAAGGAACAGGTTGCCAGGTATAAGTGGGGAGTAACGAATGGAAGGGATATCGAAGGCTATCCCAGGTTCGGAAGGACAGTTCCCAAGCTTATTATAGTGGGGCAAGAGCCTGCAGCGACCCCTCGACACGCTAAGATGCACCATGTGATGCTGATTCAGGAACGCTTTTTCGGCAGTCCGAGGATTGATAAGTGGTGAGGAATACTCTCTGCGGTACTATAATAAGACCTGTCTCTTTTGTTCTACATCGCTTGAATACGTTAGAATGGCATCACTGAAAGGTCCTGGTGCGGCCGAGAAACACGATGGCTCAAAGCTACGTGTGGGCATTGTACATGCACGATGGAATACGACTATGATAGAAGCACTCGTCGAGGGGTCGAAGAAAGCTTTGAAATCCCAAGGTGTGAAGGAAGAGAATATTGTAGTAGAATCGGTGCCGGGATCGTACGAGCTACCTCTTGCAGTACAGAGGTTTTACGCTGCCTCTCAAGTGCAGGCTACCACGAGTGCAGTAGCGGGAGGAGTTGCAAGCGTTGCATCTGGAATTGGCGATCTGTTAGGAGGAAGTGCTTCGCAAACAGACTTGCAGGGCAGTTTACAGCCGAAAGCGCCGGAACAAGAGTCGGATGCAGGTCTCAAGCATGCCTTCGATGCAGTCATCGCAATTGGAGTGCTGATCAAGGGAGAGACGATGCATTTTGAATACATCGCTGAAGCTGTCACACATGGCTTGATGAGAGTGCAGCTTGACACAGGCGTGCCAGTAATATTTGGCTTATTAACGGTGTTGACTGAAGAGCAAGGACTGGCAAGAGCTGGACTTCCCGGCGGTTCTGGAAAAGAAGCCAAAGGACACAATCATGGTGAGGACTGGGGTAATGCTGCAGTTGAGCTCGGAATTAAGAGAAGGCTCTGGGCTGAGGGAAGAATGGCACAATAAAGCGACAATAGCTCCTGTTCCCTCAGGATCGCTTATGGCAGAGCTTTAGGCGGACGATCAGGAGCACAGTAATGAGAGCCTACATGGCCAAGGAATACGCCTTCGTTGACATTTAACGTCAAAACGTAAACCTCAACATTGCTGACGCTCGAGCAACAAGCATCCAGGACCATTGAAGCTGGACTACTCTTCCATCTCTTCGTCCTCCTCGTCATCGCCTTCAATGCTCTTCTTCGCGTGCTTCTCAGCCTCTTCCAGCAGTTCCTTGGGAACATGCTGGTGTCGACCTTTGGTTGGACCTTCCAAATTCGATATCCAGGTTATCTCAAGCTCGAATTCTTTGTCTTTTGAGTCTTCGTGAGCCACATATATAATCCTTGCTGCTTCCAAAACAGCATCTTTCAAGGTCAGGGAGCACGTTGGGGAGGCTAGGTCGAGCTTCTCGAGTTCGGCTTTGGCGGATTGTCGACCTTTACCAGTAGCAGCACCATAGTAACCCTACTTCCAGTTAGCTATTGGTCAATGTCGCAGCGGAAGCGTAACTTACCCAATACAAGCCACTTGGTTCGACCATGTATAGAGCAGGACCTCCTCTTTTGATCTCTGGATCGTCAAACTTGCCGCCTGCGCCTGCCTTGGGACCAGAGCCGACTTCAGCATCTACGCCCATATCTGCTTCCGAATCCCAACCCCCAACGATTGCACTGACACCGAAAGGCCGTACACTGGAGTAGAGAGTATATGCTTGCACATACCCACCTAGCCGTGAAGCTAGGGCACTCATTGGTATTGGTGCTTTGTATGTTTGCCGCCAGCTGCTCGCTTCGTCTCGACCTCTGCTTGTCAAATGCCTACCATCCGGTAGCAGACCTGATGTGACGATGCCCACGTTTCTGTCAATAGTTGCTATTCTCTTGTTGCAGCCGGGTTTCAGTAGTTTGGAGGAAATGATCTTCTCGCATGCCAGTACCACGCCATGCTTCGTCCTTATGCCTATACATGTGCCACCATTTTCGACCGCTTTCACTGCATACTCGACTTGGAAGTTGCGACCGTCTGGAGAGAAGACTGAGTTGGACAAGTCATAGCCTGTGCCTATCGACGTCTGCAAGTTTAATGTCAGTGCTCGACTTGAATTCAGATAGAAACACTGACCATTGTCGTATGGTATCTGTGTTTTTATGATTGGAGTGAGGAGTGAGGAGTGAGGCCGACGATGCACTTCGTCAAGGGATTGTCAGTGATGTTCAATGCTTTCAGTTGTTTCGACGTTGTTCGTGGCTATACTGTACTTTCCGCGCAAGGCAGGACAACACGCGCAATCAAAGCGTCGGATGCTCACCTGCCGGCCCTGCCTTTCAGAGATGCCGTAGTACGGTATGCGTAAGCACCTATTTGGTTCAATATTGACGTGACGGAATAGGAGACGTTGGCGCCCGACGATGACACCTCAACCCTTCGCGGTCCTGAACCATCTCTCTTTCTCACCCACAACTAGAACACACAGTAAATTTGGCAGTTCCGCTCTTCGTTCTACTGACGGCAAGATCCACGATTGCTGCAGCAGACCTTTTTGGCTTTAATGTGAGCTGAATAGTCCTGCTGAAACACAGTCGACCACAGAAAGTTTCCGATTACCCCTCTCGTTGCACACCTTTCCTCTATTCTCTTATCGCTAACGATCAGAATCCAGTATCTGACTTCTCTGGTTACCTGGATCTGACTTGGGCCTGCTCCCGTGGACTGGTGGACTCTGAACACTACTTGGACCTGGATCGGACCGGACTGGGACTTTCTTTGTTAGCTGTCCGTTTGATAGTTTATCTAATACAATCAAATCTTCCGTGCCTCCAACCCTCCCATTGTCATCGTCGAGAGTCTCCCCAACAAGCCTACTCCTAACCTTGAAGTCAAAGGAAGACACGATGAGTACCTTTCACTGCCACAATTGTGGCACGGTCACGGATGTCTCGAATATGCTGATAGCGTTCGAGCACAATCCTCACTGTCCTACGGTTTGTTCCTTCTCAGCCCCGATCTTGACTTTCTGATTCTTGCGTCTAGTGCGGTCTTTCTGTCTCCGAGGTAGACAGCAAGATGCAGGATGAGCTGGCTGAAATGCTGACGCGCAACATGCATCTTGGTGTTCAGCCGGCCCTCGACGTATCCAGCCCTCCAACACCGCAAGTGGTACCCCAAACGGCGCCGACCTATATCAGCCAACATTACCATCATTCGTCTCACATGGTGGCCGCTCCCGCGATGGAGGAAACCCAGACTTCGACTATATTGAAAACGGCAGGTGTGAATGCAGACGCACTACTCCCATCACAGTTACAGTTATTCAAGAATGCACTGCCCGATCAGAAGGAGAGACTGGTCGAGCTCTGGCGAATTGCCCCTCCGACATATGGTGGTCAAGTAAGCCAAATGGGCAATTGGCCTCAGACAAGCATGGAATCGGAAGAGGAGGCCGCCCAGCAGAGATGGGAGAAGCAAGAGCAACATAGATTGAAGAATTTGAGTGTACTTCCGAGTCAGGAAAAGAGAGAGACAGAGCCGTACATGGTAGATGAATATGGTTCTAGCATGAATGTCGAGAACAGTTCAAAGGAATACAGATCTGCCACAGATCCTGTACATAATCGGGAACGAGAATGGTGGCACATGGCCGAGGAGCCGATGGAGCATCAATATGGAATGCTACAGCAGTATGGCATGATGCATGGTTTCTGCGGTGTTGAGGATAACGACAACATGATGCTGTAGAGTATGGATTATTAGAGGATGGCAAGGGCTGAAGTCGTTGTACATTGTTGGATACAGTGTGTTGGACTTGGTAAACATTCCTACAAGAATGATGAGACGTGTTTAAAGAGGTTTAAGTCTTCTCCGACAACCTGTCGGCCCTGCTCTGAGATACAGTAAATCGTTTAAGGAACATGTAAAAGTAAATGTTTCAGATTAGCTGATTAGTGACAGGATGAAGTCCTCGGTCGCGTCTCTGTTCACTTCAGCGCAAGTTGCGAATAATCACACCAAGTAGCGCGGAATTGCACATCTCCAATAACTGCTGCAGCAACTTGAGCGTCATCTTGCTTATGAAGATCCTTGTAGCAACTGCACGGGCTGTGTAAAGATGGCTTGAGGACACTCGCATCTATTCGACCCTGTTTGTCTCGATCTCGCATTTGTCTGTCGCGCAGCATCGTTCGAGTTTGTCCATCCCGACATGGCATCCCTGAGCAAGCGCGAGCAGGCCCGCAACGAGCGCGAATTGCAAGACCTACTGCGAGTGCCTGGGAACTCGCAATGCGCAGATTGCGGCGCAAGGAACCCCTCATGGGCAAGCTGGAATTTGGGAATATTTGTTTGCATGCGATGCGCCTCTATACATCGCAAGCTGGGCACACATATCTCGAAAGTGAAGTCCCTTAGTATGGATAAGTGGTCTTCAGAACAAGTCGAGGTAGGTCATTGCAGGTACGCGATTATACAGAGAAGCTGACAAAGGAAAGAGTATGAAACAACGAGGGAATACTGCCTCGAACAAGATCTACAATCCCAAAAATAAGAGGCCTGATATACCACTCGACGCGGACGAGGTAGATTCAGCTATGGAGAGATACATCAGGAAGAAGTACCAGGAAAAGAGTCTCGTGGATGGCAGACCCGAACCACCCTCTCGCGCTGAACCTTCACCAAGCTTGAATCAAGCACCTTCTTATTCTTCGCCTGTTCCTGATCTGCCCACTGCAGGCAAGAAACACAAGTTCTTCGGCTTCAGTCTGCGCACGTCTTCCAAGAAAGATAGACCTGGTATGAATGATGCATTTAAAATAACACCCGTCGAATACAGTCCTACTAGCGGTACTACAAGAGAAGTGCCTGAGCTCGAGTTACAGGAGAAGCTGGGACAATTGCGAGACATGGGGTTTCGTGACAATGAAAGAAATCTGAACATACTGAAACGATCTGGCGGGGACATCGAGAGAACTATCGCAACCTTGGTCAAGATGGGCCCAAGTGATCCAACACCAGGACCAAGACCTAGTCCTCCTCCAAGTCAAGCTACTGAGCCGTCGGCTCCTGCACCTGCTGCAACTTCAAATAATCCTTTTGACCAGCTGGATCAACAGCAGGGACAACAGGGGTCAAGTTTCGGACTATCGTTTGATACGTCAAGAAAATCCAGTCAACCTCAACAGCCACCACCAAGTGCTAATCCCTGGCAAGCAGCCATGCCCGCACAGAATAGAGGGCTTGAACAACAGTTCGCTAATATGCAAGTTTCGAATACGTTGTTTCCTCATCATACTGGTGGTTATACTGGACCTTCAGCATACCAGGACCTAAGGCTGCAGAATATGACTCCTCCAGTACCTGCACTGCCTCAACAGTATGGCTCAGCATCACCAACTTCGAATCCTTTCTATCATCAACAGCAACCCATGTCTAGCCAATCGACCGGGAACAACCCGTTCCTCCAGCAACAACAAAGTCAACCTGTTTTTGCACCTTCATTCGCCAACAATCCATTCTTAGGCATGCAGCAGCCACATAGTCAGAACGGATCGAATTCGAGCAACAATCCCTTCGGCATCGCTCTGGCTCAGCAACAATCTCAGTCTTCGGCACAGCAATTCACGCAAGTCCAGCAACCTCAGACACAGAATATGAACCCATACGGTTTCGTTCCACAAAATTCGCATCCCTCCTTTCAACCGTCCCAATTCAGTAGCCAGCAAATGCCACCATATACTCAGCAGACAGCTCAATCGCCCCAATCACAGATTCCGAATTTCGACTACGGTCAACCACAATCGCAATCACAATTACAATCTTCTCAATCTACTCCAGGACACTCACAACCCCAAGCACAACCAGGCTATTATCAAAACCAGCAATTCCAGGCTCAGCCACAACCTCTTCAGCCTCAAGCTACAGGGCGCTATACCAAGAATGACATCCTAGCTCTCTTTAACGCTCCGACATCCCTCCAAACACAATCTCTGGCACCGGTCCAAGAGGCACAGGACGATAATACCTCTCAACAACAGCAGCAGCAGCAGCGACAGCAAATCGTCTCACCAGTACCCTCGAACAATCCATATGGAAATCCAGCCACACTCCCTGGTAAACGCGCCGCTACCATGCCAGTGTCATCCATGCACTCATCCGGCGGTCACACGATCGGTTCTAGGAATCCGTTCTTGACTGTACAAGGAGGAAGCAATAATAATAACAACACTTTTGGAGCTGGCCAGCAGCAACAGCAGCAGCAGCAGCAGGGGTATGGTACATGGCAGCAACAGGGTGCACGACACGCGAGTAATGAGAGCGTCAGTGTTAACAATCCGAGTTTGGTGGATGGGCGGCATAGTCCGGATGCTTTTGCGAGTTTAAGTAGTAGGTATTAAGAAGGGATATGGATTGTGTGGTTTGCGGAGACACTTCAGTTATGATGGTAGGGTATGGTGGCTTTGTGTGTGTTGTTCGGATAACGATCAGACTGTGGCACGGTTTTGGCAGGCAAGGAGAGGACTTATTAGGTGGACACGTAAGCGAGTACACAGATGGCGAGTTAGCATGTATGTAGAGTGTCTGAGAATTTTATGAGCATGCAAGTGAGCATAAAAGGCAGTTCTGTGATCTTAACTGAGCTTGACAGTGGATCTGTATTGATAATTGACGAATAGTTGCTTATTCGCCAGGAATTTGTACTTATGAATATATCTGGTGGACGCCAGGCTCGCTTTTCAATCTAACAGTCGTGTACGCCATTGAGGTTCTGGTCACTTGGTGTCTTCTCCCATTCTGTACAGCGTCTGGATCGACTGTGTATTTTCCAAGTCTCCTTGACCATCAAGAGAAGACTCCCCAGAAGAATTGACCCAAATCAAACCACACAAACATGATTGTACATGACACGGCTGTATTGACGTTGATCGCGACCCGTAGAGACTTGTACAACGAGTTGTTCGGTGGTGCAATGAAGCTGTTCAGAGACCAGTTGACCGTACTGAGAAGGCAGGCGACGGTCATAGGAAGAACAGAACGTTCGAAAGGAGACTGGCGTACTCCTTGTAGGAAGATATAGTTGGTAAAGTATCCATACCATATGGGTGTCAAGAACACAGCAGCGATGATCCACCAACCTCTGCAAAGTTGTGTGACTTCGTGGTTGTTGCATTCTTGTCGTGATCTGATTGTGCCTTGCTTCTCGAGATCAATCGTGGTGAGCATGTTCTCGCGTTGTTTCTTGAAATGCAGTAGCGAATGCTGTTCTAATGTCTTTGATGACAGTCAGGACTTGTTCGTGCTGGGGGCTAGTTACATACCGTAAGAGCTTTACGCTTAATCGTGCTATAGCCAAAATCTTCGCCAAAGTAATGCCCGTCTGATAATCTTATGCTGTTTTGCTGGAAATAATGATGGGAAAAACACAAATTGTTCAAAGGATACATGCAGATTCAAAGATGATAGAAATTGGAATTGGAAGTGTAGAAGGAGCATCTGAGTAGGCCATCGTGCCTGCACCCCCAGCTTGATTAATCGAATCGCGTTTGAGGCGGGTGGCAATCGCAAATTGTCCACGACTCAAGAGCAATAGAATCTTCTTGCATGTGTCACATATCTTTGAAATGCTGAATTTTAACGATGCATGACACATGGTAAGAAGTCACGTCGTGACGCCTGCTTGCTTTTGATGTTTCGCTGAGGGTACGGCGTCGAGCAAGCTGAATCACTCACTTAAACCACCCGACACCCTCCAGATTGTGTCGACTGAAACTTGAGCTGAGTGCAAGTGTGTTTTTGCTGGGAACCTCGAGATGATCACTTCGGTGTCGAAGTCAGAAATCTTCTTCTACATTAGTATTTATGCTGAATATCTTTGACCGATATACAGCATTATTGCCCTAACCTTGTAATTAGTGTCTGATGAACATGTCTCAAAGACAGAGGGCTGGTAGAAAAAGAGGCTCGGGAAGACCAAGGCGGAGTCGGTCCTCCAGGACTAGGAACGAGCTTCCGCTCAATGTCTCTGCATCGCCCACTCGTCTCGAAGCAACTGCACTCAGTGACTTCTGCTTACGACAGACTCAAGCGCTACCCAATATCGGTAGTGAGGTAAGAAACTTGTTGTGAGTGTCAGAGACTTGCTGACCGGGCTTAGTTAACAGGCATTGCTCAGACTAGCCAACAGGTAAGACCCGCCCAGGTACAAATTGTCGATCATAGCCATGACCAGAAATCAAACGCCAATTCTGCAAGCAACTCTGGACAAGCTGTTCCTCTCACGGCGTTCGAGCGACCCAGGGTATCGATGTGCTTGCTCAACTCTGGCTTCCCACCTGGTCAAGAACCTGTTGCCCTGGAGATCAAGCGGTCTGAAACGCTGCCACTCAACGCAAACACACAAACGACCATGAACGCTGAGAGCTGCAATCATGGAGCTGCTGTTATCCTCAATAGGGACTTCACATCTCTGCACGCAACAGCAGACGAAGCTACCAATAATAGCAACTCACAAACCACCCTAATCTGTCAAGGCCAGCTGAAGTGCGGCCGTTCCCTACGCTGCCAAGGTAGAAGTGAGTGCACTCATCGACCCGACTATTAGTACAAGAATTTGGAGGGCACCCTTGACTTGGTGGCACGATTGATCTGGATTGTGATGAGGACGAGCGAGGTCAACAGAGCAAAGAAGGTTGGAAACTATGTTGTTCGTTGTTAGCGTCTTTTATATAGTGGAATGATGTGGTATATCAAGTTCCTTCTTCTGATTTATCTACGCCCGGCTTGTACTTGTGTCTCTCTGTGTGTGTTGTTCACGACATGGCTGAGATCCTAGATCGCATCACATAATGAAGGACGTGTTAGTCCCTAGCAGGGGAGCATCTCAAACTTGAGCTATAGCTCGCGGTCAAAGTGGGATAAATGACGAGATGCCACGATCTAGTACATATGATAAAACGTAGTAGAATTGAAGCGGAAGAGCTTCGAACAGTTTGGTATATGTGATCGCAACGTCGTGAGACGTGAAGCTCGCCGGACATAGCGTCTTCTTAAAGCCGATATCCAGACAGCGGCTTCGATGAGTAGTAATTCCTAAAAGGCAAACGTATACAGATATGCCACCACGAATCGTTTCGCAAAGTTTTCATTTAGCACAGTCCTACGTCCAAGCTTCTCGATCACTCCAAGGCTACGTCCTTGTACCGCGTCGCAGTCTACATAAAGCTCGTCCCAAACCAGGTTCATCACTTTGCGTGCAGCAAGCATACATCCGAAGAGTGCACTCGAGTTCTGCTGGTCAAATTCCAGGGACCTTTGACAGTGGTCTGTCAGGGGGAAATAGTGCAGAGTCATCCGAAGAACGACACTCATCGAATATTATTCACGATTACGGTCAAATACTGAAGGACTTCGAACGTATAAGCAGAGATGTTGATGACAATGAGAATTCTTGGAAAGAGCTGAAGAGCTTGAATAAGTCATGGCAACAAAGTGGTGATGGGGAAAAGAACGTCCAAAAGATAAAGATTTTTGGATATGTCACCAGCCATCGGCCAGCGAAGAATGCTTACTTCCTTCAACTTGTCGACGATAACCTAACCTCTACTGTGCAATTGGTCCTTAGCAAGAAAGATTCTGCGACTACAATTGGCAATGGACGCGCGGAAGAGGGGGAATTTCAACAGCAAATTGCGGTCATCAAACCACACACACCTGTGGTCGTAGCTGGGACTGTTGTACCACGAAACAACTCCAAAAGAGGTACAGACGCCTCAGACGGGGCTACACGGAAGCTTGACCCTTATGTTGGCTACGTTGACCTGCTACCTAATCTTGAGATACAAGTGAAGCAGATCGAGCCGCTGAATACATGGCCCGACGATTTGCTGGCCGAGGCAGATACTCAATTTCCTCCTGAACAGCGAAATCTATCCTTTCGAACCAAGAACACTCTACGTGAAAGGATACGACTACGATCAAGGTTGCGTGCGAAGTGTGCACAACACCTTAACGGACAGGATTTTCATGAGATTGAAACACCATTGTTATTCAAATCAACACCAGAAGGTGCTCGAGAGTATCTTGTGCCCACGAGGTACAAAGGTCTCGCTTACGCACTTCCTCAAAGTCCGCAGCAGTATAAGCAGATTCTGATGGGATCTGCAGTGTCGAGGTATTTTCAGTTTGCTAGATGCTTTCGCGATGAAGATCTCAGGGCTGATCGACAGCCAGAATTCACTCAGCTCGATCTGGAAATGTCTTTTGCTGGCAGCCGTAAGGTTATGTCGACCATAGAGAACCTCGTACTGGATACGGTATGGCCTGCAGCAGGTCGTGCACATTTGCTAGACCTTCCATCTAGACAAGATCCTCAAATGTTACGGTTACCAGTGATGCAGTACCACGAAGCGATGTCCAAGTTTGGCTCCGATAAGCCCGATCCTAGATGGGGAGCAGAGATTCGTAGTGTCGACTTTGTCCCTGACAGCACGAAATCTATGTTGAGCTCGTTGCAAGATCCAATTGTCGATGTTTTCAAGCTCAGTTTAGGTGGTCAATCACCTAGAGAAGTTGGTCGATTCATCAGTGAATTCATGAAACTCCCATCTTCGGCTCAGTTCTCGACTAATCCAGAAGGTATGCCTGGCATCTCTGTGTACAACACATCTGCGCCACTTAGCGGCATGGCAAGTATGGGACACGAAGCCGCCATGCACTTCGAGGAGTTGCTCGAGCCGGAGCCTGGAGACGTGCTTATTGTTCAAACTAGGCATCGCAAGCCACTAAGTGGTGGCTCAACAGTATTGGGACAAATACGACAACGTATACACGAGTTTGCTGTCGCACAAGGCATTCTTGAGGCGCCTAAGCTGGACTCATTACTGTGGATCGTAGATTTTCCATTATTCTCGCCTCTCGAAGACGACTCTCCAGGACAAGGCGGCTCGGCAGGCTTTTGTTCTACACATCATCCTTTCACAGCACCCAAGCCTGGACAAGACCTTGCGAAGCTGCTCACCAACCCGCTCGACATCCTGGGCGATCACTATGATCTTGTAGTCAATGGAGTGGAAGTCGGAGGCGGATCACGCCGTATCCACCATGCCCGCATGCAAGAACTGATATTCAGTCAAGTTCTCAAGATGCACCCGGAAAGGATTGAAGACTTTCGACACCTATTAAACGTGTTGGAGGCTGGCTGTCCTCCACATGCGGGTTTCGCATTAGGCTTCGACAGACTAGTCGCTTTGCTTACGAACACCAGTAGCGTCCGAGACGTTATCGCTTTTCCAAAGTACCAGCATGGACGAGATCTCTTCGTTGGCTCACCCTCGCAACTGAGTCAAGAACAATTGCGGACATATAATCTGAGCATCGTGGATAAGGAAGTCCTCGATGTTGAGTCTTCGCCGAAAATCTCCAACAAAGCTTAAGCTTTGTAAACTGTAAATAGCTGCACGTGTAACGACCAGATCACGGTCGTCTTAGTGTATAATTTAGACCTGCTATATGAACACTCACGTTACTGATTGACCTGGAAGTTGTTTGAAGCACATTTGTTGAAGCACTAGCCAATAAGGGTGTTGGAGCTGGAACCTTGCTGCTCGAAAGAGCTCTAGCGTCTCGAAAGCTTCGTGATGTCGGGGTCGCCCCATCACGTTCCAAAAGAGCCGATCTCGGGCACGGCCGGCATATACTCGCGAATCCCGAGGTCGTGTTAGCTTAAAGGCTGGCTAGCACTCTTCGACTCATAGTACAGGCTCACATACAATTTGTGTCGCGTATCTGAGGGATGCCAGAAGAAGTTTGTGGCAACGGCTTGGTCGATTAGCACTTATAGACACTAAGATTTCAGACATGAACACCAGGACTATATTACAACAGCTGCAAGCTGTACGAAAGCTACCTAATATAAGCCGACACTTTTTTTCCACCACTCGACAACATCAAGCTTCATCTGACCCTAAGACGATAGCAGAGAGCTTCTTGTCGAAGTTCGCCAGTGGACAGACCTTCGTCCGGAAACAACTTTTAGACAGCAATCAGCTACGACTTTTTTCCCTTACACTTGATCGTGGTAGGCTGTGGACAGATTCTTTCTCGAAGCCACTCGAGGACGAAGGACCGAAGCACGGCACACCGCTCCCTGCAGGATATCATCTGGCTTACTTTACACCTGCACAACTCCCTGGTATCCTTGGACAGGATGGCACAGATGCATCCTTCAATCCAGAGGCACCTTTCACTCGACGAATGTGGGCAGGAGGCTCAGTACACTGGCCAGGGGCACACTCAGGCAGCTCAAAGCACTACTTGAAAGTTGGCGATGTCGCTACAGAAATCACAAAAGTAATGAGCTGTGAAGCCAAGACTATCAAGAAAACAGGCGAGAGTATGCTAGTCGTGGGAGTCGAAAAAGAGTTTCGAGATAGTCAAGACAATCTATGTGTCCTGGACAAGCGGAACTGGGTGTTTCGAGAAGCGCTCGACCCATCCAAGCAAGCTAAAATACCAGAGAAGCCCGCAGAATTAACGCAGAGCCAATTGGCAGATCAAGCGAAGGACATGGTAGTGCGAGAGTTCAACCGTGATCAAGTACAGCTCTTCCGTATGTCGGCTCTAACCTTCAATGCTCACAGAATACATTACGACCTACCATGGGCAAGGGACGTAGAAGGACACCGCAACGTGGTTGTGCATGGGCCATTAAACCAGATATCAATCCTGGATTTCTGGCGCGACGAGGTGGTCAAACAAGGAAAGCACGAGGACGGTGTTGTGTATCCAAAAGAGCTCTTTTACCGTGCTACAAGTCCTGTGTACGCTGGTGAACCATACAGAATTCTTATGCCCAAATCGCTACCAGAGCAACAAGAGGCAGATGTGCAGGTTATGAGCAACGACGGCACAATATGTATGAAGGCCACGGTACACAACTCATGATTGCCGAGTCGTATGTAACATCAATGTCGAAACAACATTTTTGCCCGAGCCTGACCTTGAGAACCTCGGGACGGAGTCTCTGAACTCGTGCTTGGTGGTTGTAAGAAGTGCGATGATGTAGTTGGACTTGGTTCCCCGCAAAAAGGAAAATAGCGCTAGATCGAATTTGATCCGGGGAGTCAATCGCGATTGGCACATGGGGCAACCAGGACAAGCGGCACCCTGCTAAACCCAACTAGTTGATCGATGCTCGGTATCTTCTGGATTCGGACACATGCGACCTCAAATCTGTCTTTTACGGCTGACGGCTGCTACTCGAAAGTCTACTAGGCACCTTTAACCGAGTTCCTCCAACCGCGTTGTCCAGATTCAGTTACCGACTCAGCAGACCTTTCGAGACAGCATGGTTTTGCGATCGATACTAGAGACCTGTTTCTAAACATGCCGTCTATCGTCGAGCGGTCGCAATGATCCCACAAACACCTTCATCTACTGTCTCAGGCGACAGCTCGGCGAAAAAACTTCTAGCCTTGGGTAGGCCATTCGTCGAGTTTCCGAGATTCAGCATCCTCGAGATCCAGACCGAGCGCGACCTCGACAACCAGCCAGTACCTTTCTCAGAATGGCTCACAAGACAATTGCAGCTCGGCAAGCCTTTCGTCATACGTGATTTCGACAAGCTTGAGCGATGGCCGCGACCACCTACCAGTACCGACCCCAGAAATGGCAGCGTCCCGAGTTTCACGATAGAACGACTCATCGAGCTGAGCACGAAGAAGAATATTCCAATCAGGAATTGTAGTACAGGAAGAGACTTATCATTCACCTTGAGCAAGTTTGCAGAGAGCGCAAGACAGTCATACCCTGAATTTCAGAACCTATATGCTCGGGATCTTCATTGTCCGCAGGAATGGCTTGAAGAATGCCGGGAGTTGCTCCCAGCAGAGGTGCAATGGGGAGGGAGACTTGATCTGTTTCAATGGCTGCCTCAATGCGCGAGAAGTGAGGTTATGATGGCCTATGTTGGTAGCGAAGGAAGTTGCTCAGGCTTTCATCGTTGCTTCTCGAGCACAATTGCTCTCAATTTCTTGATCGATAGAGAAGGTCTGTCCTTTATGACGCCCTCGAGATGCGCTACTGATCCTGTTTAGATGATCGCCCCGTCGTGTGCATTGGCACCGACTTTGAATCGCAACAGAAGTACGACGCCTTCATGTCTTCGAAAGGAGTATCACCACACTTGGATTGGCACAACCTGACAACACAAGAGATGCTACAGGCAGACTTTCCCCTCTACGTCTATGATCAAGAAGTCGGTGATCTGGTAATCTTACCTCCTGCCACGGCTCATCAGATATGGAATCCTTCGATTCTATCAACCAAGCTCGTGTGGAACATCCTACATCCGCTCTCGCTGGAGGTGGGCATACAACACGTTCAACCACCCTTCAATAGGCTGTGCCATCCTGATGTGGCACGTACGAACTTATCATTGGCATATGCCATGTTATCCTTGATCGAACAACCACCTAGTGACGCCATGTCTCCCTCTCTACCACCAGACCTACCTCTTCTTTCCCGCTTGTTCAGATCCTTAGTGCACGACGAGACCATAGAATCCGCTACGCCTCCACAGATCAGTCTCGTGACTCTACAACAAGGTACAATTGCAACCTGCAACTTCTGCAGCACAGCAATCTGGAATAGACATGTTCGATGCACAATCTGTGCAGATTTTGATCTTTGTCTGCTCTGCTACCTGAATGGCAGATCATGCGAGCATGCACAATCATATGCTTGGGCTGAGCTGGTTCCGCCGGAAAAGTGTAAACAGGTATTGACTCGCGCAAGAGAAATTCTAGGGTTCCAACTTGAAGAAGCTCGATTGCCAGATAGGCAGAAGACCCTTGGTACTGCTGTCAACGACCTTATGCATGCGAAGGAGAGCCAACTGTCGAAACTATGCCATCTATGCAGGATTGACCATCCCGAGTGGAAGGGTAAGCGGTGTGATTCATGCACAGCTTTCTTCTGCTACCGTGGACTGTTCCGACATTTCGACATGCAGCCGAGCGATGTGCTCCGTCACAGTGGTATCTGGACCTGCCCGAAGTGTGAAGAGACTTGTAACTGCAGGTGCTGCCATTTCGCTGAAGCTTATATCAAAAGCGAGAAACCTGCGAGCAAACGTCGAGTCAAAGCTAGCGACTCACGTGGTAGAACGATGGGCTTTGCTGACAATGTCTTCGATCAGAAGCGCGGTGGCAGACGTGAAAGTGGCCTGAATGGTCCCATGACTGTCGCTCATCTGGCAGGGAAAAAGCGGGCTATCGAGTCGAATGGGCACGAAGGTCCTTCCACACCGTTGCGCAAGCTCGACCTGCCGACTCCGGAACCAGACTTCTCCGCAAGAATGTACATGTCTCGCGAGAGCTCAGATTTCAACGGAATATCATACACAGCGAGCTCACTACCTCCGATTCTACCGAGTGTCAAATCTGTCACTGACGATCACAATCTTTTGTCGGCTACATCAGATGATCTCGCAAGTCACTTTTCGCCATCTACTCCGAACTTTAGTGTGAATGGTCCCAACCACAGCCTTGCGCCAATACTGTCAGCACGCGGGATATATGCATCGCCATACACTGAGCGCAAGCCGCCGCCGATTCCCCAACCACCTCTCAGTAACACACCACGCAACACTGCATCTTCTTTCTTGAATACGGTTACGAATCAGCCGTCCCCACCACGTACTTCTGCTCCAGCAAACCATGTGTCATTTACTACCCACCATGTCTCTACAGCATACCCACGAACGACACGACTGGATCCAGCCCAAATTACTCCTCAGACCGAATCTCCTCCAGCAAATTTGTTCGAAGTGATCGATGACTCTATCAAGAAACTAGAGTCCCAAATTTCTACACTAAAGAACTACGACGCTGAGTTCATGGCTATGAAGCTGGAAGACAGTCGGAGGATGCTGCGAAGAGAGTTGACGGAGTTAGAGACCCGACTTGAGGCAAAGCGAAAGGACAGAGGCATAGGTCTTGTCGAAAGGTTGAGACGAGAAGGGTTTGCAGCTCTGGCGGAATCAGTACAGAGCGAGGTAGGCATTGAGCCACAACACCTGCGGTCCCCAGGTCTAGCAGACAACGGTGTGTCAAGGTTTGGCCTGGGGTTGAACCACGACTTGACGCCGAACGAATGAGCTTGCAGCTTCAAAGATGTTTATCAATCATTTGTGGGAAATATTGCGATGGGTGGGCATGTTGGCACGGCGGGATAGCCATTACTTAGCAACGGGACATTCATTGTTTTTGCACATATACCCCTTCTATATTTGGATGCACATAGTTTGGGTTCGCAGGAATTAGCTAGTATTAGTACATTCGAGTGTGAACTGCATATGTCTGGAACAACAGAGAGCACACCTCGTTGAGATGTGGCCGTCTACACCTTCCGTATCAGTTTCGTTCCGTTCGGAAACAACCCAAAATTTCGAGCCAGGTGTGATCAGCGGGGGTATTCGCTGGCGGGTAAGCGCTTGGGACATATTTCATCTCAGCGGAAATTGCAGCATTGTGCTTCTCGTCAACATGACTGACGCGAGTGAAATGCAGTCTCGGACTTGTGTGAGTTGTCGCTGTGTGGTTAACAAGGTGCTTGGGTGAGCTATTTCAGGCTCTTTGTCGGAAGACATCCGCAACGAACCACGAGATAGTGGGCAGGCATCCTCATCTTCGTCTTCCAAAGTGCTTGCTTATGCTAATACTCAAACATTCTGACAACAGCAGACCGTGAACAGGCCTCGCAAGGGCAACATGGCTCGTCAGCCAGATGCCACAAATTCTGAGCTGCCTGTTGCTCGATCGCCTATTGTAGCAGATACCTTGCATTCGGTAACTGCTCTTGCAAGATTTGAGTTTGAGCCTGGCAGAGGCAATGATGGAACCAAGATAATGATGGTAGAATGGCAAGATGACAACGAGGATAGACATAGGGTAGGTTCGTGGCAGGTGTCCTGGCCTGGCAAGAAGACGACATTCGCTGCGGACGACAACCCTTCAGAGAGCACGAACAGGCTGTACTTCCTCCTTCCTCCTGGTGAGCCGATACCACCTAGCATTACGATTTCCTACCAGCCAGCGTCGGCAAGTACTACGTCAGCGAAGGACAAATCACCACAATCTAGCCTGAAAAGGTATGACCTGTCACCAAGACCGAGCTCAAGAGATGGAAATTCAGGCTCGTTACATATGACCGTCAATCCTCTACCCGCGATCTTCACGCCTGAGCTAGGTGCCACAGCGAAAGCAAGTGGGAGGAAAGGGGTCTTACACACTATATGGGCAAAGAGACGTCTGCAGGTACTGGCAAAGGAAATCCGTACTGAATCTGAGTTCAACCTCGAAAGTATAGCGCTTGAGATGGCCATGGCTGAAAAACAGTGGATAGAACAGAACTTCGGAATCACGGTGCCTCAAGCAAAGCCTTCCAACCCAAGTGGGTTGAAGCTAGATCTTGGGTCGATACAAGTTGATGGCAGTGCGAGCCCACCAGTGAGCCCCAGCATGCAGAGTCCTCTATCGCCTGGTGGTAGAAGACTGACAGACAAGCTCAAGGGCCTGAGCATTACGACAAGCGACAAGGACGGGGTCAACACACCGACAAGGGAGATCAATCCACTAAGTCCAGAAGTCGGCGACATGGCTGTTTCCTCCTTCTCTACTTTCAAGGGTGATCGACCGACCACACAGAAAGTACCTCAGACTGCTAGGAGGATAGTACCTATAAGTCCGCCCAGCGAAGTGACGGATGACCAGGCGCAAGCTGCGAGTGCCAGTCTAGCAGAGATTGCTCGAGGCGATATGTCGTCGAGACCTGATGGTGGGATAATACCATCGAGGAGGGCTGAGAAAGAGATTGAGGCCGATGGTCTCTTCGCGGTTGCAATGAGTCCTCGGGACCCCGACGAGCCAAAGAGTCCATTTTCAATACCGAGTAGTGAGGACGGTGGAGGAGCATTCTCAAAGATAAAAGGTACATTGAGGTAGCATTCAACGATGGGCACGACAGCTCTACATAGAGCAGTTGCTAGCTCGACTGTGAAACGATGCTGCGTCATGCTTCAGTTGCACTGACCACTTATCCCTCAGTCCAATATCACCACAGACCCTGCGACTCAAAGAGTAACATTCCACTCCTACCAGCCAACGTGTAAGAATGTGCGCACGGATCATGATCACCACAACACAATCAAATCGCAGCAAGCTTCCATATATCAATTCTGTTAGCAGTTCGTTTTCGAAATCTATCCTTGCCTGCTACCTCGCGTTCGTCGCTCTTTTTTGCCAGCCTCCCAAACTTTAGAGGCATATATTTGCTTCGAGACAGTCGTTGATTCTCTCTTAGGTGTCTTACATTCTTTAACTCTCAAATTCAGCACACCTACAATACTCATAACATGTATTCGTTACTTGTTCTTGGTGCTCTCACCAGCTCAGTGATCGGTCAAGTCGTCACATTTAGCAACACCACATTCACAGCTCCTGTGACGGTCGGCTCTGTGTGGCCTATTTCTTTCGGTGCTGGTAACAGGCAGCCAGTCTCTATTGCCTTTGGAAACAGCAGCTATGCCTTCCAGGTTGTTGGTGAGTTGCTAACAATGGCCCTACGTGTTGAATGAATATGCTAACAGCCTTGGCAGATGGTCTCACTGCTCCAGGAACATACAACTGGAATGTCGCTGTTCCAGTCAACGTAGTCGAAGGAATGTACCAACTTGCCCTTGTGCAAGGAGAATCAGATCCAGTCTACAGCCCACCATTCTCCCTCGTCATCCCACCAGAGGCAGCCGACTCGACAACAGACGCTCCAACCACCACCATTCCATTCCCAACCGGCGCTGGCGCCCCAATGATGACCGTCACAGCCATCTACCTCCCACCACCAATGAACATAACAAACAACTTCTACCAAACCTTCATCTACTACGACGAAGACTGTGGCTGCCACCAAACCAGCACCTGCCCACCATCAGAGGTTCCGACCGCCACCTCCATGACCACCGTCACATACTCCGCCGTAGAGTGTGGTTGCACCACCACGATTGAAGCACCTGCCGCTGAGACCGTTATCCCTATGGCGGCAACAATGGCTCCTGCCACTAACGTGCCAGTTGCACCAACTACTGCTCCTGCTCCGCCTCCAGCTGCAGTTGCGCCTGCTGCGACCACTACTGCTGCTGCCCCTGTACCGACTACTTCAGCATCAACTCTTCCAGCATTCACTGGTTCCGCTTACAAGCTCGCTGGTACGAGCTGGGCGTTTCTTGCGCTGGCTGCTGCTTTGGTGTTGGCGTAATTGGATTGATACGCCGGATTTGTGGTTTGATGTATGGTAGTAGGACGTTTACTCGTGGAGTTGCGATTTGTGTTGGAAAGTTCGTTCTTGTCTGATTTCTTTTGTGTTTTTGTTGTTGTGCATCAGGCTTTTGGGTTCGTTACTGAGTGATTGTTTGCACGAGGCTAGATTTTGCGTGCTATAGTTAGTATGCAGGGATATGGGCATTGGAGGCATATTGGCGGCTAGGCTGGCCCTGCCTTTTTCTTATGTTGCACAGTTGCATTGGTGCTTTCTTCGTCTGTAGCCAGAAGAGATTACGGAAATAGTATTGGATAAAATTATTCATAAACCAATACTCAGTTTTCCTGTCCTGCTCGAATACTTGGAAAGCTCTTTTTTATAGCGATAGTATCGAGAGCTGCCTGCTTTCTCGGACTGAGTGTATAGTTGACCGGCATCTTTTGGCCGTTATCGACGTCATCGTCTTCACCAAGTTCACCATCGAACAGGGCTTTTAGACACCCCCACATCTTTCACATCCGACCCTATATACAAAAGACACCAACTAAACCTCAAACTACGTGACTAAACAACCACATTGTCCACTCACCAACAGACATTTCCTCCCAACCATGGCAAGCACCTACCTCTCCAACCTCATCCTCAGCAGCCTCTTCATAACTTCCATCCCCCCACTCTACCAAAGCATCACCGCCGCCCAACTCCTCCTAAACTACGAAGACATGACCAAAAAAGCCGCCAAATGGTCCAACGAAGCCGGTCGCCAACTCCACAAGACGCGCACGACTCAGACTGCCGCTGTCGTGTCTACGCTAACGTCTACGCTTAGCGCGGCTTACTTGCTTTACTCGGCGCTGAGCGGTACTGACGACAGGACGAAGAGTTCAGCGGTCTGTGGTGTGAATGCGGTGGTGTGTACGTTGGTGTATCGGTATATAAAGGAGTTTTGGGGCAATGCGGCGAGGGTGCCGTTGCCGGGGAGTAGGGAGTATAATGATGCGGTGAGGGGGACGGAGAGCGTGATGGTTTATTTGAGGGGGTTGGGGCTTGGGTGGGGGGCTTTTGTGCTTGTGAAGGTTGGGTTGAGGATTTAGGTTGGGT
Source organism: Lithohypha guttulata (assembly GCF_036872675.1). Classification (NCBI taxonomy): domain Eukaryota; kingdom Fungi; phylum Ascomycota; class Eurotiomycetes; order Chaetothyriales; family Trichomeriaceae; genus Lithohypha; species Lithohypha guttulata. The sequence goes on along the minus strand of NW_027042753.1, from coordinate 1,162,995 downwards.
TTGGGTATGGGTCGTGTGTTGTGTTCTGGTCAGGGGGATTGCAGGTATGGTTGGGAGAGCAGTAAGGCTGGCTGCTGGAAGACGGGTCGACCCTGAGCGAAAGGTACAGCACTATGGTTACGGTTTTACTTTGTTCGTCGAACTACGGTCTATCAAAGTCACAGATCTCCTTTTGCTGGTTCGCCTGCCCAACACCGCCTGATCAACTCCCGAATTTTCTCCTTCTCCAACTTCCTTGGGTTTGGATATTGTGCACTCATAGCAATATCGGTTGCCTTGTCGATATCTTCCTCCTTCATACCGAAGTCCGACAACGCTCGCTTCACTTTCAATTTCTCAAGCAGAACATTTAGGCCATGTATGGCGTCCCCATTACTTTCTGGCAAGGCTGAAGCGAGATCAGCCATTTGCGACGGAATAGCGGGCGCATTGTAGCTCAGGGCATGCGGAAGGACGATGGTATGCGTCTCGGCATGTGGCAGGTTGAAGCTTCCGCCTAGTGTATGGCATAGTTTGTGGTGGAGAGCCATGGCGGATGAGCCAAGAGTGATACCACAAAGCCAGGCACCGTATTGTGCTTGTGATCGTGCGCCTTTATTGTGCGGGTCGTTGACGATGGTTGGTAGAGACTTGGCAAGAGAGCTGGTGCCTTCGAGGGCGAACATTCGGATGATGGGGTTGGTGTTGGAGGCGTAGAGAGACTCGACGGCGTGAGCGATGGCGTTGACACCGGAGGTTGCTGAGAGAGCTGCTGGTAGTGTCATGGTGAGATCGACGTCGTAGATGACTGTGCCTGGTAGAATCTTGGGGTCACTTCGAGTGGTCTTTCGTCCATCTTGTGTCTCGCCAAGGATTGGGGTCATCTCGCTGCCAGCATAGGTGGTGGGGATGGAGATGTGTGGCAGTCCAGTCCGGACACTGATGGCTTTTCCTAGACCTGTAGTGCTGCCACCACCGATACTCACAACACAATCCGCGGCGTTTTCCTTCAGGTATGCCATGGCTTCTTCGGTGATGTGCGAGGGTGTATGCATTGTTGCATTGCTATACTTTCCTGCCGGCTTGATATTGCCGTTTTCGAGGACCTTGGCCAAGTCGTCCAGATGTGACGTCTGTTGAGGTGTCGACAACAGGAGCGGTGACTTGAGACCGAGTCTCTGTACTTCAGCAGGCAGTTTGTTGATACTGCCTGAGCCGAAGACGACCCGGCCAGGATTGGCGTTGTACTCGAAAGGGTTCATGATTGTCTGTGCTGTGATAGTTGCAAGGTGAGCAAAGATGTCGAGCACAACTCTTGAATTAAAGACAATGTATACTGAAATCAAAAATTCGATTGCGAATAAAATGTTCTGTCAGGACTCACGACCGTGGTTGTTGATGTCTGCTTCTGCCGTCATCGGGGGCAGATCCGGCAGTTGGAGAAGAGCACGTTCTACGGACAACGTACTGCGGAAGGCCACAACAGCTCTTTCGCGAATTCTCAACTCGCTCACATCACGATAAGTTCGACGTCGCTGAATCGAGAGGACCAGATCGAATATCTTGCTCAGGACGAGGAGGGGCAATCACACGCTGCTCAAAACGATTGTTGCGTTGTGAACGGAAGCACTTGATGATTAGCAGATTGCCAGCAAGAACGTCAATCCGGAAAGGATAGAAGCGCGAGCTGTAACGAATTCTCGTGCGTCGGTATCAGTGCCTTCAAGCCAGAATTCGGCAGGCCTCACTGTAGCTAGTCATCTATCGGGATCGGGACCATCGACGCAGTCTACGGGGACAATAGAAGCATCGCTGTACGTTTATGCGGTCGCACGTGAGAAAATGCAACAAACCACTGAGTTCCTCATATCTGAGCCATTTTGTTTGCTGCACAATGGGATTGTGCAAGGAACAGCGAGCAGACGGCCAGGTGTCGGGAGAATTGTGCCGGTCAGTCAAGGAAGAACCCCTGCCGAGTCAGCGATACAAAAGCCTCTTCTTGGCAGGGAATCGTTGAGGGCGTATGAAATTGACAATCATTGGTTAGGTCCAAAACAAGCACTCCGGCCTTGAGCCTCATTGACCTAATCCCCCTAGCGCCAAATTAAGCTTCATGACACGCGACTGCCTTCCTTTCTCCTGACTGGTTTCGCCTGCATGTTCGAGCAGCAGGTTTCATGCAAAGTCGGAGCAATGAGCTGACGCGTCCTGCCTGATACCAAAAAACTAAGTGTGCATACTGTAAACTTGACAGAAATGTGATGCTCGTGACACTTCACTTGCCAACACTCAATTCGCGAGGTCTTGAGCTCGCTCAGGTGATACCTTCTTTCGAATTCTTGGTTATCAGTCGTGAATCAGAAGTCCGTTTGCTCGGAGTTAGCGTAATCGGCTCTGAGGCAGGCTGTTCCACCAAGGTTCCGCCCGATAGCTTGAGCCAAGTTGCCAAGGACGTATTGGAGTGATTAGCAGGGGACAGCGTAGTGCATGAGTTGTGCGACTTCACCTGCTTCTACACTCGTTCCTGCACTCCGGTGGTTGCTCAAAGGCTGATTATCTTACGTTCTGTCACCATTCTTTCTTGTTTGTACTCTATCAGAAGCAAACGTGTCGCCTAAAACCTGCGAACACTCAGAGTAACATCTTTTGTCGTTTCTATGATACCAACAATTCTAAAGTCTCATGGTCCGTCGAGACGAATCAATGAGTCGACGAAGAACCATGTCGCAGCGAGAACAAGCACGGCCTTTACTGAACACTGATACCGAGAGTCAACATTCAGAATGTCTTCTGGACGAATATGCCGACATACCATCCGCAGCTCGAAGACGTCGCATCCTCATGAAAGCTCTAGCACTGGCACGACCAACTCATGTCCTAACGATGCTGAAGCGGTTCTGTTATTGCTTTGTCCCGCAGCTCTTGAGGACACATGTCTTCGATGATCCAGCAGCTAAGCCCAAGGAATTTTCCACGAGTTACCTAAACGGACTCCGTGGTATGACTGCACTCAAAGTCTTCACTTTTCATTACTTCATGGTCTTCACAGACGCCACACACGTTCCCTATGGAGCATCAGAACGATACACATATTGGACTGAGCTTCCTTATATCAGATATCTGTGGACCGGTTTCACTTCTCACATCTTCTTCGGATTGGCTGGTTATTTGACCTGCCAACGTCTCTTTATCTTGCTGGACAAGAATGATCAAGCGTCGCAAGCGGGCGTCCTCCTGAGCGTTTCTGGGTCTCTTTTTCGACGAGCGTTTCGACTATACCTACCTGTTTTCCTAATCACTTTGTTGATGGCGACTTACATCCATCTTGGATACTACGAAACTAATAGGCCTCTCCTACTCAACTGGGGCAGACTTTTCCCGGGTGACTGGAACGAGACAAAACCAGACATGTATGAGACATGGTACGAACAATTGAAGTTCTGGGGATCTGAAATGTACAAGCTCTGCAACTTCGTCAGTGCTGATACAGTCTATCCACTGCACGACCAGCATCTATGGTCAATTCTTGCAGAAATGCGCGCGTCGCTACACCTGCACGGCATTATCGTAGCGTTGGCCCGATGCAAGCGAAACGTTCGACTAACAGCACTCTGCATGCTGGTACTTGTCTATATGTGGTGGAACCATTGGGAAATTTGGGTGTATATCCTTGGGGCTATTGTGGCACAGATTGATCAGATCATGAATGAGCAAGAGGTCGCCAAATCAATTCTAGAGGAAACCAAGCTGGCACTTAATCGTGAGATTGCCGATCAGAACATTGAGAAGGAAGAAAAACACGATGGAATGCCTCAGCATGCGCCGAACCTTTTTCAGATGTTTCAGTCGTTCTACACAATCGATCTGTCACCTTACTTCCATGTACCGACGGCATTGCAAGCAGTAAGAATCACTGGCTTTCTCATCGCCTTCTACTTGCTTTCCTATCCAATACACGGAGCGAGAGGTGATCGAGCTCCGGGGTACGAGACTCTCAATCTCTTCATACCCGAGTGGTTGGAACGCAAGGACAAATTCTATGCAAATTGGGGCACGTTTTTGCTGCTTCTTCTGCTCGTCCGTTCAGATCCCAAGATGTCTAGATGGCGGAAAATAACAAATCATTGGTTTCTTCAGTACTTGGGCAAGATTAGTTTCGGTTTCTATCTCGTGCAGCAGATCATTCAACATTCGTTCGGTTACATGATACCACATCACATCTGGTGGGCATGCGGCACAGAGGGCGTCGACACAACAGAGGCGCCATGGCTGTCCGCGATCCTCGTAGGTTGGACCTTCACGTTGATTGCAACAATGTGGATGGCAGATTGCTGGAACCGAGAAGTTGAGGGAAGATGTACCCGATTTGTGAAATGGTTGGAGACAAAGTGTTTCAGATAGAATCCTAGAAGACATTGAATTGATCCATTGTCTTGCCTCGCCTTGTTCTGCTCGACGTCGCAAGTCCTGTAATATCGTGAGCTATTGAACCTTAGTCGGTTTACGTCACGTGGGTAAATTTAATGCTATTGGCCAAGGACACCACGATGAGTATGCTCGACAGCAATAAGCTGCAGAAGCAAGAAGAGAAGCGATATGGACATCTGCCTGCAACATCACAAAACGTAAGCAGTTCTTTTGATGAAGGGATAAAGGACGATTGGACCTCAAGGCACTGAAGGTGAAGTAGAGCTCTAAACCAATCACGAATCGCTTGGCGGGAGTGGAACACCCATCCAGGTGCTGAGGACGACACGGGTAGCCATCGCAGTTTACAGCAACCAACCTCGACGCCATTTGACATCTCGCAATACTGTCGTAAACGTCTGTCGCCATTCCTGAGTTCACACAAACCATCCTGACACGATAAAACACGTCAACTACATCTCGAGAACAGAAATATCGCGTCCAAGGAGTATTCTGGAGGTTCCTGGCCCCTTCGCTGCTTCACTTGCAACTGCGCCTGCGACGTTCTGGTGCCTGCGATAAAACGCCGTGTCATATGCTGAAGTGAACCCAGCACAATTCCGCGACAGCCATGCTTGTGCCCTCAAAGAGGTTCAAGGACTGATCGAGCCCAGATGGGCAAGTTTGGCATCGCGGATTTCTTTCCAACCGCTCCAGCAGTCCGTCAGCAACGTAAATCGGAAAAGGTTCACGACGATGCGCAATCACACGCGAACGGCTCCTCTCACTCACCCAGCAAACAAAGCACTGCTGCACGATCTGACCGGACGGAAGAAAGAAGGCTAAATGACACACTCAAGACTGACACTAAACCTAAGATGCAGCAGTATGAGATAGAACACTATGCTGGCGATATCCTCAACGGCGTAGGTTCCGCGAGCTCGACCAGCACTTATTCTTCCGTCTTTAGCGACAAAATTATTGCCTCGAACACGAACGCAGCCACGGTGAGCACGCTCACCCCTCTGACAAACACTGAGTCTTCACCTCGGGGAAAACTAGCAAGCCCTTCTTTCGATCACAACTACGGTGCAGTGACAGCGAACGGTGTATATGCGGCGCAGGGCAACATGACTCCGCAACTAACCCCTCCTGCATCGAAGACATGGGCGAGATCCCAAGATCTGACAATCAAAGGGTCTACGTGCACCTACGATCCTGAACTCGATAAAGTCATCCCTCTCAAAGAACGACGGAAAATGAAAGCATCGTTTAAAGAGTTTGGAGACAAACCTGAGCATAACATGATCCCAAACGACCCTCGTGGTCCTAGGCACAGTTACCTCAAAGGCATCACTGGAAAAGGCAAATCTAAAGTGCGCCCTGCCCCATACAATGTCAAATCATGGCATGGAGAAGCCACTACTCCAGCCATTCCTACCCAACCAAGCGCCGTGGTTGTGACAGGTTTCGATCCCATGACACCCTTGGCTCAAATCACCGCCCTTTTCTCGAGTTTCGGACACATTGCAGACATTGACAACAAGATAGATCCTATCACTGGAAGATTTTTGGGCATTTGTAGCATAACCTACCAGGATTGTGTGTCCTTCCAAGGTGGTGGTCCTTTGTCCGCTCAACTCGCTGCAAAACAGGCTTTTCTGGAAGGCAAGAGGGGCCAGAGGATAGGCACAAGAACGGTAGTCATTCAATTGGATCGAGATAGTGCTGTCTCACAAAAGTTGATCGAAGCTGCGATAGCGAAGCACAGGAGAGAGAGCGGGTTTTCAGGTACACCCACGCCCAAGCCGATACCGCCGAAGCCCGTCACACATCCTTTACCTGCCGTTCCTCCTAGCTCATCCTCCGGTTTCGCGAAAGTTGATGGCCCTCCTCCAACTGCGCCGAAGGGTCCGGCTGCGAAAGCCAACAGGACCAGCTCCGTCCCTGTTGCAATTACCCAAACGTCTCATACTCTACATACCAAGCCAAAGAACAAAGATGACGAGAGAGCGAAAGGACCTGCTTTGGTTGAGGAAGAGGCTGTTGCTGAAAGTCTTAAACAACAACCTTATGTATTCATATCAAACGAGCACGTACCAGTGCTGCCCACGACCATTCCACATCTAAAGAAAAGATTGCGCATGTATGATTGGAAGGATATCAGATGCGACAAGACTGGATACTTTATCACCTTCGAGCCCTCAAGAGCTGGTCAGACGGAAGCGAAGAAAACATACCACGGCTCTCACATGCATCCACTCTTCACCTATGTGATGAACATGCAGTTGAACCTCAATGGAAATGTTAAGCCTGCCGAGCCTGGCGAGGTACCTGTTCCCGTGGCGCCACTAGACTTCGTGTCGCAGAAGCAGTACATTCGGCAGAAAAGGGAGCGTGACTTTGATCTTGAGGAAGAGAAGCGCCAGCGTGCTAAAGATTTGGACCCTTGTCGCGCTGTAATGGAAATCGCCATTCAGGAGATTAGAGACAAACTTATTGGAGATGTTAAGTCGAGGTTGGCAGCGCCTGTCCTGTATGACTACTTGGACCCGGACAAACATGTGGACAAGCGACGCAAACTGGGTATCGAAGACCCTCCTGAAGTACGGCGACAAAACATGTCTGATGGCATCGCTCTACGAAAGCCTGGCAAAAGCCTGAATATCCTCTCACTGCCAAAGATTGGCAAGAGATCTGGTCTCGAGAAACTGACCGGCTTCCGAGATGAGAGGAGAAAAGCTCCTCCTCCAAGACCAGCAATTCGTCCATTGTTTCATCAACTTTCTCAGTGGGACGAAGAGGATGAGTCCGACGAGGAGAATCGGACATCAATCACGCGCGATACGGAAGATCTAGAAAGTCGACCAGTGAGTCGCATGTCTATGACCTCTGTATCTTCTGAAGACGAGGAACTCATCAAGAAGGTACAGCGGCGGCGCCTCAACCATGCACGTGAAGACTCTGAGATGGGCGAATCTATTATGAAGGAGGAGCCCACTCCTGTCAGACAAAGCGCCGAAGATCTTTTCATTCAGGGCCTCGAAAAAGAGCTTGTAGGGCTATCGAATGACAAAGCCGGCATCCGAAAACGGAAACGAATAATGGATAAGATCGAAGCTCGTAAACGGCAGAAAGCGGATGAAGAGTTGTTCGGAGTTTCCAAGACAGAGTTCGAGAGGGAAATCTCAGTCGAACCTATCGTCAAAGAGCCTGACACACCTGTTGAAGCAACACCTGATCCTGAAGTTGCAGCCCCTAAACCAGCTAAGAAGGCAAAACCTAAAAAGAAGACGAAGAAAGAGATAGCTGCAGAGAAGGAAGCCTTACGGCAAGCGCAAGCCGAGGCTGAAGCGGCTGCTGCTGTACAGGATGTCATGGAGTTAGTAGACGAGGAAGAGGCTATGCTCGAGGCTGCTGAACGAAGACCCGAAGTCGAGTGGGGAGTGTCTGCGGATCATCCCCAACCAACGGTCGAAGATGACGAAGACATATTGCCAGACATACGTGGTTGGCAAGCCTCGCTGGTCGACGCAGAAGATCTAAGTCTCCTCGAGGATGTCCTTCATCAAAAAGCGCCACTCGATATTGGTAATTCAATAGCGTTTGCGTGGAAGCAAGAGCAGCTGCGGAATTTGGGCCAAAATGTACAGCCTGGTGTCGTGCGTAGAGAGCCGCTCATCGAAGGCTACTATGTTCCCAATCCGTCTGGATCAGCACGAACTGAGCCAATCAAGAAGATCCTCGAGTCAGAGAAGTCGAAATACCTGCCGCACAGAATTAAAGTGCAAAGAGCCCGAGAGAAGCGAGAAGCAGAAGCGCAAAATGCTGGACCAACAATGCAAGTCAAGACCGCTCCTGAATTACCCAAGGCAAGTTCGAGAGGCAAGCGTGCGGACGATCGAAGAACAGTCAAGGACATTGATCGTCAACGTGAGATGCTTAGAGATCATGGCGACGATGCGGATGTCATTGGCTTCAACCAATTGCAGAAGCGAAAGAAGCCTGTCAAGTTTGCACGATCTGCCATTCACAACTGGGGTCTGTACTCTCTTGAAAGGATACAAACCTCGGAGATGATCATCGAATATGTTGGTGAGCGTATACGGCAGGAAATCGCAGATCTGAGAGAAATTCGCTACACAGAGTCTGGAATTGGTTCTTCATATCTCTTCAGAATTGACGAAGGAACGGTAGTGGATGCCACAAAGAAAGGTGGTATTGCACGTTTCATTAATCATTCTTGCTCGCCGAATTGCACTGCCAAAATCATTCGGGTCGGAGGAACAAAACGTATCGTCATTTACGCGCTGCGAGACATTGAAAAAGGTAAGCGATCCATAACCATGCTGTTTGCATATCCAATTAACGAAAACTTAGACGAGGAATTAACATATGACTACAAATTCGAGCGAGAAATCGGCTCGGACGATCGAATACCTTGTCTCTGCGGAAGCGTCAACTGTAAAGGCTTCCTCAATTAACGTTCTTTGCAGCACTCATTCCGCCTGCATCTCTTCTTATTTCAACACTTTGCAGGCGGGAATTTCGAACAATAATATGACGATGCGATGGACTTCTCTTACGACCATATTGGGCTTGCGACATCAACACGTTTGCTAACAGGTGGTGACTTGACGTGTGCTCCCTCTTTTTTCTTTCTGGCATGTACAGCAAAAGCGCACGACGCACTTTTTAGTGGGCACAAATCGCAATGCGGTGGGATCTCACTGTTCTAGATACAATGCCTTCAAGTTGAACCTTTGCCACGATTGGTAATGAGCAAGAAACAGAAGCATGATAAGGGCTGAGGAGAAAGGAGACGAAGAAACCGACTGTAATTGTACGATGCACTCGCACTAGCTTGTATGAGACAGAGCAGAAAGCAGGATGCAGAGTTGATCTGATCTTTACTGTCAATCAACGTATTAGGACCTCTTTAGGTAGCCGGTGACAAGGTGGTAGAAGAAGAAGAACGAAACGTACGTTGTGTATCATTCTCACTCACTTTGCTTGCTAGTACTAAGCTCTATCCCTGATTGCTTGTCCTCGCTGGATTTCGCTATGTTTTCGTCTTTTATTGATGAGCTCCGCATAAGCCTGTCACGAGCATCGTTTGGGACTGAAACTGCTTTCAAAGGTGAAGAATGCACGGTGGACATGAGGACATGAAGGAAAAAAGGTATATCTACATACGATCCTGCAGGCTAAGATGTGTAGGTACGGTATCACTATACTGGCCTTCCGTTCCTAGCGGTAATTCATCCCTCCCAGACCATCTTCTATACGTTCTCTTTTTTTTACTCCACCCGCAAACACTGAAGCCTTGCCTCAGTTTCAATAACATCCAACGCCTGTTGAACCTCCAAAACTTTTCTTACATCATTCAGCCAATCCCTGCTGAGAACACCAGCCCATCCCTTGAGTTCATTCATTTCTCTTGCCGCATTGTCGAGGTCGCCTTCTTCTAAAAGTGTCTCGGTTCGAGTCAAGATACTTTCTACGTCGTTGCCTTCTGGGATACCTTGCTTTTTGAACATTACTTTGGAGAGGAGGACGGAAGCTGCGTGGGAGGCGACGCCGGCGTTTTCGGGGAGGAGTGAGGCTTTGCGGACTTCGCTTGAGACGCGCCTGAAGCGGTCGATGAGTTGTGCGGAGCTGGGGATGCCTTTTTGGTATGCTGATGGGTTGATGGATGCGACGGCTGCGTCGACGATGGGATCGTTGTTTGCGACGAGTTTTAGGGCGGCCATCTCGCGGACGAATGGGGTTGGTCTGTGCGTGTGGTTCGCGTTCTCAATTGCGGACCGCACGGCGTCAACGGCAACCTGTAACTTTTGAGTAGAAAGGTTTGCGTCTATGACACCGTTCCAATTCGAGGTCAGTTGTTGGAGCTTGTCGACATTAGTGGTCAGGTCGGTCAGCTTTGATAGCCTTCCTTCTCTTTCAGATTCGACTAGGGTTTTCACGTCTTCTATAAACTGTTCTTTCATCTTGATGGCCTGCTCGGACAGTTCGTTCTTACGACGTTGTTCGAGCACTTGTTGTGTTCGCTCAATCTCCGACTTCAATCTGTTCTCATACTGTTGAGCAATTTTCGCCCTTTCAGCCTCAAACTCTTCTCGATACCGAGCATCATCTTCCTTTTGTGCGGTTTCTATTCTCTCAAGAAGGCGCTTGGCGCCCTCGTCGAATTCCCTATGTGCTTCTTTTATTCTCTCTTCGGCCGCGGCACGTTCAGCATCTCTTAACGAGGATACGTGGCTGGCGGCTTCAATAATAGCTTGCCTTGCTTTCTCCATAGGCGCATGGTATCGATTGGCAGTCTCTGGACCGTCTGCGTTCACTACTGTAATAAGGTCATTGATAACCTTGACCATCTCTTGCACGACAGGCTCGTCGCCGTTAGGAACAGTTACTGGCGAAATGGCAGCTACTGGAGACAGGGCCGGTGGTCGTGGGTCTGCTTTAGGACTTGGAGTGGCAGGTGCAGGTGGTGCAGACGTTGCAGGTACGGGAACAGCTTTCGACTCTGGCTTTGGTTCAGATTTTGGCTCGGGTCTAGGTTGAGGTTTAGGCTGTGACTTGGGCTCCTCTTGCTTAGGCACAGTTGGGCCCTTCTTCACAGACTCGACAGCGGCTGATTTTTCCTTGGTAGTTGTATCTCCTTGATTTGTCTTGGCTTCTTCCTTTGCGCCAGATTTTGGCTCAACAGCGCTCATATGAGCACCTCGCGAAGAAGTCGTAGAAGCTTTGCCCTCATCAACAGCCTTCCATGAAAGTCCCGAATGTAAAGGAATAGTGACCTTCTTGTCCTCAACAGGGGCAGGAGCGCTCGGAGACCTGTGTAAATTGGCTTTGGCGTTTGGAAATCGACGTTGAAAAGCGCGTTCTTCGAAGTATGCCACCACATCTTCACCAAAGGGTACATATTCTGTGAAGAAGTCGTGGAAATTGTCACTCCTTAAGGCATATACTACCATACCAGAATAGCCAAGCGCAAGGAGAACAGTCGTCCAGAGCAAAAATCGCAATCTTCGGAATCGTCTTGGCTTAGCAGGCGGAGGAGAAGGTGGTGGAGGTGGTGGTGGAGGAGGAGCCGCTGACGAAGGAGGTGTTGTTGCTGTGGTAGGCCCAGAAGGTGGAGGTGGAGGAGGTTCCTTTGGCACCACGGTAGGAGGAATGGAAGTCGTCGAAGAAGGGGTAGCGGGCGTTGGTGCTGGCACTGGTGGTATTATGGTAGTAGCTGGTCCAGTAGGCTTGACCACACCTTGCAGTGGAGTTTCTGGCTTAAATTTCGGATCTGAGCTGAGCATCGAGTCCGCACGCTCAGCATATCCACGAATCTGCAGCGCAATTAATTTCTGACCTGGCGTCCAGGAAGATTCACGTACCTGTGTCGCTAACGGCCTAGCGACGAGCTGCCGCCGAGCGACCAGGCTCAACGGTCTTGTCAGTCGCAGCATAATTGGCTGAACGACCGAGAAGAGCGCGTCGTGTGAGAGGGCAAGCGAAACGAAAGGTCGCGTGTTTAGAAAGGTTCGCGGATGTTGAGGTTCTTTTCCGATCGCAGCTTCAAAAGCTTCATCAAATCGGAGCTTGCGATACGCAATAGGGTCGATTATACATTCACTTCACGCTGCACAGATAGTCACTCCACTAACCGTATTCTAAGATACTTGTTTTTTTCGCAAACTTGGGAGGAAAGTTGCATGAAGATGGACAGAAGTTATGCACAACGAGAACAGTCCGCTTATTGTTGATCCTTGCTACACCGGATAATTATCTTTTCTGCTTTTGCTCGAGCTTCCTTCTCTTACGCCGCAGCTTCTCGGCTTCTGCATCCTTAATATTGTTCGAATGTTGCATCTTCTCATACAACTTTCTCTTCTTATTGCTCATCATCATCTTCTGTCTTTCAATTTCCTCATCCTGCTGCTTCTGCTGTGTGAGCCGCTCCTGTTTGCGTTTATCTTTCGAAGTCGGCTGCTTGCGAGACGCGATCGAGGTACCGGCAGCTTCAGCAGCAAGTTCGGCTTGGTGGTCATCTTCCTCGTCTTCTTCTTCTGCCTGTTCTTCGTCCTCAAACCCGCCAAAGGCCTCGTCAATTTCTGCACCTCCCTCGTCAGAAGAGGCACCTGCCATGTCAACAGTCATGCCATCCGCTGCTCCATCGAGTTCGTCAACCTCGTCTTGTTCCTCGTCCTCTGACACATCAGGCTCGGCACCGTCCAGAAGCTCTTGGGCCTCATCTTCGCTAAGCTCTTCATCTTCCTCGCCTTCCAGCTGCTGTTCCTCCAATGGCGTACGTGGATCATATTGTCCTTTGACTGGCTTCATCCAAGGACTCAGATGTGGTGGTAACGTTTCACCAGGCGCATAAACATCGGTCCTTAGTAACTTCGCCTCGTTGACGCAGTCCCATACCCATTGTGGCTGAACGTATGTTCTGCCAGCCACCACATAGCCAGGTTTAGCCGCGGCATCGCCATTTGTCATGTTCATTGGCTTATCCACAATCTGGTGAGTAATTCGTGGATCCTTCTCATCAAAAGTAAACGCTCCCTCACCCTGCACCTGATCCCAGCCTATACGTTTGCAGCCAAAAGCCCTCAACAGGAACTCGAGCGGTGGTCGAGGTGCTTCGCGAGATATGTAGAAGGTGAAGTCGGAGAAGAGATGAGCAGCTTCGTCGCTACTTGTCTGGGGCTGTGGCAGCTCGTCAGCATTTGGGGCCGCAACCTCGAACTTGTCAACGCCTCCGTTCTCTTCAACGTCCTCTTTAAGTTCTTCCTGTAACTGTTGAGCCGCTTCCCCTTCTCCTTCCCGAGCTATCTTGTCAATGGTTGCCTGCACTTCGGCTGGGTTTTGTGTAGGATCTTGCCCACTACTGAGCTGTTTCTGCGAACTACCATTCTGAATTGCATTGTCGGCCACATTGCGTCCTTCGAGCGTGAAAGCTGCTAGCTCAGCACCTCTGTCGTCACTTTGTTGGTCGAACCTCGGAGGATATACTAAGCCGATCTCAGTGAATAACTTGTAGTTTATGAAACCAAGTAAAGTGCAGTAGAACTCGACGAAAGTGCCCATAATTCTGTAATCCACATCTTGAGTAACCCTTTGCACAAACTTATATGGCACCAACCACATGACGTCCTGTCCATGAATTGTGGCCTGGTAGTATATGCCTTTGATCGACAAGAACGACTTCTTGAGAGAATTTGTAGTTATGAGGTAGTGTTGGAACTCGTGGCACAACCGCTGACATCTGGCAATTACTCTTGGTGGCACAGTCTCAGTCGAAGGCAAGTTTGCAAACAGGAAAAGTAAAGACAGCGCATCGTCTAGATCGCGTAATGCGTCCACGAAGGTTGGATATCGCTCTCGCACAATGTGGTCGAGTTTGATCTTTGGTGTCCCATTCTTTTCTAAGCGCAACGCATCTTGTAGTTCATTGCGCCCGAGCGACTTTGCGATCTTTTTCTGTAACGCCTTCTGGTCTCGAAACTTGGCTAGAAGAGGCTCGTGAAGGAGATACTGGATGTCTTTGGTGTAGTAGAACGTCGTCGAGTGAGTGGCTGACTTGTTCGCTTTCTTGATGTTCCGTGGCTCTCTGGGGTAAATGCCCTTGAAAATGCATAGTCGCCGGAAATCTGGCAGCGATATTTGCAGCTTTCGTACAGCCTGCGTTCGAGTGATATAGTTCTTGGCTTGGCCAGACTTGCCTCTCTTCTTTTGTTTAGCCATGTTGCAGTGTGTACTTGTGAGCTGTACTTCGGAATTGTAGAGGCTGTCGAGGCTATCACTGTCCAAAAATTTATTTGCGGAGGACGAAATCGAGGTCCAACTAAGCGAAGATGTGCCGAAAGCGAGGAGAACTACGGGAGGCCAAATGCACCCAATCTGTTCGAGGTGTTCTCGACTAAGAGATGCAATGTGGCCTTCTTCGACCTTGAAAGTAATAGCTGGGACGAGGCAGACATGATATATCCTGGATCGATTGTCACACAGGTGTTTCTATACCAAAGATGAGGCCGAGTGAGAAACCATTACCTATACCATGGCACCACAACCGAAAACCATTGCAGCATACGTTGCAGCCGTGGTTCTAAGACTCTCGATATTTTATTTCTTTCCGAACATAATATCCGTCTTGATTGACAGAGTCGAGATTTCAACACCCATATCTAGCTACAAGCGATTACTGGAAGGCCTGTTTTTGTTTGAAAGAGGAGTCTCGCCCTACGATGGCGGTGTCTTTCATCAGGCTCCCCTTCTGCTGGTCATCTTCGAGATCCTGCCACCAGCAGCCATATTTACACTTCTCGATGTGCTCAACGCACACAATTTGACCGTAATTGCCAACAAGCTCAGGTTACCGACACCTCGCTTTCAAAAGCTCGATGAGACGCAGATCGCCACTGCGTACCTGTTCAATCCTTTCACTATACTGTCATGTCTGGGCTCGTCTACGACATTGGTCACTAATGCTGCAGTCATTCAGGCAGTGGCCAGCGCTGCAGCAGGAAATGCATTCGGTGCAATGTTCGCCATTGCACTAGGTACATACCTGTCTCTTTACCCAGCTCTATTATTACCTCCGCTCATCTTATACTGGGCACAGTCGAAGGCAGCCAAGCTAGAAAGGAAAAACACCCTTTCCTTACTGAGCTTGTACGCCGGTATGATTGCGATCCTTCTTCTAGTCTCGACACTACTTGTTGGTGACCTGAAGAACTTCATATCTTCATGTTATGGAGCGCAGATTAGTGTTACCGATCTCACTCCCAACATCGGCTTGTGGTGGTATTTCTTCATTGAGATCTTCGATGCTTTTCGAAGCTTTTTCATCGGTGTCTTTTGGATTCACCTGGTCGGATATGTTGGAGCATTGACCGTTCGATTACCCGAGCAGCCACTCTTTGTTATCATTGCTCTTCTTGGCTTGGTCACAATCTTCAAACCATACCCCAGCACTTCAGATGTCTCCTTGTATCTTGGAGTGTTGCCGTTGTACAAGCACGTCATGCCACGTAAGTTGTCCATTTTACCAAGTGCTTGAAGTTTGACTAACGCTATGTAGTAACACGTTATACCTTCTTGGCTGCCTCGGTCCTGCTATACTCGTCTCTTCTTGGCCCAGCATTTTACCAGATCTGGATATATGCCGGATCTGGCAATGCCAATTTTTTCTATGCTATCACACTGGTATGGAGTTTGGGACTTAGTATGCTGGTTGGAGATAGCTTGTTTGCTGTCCTTAGGGATGAGTGGGAAATGTTACGCCCTGAGATGAGGGGCAAAGAGGTGAGACAGATATGAGTCTCGAAATTCGAGTTTGCACACGTAGAGCCCGTCTACGTTGCATTTCAAACGAAAACGACCGAAAGACGCACGGCTCAGTCGTCATCTTGATCGGATGACTTCGATAGAATCAGATAGCCTGGCTCTTTTACAGTACCATTGCGAAGAAGTCGAGGTCCTGGACTGAATACATCAACGTCGTATCCTAAGCGTTCGTACCATCGAACAGCCTGCTTATTGGACTTGAAGACAGTCAACATGCACTTTTCGACTTTGATCTTACTACCAATTCTTTCGACCAGTTCCATGAGTACCTTGCCCACTCCTTGGCCTCTCAGCTCTTTTGCAAGGTGTATTTCGTACACGTAGATCACCTCGTGACCGTCCTCGTAAGTGATCATGAACGACACGAAACCAAGGATTGCCTTGTCACTTTTGCAATTAGGCTCAAACGCTTTGTCTTCACCAGAGAGGATAAGATATCTCATGTCCGGTAGCAACATCTCCTTTCGTTTGCTGCTTGGAGACCATTTTATTTCCGATGCCTTGTAGTCTGCAGCACTACTTTCCTGGATCAACTCGAAACATGCTGACAGGATGTGCTCTTCGTCGACACGCAACGACGCTGAGAAGTGCAAGTCAAGGTGCAACGCTCTTCCGGTCTTTTCAAGGACATCCTTCCTAGCCTCAGCGATCTGATGCTCTGTAAGATAGAGCTTGACAAAGTCATCGTGATTCAAAGAGTTGACCGTTTCAACGAGCTTACCCTCTGCGATAGCCCTTGTAAGCACTTTGTTCGATCTCTGGGTAAATGTCATTGCCCATGACCACGATTCATAATCTCGTGTGCGGACCTTTGAAGCCTGAAGGTTTCATTCGAGGTACTTCCCATCACTAGCTCAGCCGCTATACTTCGAAGAACTTAAACACGAGACGCGGCAGGAGCGCGTCTTGAACGCGCTCCGCATTTGCCTCTTTTGGTAACTACGACCCAGACCTCAATCTCGCGAGGGTTAGGTCAGTAGTTTCCAAGTTGAATTCATACGCTCGGCTCGGTCTTGCCGTAATACACGTTAAGTATGGCAAGAAAGGGGTCGACACCAGCATCGTCAACACCAGCTACACTGCAGAAAGCTGGCTCATCGTCCGGCCAAAAAAGTATTGCAGCGTTCTTCTCTAAAACTCCTACTTCCGCCAGTGCTGTCAAGCTACCCGAGAGGTCGAGCCCTCGTAAGAAATCGAGCAGGCCAAACTTTAGTGCACCTACATCAAGACCCAAGTTGACCCCAGTCCCGAGCAGCGATGTGGTAGGACCAGAAGACGACGAAGACATAAAGGCTAGTCCTCGCTTTGGTTATGGCCTCATTTCGCCGGCCTCTGCTGACAGAGATCAGACAAAGCCTGTAGAGGTTGTCAATGGAACAGGAACACCTTCGAGAAGAGTACGCATTCCATTCGAGTTGGAAATGGTGGCTGATAAGAATCTAGGTTAAGAGCAAGAAGATCAATTATGTCGAATCCGATAGTGAAGGAACAGACAACGATGAGATCTTTAAGTCGAGGACTGCTCGGAGACAACCACCAGCAAAACGACGTAAGATGTCCGAAAGTGCAGACGAGGACATCTACGACCAGGAGAACGATATCGACGAAGGTAAGCAGCCTTGTCGTTTCGAATCTGGATGCTAATGACGCTAGACCTCGACGACTTTATAGCGGCCGACGACTCGGAGGAGGATGTCAGACCAACCAAGAGAAAGAGACAGAACAAACCCACTATTCGTAAGCCTTCCATAGACGAAGAAGGAGAGAATGAGCCAGGTACTGAAATCGCTGTGGCTCTGGACGACCTACCCGAATCCTCAACAGCTACTCAATGGACATTCGATCCTCAGAACCCGCAGCCGTTGCAGCAAAGATCGACCAATCTACCGTCTAAGAAGCCTGGTACTGCTGGGAAGAAGCTGAAACCCCACATGACTGAGCCTGAAAAGAGGTACACCTGGCTCGAAGAAATTAGAGATATTGACGGTAACCCAAAAGGCCACCCTGATTACGATCCTCGCACAATCTTCATACCACCACTTGCATGGTCGAAGTTTTCACCATTCGAGAAGCAGTACTGGGAGATCAAGCAGAAATTCTGGGACACTATAGTGTTCTTCAAGAAGGGCAAGTTCTATGAGCTATATGAGAACGATGCCACCATTGGTCATCAGCTGTTCGATCTGAAGTTGACAGATCGAGTCAATATGCGTATGGTTGGCGTACCTGAGTCGAGCTTGGACATGTGGGCGACCCAGTTCGTTGCTAAGGGCTTCAAAATCGCTAGAGTAGATCAGCGAGAGACGGCATTAGGTAAGGAAATGCGAGATCGTGAAGAAAAGCCAGGCAAGGGCAAAGGCGCGAAAGAGGAGAAGGTCATCCGCCGTGAGCTTGCTTGCGTTCTTACAGCAGGAACGCTTGTGGAAGGAGCGATGCTGCAAAACGACATGTCAACCTGGTGTGTAGCCATTAAAGAGTCGGTAAGAGACGAAAAGCCGGCCTTTGGTATTGCATTCGTCGATACCGCCACTGGACAATTTCACGTGACAGAATTCGTTGACGACAACGATCTGACACGTTTCGAGACCTTTGTGGCTCAGACGAGACCACAGGAGCTGCTGCTCGAAAAGGGTGCACTCTCTATCAAAACCTTGAGGATACTCAAGAACAATACAGGACCTACCACGATATGGAATTACCTCAAGCCAAGCAGGGAATTCTGGGAGGGCCACATCACGGTGAAAGAGATCGAGGCTAGTAATTATTTTGCACAAGAATGGCCACAAGTCCTTGAAGAGTCCAAGGACAAGGAGCTCTTAATGTCCGCTCTGGGCGCGCTTATACACTACCTCCGAACTCTCAAGATAGAGGAAAGCTTGGTCACCATGGGCAAATTTGAGGCCTACGACCCCATCAAAAAAGCCACAAGCTTGGTGCTTGATGGTCAGACTCTTATCAACCTAGAAGTCTTTGCCAATACGTTCGATGGTGGTGCTGATGGAACACTATTTCAGCTACTTGATAGGTGTGTCACCTCATTCGGCAAGCGACTGCTTAAGCTCTGGGTTTGTCATCCTCTCTTGGATACCCAAAAGATCAATGCCCGTTTAGACGCTGTCGATTCGCTCAATGCCGATCATAAAACCCGTGATAGGTTCACGGCCGAAATGCAAAAGATGCCTGATTTGGAGAGATTGATCTCAAGGGTCCATGCTGGAACTTGCAAAGCTCAGGACTTCGTTCGTGTTCTCGAGGGCTTCGAGCAGATCGAGTATACCTTCTCACTGCTTAAGGAGGGCCAGTCTAAAAGTGTTGATGATCAAGGAGTTATTGGCCAGTTGATCACGTCGATGCCAGAGCTTCACAGCAGGTTGAAGTACTGGCAGAAAGCGTTTGACAGAGAGAAAGGCAGAGAAGCTGGCATTCTTGTACCAGAGCGAGGCATTGAAGAAGACTTTGACGAGTCACAGGATTACATCGAGTCTATTCACAAGGAACTGAATGATCTCTTGCAAATTTGGCGAAAAGAGCTAGGCTCGAGTGCTGTTTGCTACCGAGACAACGGAAAAGAGATCATGCAGATGGAGGTGCCTATCAAAGTCACGAAGAAAGTACCTAAAGACTGGAACCAAATGTCAGCGACACAAGCTGTGAAGCGGTACTATTTTGATGATCTAAAAGCTCTTGTGAGAAAGCTGCAAGAAGCTCAAGAGACACACTCGCAAATTGTTAAAGAGGTCGCTGGTCGTTTCTACGCTCGCTTTGACGAACACTACGAGATCTGGCTTGCAGCAGTCAAGCTTGTTGCTCAACTCGACTGTCTGATCTCACTGGCCAAAGCGAGCTCAAGTCTAGGACAGCCATCCTGCCGGCCGACCTTCGTCGACGACGAGAGATCAGTGCTGGAGTTTGAGGAGTTGCGGCATCCATGTCTTCTCGATAAGGTCGATGATTTCATTCCCAACGACATCAAGCTCGGTGGAGATATCGCCAATATCACGTTGTTGACAGGAGCCAATGCGGCTGGCAAGTCGACGGTCCTCAGAATGACTTGTGTGGCTGCATTGATGGCACAAGTAGGGTGCTATGTACCGTGCAAGTCGGCTAGGCTCACCCCTATCGACCGAATCATGTCACGGCTCGGCGCCCAAGATCACATCTTCGCAGCGCAGTCTACCTTCTTCGTCGAGCTTGCTGAGACCAAGAAGATCTTGACCGAAGCCTCCCCACGATCTCTCGTTATTCTTGACGAGCTTGGCCGAGGTACTTCGAGTCACGACGGAGTTGCAGTCGCACAAGCCGTGCTCCATCATCTAGCCAGTCATATCGGCTGCCTGGGTTATTTTGCAACGCACTATCATTCGCTGAGTGCAGAATTTGACCGCCATCCCGAAGTCGTGTCCAAACGCATGCAGATCATGGTTGACGATGCCGAGAGACGCGTAACATTCATGTACAAGGTTGAGGATGGAGTCGCAGAAGGTAGCTTTGGCATGCACTGCGCAGCCATGTGCGGCATAGCCAAAAGCGTCATTGACCGAGCTGAAGAGGCTGCCCACGAGTGGGAGCACACAAGCAGGATCAGCCAAAAGCTCAAGGTCAAGCAGGAAGAAGACAGCAATAACCAGGAATTACCACTAGGCTTGCTCAGTGATGTCGCGTCCTTGCTGCGTGAGGAAAGCAGTATGGATCATCGCGGAATCGATGCACTTCTGAAAAGTATTGAAGGACTGTAAGATATGGGTCCGGATCGACAATAAGTATGTATGTCTGTACGGTATATGGTCTTGTCTAGCGTTCAAGCAGAAGAATAAGGCGAATTTTTTAATATCATTCTACATCAATTGTCTCTATGCCAAGTGCAGCAAACATGTTTGACAGAGAGAATAGCGTCAAGATTGCTAATGACTCTTCAAAGATCCACGGTGTTCGTACTACTAGAACTAACGTGGAAGTGAAGGTATGCTCGCTTGTGATGATGCTATCTTATGCTGTATTACTGGGCTCTTGACCACTGAGTTATTTAGTGCCAACCAAAGCATTTGGCTATATCCACTATCGCCTTGGAGTATTCCACTGTTCGTTGCAAGCACTTCGTTTAGTGTATCCAAAACACGCTAAAGACCATATCGTGTCCCACAAGCCCAAGTCTGTACACCTCTCGCTGACACAATGTCGACAAATCGTCCTGGTCTTCACTCCTCACCCCAACCGTCTTGAGCTTTCACTGAAGACGCGTCATCATCATCATCGTCCCTCATCCCCTAGGTGAACTGCCCTAAATCCTCCTCAACATACCAGCCATGACCATACGGCATGAGCACAAACTCAATACCAGCCTTCTTGTACGCAGCCTGAACATCTTTGACAGCGTTTGTACCGTCTGCTTCTACGGTCAACTTCTCGAAAGCTGGGAAGTCTTCCTTGGCGGTATGGGCGAGTTTGATGAGTTCATCGTCGAGGTCGCCTTCCAGGTCGCAGAGGTTGTCGATCCATAGGGTTTTGAGGGTTGAAGGGAGGAGGTGGAGGAAGGGTTTGCAGGTGTCTGAGCTGGATGATGAGCCGGAGGAGGAAGAGGAGGATGTTTCTGTTTCTTCATCGTCGTCGAGGTCTGTGCTGTCGGTGTCAGTGTCGCTGGTTGAGCTTGTAGCTGCATCTGGGTGTGTGGCTGGGTCGGGCGGGAATTGGGCGTGCACAATGTTGCTGATGATCTCGTCGACGGATTCGTCTGAATCGGTTTCTTCTTCGTCGTCACTCTCGTATTCTGCTAGGTCGAAGGCGTCCAGTCTGAGGTGTTCTAAGGCGGTGAATCCGCGAAGGCTGGGGAATCCATCGTCGTCTCCTAGAGACTCAGTTGTGATTGATAAACTTTCGAGTGTATTCTTGACCGATTCGAGCCCGTTGATAATATCGGTGGGAGTGATGAAGTCTTCTGGGCTCCCATCTTCGTCGTCTAGGTCTTCTATTAGACGTTAGCTCAAAACATGGTTTTCGTCAAGTCTCTAGCTGCCCCCGTAGGATAGCTGTGAGTTTGACGTTTGAAAGTCACTCACCTAGATCGTGTGTAAAGTAATGAAACTCCTTCAAATTTGGACATCGTTCGATGATAGGACTAATATCACGTCCCCACATCCATGGCGAATTAACCAGCGTTACCTTCTGCAAAAACGGACATAGAGCTGGCATAGACAGGTCCTCGAGTTGCGTTGCATGAAGACCGACGGCCGTAAGCGTTCTAAGCTTACATCTGTGGAATATTGTGTTCAATGTGGCTAGATTACCCCAGTTGTCTTTATACACAAGATTCCTCAAGGCAGGCAGTAGTGGTTCTTTAATGTCTTTGAGTCTTCTACCAAACAATTCAATTTCTGGACAATCTTCCCATGATATGAACAAGCTGTGGACGTGCTTGAGCTTGAGCAGAAGGACTTCGAGTGCCACAACCCAGAAGAGTTCCTTGGCAGGAAATTCAGGGATCAGAGATTCTAGCTCCTGCATGTCGTGGGTTCCTTCGGCTCGAACATGTTCCGAGTAGTAGGAGACGTCCTCTTTCTCGTAGTCGTCGTATGAACAGACACGAAGTGTCACCACATGGACCGACGTTGCTAATGAGGGATTTTCGGTAATGGACTTTGTGAACCGTACAATCTGATGACCTCCTAAGTCGACTTGACGATATAGATGAGCTTGTGAAATTCGATGTAAGGTTTTAGATGTAAGAGAAAGGTTGAGGAGTGCGGCACTTGCCCGTATAACAGTGTCTTCCTCGCTCCAGTCGAGGACTTGACATATTCTTTCGATCAACTCCTCCGGCAGGCTCAACAACGAGGCCCTACTTATAGGGCTGGTCGTCTCGCAATCTGAATCATCAAATGTGGCGTTGTGGCTTCTAGCCAACTGATCCCGACTCTGAAGATCGTCGTCCATCACATCGATGTCTTCTTCGGACCATCTGTGGCTGCTGGGTCGAACCTGGTATCTTTTAGCGACTCGTGCTCGTGTTGATATATGACCTCGTCTTGGCCCAATTATCCGGGCTCGCGTCGCTACGAGCCTCCGCGCTGGTGGTGGACCGAACACCGCGGCGCGTGTCGCTGCGTGACCACTCCTTGACGTGAGAACCATTGTGATAAGGAAGATTACGTAAGGATACACTCTCAATTGGACGAAGGACGAGTGAGATGCGTCTACTATTTCGCGGCGTGAATCAAAGTTCAGTAATAACAGAATAGTAACAAGGAGTGAGTCACTGCTGCTTTTTAGAATAACAACAAGATATTAGAATATTCCGTTGCTAGCATCAAAGCGTGAAGATGATGAGAATTATGGTTCAGTGTCATTCTGATTTGCCTGTCCGACACGGTGAAGGTGTTTAGCGTGTCCGACCACACGAGGAGGTAGTCACGGAACAAAGTTATCCTTCTGTCTCAGGCATTAACAATGCTTCAATTGTTCCCCAGACAGCGAAGCGCTTTTCATCAGGATCCCTTTACTGTACCGCAAGCACACATCCCACAAATAGTCGAAGAAAATTGAACCGAGGGAAACAGATTGGCTCTATGATGGAAACAGTTGTTTGGCCTTGATGGGGTTTGCTTATTGTTCTATGGCTTCCTGAGCAGATCTTTATTGATTGAAGGATCAGTTATCACTTAGCTACTCCTAATTCTGTATCATTCATCGGGAGCAGACTTTTGCGCTACAAACTAGTCGCTCTCGATGGGCTCAGCCTCCAGCTTTTCAGCACGCGCGTTTCGAGCTGCTTCTTTCCGTCTGCTTACAAACAGCTTTGCGGTACGTGCTATGTCAGCATAGTCCTCCTGATAACTCAGATATTCATCCTTGTACTGACCATCCTCGTCTTTGAGTGAGCAGTCTAATTGGAAATATTGTAAGAGCTGAGCACGAAAGCCGATATTTGGATTGACGATTGCCCGCTTGCTCCGAATGAATTTGATGGCTTGTGCGGTGGGATCTTGGTCCCATATCGGCACTTCAGGGCTAGTGATATCTACCGTCCTGACGAGGTCGAGGTGGTACTTCAGAAGGTATGCTGCGACAATGGTTGCAGATCGCGACACGCCTTTATGGCAATGCACCAAGACAGCACCTGGTCGTGGTATTGGCGAAGTGACAACTGAGTTTTCATTCATGTATCCGTTGGTAGGTGAGCTGAAAGCGCGACGATGTGGTCTTTGCAGTATCGTTTCTCTCAAGCTAGGTTGGGCTTGTAGCGTAGGAATAGATTTGTGGCTCTGAAGCCTAGGAATATCATCGTGAATATTCATGCTTTGCATCTGGGTGATGATGGATGACATGGCTTCAACGTGGATGTTCTTGTGGAGGGACTTTGTGGCGAGCATATACTTCTGAACGCCTCCGTGTATGAATTGACCAGTTCTGTCAAGGTCTGAAAGTAATTCCTCATCAACGGTATCCAACTTGTTGAGTCGCAATCGTTCAATCTTTGTGCCTGAGCCTTTTGGGGAGGGTAGTGGCAGTGGATAAGGCCTGTCAGAGAGAATTGTAACAATTCGTGAAATCGCTGGATACTGGTGGTCGTCGTCCAGCTCACCTCTCAGGTAAGCTGCTGCTGTTTTTGCGTTGCCTAGATACAAGCCTGGAATAATTTCACTGGGAATATCAGCTTTTCTTCTCAAAAAGGATTCTTCATAGGATTTCTCACCGCGTCTGATGGTCGAGAATTTTGGAATTCTGGAGGTCAGAGGTATTTCGATCGTTGCACCACTGTCGGTGTCATTGTTTGAGCTTGCACAAGCTTTGGGCACATCTATGGTCAGTCTAGGTCTCTTCCTTTGCGTAGACAAGTCTATGTCGTCCTGTGACATTGTGAAAGTCATTGCTGGTGACGATTTAGATGTGGAAGAGTAAGGTAGAGCCTGTTTTGTATAATGATCCGTATAGTGAATGCGGATCCAAGAGACTTCTTGTGTCGAGTCAGGGGTTTGTTGTTTTGAAAGTGACTCTTTGTCACTTAGTCCTCATTGCATCTGCCCTTGGTCTGAATGACAATGACAATGACTCTGGCATTGTCCTCAGTATCAAATTCCCGCTAGACGATAGGGGGCGCATGTTCAGGGTGTGCCAGCACGACATCGCCGCCAACGCATTGTGAACGGTGGTCAACTTGCTATTATCTAGGAGGCTGAGCAACACAATCTATTAGTGGCGCCACATCTGTTACAACCGTAGTAGTGGTTCGACCATTTAGAAATGCATGAAGTTTCCAAGGCATAGATGTGAATCCTGCATGGTACGACCATGGACGTAATTGTACGTTGGTCTCACGAAATGAATCTATGAAGTTACGGGGGGATTTTGTTGTAAATGTTGATGCCCCAGGCATGAATAGAATTCAATCAGCGCCCTAACTTTCACCTGGTCGGAAGTCCTTACACTACAGCCACGAAAACTGAGGTGACTCGAAGTAGGTGATATTCTCAGCTCCTGTTAGAGAGAATAGTTAACTCGTATCAGATTATCAGTAGGTCTACGGTGACCCTGGTCCCCTTTTATTCTACTTTTGCCCCTCAAACATCACTTCTTCGAGCATCGTCTTCTCACCGCTTTTTTCTACCATCTCTCTGAAACTTCCCTCTTTGACGTCCTTGGACTGGTACAGCTCTTTCGGCGTACCGTATTCGACTACCTGCCCTTGACCTAGGACTAGTACACGCTCGAAATCGACGATTGTGCTCAATCTGTGTGCTATGACAATCAACGTACATCTTCCTCCAAACTCTTCTCTAATGCTTTGCTGTATTAGTCGATCCGTTTCCATATCCACAGAAGATGTTGCTTCGTCGAGGACAAGAATTCGTGGCCGTGAGACAATAGCTCGTGCCAGGCACAGAAGTTGCCGCTGACCTTGGGAAAGGTTGAGGCCAGATTCTGATATACGTGTGCTTAACGATAAGGCAGTGTTCTTGTTTACTGGTGTCGAAGTGCCGGTAAGACTACCTTCTTGAGCGATGCCTCGGTGAATCGGTGTGGCAGTGCCTGATGCTTGCGTCGAAGACGCTGGGTCGAGGAGATGTACTCGAGCCAGAGCATCCCTGAGCTCGATGTCGCTGTGCTGATCGAATGGATCCAGATTACTTCGCACCGTGCCTGAAAACAGGACTGGGTCTTGTGGTATGATAGCGAGTCGACTTCTGAGGTCGTATAGCTTGATCTTCGAGATATCAATGCCATCTATCCGGATAGACCCCGATTGTGCCTCGAGGAATCTGAAAAGTGCTAATGTCAAGCTCGACTTACCAGCTCCAGTTCGGCCGACAACGCCAACACGCTCATTTGCCTCGATATTGAAGTTCAGGTTTCTCAGCACTGGAGGTAGATCTGCAGAGTAGCTGACAACAAGATCCTCAACTTGGATTTCTCCTTTAGTTGGCCACGCGGCAGGAGCATCGTCGCCTCCTTGATCCTCGGTCTCAATATTCGAGAACTCAATGACGCGCTCAACAGCATTGAAGTTTAGCTCAACGTTTGCGTATTGTCTCAGTGCCCAGATAACACTTTCAGACAGGTCCAGCGAGAAGGATAGCACGAAGCCTGCCAATGAAGCATCAATCCCTATGAGCGAGACGATCAGCGCAGCCGTGGCAAAGGTGAAGAGTGCGCCGACCATATTTGCTCGGAAGCTCATCCACCGGGAAAAGAGATAAACGTGGAAGATGCAGCTGCAGTGAGTATTAATCCTAGCATACATTCGCTCGAGATAGGCCTCAGTGCGGCCAAATGCTCGGATAGTGCCAACACCAGTGAGGACTGACCCAAACTGCTCGAAGATCGGCGATTTGGCATTGCTCTCAAGACGCTTAACTTCACGTGCTCCACGCAGGAAACGCTTCGCAAACCAACCTGAGACCATGACTAGCAGGAGCGCAAAGAGGAGCATAATTGGCGAGACAAAGGCTCCTGCGATAATCACCGAGAGCACGGATATACCACAATGCAGCATGAACCCAAGATCGCTGGCCATACGTGAGTCGATCATATTGAAGTCTGCAGTGAATCTGTTCGAGAGTCGACCGACAGGCGTGGTGTCTAAGAAGCGAAGAGGTGCTCGGAGGATCGTGTTTGTCAAATTCTGGAACATGACATGGGATCCGCTTATCGATGCGAGGAATACAGTAAAATATCGTATCGTGCCTATGATCCACGCACTGAAGGATATGGCAACGTAGACTCCAATGTAGAAGAGGAGGTCGTTGGATTGCTTGTCAGCTCGCAGAGTCGATAATTTGTGGTGCGTTGTTTGGCGCCAGCTCGGTATTTGGAGTGACATCAGTAAGTCACGGTGCTTGTGTTCCTCTGTTTCGTACTGTCGTGTCCAATGCGAGACCCAGTAGGAGCGACCAAGAGAGAACCCGATCCAGGAGAGAAAGACGACGGCTAAACACAACCAGTAGAAATATCCTCGACATGCTTTTACATATGTCTTGTAGACTTGGAAACTGATTGCTCCAGTCTCACGAGCCTCTTCTTCTGTGAATTTCTTTGGCGAGTCCTTCGACTTGTGGTTCTCCTCATACCCATTAGTTGCACTTGCTCTGGACCTCTGTAGTGCTAATGTCGCCTGATCGCCTTGAAGACGAGATGAGGCTCGGCGAGATCTTCGGGATTGGTTAGTAGCAATTTTCGTGAGGTCGTTGCCACCATCATCGATCAGCAATGCATCTTCCTGGTTTGCACTCTCTTCCTCTTTCTTCTGCTCTTCGACATCATATGCTAGGATATCGCTCAAGTGTCCATTAGCACGGAGATTGTCAACAGTGTCAGCGCGGAGAGCACGTCCTTCTCCTAAAAGTACAATATATTTGGTCATTGGCAGGCATAGCGCCACGTGGTGTGTGACCAAGATCCTCGTGCGACCCTGACACAACTCACCAGTAAGAGCGTTCTCATATAACTGGCGTCCTACGTGAGCATCGACGGCACTAAAGATGTCATCCAGAACAAGTATACCAGCGCGACTGTAAAGTGCACGCGCGAAGCTCGCTCTCCATTTCTGCCCACCACTGAGATTGATGCCGTTGGCACCAATATCAGTAAGATCGCCATCTTGCAGCATCTCGAGATCTTTTTCTAGAGCGCTCGCCGAAAGGACCTTCCTGTATCGACCCTCATCATGAGGCAAACCAAACAAGATATTGTCGCGAAGCGAGGCGTTCTCAATCCATGGTATTTGACTCACGTAAGCTATTGTTGCCGGAATTATCCAGTTTGATCTGTTTGCTTTATGATCGAAACGTTCCTGCTCTGCTATGGGTCGCGGCACCGTAAGTTTGCCTGAAAGCAGGTCTGCCTCGCCTATAATAGCCGATAGCAGCAGCGACTTGCCAGAGCCAGTACGACCAGAGATAACATTCAACTCACCCATGTGAAAACTGAGGTTGAGATCGTGGAGGCTGAAGGTACGATCCTCTGCTTCTTGCTCGTCAGAAGGCCAGGATATAGTTGCATCCTGGAATGAGATTGAATCGCCTGCTGTGGTGCTTACCTTCAATTCGGCCGAGTCCATGAAACTTTGTATTCTCCTCGCGGAAACAATGGCATCAATCATCTCCGTCACTAGCTCAGGCACCACGGCTAATGTCATCTCGATTGCCTCGAAGATGGACAAAGTGGTGAACGCAACTGAGGCTGAAATTGTGCCATTGATCCATGCATAAGAAGCCAGAGATATCGCACTCATGCAGGCTGGTCCGAAGATCCATATCGAGATCAACCCAGTATCATAGCAGAAAGACTTCCATTGTTCTCTCAACTCTTTCCGACGTGTTTTGAGGATACGCTCGTACCAGTCTTTTTCAAGAGCACTGAATTTGATTTGCCGAATTCCTTGAAGCGCTTCCGTAACAACAGCCATTTTTTGGTCACGGTATTTCATAAGCTCATCCTGGGCGTCACTGTATTTCTTGCTGATCAGATAGTTGATCGGACTAATTACCACGGGTGCTGCGAAGCCACAGAGCATAGGTATCCAACCGATAAGCTTGACCAGGAAGATGATAGCGAACACTAGTTTGACAGCCGAGCCGACAAAGAGATAGTTGTAGGTACAAAAATCGGATACTCGTTTGGAATCAACACCGATAAGGTTGATGGTGCTTTGTTTGGTTTTTGTGACTTCTTCGTCATCGTCGTTCTCTTCCTCTTCCGTGGTAACCTTAGTCTGGTCGTTCTGGAGGGCTGAATCTTTAGTTACATTGACTTCCCCTCGAATTTCAGCATCCTGATCGACCTTAGCGGCACTCTTGACGTCCTTTTTTCGAATAGCTTTGCCGAATATGACCGCCGAAAGTTGCTCGTAGACTGGAATACCTAGTTTCAAGAAGCATACGTAGAAGAGTAGTGATTCGAGCCAGGCTCCAAGAGCGACCGCAAGACCCATACCGAACGCAGCAATCCAAAGCTGGAACTGGTTAGAAGCACCACTATCTCGAGCTTCGAGAAGCCTCAAAACCGTGTAGAGCACAATCTGTGGCAGGAAGTTCGTAATAGCAGTTAAGATCTGAAGACTCCATTGAGCAGCAAATAACTTCTTGTGAGACCAGAAAATCTGCTTCCATAGCTTGTCTTTTTTACCCACCGCATCGAACTCCTGTCTGAGTGTCTCGGCTCGCATTGAGTAGTTAATAACAGGCAGATCATCGTGCGTAAGAGTGCGATTTTTCGCAGCATAGTTCAGTACAGGAGCGGGCCACGAAAAGGTGAATCTGTTAATTAGAGAAACTGTGTACTCACGGTCAACAGGTTTACCATCTTTGGTAAGCTCGGGACGTCGAGGGATCGAGACGCTCGTGAAGAAGATGACCATTGCCAAAATGAATTGCGTAGCTGAGAGAATTGCATGAGTCTTCTGAGGGTCAGGATAAACGTTTTTGAAGTACAACAGGACATCCTCAACAGCGATTGATACCGCCAGCAGAAGGGCAGAGAGTGAGTTCCAAGCGCCAAGTCTGCATTTATCAATAGAAGTAGTCGTAACGTATATGCCACAAGATTGCACGAACAAGACGGTCTATCATCTGGTAAGCGTTTGACATAATTGTTAGAAAGGACCTCTTACCCAGGTGCCGAACTGAAACCATTGCTGAAGAGCAAAATCTGCCCTCTCACTATTTGTAGAGATCAGGAGAACTGGAGCAAGAGCCACTGCCAGTCCTGTAAAGCTAGCCGCCACTAACAATACTCGTTGAGGTACATCAGTAAAGGCAGACTGAGACTGCTCAGTGGCTTGACCATCTTGATCCTCGTATTTCCCAGGGAGGGTCTGATACTTGTATCGATGTGTTAGGTGCTGTTGAAAAGCATTTACCGCATGAGGTATGGACGCGATTGCCACCAACACGAGACAGGCTATTGAAACAACGAAAGACGTGGTTGTGGCTTCGTACATGATGTTCAACGGAACGAGGGTTGCGATATGATAGTTCATCGCCCAATATGCATCGCCTTTCTCAAGCATTCCAGCTGCTACAGCGTGAAGAGCGGCCAGCGCGTGAAGATTTTGTGCTGTACAAGAAGAAAATGGTCGCAACGTAGTTCGAAAACAAAAATTAGTTCTACGGCAATAGTGGCGAACCTTTGCTGCGACGAGTATTATTCATAGTGACAACCGTCATACTGTTTCCCGGCATAGGAGATAACACTTTTCAAGCAAGAAGGATTGCATTTGTTCGTTCATTTAGTAGTTGAATGACGCGAAGTCGAATACAGCACACTCCACAGCATCAACGATGTGATGCCGGCAGAATTACAGACGCTCCACTGCCGACTGGGATCTTCTGTTATTCGCTGGCTGTCGTATACGGATACAGACTACGAGTGGCGCTTTCACTTCTGGCGTGCGCCTGACTCACGAGTAAGCACACTGAGTCATACAGTTGCAACGGCATGCAGAACATTGTGCAGGTGTGGAAGGAATATCTGACCAATTTTACGTGAGACAAAAACGTGCACATGGAGGAACGGCCTGGACGACTAGCGTGAGTGCTTGGGTGTCTGGAATGTGGTCGATGGCATGTGCTAGGCCGCTATAAAGCTATGTATGGGCACCCTCGAAGTAACGAGTAATATGTCCATTGGCGTACTCCCGGACGATTTTCAGCAAAACAACTCAACCATGACACGCTTGCTAATCCCCCTTACGCCCGCTTCCAGGATATCCCAATAAGTCAATCGATCAGATGCTTGATACTATTGTGATCTGAACGGCTCATACGCTGTGTGTTTTTGAGCTGACGGGGCGCCACTCCCCATGTTTGTCAGTGGGACTGCCTGTCCTCCTTGAGGTCCGAGATATGGACTACCAACCCTTTCATATGTATATGGTGTCTTTTCAGCTCTGGTTCTTCGGGCATCCTTCGATCCTGGGTTGTATGGCGATCTAAACATATGTTAATTACTATGCAAGCACAACATGCAGGAAGACCTCTTACCTTCCAGAGCAACAGCACACGGATAACAGCCAGAAGAGCCCAGCACCAACAGCAAATGCGGTCGCAACCCAGGTGACAATATAGCCCTTGTTGCCAACATCAGCGCGTATGCCGTAATCCTCTTCAAGTGTCTCGTTCAGCACTCCTTTCATTGTGAAGAACAAAGCCGTCGCGACAACAGAAGCCACGAGTGTGAAGATACTCGAAGCAGCCGCGAAGATAGTAGTAGCAAAACTACCCCATCTGGAGAAGATGGCAGAAATGCCCACCAGGACAGTTGCGGCAGTCGATGCCACAGCAACGATGTACATTATAGACATGGCCTTGCTAACCTTCTCATACGTGTTCAAGCCGGTCCTCAAGGACGAGGGCAGGAGATCCTCAATCTCAGTTCCTGTAGTGTTTGAGTCGAGTCCCCATATCGAGATGGCGTCGAACCAAAAGATCGTTTGTGGAGAGGAGCAGTTCGCGTACAGGTCATCACCGTTCCAGCCGCAGTATCCACGCAAATATAAGGTATAGTAATCGTACATGTTCAGCTGCTGTTTCGCTGCTTCGAGGGCCCCGCCGAGTACGGAAAGATTTGCGCCAGTCGTGCCACCTGCGAGGTTTGCAGAGGCTGTCGTTGTGAAATTGGAGAGATCAAGCTGAAGGCAATTAGCATACTGATATAGCTGTAAACCGAAAGAGAAGCCACTTTTGCGAAGTACAGGCTGTCCAACGTCGAACTCCTGTCTATTGAGCCTGCAAGAAAGACCAATATTAAGCATAGCAGTGCGCCAATCGTGAGCAGAAAAGGCGTGGTGATGCACACCACACGTCCGGCGTTGACCATCTCGTTGTGTTGGTGGTACGAACAACGATGAAAATGACAAGATCTCGACCAACTTCCGTGCCTGTAGCCGAGTAACAGCAATTCTGACCCAAAGAGAAAGACCTGAGGGCAAGTGAACAACACAACGAAATAATGAGGTAGAGAAGGCAAGTCAGCACTAATATGATGGTCTCGAAGCGGAGGCTGGACTGCGCCAACTCTGACAGGTGAGATCGTTGCGCAGCTGGCTATTTTAGGGTTAGGGCATTGAAATGGTGGGGAAAGCTGTGTCTGCTCTCAGGGTCCCTGGCCAGCTGCCAAGGTGGAGGATGCTTGTCGTCCGTTTCGAGATCAATGTGATCGAGTATACTAACCCAGGCTGGTAAGGCAGGAAAGCCTAGCAGTACTCGAGTACTTCCCACATACAAACTGCACGAAAATGCAAGCACGAGGGTTTTGAGACTGGAGAAACCTGTGCGCAGCATCTGCGCTTGCGGCTGTGGCTTAGAAAGGCTCAACGCATGCCTGTTGCCGCTTCTTGTCCACTTCATCCAAGATCGTGGCCAGCAATTGTCCGGGCAATCGGCGAAGCGTCATCGCATTGTGGTCGTACGCATCACTTGTTGAGTGTTGTCTTCGAGGACGAATCGTGTGGCAAAGCAGAAGACCATCCATTTCATCTGTGCGTAAAGGTCTTAATCATTGTGCGTCTTTTCGGATTGGCCCCAGAACATCGACGCTGGAGCTCCAGCTCGGGAGCTAATTGAAAGCTCGGCAGTTCGGGACAGGTGCTAAAAATAGGAATTGCCTGGTTGCCTCGTGTCCCAGGATGAAAAGATTTCTTGGTCCTCCATAGTTTCGACAAATGAACAAGGCTCTTTCAGACCACTAACTGAACAACCTCCAAGAGTGTGTAAAACTCACATTACAACCACAGAGTGCAGTATACGAAAATCGAACATTGAATTTGTCCGGCAAACATACTTTGTGGTTTCGATGCTGTTTTATTCACCGACCCGAACACTCACCTCTGTACGATTTATCATCGTCCTCGTGGCTGGGGATTAAAGTGGTCTTCTGTATGTGAGTGGATATGGACAGGTTAGCAGGTAATTTGAGTGGTTGTCAAAGACTCAATGTAGAGAGGAGAAAAGTTGTGCGTTTAGTCACTTCGGCTCCGAAAAAGATCTCAATTAAAATGTGACAATCTACCAGGTAAAGTACAAGACGGTCCTCTGTTGATAACGTACTAGTAGTGCTCGTTCAAACTGCAACACAATCATGAAGTCCCTCTATTACATTAAATGCAGGTAGAGGCAAGGCTCGCTGTTGCTATCTCATCAGGAACAATGAATCAAGGCACAGTACAACCCTTTCTCTACATATCTCAGAAGACCCCAGACGTGGTTGGCATGGTCTCCAGAGTGATGATCTATTGTTTCTGTTTGTATCTTCTTAGTGACAGTTTCCTGCTCACTATCTTCATGTCACCAGCACCTTCCACGTACGCGAACAGCGAGACGCTCGACCTGACCGCAGTCTTCTCTGAGGACATGGCAATGAATTCTTTCTCAATATCCAGGTGCCAGACAACGGATCTGCTGCATCTTCGTCTTGCGTTCTCCTACGAAAATGGATTTGGTCCCTCAAATTCCTCACATAGAGCTTTTGAATGGTATCGAGGGTGTGAAAGATCCGGAAAGAAAGATCAAATACATGTGTCTGGCGCTGCAGCGCATGGTGAAATCAGAGAACTGCTCATGTCTGTACTGCACAGGAATATCGTCAAATCCTTTACTTGTCTTCGAAGAAGCATATCGTCAACTCGTGAAGCGAGCGCTAATACCATCATGTGTTGTACACGAGCCTGACGGGACTATCAATGTCCCATCGGCGAAGACCGATGTGCAAGTGCACACTGCTGCAAATATTCCACCCACTCCATGCTGTCAAGCACCGTCCGTTGCAGCGTCGCCTGAGCGACCTCGCAAGTACATGACGGAACCAGACCCTCTGAGTCGTTCTCATTTCCCAAGAGCGAAGCTGGATCTTAGTTCTGAAGGTCAATTGGCGATACTGGCCGATGAGCGTATGATCCGTTCTCGGCCAGTCACTGTGTCAGAGGCGGAAGTCAAGAGACTTACAACAATTAAGGAGGAGAAGGACCTTCTTGAGATCGGCAGAACGAGCGGACGAGGCGGCAAAGGTT
The DNA here is from genome assembly GCF_036872675.1 of Lithohypha guttulata. Classification (NCBI taxonomy): domain Eukaryota; kingdom Fungi; phylum Ascomycota; class Eurotiomycetes; order Chaetothyriales; family Trichomeriaceae; genus Lithohypha; species Lithohypha guttulata. The sequence goes on along the minus strand of NW_027042753.1, from coordinate 1,128,767 downwards.
CTAGAGGTCCATACAAGAAGAAGAAGAATCAACTTGGTGTACCAGCCAGTCGAACTCTAGCTGGAGCTTTGAAGCGCGAGCAAGCTTGCGACGATCACGACTCAAAGAGATATTGCAACAACGACATTCGTGGGCAGATAGAAAGACTTAACCCTCCATCGTTCACCAGCGGCACTGACACACCATCGGATCCTCCACCGAGGTACGATTGTAACGGACCCATTGTCAATAACGTTGCTATTCACAGGCCAAACGCTGTCCCTGCTATCAACAGACAGCCATCAACTTTTCCACGTCAGTCATCCTACACCATCCCATCCGCGCCGACAACTCCACCGCGACAGCCCGTCTCACAATACACATTCCATTCGCCTCCAAGACAGAATGGAATAGGACACCTCATCCCACCTAATTCACCGCAGAACTTGTACTCTCCCTCGCAAGTGCAGGCTATCCTGAACAATCTGGGGCGTACACAAACGCTAACACTGCCTAATCTCAACCAATCGCCCCCACGACACAATGGCTTCGCATACCCTCCAACTCCGCCACGAGCCACAGCACAACCTGTGCAAAGAGTCTCCCCACAGACCTTCGCGCAACAGCTCAGGCAAATCGCTAACAACGGAGGCACCCCATCTTCAATGTCGAGCCGTCCCTCACCAACCAGCCATCCAGCACAATGGCAGGCTCAACCACGCGGGACATCAACCTCGCCCATGAGTACATCCAGCGGCATGACAGGACACTCCCCCGCTACCCCATCTCCTCGACGATTCACGAATGGCACTACGACTGGCGTTCTCCCAAATAACATGAACAATATGCAGCAACATGGACCTGTTCTGACTCCCAGAGGACAGCTCCCGGTGCCGCCATTAAGCATTGTACGTGACAACGTTTGGATCGATAGGTTTGGGAGAAGCTGGACGAGAAACTTGGAGGGCCGATTTGTGCCTTATAGAGGTCTGTGATGAAATAATGACATTGTTTGTCGCAAGAAGATTGTTGGGCCAAGGGACATAGACGTGGATAGGATACGAGTAGAGGCCACTGTGGATAGAGATAGGCAGCCTGTAGGAGCAGGCGAGAAAAGTTATTGTTGTCATCAGTCGATTTATGTTCTTGATCACGTGCTGCGACTTGTGCCGTTGATGTACTGTAATCGACATCGCGGTTCTTAAGCATGCCAGATGACCACACGTCCGTCCACTCCACTAGTGCTAAACTGCTGCACTCCAGCTTGACTGCCAGAGAAGACTCTGATAGTGTTGATCGTGTTCTGATGAGTAGTACTCAACTGAGTATCGTCTTTAGCCTTTCCTCTGAGATCCATCTGCCTGAACATGTTCCTCGCACTTTCCTCCGTAGCAGCGCCTTGACCAGTCCTCTTGCTCTCCACACTGCCGACGAGCTCCCAACCTTGCTCACTGCCTCGGAAACGGAAGGGTTCGCAATCGTAACCAGCTGCAATTATCTCTGCGTCGCCGTTCCAGATGAGACTGGTGAATGGCAGTGTCTGGGTACTGATGCTGATCATAGCTCTTGGTGGCTGTTCCGGACCACTAGGGTAGACGACCGTGATGCTGCTGTCGTGACCTGCAAAAGCAAGCGCATCACCAGATGGCGCAAAGGATACTGCGTGGATCCACCCAGCGCTGTCGTTCAAGTATTCTCCACAAACTGTGTTGAAGGGTAATCTCTCACCCCAGACGCTGGCCTCAGGTCGCTCATCTATACCTTTGATAAATCCCGAGAAGACACGGGCATGGCTGTCCGTAGACCCAGCAGCTAGCAACACAGAGTTCGGGTGCCATGCGAGAGTCGTGATAGTGCTTCTGATCGGCTTCTTGAGATGCTTAGACACCCACCAATCATTCTCTTCCTCAAAGTAACAGACTGCAATAACACGCGCGCCAGAACCAACTGCGAACTTTCGCTCGGATGGCGACCATCGGACAAAGGTAGCAGCTCGGTTGATACGGAGGAGGACGAGGGTAGGTTTCCAGCCACCATCTGTAGATGAAGGCTCCCAAACGTAGGCATTGCGATCTGCCAGAGTCCGTCAGTGATATGAGCAAGAAGAAGCATGGCGTCACAGACCTTGGGAGCAGGTCACGATCATGCCACTATTTGGCGCAATATCGACACCAGTGACTGTCTTGTCGTGACCTTTGAGCTCATCTTTCAGAACGAACCTGTTGCCGGACTTGCCGTACAGTTCAATTGTGTTGTCTTTGGCTACTGCCAATGTCTGCCTATCGGCGGAGAAGGAGTGATCCGCAATCGGGTGGTGGAACAAGTGGTGGACTTCTGGAGCTGCCATGGTGAAAAAATCGCAATAGGAGACTCTCTACTATTGCTGTGGGAGGTACTACTGAATACGAAGTTGTATGAATTGTCAGTACGCAAGTGGGATATTCTGTAAGATGGAGATGTACAGGCTGGAAACTGGCCGCTAGAAAGCCTGACCCCATGCTACCGCCACAGCCAAAGCTCAAATACTGGCGGCCCGATGACGATCGACTGCGAGTCAAGTTGAGGATCGTAACTTTTTTCAGATACAAGTCTACCAGTTACACGAAGTCGATTTTATTAGCAGCATTCAGAAGGGAGAAGCAGCAATACACAACGGATGAGTAATCGCGGGAGGAAGAAATACCCATAGTGAGCATTTTTGGCTCGAAGAAGAACTCGAGTTGTTGGAGCGCAACACCAAAAGCCATGGCAGCTCGATCAAGTACGTTACCGCAAAAGCCTGGCTCTGGTGCACCAACAACCAACACTGGAGCACCTAACCAGACTCTATACATCAGAAATCTCAATCAGAAGATCAACCGAGATGACCTAAAGCGAGCTCTCTACATGCTCTTCTCGACATACGGACCTGTCCTCGATATCGTCAGCTGTCGCGTAAGCGCAAAGGGCCAGCAGATGAGAGGCCAGGCACACGTTTGCTTTCGCGATATTCAGACAAGTACTCAGGCAATGCGCTCGCTGCAAGGGTTCGAGATTTTTGGAAAAGAGATGAACATTCAGTATGCCAGAGGTACATCCGATATCATACCAAAATTGAGAGGCACTTTCGAACCACCTACCGCTCCTGCGCCTGCCACGGAAGCCACAGAAGTGCAGAAGTCCATCTTCAACGCACCACCTTCCAGTATCCCCGCAAAGCCTACGACGAATGGTGTCTTGTCCACTGCTGGAAGTGGCCCGCAAGGTACGAAAAGACCGCACGAGGACGTTGAAGAAGAAGAGGATCAGGACGACGTGGCAATGGAAGAAGATGACGATGATGATGCTCCTATGGAGGAGGACGACGACGATTGAGAGACCCGAAAGCGAGTTGTTTTTATCAGGGATGCCATGCCCAAAACCACCAATACTTACTTCGAGGGTTGTGGCCTTGTCGAAGCGCAACCCACAAATTGACATGTGCATGCACTTAGACGACATCCTGAGGGCCACATCCACATGTCGTGTGTGCAGCGCTCATCACATCAATTGGTGCAGCAAGTCCTACAACTGAACAGATGACGCCGAACCATAGCATCAAATACTCGAGCGGTGTCACGTCACGCTCTGAACAAACAGCCTGTAGAGCTTCTTGAGTTCTGCATGGATGAATGAATAAGGCAGGCAGATCGCTCACCGGGTGATGCTGTACTCGTGAGCTCACTTTTGCGCTAGGTCTGCGACAAACTTACGGCAACACTGATACCACCAAGAACGCCAATACTTCGAAGCCCGTCACGACTTTCAGGTAGCACTATACTGTCGTACGCCCAACCTGAAAGACCTGATGAAAGGATCGGAGCAGACGGACTGAACCACAAGACAGGAACCTGGTATGATGGGGAGAGTACGATGGAAAATTGAAGCTCAAAAGGAGCTGCAGATGTGGATGGCTGTCGAAGAAGTGACTCCTATCAAATAGGTTGTCAGCCATTGAATTCACACCTCTACCTATAGTCGTACCATATCGTCTTCCTCAGTAAGATCGCAACTCTCGGACTCCTTGTCTGCGCAAGGTGTACTCGGCAGCATTGAGCCTCGTTTCTGCCGGATCTGTAGCTCAACGCCTGTCCACTTGGCATCCAACCAATTACTGTTCTCTAGCCTAGACGTGCAGAGCACGTCCAGTTGTTGGCAAGCTTCTGCAAACTCGTTGTGACTGATGGCTGGGTAGTGTAGAACCATGATTGTCGCATTGTGCACAAGCGCATTGCAATTTGAATACTTGTTGCATAATTCGTGAGGCTGGTACTGTATATAGAGAATAGATTGATGGCCTGGCAGGCCAGATACGTGCCAAGACTAGGGCGGAGCCTGCTCTGACGCGCTGGCAAAGGCAGTCGCGGCAGGCAAGCAGCGAGTTGCGACTGCTTCAGTACTGCTCGATGATTCTTCAGCATTAAGATAGAGCATCCCATACAACCCGACACTACGACACTGCCTGTTTGTTCTATCATAACAGACCATCCGTTGTTGTTCCCGAACTCTAGAGAATAGAAGAAGAAGTACAATCTCACCATGAACCATTATCCGCAAGCTTGGGGCAGAGTAGGTTATTTCTCTCTAAGCCCGATCAAAAGCTGATGAGATATGTAGCCTCGAAATGATGTTTACGGTCCATACGATCACTCCTACACACATTCTGCGATGCCGAAAACGCATACACAATCTCCAGCGGTGACAGGAACATCGGTGTTGGGTGTAAAGTTCAAGGATGGAGTCGTTATAGCAGCAGACAACCTGGCTTCCTACGGATCTCTTGCTCGCTTCACAGATGTCAAGAGAATCCGCACGTTCGCACCCAATACAGTAATAGGCTTTGGTGGTGATGTTTCAGATATGCAATACCTCGACAGATTATTACAGACGCTTGAGATCAACGAGAACTACCTCTCCTCATCCGAGCACTCTCTGAACGCAAGAAATCTACACACATATTTGTCAAAGGTCATGTACAAGAGACGGAGCGACTTCAACCCTTTGTGGAACATGATGCTGATAGCTGGTTTTGATGAGGATGAGAAGCCTTTCCTAGCCAGCGCCGACCTGCTAGGCACTACCTTCTCAAGTCCCACACTAGCCACTGGGTTCGGTGCTCATCTTGCGCAGCCGCTGTTGAGGAGACTCATGCCACATGACGAGGAAAGTGTAAAGGATGTGACCAAAGAGCAGGCCGTCGATGCCGTCAGAGCATGCATGAAGGTTTTGTTCTACAGAGACGCAAGGAGTATGGACAAATACAGTATAGCTGTCATTACCAAGGACGGTGTTGACCTCAAAGAGGATGAGAAGCTGGAGAACCAAAGTTGGGCCTTTGCTGACCAGATTCGAGGCTATGGCACACAAGTAAATTGAGTGTGGTTATGAATGTCATGGTTCAGAAGATGCTTCAGAAGGCACGACTCGATATAGTGTAAACTGTTTTGGCATACTCAGAGCATTAACCAAAGCACAATCATGGGTTATCGGTTGACTCTCAGGTCATTTTGTGGTTACTTGCAAGCCGCGATGCTTAACGCCTGATTTGCAGGTCGGTCCTCATCTAGTATCTGACGTGATTATTTCGAGAGGTCTCGACTGAACCTCAATGCAGTCATTAAGACGAGTGCTGAACATCAGGCACGCTCTAGGTGGCAAACTCTGAAATGGAAGGCACGAGAGAAGACCAACCGGATTTGGTAGGTGGAACATGGAAAATGCTCAGTGACGCGGGCAAAGGCAGCTTTCCATAAAATAAATCGCGTTTATGCTCGTTCCTTCAAGTTGCCATTCAATCCTTAGAATCATAGTCTCAAGGCAATACCTCTGCCGCACCCACCTACTTTTCCATTGTCTTTCACTTTTCACTTTGTTCAAGGGAGATATTTTTTTGAAGCTCCCATTTCATTACTTTAACATTGTCTCCGACAACCACTGACACGAACAATTTCCACAGTGTACAGCGATTCAACCATGGCAGATGTCGCAACAACTCCTGTTACGCAACCACAAGACGCACAAGCCCAACGAGGTACCAACTCAACTCGAAGAGGCGGACGAGGTCGAGGTCGGGGTGGCAGAGCAGCAACAACGGCTTCGCATGCGGATACAACGACGCCACAACCACCGCAGACAGATGAACCTTCACAACTACCACACATACCACATCGCGGCACTGGAAGGAGATTCCGTGGTCAACTGACTAATAACGACTCGGGGTCACTTAGACCACAAGCAACAGACTTCATACCTGCCTCGATAGTACCACCGAGCAAGAATGCAAAACCCACGTCAAAGGCCTCTCAGAAACCCCCGCCTCCAAGTCAACAGAACGATGCCAAGTTCACCGCTTCTCTTACACGACGAGCCTCTCGATCAACAGCACCAGACTTGGCCACCCGGATTCAGGAAGACATAGCTCACAATATTTACGAATGTGCCATCTGCTCCAACGAAGTTGGTAGGAAGTCAAAAGTGTGGTCCTGTAATACGTGCTGGACTGTCTTCCATATCGGTTGTATTAAAAAATGGTCGAAAAATGAAGGTTCTGCGGTGCATAGGCCGAATACACAAGATACAGAAGAGAATATTGGCAAGCAGTGGAGGTGCCCTGGATGCAATCTGCCTAAGGACGTCTTACCTTCCTCCTATACATGCTGGTGTGAGAAAGAGCTAGATCCAAAGGTCATATCAGGTCTACCTCCACACTCGTGTGGTCAGACTTGTGGAAGAAACAGAAACTTCCCAAAAGCATGTCCTCATCCCTGTGATCAGCTCTGCCACGCTGGTCCTTGTCCACCATGTACTGCCATTGGATCTGTACAAAGCTGTTTCTGCGGCAAGCAATCCTCAACACGACGTTGCTTAGAGACTGACTATGAGGCTGGATGGAGCTGTGGAGAAATCTGTGGCGATATCATGCCCTGTGGGGAGCATACCTGTCAGCAGCCATGTCACGAGGGAGTATGCGGTGCTTGCACGGTAGATATACCTGCTAGATGTTACTGTGGTAAGGTTGAGAAAGTTATGCCTTGTAACCAGAAGTCTGAGGAGAAGGAAAGCTTCAGCTGGATTGGAGTTTTCGACTGCGGCCAGACTTGCCAACGGGAGTTCGACTGCGGAGTACACACTTGTGAGCAACCTTGTCATCCTCAAGAGACAGATAGGCCACATTGCCCCAGGTCAACAGATGTTGTGTCAGAATGCCCGTGTGGAAAGACACCATTATCTGCACTATCGAACTCAACTCGCACAAAATGTTCAGACCCAATACCAAGCTGTGACAAACCTTGCGGTAAGAAACTGCCATGTGGTCATGCCTGCTCAATGACATGCCACGCTGGTCAATGCGATCCGTGTTTCCGCAAAGTACCTATCAAATGTAGATGTGGTCGCGAGACATTCGAAAAACCTTGCTACAGTGGAGCAGTCGAGGCACCTTGGTGCAGGAAAGCATGCAATATCCGACTCAGTTGTGGTCGGCACCAATGCGAGGAGCGATGTTGTCCAGGGGAACGCCTCGGTCATCAACGTCTAGCTGCAAGGACTGCCAAAAAGCATGTTCTGACAGCCTTTGTCAACACGAACGTGGTCTTGCCCCGGGAAGAGTTCGAAGCTGAACATATTTGCACTCGTACCTGTGGAAGGCCGCTCAAGTGCGGCAACCACACCTGCCCAGACTTGTGCCACAAGGGACCGTGTAAGTCATGCAAAGAAGCCATTTTCGAGGACATCGCTTGCGATTGTGGTGGAACCGTGTTGCAAGCACCTCTGCCTTGTGGTACACGTCCACCTACTTGCAATCTGCCTTGTCGACGACAGAAGACGTGCGGTCATCCTCAGGTTGCTCACAATTGTCACACGGACGAAGAGGATTGTCCCAAATGTCCATTTTTGACAGTCAAACCATGTCTGTGTGGCAAGAAGACTCTTAAGAACCAGCCGTGTTGGCGTGCCGACGTCCTCTGTGGCTTGGTTTGTGGTGAGACTCTCAAATGTGGTAGTCACACATGTAGAAAGACTTGCCACAGACCTGGCGAGTGCGAGGATGCTAATCAGCATTGTCAGCAGGACTGCGGCAAGCCGAAGAAGAACTGTGGTCACCCTTGTGAACAACCCTGCCACGCACCATCATCCTGCAAGGAAGACAGACCCTGCCCTTTCAAGGTGATCATTACCTGTGACTGCCAGCGAAGGAAGGAAGAAGTTCGGTGCAATGCTCGGGCTGGCGTGTCTGATTCGGCCAGCAGACAGAACTCTTTGAAATGTGACGATGAGTGTGCTAGACTAGAGCGCAATCGCAAGCTTGCAGCCGCGCTTAGCATACCTGATGATCACGAAAACGATCACGTTCCATACTCAACAACAACCCTGAAGTTATACCTCGAGAACCCTACATGGTGTCACGAGTACGAGGAAATTCTGAGGCTATTCGCTGCTGACCCTAACGAGAAGCGTTATCGGTTCAAGCCTATGAGAGCACGACAAAGACAGTTCATCCATAGCCTGGCTGAAGATTTCGGATTTGATGGAGAAAGTGTAGATCCGGAACCACATCGCCACATACACCTATTCAAAACACCGAAGTTCGTGGCTGCGCCCATGAAGACTCTTGCGCAGGCAGCTAGGATCCGCCGTGCACAACTGAATGTCCAAACGCCTGTCGACGGTGCATCTACACCAGAAAGGAGAGCTGACGAGGTCAAGCCTCCAGAGTACAATGGGTTACTTCTGAAGCAGCCACGCTTTGGGCTTACTGAAGATGAGCTGCGACCCTGCATCCGATCCGCTGCACCTATGAACGACTTTGAGGTACTATTTTTGTCGGCCATAGATGGCATTGCATTGATACTAAGGAATGAGTGGGAAGGTCAAGAGCAGGTTCAAACTCTACTCGAGACTCTGCAACCGATAGTCTCGGCTGCAGTTGCTCGAGAAGGATTTTCATCATCAGCTGTTTTGTGCGAGTTTGACTTGAGTGTGAGCAATACCGAGCCTCAGATCGTTCACGAGGCAGGACAAGGTGCTAGTGCAGGTCGAACCACAGCGGGCGGTTGGTCACAAGTGGCGGCAAAGCGTTCTGTACCCATGGCCGTGCCTACAGTGGCACCGGTCGGCCAGCGATCTTCCTTCACAGTACTAGGCAGCAAGTTGGCGGAAGCGAAGAAGAAGAGGAAGGAAGATCAATTACTGGAAAAGCGGAGAAAAGAACTGCAGAGTGAGCCGGTTGTCGATGACTGGAGTGCTGAAGTCGAGCGCGAAGAAGAGATACGAAGTCGCAATCAGAGTGACCACGAAGAAGGTGCCAACAGTACCGTCTTGACATAGGGTACTGAAGATGCTTCTGAGAACAGAGCATACTATAGCTAACGAATATCTGTGCCTTCGACTCAAAACCTTGTTTCTGCCTTTTCATACATGTCATGTCATTACGTCTCTCCGCAGTAGTTGCTTACCTCGGTTCAACCCTGACCGTGCTTCTACGAGTACGAAGCTCTCGCCAGCAAGCTGCAGGACTGTAATAACATAAGATTATCCGAACTTGCTATCTGTACTGCAAGGCCAGCTACTCTCCTCTTCGTTTGAACACTACCATTGCTTGGAGATAGCTCCTAGCAGTGGGCTTACCAAATCCCAAGATGGCTCCACCAAAAATCACCTTTTATGTCGATATCATCAGTCCATTTGGATACATAGCTTATTGGATGCTTCGAGTGAGTCGCAACTCGACGCCTGTTCTTCACTCTCGCTATAATGCACACTAGATTTTTAGGTGCTTACCTTTATGCTAATTAATGACACCTAATTAGAACTCACCAGTCTTCGCCAACGTCGAAAAGACATACATCCCAGTCCTCCTGGGAGGTCTACACAAACAATGCGGCAACGTCGCCCCCATCCTAATCAAGAACAAAGACAAGTGGATTAATAAAGAACGTGACCGCTGGGCTCAGCTTTACAGTATCCCCATCCGACAGGGGACACCGCCTGGCTTTCCTACGTCGACAGTATCATCAGGACGCGCATTGACATCTCTCAGCCTGGAAGTCGACCAGGAACAGCTCGCGAAAGCCGCAGATGTCTTCTGGGCTGCGATGTGGTGTCCTCAGGCTGAGGTGCTCAAGGGGATCAAGGAGGGCAGGAACGAGCACGGTGAATTCGATACTAAGGATCCGAAGACGCTGGAGACGCTCTTGAGTGCTGTGTTGGATGGCGAGATTGCGAAGAAGGTTATGGGGAGCATTGGGGAGAAGCAGGTTAAGGATTTGTTAGTTGCGAATACGAATGGGGCTTTTGAGAAGGGAGCTTTTGGGCTGCCGTGGTTTGAGTGTACGAATAAGGAAGGAGAGACGGAGGGGTTCTGGGGATTTGACCATTTAGGTCATGTTGTCAGGTTTTTGGAATTGGAGGAAGAGGGAGATAAAGGCAGGAGCGGGCAGGTGATGAGGGCGATGCTGTAGATTTTGCCAGAGGCTGCTTACACGCGAAACGTGGTTTGCACCCTTGCTTCTATATCGGATTGGAGGCAATCTGAAAGCAAGGGTGATACCCATGAATACAGCTCCAACGTGGTTCCAAAGATGAACTGCCAGTGGTTTGAAGTGCTGTCAGTCGCGAGTCTGAAGAGATAGGTACCTGACCCTGATTATTTCAAACAAAACTAGCGGTACAGCAGGAAATTTTGCGTTGAAGTGACACAAGGCAGGAGCAAGAAAGTCGGAACATGGACAGCTAGCCGTTCATGCCGTTGTATCCGAACTCTCATCCCAGCTTCTGTAGTAGTTCTTCTTTTTAAACGCATGCATATGCCTTGTGCCTCACAAGATGCGACCGTTGAACCAGAAAACTACCATGCATGTCTACTGCACCCTAGACCTTCACTCCAGGTTCATGGTGGACAAGCACACAATTGGCAGAAAGCTAATGAGACAAGGGCGACAGAAACGGCGAGTCATCGGCGGTAGATTGCACAACACTTTTTCGTCTAATCACTCAGAGTAATTTATGGTTTTCGTGACGAACATCAGGTCAGGCGCGCGAGAGTAAAAGAGAATAGATCGTGATAGAGGACTGAGAACGTTTTCTGATTCGGTACATACTCACTAGTGGTTCCATACTAGATCGCGCTCATAACGCGTGAAGACGCGTCAAGCTCTTGCTCGAGCTCTTCGCCGTGCCAGGTCGAGAATGTCGTGCTCAGAAAAACTCGCTGTAACCTACATCCTTCTCTGCACCAATCCCGTTTGTATTGACAACGAGTAATACCACAGTTTTGAGGTCTACAGACGACAAAATGGTGGCAGTAATGTTTCTGTACTTCGAGGTAAAAGTTACAAACTGATGAGCACAAGACGACCAAACGAACAGCTCTGCTAGACAATTGACGATGCTCTACAGTTCTCCTTTCAGAATGTTCACAAACGGGTGACCTCATAAGCCAAATCGACTCATGCTGAGCTTTGCGCACGGACAAAGTGATCGAAAGGCAAGCTGTTCATCGGAAACTTATCGAAATCGAACTGGACCCGTTTCGGAGGATATTCTGGGCGCCTATCCTGAGGGAGTTTAGCTCATGCAGCTCGAAGTTCCTGTCTGGTTGCGTTTAGAAATGGTAGGCTCCTCCTTGACCCGCTCCCATGCTTCTGATCTGCAAGCTCTTCTTCATCCTTCTTGCGCAATCTGCTTCAACCTTCCCTGCTTCTTGTATCATTCCTGTCGCATGCCTCTTTCGACGTGCTACGGCTTTAATCAGATACTCTACTATTGCACATCTATTCCTCAAATTACGACTGCTTCACGACCTTCGATTTGCGTGCCTTCCTCCATACGCCGAGCCTAGCCAGCGCGTCGTATATATTGCACCGCACGATCAAACCTCTCTCACACCAACGAACAGATTCGAATCCCGACAATACCAAGAAAGTCCCGGGTCATGTTGTTGCCTTCCGCTCTGTCATGCGACAAGGGACTATTTCAGCCAGTCCCACAAAGATCCACGCGCCCAAAACTGCTATCCTTCGACAAATATGATCCACTACAAAGATCGCAATCGCCAGTACTTGGACTCATCGCAAGCTGTAGAGCACTCCAGGGCATGTTAGGGGAGCGTTTCGCTCCAACACCACCACCAATTCATGACTCGAAATTACGCGACAGACCTCTGGCAAGCCCATTCGGTCAACCAATATCATCACCCATTTGTCCACCTGCACCTCGTGGTATCAACAAGCGGCGAAGGGATGACGTTGAGGAGGATGATGCAACGGCGTCCGTGAAAAGCAGAGCAACACGAGCGTATGTGAATATATTCTCAACACCTAAGCGGCGGCGCATAGTACCACTAGACCTACCTCCTGGTCTTCAAGCTTCAGACTTCGAGGCTTTGACAGACACAACTTCATCATCATTGAATTCATCAGGCTACCGACGTCCTCACCAGGATATAGACATGCCAGCGCCAGAAACAAGCGATGCTTCATCAGAAGAACAGAGCTGTTACACTTCCTGGACCGACAATGATGACAAGCTCTTGGTGGAGGCAGTCCTGTCGAAGCTCAATCTATCGTCACGAGAGTGGAATGATTGTGCTGTTCGATTCGGTAAGGACAAGGATAGCATAGGCAGACGCTGGCGTCTGCTCGTTGGCGAGGGCAAAGTTGGCTTGAGGCGTGGTTCTGGCAGGATGGCACGACCTGAACTTGATATCAAGAGCTGGTAATGAAGTGTCTATTTCATGAGCACTTTTAGATTTTTGCATATTTTACGATAACCACGATGACGATACCGACGACTAAATAGATAATAATGATGATGTATGACTGCCTCGAACATTTGTAATGTCAATTTCTTCATAACTCAGACACACCACGTGTGCGCGCTCGAACTTTGTGCTCTTGTAGAGCTTCGGACAATCCTATCTTTTGAGTTCAGCGAATGAGAATGGGTGTACATGCTGGCAGCGAACCTGAGTTGGGCGACCCGCGGCGGATGTGGCTGCCCGCGCTGCTATGTCGATCGCCTCCAATGGCCTAGACGCCAACCCCTGTCTGGGAGTGGCTCGCTCTTCTTGTCCACGACAACAAAACGTTTCACGTACATCGTCTCGCCTTCCTTGACGTGATAGGCAGAAATTCATTCCAGCAGGTATACTGGAAGATGCATGTGAGACGTTACATCGATGGGCAAGAACTGTGATGGTTCGTGTATATGAATAAGCATTGATCAACATGGAGTTTCGCGGGTTTCAGGAATACAGACCAAACGCTTCCCGTTACAACGGTCGGATATCTGAGGAGGAATGGAACAAACACAAACCAAAACTCCGCGAATTGCACGAGGCCAAACTTACTAGGCAGCAGATCCTAGATATCATTTCGAAGGATTTTGGTGATACCAAGCCGACTTATGGCCAGTTATGCACAAAATTCGACAAGTGGGGATTTCATGTCTATCGCCAGAATGAAAGAAAGGAAACCGCGACCACTGGAAAGAAAGCTCAAAGAAAAAACGTCAAGAAAGATCCTGTGCCGACCTCAGTCGTGGATCATGCCGACCACAATATCCAGCAAGCACTCTCACCTGAAAGCACCAGCGATGGCAGCACAGTTGTGCCAGATTTCAATGCTCTCGACCTGAGTGACAAAGCTACTCCCAGAACCATAGCCGATATTCAGGGAACACCCAGAAGTCAATACCTAGAGCCATCACCAAACTTCTCCGACTCAACACCTCGAGCACATCACGCGCGACACTTGAGCGACCAAGATTCAACCCCATTAGGCACAATCTATGAGCCAGATCCCACTTACGCTTACGACGATCTAGTCTATGACACCAATCAGAACACACAGCCAACCCAACCATGGTCGACTTCATTACCTAGCACGTCCGCTTCTACATTGCATGGAAACCGATCATCTATTTCTGATACACACTCGAGCAGGACCTCGTTGTATCACACCACTTCTGAACTCAACAACGTCGAGCCGGACGACCCTCCTACCATCGCAGCTCGGACTCGCAAAGCAGATGAGGCGCTGGACGCTGTACATTTGTACCTGAAATCAATTGGCCAGAACCAGAACCATGAGGATCTCATCGAGATGGTCAGTCTCGCTGCATACCCATTTGCCACTCGATCTTACTCCTCGGCTTTTCGGATATATCATAAAATCTATGATATTATGTCGCAAGATATGGGATGTGATGACATCTCGAAACTGGGCGTGCTGATGAAATGCTACCAGTCTGCTGTTGAACCACAAGATCTGGATTTTATGCAAAGAGAATTACATCAAGTGCTTACATGGCACTTCGACGATGCTTCGCTTGGTGCATTCGCAGCTCAGATGCTATCAAGTGTCGAGATACAGATCAGCGAAGGGTTCAACCTGGCCCAAGGATCGTTGGTGTCGACGTCTTCGATCACACGCAATCTGAGCCACTTGATGGTCAAGGGCACTAGCTCTGAATATCCAGGAACCAAACGACTTTATTGGAGGCTAAGATTGCTAAAGCACTCGCCCTTTCATTCAGGCTGTCCACGCTTGCTTCGGCTCATGTCGGAGCTGCTGTCATGGGCATGGGCAGCAATGGCCGTGCTTAAATTTCCAGATGCTGCAGTTCCATCGACGGCCTGTTTGTGCAAGGACGGCGTGTATTTTGACTTTGTCCGTATGGTCACGACAGTCACATTGGAAGCAGCTACAGGTTTTGAGATATCACAATTGATCAAGGTTCCAGCTCTGAAGCAGACGCCATGTGCTTGTGTGATGTGCGGAGATCTCGAGACGACATTCGCAATATGTCCCATCGAAACGTTTACAGCAATCGCACTGCTGACCGTCGATCGATGTCGGCTAGATTGGACGTCTTGTCATCCCGGCGGGCGCCATCAGGAGCTCACACCGAAAATGATCCTTCACCAACAGCTTTTGCCCACAGTTGAGTTGCTACTCGACCAAGTCGCAGCCGACATTCGCTCTCAGACTACAATACACACTTCTGATCTCTACGATGACTTTCTTTCTTGCCTCTGGTCTTGCTTCGAAACTCACGATCTACCTCTGAAGAATGCCCGATTTGATGCTTCGGAACAAAAAGTCGAGGACATGATGACAACGCTGATCACCGAAGAGCTCAACAAGACCCATCCTGCCAGAAACAGCACCCTCGAAGATCCTGCTAGTGGAAAGATGCCAGTCTTCACCTACGGAGAAGCCAACGACGAGCTAGCAAACAAGATCACAGCCAAGCGCACGAGATCGAATGCCTCAGCACTTACCAAGTCCTCGTCTAACGCATCAGAGCGCAGTATGATCCGCATCAGAAAGAAGCTCAAATTTCGCACTAGTGCAGACTACCTTAACAGCATGTCATCCTATTCTTCGCTTTCTTCTAGGAATAGCATGAATCGATTCAGCTATGTCACTGGACTTCCGGAACTTGAGACAGTAATGGACGATGGAGAACTGCAAGCACTGCCGCCGGACCTGACGCCTGATGAGTTTCGTACTATGCAGCGACACGATAGCTGGACCAGACGAAGTGATCATTTTAGTTGGGTGCCTAGTCGTCCGGGAAGTACAGTGGGGAGAGGCAGTTGGAGGGAAAGCAATGGTCAATATACATCACGACGAGGAAGTGAGAATCCAGGTAGTGCTATGGCTGCGCCTAGCTCGAGGCCAGGTAGTGTGACCTTAGATCGAAGGACGAGTCAGAAAGGATATGGTCCACGAGAGCAAGCTATGCAGAATTCAATGGTACAAGCGGAACACATGCGACAGAGTCAGCATTCGCAGAATCAGAACCAGGCTGTATATCAACAGAACCACCAAACACCTCAATCGCAACCTCAGCTATATCCTCAACCTGTATCACAGCAGAGTTACTACCAACGTACCATGTCGTCCCAACCACAGTCGCAACCACAACAATTCCCACCTCACAACATGCCACCTCCACAACCTCAGCCTGAGCCACAATACCAGCACTCGTACCAAGCTCAGCCTGTCCAACAAGTTCAACAGCAATACAATCAGTCACAGTCGGCGAACTCGAGCTCGTCGTCGTTGCAGAATCAGGTGGATAATGTCGTCCTGGGTAATAAGCCGCAGAGACGGGATTCGAATAAGACTACGAAATCGAAGGAGTCGCAGAAGGGACGGTGGTCGAGTGAGAGGAAGAGGGTTGATGGTATTCTGAGTGCGTTGCAGTAGGACTGGTTTGTGAAAGAAAAGGATATGGGTGCGAGAAGGTGCTGTTGAAGGTGGCTGTCGTATTGTCGATTAAGATTGTTAATATAAGCCGGCCGAATAAAATGCTTTTCTCCTTGCCTGCACGCTCTATCGTCCTTGCCAGCCGCCAACGCCACTTCTGTGCAGAGTTTCTGCTGCAGATTCCACCACCATAGATTCGTTTCGCTTGTGACTACTTCGAGCGTGGTGCATCAAAACTATTAACGCTGATTGATTTTTGGTCAGTTCTACCAAGTACGCTGCCTTCCACATGACCACGAGAATAGGTATATAGACATCAGCTCGGTGGGGATGTGCTTCGGGAATCGTCCAGTTAGCTCTGAGTGACAGAGTGGTACAGTCTTCTGAAAGGTAGGTAGAGCTTCTCATCAACTCTGCTTGACAATCTACGTCTCAGTCCGCAACGTCAAATCGGAAAGAGGAGAGATATAAGGCCGGAAGACCTCTTCACATGAGTGTCCTATCCTCCGATTGATGGTTCAACGCACAGAACGTATGCTTAGTACAACATCCTCCTGAGGTCTCATCCTTTCTTGCTCTTGGTCTGTCGCTTTCTTCTCGCGTTCTCAGAGGGGAATACAACCTGGTTCCTGGGTTTGCGTCTCGCGTGCTTCGTGATGCGACCTGAGGATTTAGTACTTCTCAATTTTCGAGCAGAGGAAAGACCGGTCCATTGCATAGCCTCATCTACATGCTGTTAGGCAAAATTCTCAGTACCAACTCATATCGACTCACCATGAACCTGTGTCTTTGTACCGTCGTCACCTGCCTCTTCCTCTTCTTGTGCCTTCTCCCCCTCAACGTCCATCTTCTTCTCTTCGTCTGGCTTGGGCGCATTTGCTATTTCTTGCAGCTTAGCAGACAAACGTTCTAGGCGAGCATCATGAGCTGGTCCAAAGACTTTAGTGCGTAGGTTAGCATTATTGCGCTTCTTGTTTGAAGCTCGAGAACTCTTCGCCATCTTAATCAGCAACTGAGATCTCACGGCTGACTGTCACGCGTGAGTAGCTGAATACCAGCTGCGGTAAACACAGGTCTAGTGTTTCTGAAGCTGTGCTGGAGAGGAAGTGACAACCATAGACATGCAAAAGAGGAAAAAACGAGAATGACACGAGAATTTAGACAAAGCAAGCGCATTCTGGCCGGTGCTGTTCCGGGGAAGAGCATGTCAAGTCGCCTCACCAACGCCAATTCTTCATGTTCTATGCCACCAGCACTTTTGTGTTGTCCCGCATGGTGCTCGGTCTTCCATGCATCTGTACATCATGATTCTAAGAACTCGGTAGATTCAATTGACTTTCTCCCAGGGACAATCTCTGCCATTTGTGACTTCCATCTACGCGAGTGTATCCATGAGTACTATGCAAGCTGACCTCGTAAGAGGCACGATTGCAGAGGTCAAACAGCTCACAGTCGATAAACTGAAGAGGATCCTTAAAAATGAGAATCTACCAGTAGGGGGACTAAAGAGTGAGCTTCAGACGAGGCTCGTTGCCCGTAGGCAGTTTGATCCCACTTCACCCGAACATGCCATACTAAACCAACTTTACAGAAATCCACGATTGCGATAGACGAGGAGATTATGAACGACTGAGCCGTATTAGGGATGCGACTAGGGGATATCCTATTGTTGCGACAAACTCCAACTTACACTTCAATGCACCCAATCCATATCCTTCACCTTATTCGAACCATACTCCTGCCTCCTCAGCCTCACCACAATACTACGCTTCCCCTACTCCTCGGTTACCACCGCTACCATCTCTAGCCATGCCAGGTGGAGGCTATCATGCAAGTCGAGTGACGTATAAGCCTTCCCCATTTTATTCGATTATCAAGCAATTGGGCAATATGGTAGAATTAAAGGTCAGGGAACAGACAAGAGATACAGCGAGGATGACGATTAAGCTGGACACTACCACTGCGATGCAGTTCCAGAGTGACTCGAACTGCAGAGCAATGGTCTTTTGCGCCGCCGAATCATTCGATTCAACTTGGAAGCCTGCGGACATAGCATTTCCCTCGAATTCCGAGTTACGTTGCAACCAGGAAGAAGTGAAGGTCAATCTTAAGGGGTTGAAGAACAAGCCTGGTTCAACTAGGCCTGCTGACATTACGCCGTTCCTCCGTAAAAAGACTGAATTTCTAAACAACGTCGAACTAATCTATGCTCTAACAACCAAGGTACGTCTCTCACTATCTACTTCAGCTCTTTCCCCTCTTCTTGTGTCGTGCCAGATCTCACAAGCCGTATTGGTACTTACAGGAATCTCCACAGAAATACGTCTTATCGGTCAATCTGGTACAACGAAAGACGATTGAAATGCTCGTACAAGCCTTGAAATCAGGCAAATTCTTGGGCAAAGACCGAGTGGTCCGCGAGAGTAGGTGTCTCCCTTTCTTCGAGATTGCATTATCTAATTTGTACCAGTGCAAAATCGAGCGAAAGACGACGACATAATAGCTACTTCAAGCAACATGTCGTTGAAAGACCCAGTTCAGATGACGAGAATAGAAACCCCATGTCGCTCTATAAGCTGCAAGCATAATGAATGCTTTGATGCTGCAGTATTCCTGGCTTTACAAGAACAAGCCCCGACCTGGACTTGTCCAATATGCAACAGGCCGGCGGCATGGGAAACGCTCGTCTTCGATCAATTCGTACAGGACATATTAGACAATACAAGTTCAGACACAGAACAGGTGACGATAGAGCCTGACGGCAGATGGTATCTCATCAAGCACGAGGAGCCATCATACAACAAAAATCCATTCGTGAAGCACAACGATAGTGACGATGATGACGATCTAGTGGAGATTGCGGATCTTGAGGCCCCACAATCGACAGCAACAATACGGACACGGCCATCACAGGACTTAGTAAGGACACCGTCTCTGAATGGCTTCTCACCTCCACCACCACGGCCGGTCTCAGCATCACTAATGCAGCCTCTTAACACCTCACAGGTTCAATCACAGTCTCAAGGGAAGAAGAGAGCCAGAGAAGAAGTAATCGACCTGACCTTGGACGATGACGACGATGAGCCACCAGTCAGTCGGATAAAACGTCCTTCTCTAGCTTCCCAGGTTTCAGCTGACACGAACAGGCTACTAGACTTGACATCCGGACCAGGACCAGGATCAGGGCCATTTAGGTTCAACTTACCACCTCCTGTGCCAAGGACAGATAGTCCAAGTCATTACTCGGATTATTACGACTTCGACCAGCTACGGAAATTTCAATAGTGATAGATACCTGCAAAGTGCTTTTCAGGCGTAACGGGAGAGGGCAGGATTGCAGCACGAGTGCTGCTGCAGCATTCGGAAACAGAAGGGTGGTTTTCGTCGTGTTAGCGGGAGTTTTGGTGCAGAATCAGCGATTGCTTCATATGGTACAGACAAGGAGCGCTCTGACCACGACCAGCACTGGATACAAGCAGACAGAGAGAGAATGATTGTATAAATTAATGACATGGTCACATTGTCGGACTGCTTGCGCTCTACCTAAGCTGTATACATAAAACATCAGCGATGGAAGTACTAGATATAGTGGCAGACATCAGCGATTCCGATATTGCTTGCGAAAATCACTTAGATTTCACATCTCTTTCAATTGTGGTTCTCTTTACATTTAAAACATGCTCTGTTGGATTTACCTCTTCATCTCCTAACCAGCGCAGCACAGACACACCATCGCTTCGCGTGATCTTTGCTCTCACCCGGACGCTCAGCCAGCCACGGCCTCACATTGCAATCCACGTCGATCTCAAAGATCTCAGCTGCAATGAGTATGCCTTTGACTTGACGCACGTCCTCATCTTCTTTCTCTTCCTCTTCATCGTTACACCTAATCTCTTGCTCACCTGCTGTCTCACCACTACCTAATCTTGAACCAGTCGCTATCTCGAAGAACCTCGCCACGATACTTCGACCAGTATGGAATCCTGCTATCACCAACGCACACGCTTGTCCTTCGTGGTCTTCATCTTCGTCCTTCTCGCGCAGGTAGCTATTAATTGTCTTTACTAGATTAGCGTGCTGGCTGGGCATCCATAGACAATCTGCGATTATGATCTTGTCGAAGCTGTGTTTGGGTGGTTGGGGATCGGCGGGTTTGCCGTATTGTGTGGATGAGGTGAAAAGTTCGTCGCCCCAGGTTAGGCCGTGGATGGAGATGGTGGTGTTTGTGCGTGGTGGTTGGGGTGGCGTTGAGGTTTCGTTTGTGGTATCGTCTGTGGTTTGGGAGGAGACAAGTTTGATGTGTAAGTTCTCTTTGACATTGCGGGCGATTGTGTCGTTGATGATAGCTGGAGAGGAGGAGTGGTCGCTGATTGTTACGCTGCGAGCGGAGGAGAGAGCTGAGATGATTGATGGGAGAGCCGTGCCTGTTAATTGGAAATTATGCTTAGCTCTCAATTCTGCTGCTTGCCTGTGTCGAGTAGCTCTTTTAGATGGAGTCGACGCGAACATACCATCTTCGAGCTTCCTCTCGATTCTTGGCTCAGGTAGAGGTCAAAGAGGTGGACCTCAAGGCTCTTCACGTACCAGCTCCAAGTTCTAACACATCTTTTCCGCGCATATCCCAATATTCCTTGTTGTAGCTCACCTTTCCATCTTCGGAATCATCAATCCTGCGGTCATTGCTTGCAGTCTCAATTGCATCTGCTGCAACGACGCCCGCATTCCAAAGATAATGAGCAAACAGTTTCCGACCCTCTTCTACATCAGGATGCTGTGGTATGCCTAGCTTGATCTCACCATGTCGAGGTGAGTTGTAGATGACTGATTGGCCAGGTATGCCATGAGAGTTCTGTGTATCATCTGTGAACAGTGCCGACAGAGAGGAGGAAAAGATGTCCTCCTGTGTAGGATTAGGAGGATGCGGAATGAAAACTCGCGCTGGCAGCATCTTGAGATAGCGGGCGGAGCGGAACAACCTCATTCATCGCCAGAGCGAGTTCTGATAGGCGCGGGAGGATGCCACGTCGTTGCTGCTGCACCTCTCAAGGTAGACTTGGTGGTGGAGGGGTGGAGGCGATACCAAGTGCGGGGTCATGATAAGATAAGCAATATTTCTTTTCAGCTTTCGTGATGATTTGATACTATCAAATAACGAAGGTTTGGGGGTCAAGATCAATAGATCAACACCATGGGAGATCTCTCATCCAACGGCAGATTCAAACACCTTAGACCGAGCGAGTTAGGCGATAAAGACTAGTGAGTGCGTGTAGCCAGCACATATTAATGACTGTGTGCTGATATCTTAAGTTGGGACACGACCTACCAGAATGAGCTCGACAACGGCATAGGACAAGATGGGGACAGAGACATCACTGCTCTGGACTCGTGGTTCGCAGAGATAGACGCACCTATAAAAGTGCTTGAATTTCTTACCAACGAGGACTTTCCCCTGTCGCCAAACAATACGGAGAGAATAATCGAGAGTCCAACCGTGCTTGATCTAGGAACGGGAAATGGTAGCAGTCTCTTCGAGCTCAAACTGGAAGGTGAGTATGATGGCGCCATGTTCGGTGTAGACTATTCGGGTCAAAGTCTCGATTTAGCAAAACAGCTGTGGAACAAGCACCTTCATCAACAAGAAGAGGCGGAGAAACAGCAACAGGGAACGATCTCATTTGAGCAGATGGACATCCTGAAAGATGTACCGGAAGACAAGCCATGGTGGCCTAAGGCAGGGTTTGATCTTGTGCTCGACAAAGGCACTTTCGACGCGATCTCACTGTCAGCAGAGACTGTTGAATTGGAGGGTGCGATGGTGCGGGTTGTGGAAGCATATCCAGGGAAGGTGGCACCCATGGTCAAGCCAGGCGGATTTTTGATCATCACGTCAGTGAACTGGACAGAGAACGAGGTGGTAAGGTGGTTCACAGAGAGTGTAGGCACGCAGGGCGTTCTTGAAGAATTTGGGAGAGTTAAGTATCCCGTGTACGAGTTCGGTGGTCGCAAAGGACAAGGCGTTGCTAGTGTTTGTTTCCGCAGAATTGCTTCGTAGCAGTGGCCCGACCGCCCGCACTTTTTCCGAGAGGTCCAGCTCGCGTGCGAGGTCAGATACGAACATCAGCCAGCAGTCTCAGGAATCTCCTGGATGGCTGACAGCAATGTCGTTAGCATTGGTGAGCTTCAGTATTGTACCCTAGGAAGTTGAACCACCTCGGCACGAGACAACCGTCAGAGGAAAATATCCAATGCATACCGGATTCTACCAATCATGTTCAAGGTGATTACTGTAGCAAAGTCGGTGGCATTGCAATTGAAGTTCCGGCAGATCAGTGCTCCCCACAAACCTACTAGCTATCCATGACGACAGTTAATGAGGTATAGGACAGAGGTGTCGCCATATCAGCAAGCACAAGTTTTATGGGCCGACGACGATGAGCAAGATGAAGCGTAGGGTATACCTTGATACTCCCATCGTCGTGAGAAACGAAACCCGAGGACATGGTAGGAAAGCAGAGGCGTCATGAGTCTGGACGGTCGAGATGTTTCGTTAACCATCGAGAAGAAAAACTCTCTATTTGCTACGGGCAATCTTTTATTGGCTGAACAGGGGTCCGTCAGCACCGATTTTAGGACTTTCTACGCCTTTGTAAGGCCGGCATATGCTACTAGTATTGATGAGCACCATAACCCTCTTCACTTTATTACTATTTCTTTCTGCTCTATATAATTGATCTGGTCTTGCCCGCACTACAAAATCACTTACAAGCATGGAGGCTCTTCTACGGCAAAGCAAGGGAGTATGTCCCTTCCTCAAGAAAACTGCACCTGGAACTTTACGCACATTGAGCACCACTGTCCACCACAGCCCAGGAGGCGGAACAATTTCCAAGCTTCAGCACTATGCTCGACGATGCCCAGTCATGAACAAGGGGCTTGCTGTTCAGAGTGCGAAACTCAACGCACGGCACTACAGCAAGCCCGCCACCAGCTCCGGCATCGTCAAATCTTTGATGGAGAAGAAGTTGCACACGACTGCTGAAAAGAAGGCTAGCATTGACAACCAGATGTATCGTGCCGAGCAGCGACCTCCTCCACCGTCCGAAGCCAAGCAGTTCACAAAGTATCCTAAAGTGCACCAGCACGCTGGTCCTAAACCTGCCGTTCCTGAAACTCCTAAGTTCGACTACGAAGAATTCTACAAGAACGAGTTGGACAAAAAACACCAGGACAAGTCGTACCGGTACTTCAACAACATCAACCGTCTTGCCAAAGAATTTCCGAGAGCGCACATGGCTGCGCAGGACGAGCGAGTGACTGTATGGTGCTCCAACGACTACCTCGGCATGGGCAGAAACAAGCACGTTCTCAAGACTATGCACGAGACGCTCGAAATGTACGGCGCCGGCGCTGGAGGAACAAGGAACATATCCGGTCACAATCAGCACGCCGTAGCCCTCGAGAAGACTCTAGCAGACCTCCATGGCAAAGAGGGTGCTCTAGTTTTCTCTTCTTGTTATGTGGCGAACGATGCAACTCTTGCGACCTTGGGCAGCAAGCTTCCGAACTGTGTCATTCTAAGTGACAGCCTCAACCATGCCTCAATGATTCAGGGTATTCGCCACTCTGGTGCAAAGAAAATAGTCTACAAGCACAACGACCTTGAAGATCTGGAGAACAAGCTAAAATCTCTCGATCCAGCTCAACCGAAGATCATAGCCTTTGAGAGTGTGTACAGCATGTGCGGCTCGGTCGCGCCAATCGAAGCTGTCTGTGATCTAGCTGATAAATATGGCGCAATTACCTTCTTGGATGAAGTACATGCTGTTGGTATGTACGGTCCAAGAGGAGCTGGCGTAGCCGAACACCTTGACTACGACACCTGGGCGGATGAGAATCGAACGCCTGAATCTCAGAAGGGCACAGTCATGGACAGAATCGATATCATCACGGGAACACTCGGCAAGGCTTATGGTTGCGTCGGTGGTTACATTGCTGGATCTGCGAAATTTGTCGACGCAATTCGATCTCTTGCGCCGGGCTTTATCTTCACCACAAGTTTACCACCAGCAACAATGGCTGGCGCACGCACTGCGATCGAGTACCAGGCTCGATACCAGGGTGACAGGAGAATGCAACAGGTACACACTCGCGAACTCAAAGACGACTTGATTAGCCGAGGTATTCCTGTCATTCCCAACCCATCTCACATCGTTCCGCTACTCGTAGGCGACGCGGAATTGGCAAAGGCAGCGTCAGATATGCTGCTAAACGACTACCAGATCTACGTGCAGTCCATCAACTACCCGACCGTGCCGCGTGGTGAGGAAAGACTACGAATCACCCCTACCCCAGGCCACATGGGCGAGCTCAGAGCCGACCTCGTCGAAGCGCTCGAAGGTGTCTGGAACCGCCTCAACCTCAAACGCATCTCCGACTGGCAAGCCCAAGGTGGCTTTGTCGGCGTTGGTGTCAAGGACGCTGAACCAGTCGAGCCTCTTTGGACCGACGCTCAACTCGAGCACGCTGCTGAACTTCCGAAGATCGCTGTCGACAACGCGATGGAACCTCGAGTCATGCCTGTTGCTGCTGCCGCTGCCTGAAAAGGAGGGAAGTTGATGGGAAACTATGATCGTTTGGAATATAGCCGGCGAAGTGATACGCTCAGCTTTTATAAATGAGCTTTGAGCACCTTCGTATCAGAGATGATGAATACATATGCCCGCAGTGGTACTTCTCATTCTTCACCAAGATATGTCTTTCAAGTCAAATTTGTTTCTCTGTTCTTTTTACGTGCAGCGGCAAGCTTCTTTGCCTGGTCTCGTGCTATTGACTGATGGCAGAGCGTTTGTTCATATGACGATGAAGCACAATAATACCAACCTAGTAGGTAAGTCATTTCCTTTCGTTTCCAATGTCTCATCTCATCTCATCTCATCAGGAAGGTTACAAACGCCCTTGATGTGTGTCAGCATGGAAATGTCGCTGTATCGTCAGCTCTCGCTTGCGACAAGCAGCCGTGTCACTTCTACTCCAATGACCAGATCACGAAGATAGTACACCCACTCTACAACCGACCATAGCCAGTTTTTCTCCATACTATCTTGCCACTTGCACCATATTTCCCTAACGTTGTGAAACGCACTCATTTCAAAGAACAAAATCTGCTCACCTTGATTATTAGTACTGCTGGCTGAACCGAAGTTCTCAGTATCAGCATAGTGTACTACCAGTCAGCCAGCCAGTCAGCCTTTTCCTTCTTGCGATGGAGTCGCGGTATAATATCACTTCTGGGTCGTCGGACCCGACGGCGCATGCAAATATTCATACCACATCGACACAGACTAAGACAGTGACGAGCTTTACGAGCCTACCTTTCGGCAAAGCGTATGTTACGCTTACGAGCGAGTTGCCGGATCTTCGTCTTGCTAGCTATCCGGTTAGGAATTCGACGATGGGGCATATGCAGAGTCTGTCGATGGACGGTGAGATGGATGGTACGATGGCCATGGACAGTATGATGGCTAGTGGGCTCAGTGTTGGGTCCGCGAGTACTGAGGTCTCCACTACCACAGAGCAGGTCCTCACCAGCGGTACAGATAAAAGCGTTGTCCCACGCTCGGAAGATTCTACCATCACAACCTCGTCCTCGGCTACATCGGAATCATCCAGCATGTCAGATACCAGCGTAACCGGCGGCGCAGATGCGTCCACTCCCTCGACCGTCTTCGTAACAGTCACCCCCAACAATACCTCAATGTTTACCGAACATTCCACCACGATGATGCTGACCACTAGCACGTCTATCGTGCCAGTAACAATCCTCTGGACGAACACATCGCAGCCCACGAACATGCAGCTTTTGAATTCGACAGAGTCGTTGGATCTCACGACCTCCGACTCCTCGACTGGTGGTATGGATTCCTTCACCTCGATGATGCTCAGCACGGGACCGACCACCCACGCAACACAGAACGTCGTGATTCCAACGAGCCCGATCAGCATAGCTACCAACAAACCACGCGCACCACGATCAGTACCCACGGATTTCGCGTCGATCGAACCATTGACACCACAGCCAACATCAGGAGCTGGCCTGTATGCCGCTTGGAAAGAGCGCATCTCCGCGCCTAAAATGATGTCAACAGGCTATCACCACCATTGCGAAGGCCCTTTCATGGCCTATCTAGCACTGACAGTCTTCGTCCTTGCGACCTGGTTCACGATCGGTCCAACGCTCATTCGGTGGTGGAGGTACTGGGTCCTGAGGAAGTGCGACAAATGCGACGACGAATTACCTTCATACACGACCAAGCCGCCGCGCCCAGGAATGAGGAAGCGGTTGTCGATTATCGTACCAGGATCGCAGCCTGGAGGCTCGTCATGGGTTTCTGGAAATCAACGAGCGGTTCGTGGTGATGAGTTTGAGGTGCCATATGAGCGGTACAAGGGTCGAAGGCATACTAGTGATTTATGAGGATATGTAGAGATTGAGGTTGGAGCTAAATTTCTCTGTAGCATGTGACAGCAGCAGCAGACCTGAACTCTCGAAGAATTAGTTTGGTACATGGGCTTTAGTGTTTGCTTGCTGGTACAATCATGTCACCTGAAGCACGAGAAGGTAGCCAGACAGGTTGGCCTAGAATGCCACTGTGAATAGTCTCCAGTTGTTAGTACACAGTTTTCCATCTCCTGTTCATCATCCGTTGCTGTTGTCTTTCGGCTGGGACTGCTAACATGACCACCATAATGCAATCAGCAGCAACGCCGTCGATATCACAGACAATGGTTCGCCAAATGTTGGACCATTCGTTCTTGAGTAAGCGTGGAAAACGTCTCAAGTCGAAAGGATGAAAAGTGAGGTAGCGCATGAGCACTTCGGCGACCAAGACAACCATTTTGCCAAGAGTATCGGAGCTGCATGTCGCGTATCTTCTCGTTCTAGTCGCACGCGCTGAATAGAATATGCCTGCACATCTCATCAGTCCGAAAGCTATTCATGTTTCCTGGTATCGTGCCAAACAACCTCTTAACTAATGTCTTTCATCCTCTGCTCAATCTCGGGAGGTACTTTGCGGACCTGAGAACGAACAGAATGTCTCCCAACGCCTCGCTGCCCACTGTGGAGCCGCTAAAGTTATACTGTTCGTCCGCGTAATTGGCTATCCTGATACGAGATTGTTGGCTCAGGGTTTCGAGTTTCAAGCCACTGAACCCGAAAGACGTACTTTAGGACCGGACTTCAACGGTCAGGCATCCATGATTAGGACTTCCGAGATTCATGCAGCACGGAACAACTAATCTCTTGCAGTCAGTGGGTCATCACTGGACGAGGATAGGAACGCTCGAATCGAGGGCAGTAGATTGATAGTGCATACTCTTAGTTCCGAACGTATACAATTGGATGAGGCAGAAGAGGCTAGATCTGGGAATGGGCTGGAAGCTTGTAGACGAGCTCACTTAGTCAAAATCTCCATCGTAGCTTCCGCTCCTGCATCTATGAGGTACAGCATGCTTACCTATCTCTGTGAGGCAGTTGCGATGTTGTCCAGCTTGGCAGGCGCAACAGGAACGGCTAATAAGACAGTTGCACAAAAGCGGTAAGTATGTTGTCAAAGATTGGTTGTATTGTTACAGCTTTTAAACCGTCGCCATGATTGCTGCTATCTTTAGCTAATTGAAATGTACCTGTTACACGTCTGCAGATACTCCTCCCAAGAGATGTAGAACTGTAGAAATATTTCACTCCTGTACCTACACCGAACGTTCCATCGTAATGCTAAAGGTCAAAATGTATCTACCCAAGCTGTATGCAATTTGCGCCTCACACCAGTTTTCCCGAATTTTATGCTACCACAATTCAGACAATAGCACTGTCCTACTGGTGCTGAATGTCTATGCTCAGGTAGCTGACGTCGAAAGTCACGGTTTCTGGGGTCCAGAGTGCTTCACTTCCGAGACCCATGTATCCAAGATAGGTGCTTGTGCTTGGGAACTCGGCGCGACCAATCTGGGGTATCGAGGTAATGAGTGGTGCAATATCGCCGACAAAATTCTCAACATACTGGCTGGCAACCCATGTCAGAACGTATTGACCAATACTGTTGGTTCCAGAATAGAGGTTGAACGTGGTCCCGTTAATAACTTGAGAAGATACTGCTCCTAAAGCCAGACCAATAGGTTCCGTGGAGGCACCAATGGTGCAAAGCCACACCATGATTTCGTATTTGGCTTGAGTTGTTGACTGTGCGCTGTTCATATCATCATCCAAGAACATGTCTATGGCGACGTTAGTGTTGACATTTGCTGCAGTCATTCCTGCAACATCGGTAATATTGGCGGGCTCCTCGCCGAGGCCATAAGTCCATTCAACATCTACAGGGATGTTTGCAATGGTGCTTATCGACGCCGGAAAGATCGAGCCTTGTCCATCGATCTTGATGTTAGGAAAGGCATGTACAGGCTGCGTTATTGGACCTTGTGGATATTGCCATGTGACGCTGAATTTTGGCGCGGTTAAAGGCGTGGCGTAAGTGTAGTTATTGTGTTGTGTTATCTGGTAACCGAGTCAGCTTCGTCGTGACTTTCGATAAAGTGTTTGACCCATGCAAGGTCCGCTGCCAAGGTCCGTCATACATCGAGCGTAATACGCGTCGATGTAGTCTGGTAAGACGGGCATGAGAGACAATGCAGACAGGAATAGACTTACATTCATGCAGAGACCGCCTTGTTGACCATCCCAACCCCATTGATTAGGATTCACTGCGAAAGAACTGTCAGTACTGTGTTCAAGATAGAGAAAAGATCCGGAGAATATCATCCATTGTTCCGGGCTGCGGCCAAAGCTGCGTGAATGATATGCCAAGTCTTGTCGTGAAGTGGACCAGACGGATATCGAACGTCCGATATGATCAAGGGACCATTGTAGTCGAGGGAGTTTTGCGGAGGATAGGGAAGACTCACATGTATACTGTTGGCCGAGTGACCTTGGGGTGATACCATATGCCTTCTGACAGTATGTGTCTATACTGACACTATTGTCCTGAAATAGAGGTTGTTGACCTGTCGCCGACCGATGCGCATCAAGGCCGATCAAAACTCCCAAGGTTGCGCCGATAGGTACCGCTATGAGCCCAAAACTGACCAGAGACCGTATTCCCATGTTGACGGATGGGCGAATATGACCAGTGATTCTGCAGTTGAATTGACCGTGTGCCAGTACAGACAAGTTGGGAGAACCTCTCTAGACACGGAGGATTTGATGTTGAAGAGCAGTGGCGTGGGATCGCGTATTGATGGTAGTCCGTCGTTGGCGCAAGAAGTGGTTGCGTAAGTACACGTTTCTTGAAGATCTTGAAGAGCAAGAATAGCAGCACAAAGATCGTGTGATCGTGGCAAGTCTGTGGTGCGAGCAGAACGATAAGCAAGTCCTATCAAAACTGTGGGCAAAGTTGCACACTACCGGCAGTTTTACTAGGATTGCTAGACTTTGAAGGAGCCAAGTGGAGACGGACAGAGCGTTTGTTGGTCCGAGAGGCGATAGGTCGACCTACGGGAAGCTGCGAGTCCCAACCTTCTGAGACACATACATCTCGTATCCAGCCAAGTCGATAAATGCGTTTCACAGCCACGGATGATAGGCGTGTTCATCAATACCTTGATCTCCGAAGTCATCTATCGTGCCAAGTCACAAGCGTTTGGTTTGTTTCAGAAAATTGCAGAACAATAAAGACAACGAGGGTGTCGAAACGAAACGGCTATGTGCGTCACACAGAGGCGGCATTCCTGATGATGCAAGATCTTCCACTAGACTCAGGAACAGAAACTGGCCCAAGCAAATTTCGTCGGTTGTGGCACCTAAGCTTCCAGGCACTGAAAAGCTTCTGCCGGAGACGGCATTGTCCAAAGTGGTGCCCCTGCAGGATGTGCATGAGCTAGATCGCGTTTGAGCCTAGCTGGAAGTAAGATTGTGTTGTTTCGAGCAAGATCAGTGGCTCCTCGCACCGCTGGTTTCCGTGTTGTAAAAATGGCGTGGCGGCACTGAGGCAAGAGCATGGGGCTGGGAGCTGGCCGTTAGTTGAGTACCCAGTAGTCAGTAAAACTTGCAGAATCTGCTCTGATGTTGTCGCAGGTTCAGAGTTGGCTCGGACTTCGTGGTCCCTGCTGGACATTATCCTTGACGTGAAGCCATCTGCTTGTCATTCTTTTCTGCTTCCGTGCACGCTCGTTGTACATCTGAGTACATTACACGCCTCTCAAATACCTTACCTTCGTTGTTTGTCCCGCCTCCTCTACACCTGTTCAATTCAGTCTTCGTCGTTCGTTTCGAGGGCTCGAATTCTCAAAACACCATCAACAACGTTGTCGATCGCTCAGACCTTGTACACTACACCCTTTGCTCACCTGGCAACAGGTACCACCATTACCCACGATGGGTAGACAGGGCGAAATGACCGAGATCAACCTCGTACCTATGGAAGACAGCTCGAGTGGCCACAGCTCGATAGAACATCCATCGCGGACAGAACAACGTTCATCAAGTGCGAATCACAATACCATTAATCATAATCGACAATCATACTCATACTCATACTCACAATCACGCCCTCCGGCTCCGGGCCACTATCACTACTCCAGACAGTCGTACGTGGACGACACACCTGGTGCTAGTCCACCAGGCACGCCCATGACTGGAGGTGGAGGTGCACATCCTTATGGAAGCCTGCAACCTCCAAGACATCCTTCGTACGCTACTGGCAATGGTGTAGACACAAGGAGCTCGTCGCCGTTTCCACAAAGTCAAACACCTTTCGTAAGTTGCACACATCACCCAATATACCTTCTACTCCTGCTGACATTTCTATAGCGCAGTCAAGACACTCTTCGCCCCCTCTTTCCCGACACTTCTTCGACCTTTTTCAACAAGGACTGGGTCAAGGATGGCTCAATAGCACAACTGCACAGTCGAGATGACGCCGAGTTCTGGCACGGGTGGAAGAGGAACCTCTTCTATTTTGCTCCTATGCTGGTCGCTCTATCGCTGGCCTTGTACTGGATCTACTTCGGTCTGCGGATCGCCTTCATTATCTCGGCACAGAACCAGAAACGAGCAACCTTCCCCCTTGCCTGGATTTTCGTTGCTGTCGAAGTCAGTGTCGCCATACCAATCTTCATGCAGAACTTCTGGACCATGTTCGCTCTCAAGAAGAGGAGGAGGCCAAAATTGAGGCTGATTGGCAACGACGTTCCAACCGTCGACGTGTTCGTGACATGCTGTGGCGAAGATGACGACCTTGTCCTCGACACTGTACGAGCCTCTTGCGACCAAGATTGGCCCCAAGACAAATTTCGAGTCATTGTGCTAGACGATGGAAAGAGCGCAACACTCGAGCGCGCGGTGCGGGATTTGGCTGACACATATCCCAATTTGTACTACAAATCTCGTCCCAAATTCCCTGGCGTCCCACACCATTTTAAGGCTGGCAATCTCAACTATGGTCTCGACGAGGTTCATACCATGCCTGGAGGAGCTGGCCAATTTATGGCGGCTCTGGACGCTGATATGATTCCTGAACAGCATTGGCTTCGTGCTGTCACTCCACATCTTCTTTTGGACCCAAAGATGGCTCTTGCCTGTCCCCCTCAGCTCTTCTACAACACTCCTCCTGGAGACCCCCTCTGCCAATCCCTCGACTTTTTCGTACATGTCTGCGAACCCATCAAGGATGCCCTTGGTGTCGCATGGTGTACCGGATCTGGTTACGTGGTGCGAAGAGATGCGCTGGATGAGATTGGCAACTTTCCCCTTGGTTCTCTCGCCGAAGACGTGGCTACTTCCACGTTGATGCTTGGTAAAGGCTGGAAGACGGCATTCGTCCACGAGCCTTTGCAATTCGGTACTGTACCTGAGGATTTTGGCAGTCATCTGAAGCAACGGACGAGATGGGCTAT
This sequence comes from Lithohypha guttulata, assembly GCF_036872675.1. Classification (NCBI taxonomy): domain Eukaryota; kingdom Fungi; phylum Ascomycota; class Eurotiomycetes; order Chaetothyriales; family Trichomeriaceae; genus Lithohypha; species Lithohypha guttulata. The sequence goes on along the minus strand of NW_027042753.1, from coordinate 1,096,605 downwards.
TGGCACTGTTGACACTTCCCTCAAGCTCAACTTCTGTCTCTGGGGTGACAAGATCAAGCGCATGAGCTTCGCACAAAAGAGTTCGAGTTTTCTTTACGCCTTCCTTAGCTTGTTCAACATCCTGCTTACAGTCTCTATGTTCGCTCTTCCAGTTGTTCTGATCGCTGGAAAGCCATTGGTTGCTTATGCTAACTTCGAACAACTGAGATGGCTCATTAGAGCATGTTTTGCAGCATATGTTGCCAACAGGGCGACCGAGTTTGTCCTGTTTATTCCTTCTGGCTACCATACTGGTCAACGTGGTTCTCGATATCAACTATGGATGTCACCCTACATCGCACTCTGCTTGATCCGGGCCTTCGTGCTTCCTAAGTGGCTAGGAGGACAAGCTCAAGCTTTCAAGCCTACAGGATCTTTGCAATCGGCATTAAACGAAAGAGACGCAGCCAAACGTGCTCCAATGTGGAGACGGATGTGGACAATCATTGTTAATTACATGGCATGGTTTCACGTCGGCTACGTGTACTTCTGCCTAGTGGCAGTAGCTATGTCTTCCTACCGATGTTTTACCAACCTCACGACTAAGGATATCTTGATCTGTTTGATCACCCACGCCTTCTGGCCACCACTTACGTTCATCATTGTCTGCAGTTCTTTCTGGATTCCTATCACCTACGCTGTCGATCCTCCGACAGTGCCTGATCGGGAACAGCTTCTGGTTCGAGATCCAAAAACCAATGTTGCTCATCCTACGAAAGAGAGCAAAAAGATTGCGTTCAAGGGTCAAAGCGCCTGGTTCGAATTCGAGTTGACATTTACAACGTTGTATACCACTGCAGCATTCGTGGCGTCTTTCTTCTATTGAGAAAGGGCAAATTGTTTTAATGTTTATACTTAGCGGCACAAATGGGTGAGGCGCGCACGATAATAACGAAACGTGGGTCTGGAGTTGATTCATTCTGGCAATCTTTGGCTAGATTTGCACGAATGCAAAATTACATGGTGCTCATTAACTGGAAAGTTCTATCCAATTCGGAGTTCAATAGTTTAAGCAGATCTTGGAAAGACCCGAAACATGGTACAGGTGGGCTACAGCGGCGTCTGAACATAGATTTGACATAGCACATGGGAAGGTCGAAAGATTTCGACACAGTGTCTCGGATGTACAAGCAGCAACAAAAGGCTGAATACTGTTGAGGTAGACAATCTGTATCGATTGTAAGAATTAGTATTACGCACCAAACAACAAGAACAAATTCAAGCGTGAACTTCTGGTCATTTGCCTTGTTTTGATCTGATCTGGTCTGTCCCCGTAGTGACGAGCCTCGTAAGCCCATTGATAGTAATACAGACCTACCGCGTTGTTTCAATAGTCCACTTACTAAATGCTGTGATTCGCTTTCCGTAGCAATCGTCCGAGAGCAGCAATGATTCGGATAATAAAAGAGGATGTTCGCATACGGCTGATGTGATCATCGGGTGTTGCTAGTCACAATACAAAAGTATCTAACCGCAGAATAAAAACACAGGTTTCAACTTTCTTGTATACGAAACCAACCCTATTTCTGCACTCCGCCGCGTGAAGAGGTATAGATGGTAGATACTCTTCCGATCTTTCGATTGTTCAGTATGTCCTCGCTATTTACTACGTATACAGTCAGAGTCGTGTTGGGTGTGGATACATAGCGTGCAGTCCGGTCCGTGGTGCAGGGATACGGCACGGACATCGTTCCACGTTAGGATATTTTGCTTCCTTGTTAGTAAGCTAGATCTGCTGGTAGAAAGGGCACGACTCGACTTAGACGGAAGGAGGAGAAGGAACGAGAGCGTGCACGCGGAAAGAGGAGAATTTCAAGAAATAGGAGGTATGCTTCAGCGATGGGCACTGCCCTCTTTCAGCCTATTACTCGCATAAGGAGCACTATGCTCATGTTTGATTGTGTACAAGCGCCTGGTGTGTATTTAAACGACGCTCATCTTCTTACTCCGACAATCTGCCCAGCCTAGCATGTACTTTTATTCCCTAGAACTCCCTACTCCGAAGTCGAGAATACAACACGAATCTTGTGTATCCTAATTCATCTGTCTAAAAACATCGTTGCTCAGTGAGAAGGTCAATTCAACCATCTGTCATTGGTCGCTTCTCTTCCGTAAAAATACACGTCTGATACCGCCAACATCGCCGAGGCCCATTATCGATCTACGTCGGGGAGACTTGCTTCTTTGCTGTGTTAAGTGGTTCGCGGATGTGGACGATTCGGCGGAAACACTCGAGGTGCGGTCGAGGTGCGAACCCTGAGGTGTGCTGATGGCAGATGGTCGACCGCTATTGTTATTGGTTGCTAGTGGTGTAGATGTAGTACTCCAGCTTGAAACGCGGCGAGGGTTGTTATTCAGCGCCGAGACTCGAGTCTTTGGTGATATGATTGTGGTAGTCGTTGTTGTTGTCGGCGCAGTTACGGTCGTCGAGTTATTGATCGAGGTCGACGTAAGTGTTGGGCTGCGTGTAGAGTGAGAATGATTGTGAGATACTTGACTGCCACTAGCAGCTCGGGCTTTCGACATCATTGTTTCTACCCATGCATCGTTCGTAGGAGTACGTGGAGGATTTGTTGCTGGTGTTCTGCGATTCGCTGGAACTGGACCTGCACCTCCTAACGGTGTATATCTATTCGTCATAGTAACAGTCGTCGTTACAGCTGGCGAAGTCGTCGTAGTAGTCGACACCCGACTTGCTGGTCTGTATGACGGCATGGGACCTGAGATCCGGACTGGACGATCAAACCGAGCTGGACTAGTGCTCCTGGCGATGGGTAGGTCGTAATTAGGTGGTACCACAGGAACCGGAGGCGGTCGCCAGGGAGCCATTTCTGCCTTCTTCTCTTCCGCAGATTTTGGCCGATCGTTATCTGCTAAGCCAAAATCGAAATTCTGGTCGGGAACTGTGGCCTGTGGGTGTGACTGACCAGGTCCAGCAGTCTTTCTCAAACTTTCTGGTCCTTGTACTCCAGGATAGCCCGAGACTTCGAGCTTGTCATCCGTCAGGCCACGACCACCGTGATGTAGACTATATTCTCGCAGATATTCTGCAAGATCAGCCCAACCTCCTCCAACTCGCACCATGATTCGATCACCGTTTTCTCCAACAGCACGTACGAACAATTTTACCGGAGGAGCATCCTTCAGACGAGGATTTCTCAAATGATAGATTCGTACCAGATTAGGATTGTTACCAGCAGAATCACGGCCCTTCGCAGGTGATAGTTTGAGTACTCGACTTGGTGACGAAGCACGAGAGGATGTCTCTGAACTTGCATCGGACGAACCAGAATCAGAGCCGTTGGCAAGCCGAATCTTAGCCGGCATTGAAGCCAGTATACTTTTCAACTTATCGTCGAATGTCTCTGCCCTGGTCAAGTTGCTACGAGGTGTTTCTGGCACAGGGTTAGTAGTCCCGACTACAGCCGCTTCGTCGTTCTCAAGAGGAACAGTCTCCGGAGGAGGTGATGGCATTCTGGTCTGACTTGGTACCGGCAGACTCAGCCTCTTACTGGATCGTCTAGGCACCAAAGGCGGAGCTAAAGTTTGGTTTGCTGCCAAATAGGCACCCCTAAGGCTCAAAGGATCAACTCGGAGGCTTGGAGATGGAGAAGCTGGTAAGGGGGTCAGAGCTCCGAAAGTATTGTCATGATCTGCCAGTGGGTTTCCGGCTTCTTTGACAGGGGAAGTCATCTGTGCTTTTGTGACATCGTCGTAGAAAGTGCTCCGAGGACGATTTAAATTTGCGAGCATGTCGTAACTAGCACTTTTCTGTAGAACGACCTTGCGAATCTGCTCTTTCGGAACAAATTCGACGGACGCGACAGAGGCTCGGTGCATGATGGGTGGTCTGGTGGAGGATTGAGGCTCCACGCTATCAGATCTGCCGGTCATCCATGGAAATCCGTTCTTGTTGGTAGATGTTGAGCTACCAATTATGCTAATCCGTGGACTCGGAAGTACAGGAGTCGCTCGCGCGTCCATGATCTCGGCATTCTCAATGGAGTAGTTCGAGAAGGTTGATTCTGCCATGGAAATTTCCGAGACACCTCTTCTATGACCTTGGTCCGGTTTTGGATTGACTTCGCGAAGTGGTTTTCTTTTGACGCTGCTTGTACTTCGTGATGGAACCATCGAAGAGGTGGTGGAGTCCAACGAGGTACTGTGTTGTAGAGTTGGGAAAATGGGATCAGGCGATGCTGGCAGAGGAACCTTGGCTGGGGATGTGGTAGGCGTGCCAGATTTCTGGCTTTCTCTATGAGGTGTATCTTGGGCCATCTGGTTGCGAAGAACGACTCGTTCAGCTTGTGCAACCCATTCTGCATATTTGTTTTCAATGTTCTCGAGATCATTGATCCATGCTTGTGGCAAAGAGTCCTCTTGGCCTTCGAGCATGTCCAAAAGATCATCGACTCGTTTGCCAAGATTCGATACTCTAGTTCCAAAAAGTGCTTTGCCAGTTTCCAATTCTCTTTTGTTGAGTTTACGACTTTGCACCTCGTCTTGTACAATCTTGTTGATTGTCACCAATCCGAGCTTGACTTGGTCGATCGTTGTTATAAGATCAGGAATCTGGCGCAAGACGGTGAGTCGGATAGACCACGTCTCTAGAAGTATCTGCAAATTGGCCAGTACTGGGAATGATTGGATGACAGTCGCAGTAACCAGAGCAGTGAAATCCCTCATTCGACCGTAGCCCAACGAAGCTGATGACTGTGAGGTAGGATGGTGTGAGCTGAAGACATATTCCTTGATCTCATCCATGCCTAAAGTATCTATAGCATCCCAGATTTCATCAAGACGATCCTCATATTGCTGGACCACATGCTCAGGCAGAGAGCCATAGTATACAGCCTCTTTCGATTCTGGGGCTATAAAACCAGCACCCCACGCCCGGTCTGTACTGGAAGGCCATGACCAAGCTGCTACTTCGTTGGTCCACTCTTTCAATTTCTTCGCAGCTATGGCAGCGCGTATGCCCAGCTTTCGTTCCGATTCGGAGGCATCCAAAATGCTCCTGGCGATTGCGTTCTGTTCAGCTTGGTTTCTGCCTATAGCATCTGCTTGCTGCAGTGCTTCGAGAGTGGAATCAGGAGACAGATTCTTGAGCAGAGGGTCAAGTTCTCTTGCGGCGAATTGTGCTTTCCGAGTGGGGGAGCGCGAGGGAGATCTCGACGTAGAGAAGTTGCGCTTGTGAGCCGGTGGAGGCAACTGCGTGGAAACAGAGAGATGTGTAGGGTTTGGCTGCATTGCCGTCATACTTGGTTATAATTGTGGCATGGCAGTCTGGGTGGGAGAGGAGGCAGGAACGATCAATATGAGCAGCTACCTGGGTTGGTTCTCGAACGCCTCGGAAGGTCTTAGTTTTAGCGCTTTGCGGTGGTATCGTGATGGAGGGTGCTTGTGAGCATTTATCGTCGCTGTCTCAGAACTTCTTTCTTTCTACACTTCGTATACAACGGTTGCTATGGTTGGTAGTGACACACAACTGCACGTATCCGAAGCAGGAGTCTGTTATGCTTGGTAGAAAATACCTGTTCGGTACTAGCACTCAGTATTTCGTGCATGGTGACCAGGGTGATGCCAGGATCTTGACGAACTTTGAGGACTTGTGGAGTGTATTGGTCGCTTACTGTACTATGACGCGTCGCATTGTCGACACGGTGGTGAAGTTGCTGTTAAGAAAGCTCACGCAGCTGCTTTGAAGCGGTCAAGTTCATATGATGATCCCAACCATTTGTCCATACTCAGATTCGGCTCTCCTCGCCTATCATCGATATTCACATCATGCGTTTCAAGAGCAGAATCAAGTCGGTGACTATATTCGAGAAAGTATGCGCTTCACTGGCATCGCTGAATCCGATTGCCTGGTGTCGGTTGACTGAGGACGATGTCCAGTTCACGGTCATTCCTGATAAAGGAACACAATGTTGGTCCAGGCTACAGTTGGAAACGATTTTCGACAAGTACATTTGCCAGTCTGCTTCCGAGAAGAATACCATCAATCTCGAGATCCCGTTGCAAGCATTGTCGCGGGCACTGAAGTCCGCTTCAAATGCTACAGATGTGTGGATTAAGCTGACCAAGAAGGATAATGTGCCCATGCTCTCTCTAACAATTCATAGCAGTACCTATGTGGGAAACAACAGTGTAGTCACTGCGGAACCGATCACTGATGAGTTCGGTGAATTTGACGTTGATATTGATCTGAACGATCCGGCTTTCGGGGGAGCTGGATATGGACAGCATAGAGAAAGACAGACAGTTATTACTCAAGATATTCCTGTCAAGGTGCTTCATCCTAGTGACGTCGGAGGACTACATGAACCAAAGCTCCGAGAGCCTGATATACACATTTACATGCCAGGTCTGGCACAGGTCAAGAGTATATCGGACAAATTCACAAAATTAGCTACGGCAACCACTGTCTCGACCTCTGCAAAGAACGCGCCACGTCTCGAGATGAGTGCTAACATGTACGGTGCCCTGAAGATAGCAGTAAAGACAGATGCTCTATCAATCTCGAGCCTCTGGACAAACTTACTGAACCCCGACCTCGATGCGACCCAGTTTGAGGGCGGCGAGCAGGCAGTACGAGATCATCCCAGTACGAGGATGAAAGAGCTTGGCGGGCCTGATGGGCAGAATGAGGCTGGCTGGGCAAAGGTTAGAATCGATGCCAAGGATTGGTCGCGAGTCTTAAGTGTGGGCAGGGTGAGCAACAGGGTGATAGGCTGCATCATCGATGATATGGCGCTCATCATGTACTGTTGGATTGGCAACCAGGACGACGACGAAGAATCATGTCTCACAGTGAGTCTGGAAGCAATGTCAAGATCTTCTGCTAACAAGCTTGCAGTATTACATCAGCAGCTTTAGTGCTTAAGCTTTCTTTGTGACTGTCGACAACCGATAGACATATCCATAGGAAAGACTGAGATTGGAGTGGGGGGCACATGGCCGTATCTACGAAGAATGTCACGACTTCTGCCATATGAATACTTCACACAAGCGCGAAAAACCTTTGTCACTCTGTTGTACTCACTGGACGTGTGTATGGTAAAAAATGAAGTCGACAACGGACGCAACGCAAATTCGGCTTCTCGTCGCAGACCTTATGTTCGAGAGACATCAATAATCCGGTTCGCAGCAGGCGACGTCACCGATAACATCTTCCATCCGAAGAGTACAGAAACCGAAGGGTCCTACGAGACTTTTGCCAGGTCTCTAAACATATCGCCCGCCCTACTGCTACAGCAATATGCAGCTTAACACGAGTGAGCACGAGGGCTTCCAGTATTGACCACGGAGAGACTTGCAAAGAGGTCAAACGCGCGAGCTGGAGAGCAAGGTCGCGAGTGTGGCCACATTGCAGCTAAGAATCACGAGGGAAACATCAGAAAAACTCCTCTATCATCCCCGACTGGATATATACTGTCAGACGCGGGAAGAGCAGGGACGACTTCTCGATGTCGCAGAACATACCACTGCTCACATATCGTGTCGAGTTGAGCTGAATTTCGAGACCACGTACAACCTTCGGAGGTTGGCAGGTCACAAGTCTCGCTTCGAAACAACACACATCGTACAGATGGAAGAAGGATGTGACAAAAGACGAGCAAGTTTCTATCAGAACTGATTGAGCAACAACGACGATACTATCCCTCCTCACACCTGCACCTTTCTATAACTCGGCGGCCTCACCGCCCTACTAATCAATTTGCCACCCCAAACAGGCACCAAACTAATCGCCGCAACAGCCGCAACCCTCCAAACCCAGCTCCAACTAACCACATACGCAAGATCAAAATACGCTCCCAAAAACGGTACACTGGCCGCATAGAAGACACCCGTGCCAACGATGGATAATATCATGATGGGGTGCCAAGTCGTGATGCTCACGGCCACCATGATTAGCTCATTTAGCACGAGCACCGTGAAAGAAACGGATAGCATGCGTGGTCCGTCGACGGCTCCGACGAGGAGTTGAGATAGGCCTTGGATGACGATGCCTTGGTAGATACTGACTGCGACCCAGGTGAAGAAGGTCTTGTATGATAGGCTCTGTCCGGTCTTTAATTCCTTGTATAGCTCTGGGTATAAATTCGCGAGCTTCTCGTCAACGTCTCTGTCAAGCACAAGTGAGAAAACAGGCGCCATAGTGTATACAGTCGCATAGCCGACCAGCAGCCAATCCTTGAACAACCCCTTCGGGTCAAACTTCCCAGCAATATTGTACATTGTCTGACAGACACTAATAATCAGACCGCGATGGATGATAAATTGCGCCAATTTCGCAGAGCGCTTATAGCTGTTCCGCCCGTGCCAGACGAGCAGTTTTGTCACATGGCTGAATTGGGTGATGGAAAAATCCGCCGCGAGAGAGGCTTGTCGACCTTCTTTGCCGACGATGCCGATGCCGACGTCGGCGGCTTGGATCATGGAGACGTCGTTGCCGCCGTCGCCGATGCAGCAGACGCGTTTTTTAGTGTGTATGCGGATCAGGGATGCAACTTCTGCTTTTTGAGTTGGAGAGCAGCGGCAGGCGACGACGCAGGGGAGGGTGACTGCGATACTGATGAATTGTGTGCGGTGGTGGGTGAGCATGATGGCGAGGGATTCGCCGTCGATGAGCATGCAGACGTCGGATCTGTTTTGGAGGCCATCGAGGGCGTCTTGGGCTGCTTGCTTGTTGGGAATCTTGGCGATGGTTGTGATTGATTGGCCGCGGGCAACGAGGCGAGCAGATACAGCGACGCAGCGTGCTGTTTCGACTTTGTCGCCTGTCAGCATCCAGACCTTGACGCCTGCGTTGCGAAGGAGTTCGAGGGAGGGTTTAACGTCCTTCTGAAGCCGGTCTTCAACACCAGTGACGCCGAGTAGCTCTAGAGAGTGCTCCAGGTGCTGTGCCACTATTGATGCTATGTTGGTGTCGCGATTCTGCAAAGACAGGCTTGCGGTCCGGTACGCGGATGCGAAAGCGTCGTATTGTTGCTGTGTTAGCTTCTTGCGGCCAACGACTAGAGTACGAAGACCTTCTCGAGCCATGTTTGCAGTCTCTTCATTGAGCCAATCATTTGCTGCCACGATAGTACTCATTACTGTATCAGCGCCTTTCTGGTAGAAGACCAGGTCGTCAGTAATGTTCAAATCTGGCAGATCAGAAGAGACACGGACTATGACACCCATACGTTTGCTGTCGGATGTGAATGGGAAAATGTCGAGAATTTGGGCGGTGAGGACGATCTTGTTGGTCGTCGTGGATTGCAAAGTGATCATCTCGCGTGTACGCTGGTGCAATCTTAGTCCCACACTTTCCGTGAACTCGACAATAGCAATCTCATCGGGTGAAGAAGCCTGATATGAGGTTATCTGTTCGCCGTTAACTTCTTCAGTCGATGGTGTCACATTGTGACAGAGTGCAAGTGCAACCACGAGGTCGCGTACGCGAGTTCCGACCTCTCGTCGACTGCGAGGTGTAGTGCCATTTGTACGAGCAAGTTGCTTTTGTTCCACATCCTGGGCGAATGCTTGGTCAATATAGGTCGAGACTTCCTCCATTGCTTCTCCAGCATATGATACTGTGCCAACATGAATCTTCTTAAGCTGCATTTCGTTTTGAGTCAAGGTTCCTGTCTTGTCCGAGAGCAGATACTCGATGCGACCAAGATCCTCCGGGATAGTGCTAGTACGGACCACAGTGTCTGGGATTCCCCGATCGCGTTCGATGAAATGGGCATAGACAGTCTTGCCCATGTCAAGGTTGACACGCAGACTGATAGGAATGATAGTCGAGAACAAGATCAAATATATCATGATTGCAACATACCATGGTTTCTTGTTCGATGGCTCGAAGCCTTCCAGAGCAACCAGAATGATTGACAGACTAAGTGTCATTATGCACAAAATTTTGGTGAGTGTATTGATCTCCATTTCCAGAAGACCAATCTTTGATCGAGACTGACTCGTTGACATAGCTGATCGTGTTTGCTTACCAGTATAAATGATAGCAGCAAGTGTAGTCGTGTTCGACGCTAACACAGTATTGGCCCAAGCAGTATTATCAATAGACAAAGGCACAGATGTGGTTGATGGATCTGACTCGGCTGTATTCGCATCTTCGTCCTCTCTATCCTTAGCAACATGTGGATCATAGGCTGATGGTGCAGGTGTCAGAGCTGCAGTTCCTACAAAATCATTGACCTTCTGACTTGGGGCGCCAGCGGCGATTCGTAGCCGACGTAAATCGGCCACATTCAGACCTTGAGTCAGTGGACAAGGAAGTCGGAGCTTCCAGTCTGTCTCACCATCCAACTGATCAGTTCTAATAAAGGTTTCCGCTGCAGACGAATCTTCAGCAGGCGACTGATCAGGTACAATATCTACTACTGCCTCAGCAGGAGTGCTTTTCAGAATGATCACATCGGCAGGCACTCGGCGGTTCTTGTCCAGTTTCAGGACGTCGCCGACCTTGAGATCCCTCGACTTTTTCTGAATCTCCAGAGCAGGTGTGGCAATCGGTCGACCTGAGACATCCTGGTCCAGGGCCAGCACTGTATACAGCTCAGAATTAGCTTCGGCATCACGGCGCCTCCTTGCGATGTCGTCAAATGCCTCCTTGCCGATAGATATGGTTAAGACGAAGACGAGAGGAGCAATGTAGGTCGACATGTAACCGATGCGTAAATATGGGATGATTTGCGACAGAGCTACAAGCAGAAAGTAGATGTTGAGGAAGAAGCGAAACTCGTTGTAGAGGGTCAAGGGTAAGAAGGACCATAAAGAGTACTTAGCATTAGAGACAATATTGGGAGGATATCGTTTCTGCTGCAGACGGGCAACTTCGATCTCTCTTGAGTCCTTGTTGCTAACTTCAGGTTCCTCGCGCAACTCAGCATATTCCTGTCGCATGTAACCAGCAAGCTGCACACTCTGCCTTAAACTTGAACGGCGTGAGTGGTGGACTGGGCGTGATCGTGTGGTGGTTCTATCGACTCGACGGACGTTCCAGCCGCGAGAGTCCTCGTCCAACTCATCTCCAAGCAGACCTTCAAGGTCATCACCACGATCTCGTTGCTGCTTGCGTCCTTTGGCAGGCCAGAAACGCTGGGGCGAACGCTCAAGCATGGGCTTCAGAGGCACAGAGTTGATCGTGGGAGTAGGATGCCATGGTGAAGATCGAGCGTTCGCGGATCGAGGCTTGGGCTTTGGGCTAGCATAGTCCAGTTCATCTAAGTCAAGATCATCTTCGGGATCTGTGTCGTGACCGGTAGTGGGATGGTATTCGTATGGTAGAGGCATTTCCACGATCCATCATTCCATGTAGGCTGGAGGACCCTGAAGACTCAGCTCGATGTGATGTGCTGAATAGAGATGTGCTATCGGCTCGAATGGCTGCGTCCAAGTCGTATATCTCTTTTGTGTCTGTGAAATTCGTCAAATATTGTGCATGAGCTTGTGATTTCAGATTGTTATACAAACAGGATTGATTGTCTCTATAAGCGCAGGCATTAGCATTTCACATGGCTCAGGCTGCAGGCGCAAGGATAGACCCGCAGACTAAGCTCCGGAAGACACAGGGGTGGACCTTAGCGCAGGTCGTGGAGCAGACCTCCCTAAATTTCGGCTCCTGGAGGCTTCAACTTTCCTCAAGACTGCTCGATCGGGCTATCTCGAAAGACCGATACAACTACCTCTTCCAACTGCCATTGATATGGGAAGGAGTAACACAATGTATCAACACAGTTTTTGATCGATTCTATTCTTTTGCGACTTGTGGAACAAAAGCCACGAGGTAAGCATTGCGCGCTGCAACACGTCACCCTCGCTCTCAGTCGCATGGCCACCGTGGCTGACCAGAGACACAGCATTTCCCATACCGAAAGGAGGACATTATTATGGACTTCTCTAATTTGTCGCGCGACGACCAAGATGAAACTATGACAACAACGAAAGAGAGCCACTGGCAGCCCGCGCTGAGGCCGAACGACGATGAGATGGAACAGAGTGATGTTTCTTCGTCTGTTCAGCAGCAACAGATAGAGGGACCTACCCAGAGACCGAGCTTACAACCATCCATGTCGCATTTCTCCTTCTCACACCAAGACGATGACGAGGAGGAAGTAGGAGAGCAGTCAGGTCCAGCGCGTCTTGATCCATCTTGGGGAATCAAGCGTACCGACTCAGCACATCTCCTGGATAATGTTCGCCGCTCTCCATCGTTTCCTCCTCCAGAACCGGATCTTGACCAAGTCGAGCGATTGGTGCCTGTGCAAACCTCGAGCCATGCCCTGTCAGACGATCGAATTGGTACAGAAGAAGAACCCGAGCCACTATCGAACGCTGCCGAAGTTGAATATGTTCCTGAAGTTGAGGGAATCGAAGACCCAGAAAAATCACGGTATGACGAAGGAGTGCCACTGATAAGTTCAGAGCCACACCCAAGAAATCAGCCAGAATCTGTAAGCCAGGAGGACGACTACTTCACTCAGCTGGAACAGAAACCTGATGAGACCGACCTGCGTCCGTCACTTGAACGAAAAGAGACGGAAGATGTGTTAGATAGTCTCGGTGCCAGCAACACCACTCCCGACTCTCCTCCTTTGCCAGCCATACCAGAATCCGACCAAGAGTTACCGCCTACTTCTAAAGAGATAGACCTTGCCGCAGCTTTCGGTGATGGCCTTGAGGGTGAGGAGGATTTGGCTGCTGCTTTTGCCCAGACTGCTGAGCCTGAACAAGATCCTTGGAAGGCAGCCATGGATGATGGCGACAATTTCCTGGTTGATGATGCTGATGATCTGCTTTCCGATTCTGAGGACGAGCAACAACCACAACCTTCACAACAGCTGCAGGTAGCTCGAGGACAGCAAGCACGTACTTCCGCCGTGTCACACTCAAATCCTTATGCACCACATCAACCATCGACCGCAGAGCTAACCCAATTCGACTCCACTACCCAGAACATAGGTTTACAGAGACCGATGCAGAGTCCCATGAACGCCTTCCAGGCACAGCAGCGACCATCAAATATCAACAACAGAGCTGCAAGCTATGTTGACCAGGCTAAAGGTGGCTACAAATCGCCCTACGACTTACCCATGGATCTTGCTCCTAAGAAACGGGTACAAACCCAGCGCGTCGCATCGTCAACCAACGCAGTCCCTCCACCCCCGAGGTCGAGCAGCATTAACACCGACAAACAGCTTCAATCACCCTTTAGTCCCCATCCGCCATCGTACAACACACTCGCCACCTCTTCGCCTCTAAGCCCTCCAACCACCAATTTAGCTGCTGGACCGGTACAAGCAGTCCCTCCAGCTGCTAAGCGGCAAGCCTCCGGATTTTTTGAGGAATTGCCAATCGCTCCCAAATCTAGGCCACCACAACCTGCTCCACGTATACCCGTTTCACAACCACAATCGAGTCTACCAAGTTTACCACCGTACCAGAACACAGGCTTTGCAGCTAATCCCGTGCAGCAGCAGCAACCACCTCAACAAGCTGTAGACCCTTATGCACAGTTTCAACTACAGCGCCCCGAAAAGCTTGACCCTTATGCAAACGTGCCTATACCACCTACGCAGAGCTCTTTGGGCCCGACGCCTCCAGCTGTAGCTTCTCGCTACTCTCCTGCCCCTCCTGCGGCAGTGAATGGTATCAAAGCGTCGCCTTCACCACGATATTCGCCGGCTCCTCCTGCGCAAGCAGCAGGGCCACGTTACTCACCTGCACCTCCTGTACAAGCGAATCGATATGTCTCGCAACCACTACCTGGAGCTAGCTTTCCTCATCTGCCTAGAACCTCTAGTCCTTTAGCTCAACACAGAAGGTCCATTGACGACACCGCCAATCGAGCACCACCCCGACCACTACCACCACACCATGCTGCCTCTTTCTCTGCAGCCGCCGCGACCAGCATGTCGCCTCCTCGTGGTATGGATCCTGCTAAGCAAGAAATTGTACCACCGAGACGTCCTCAGACTCAATCTCCAAGCAGGCAAATGACTCGTCCAGGTATTCCTTCTCGTATAGTACCTCCCCCTAATCGCCCAGCTTCAGCTCTTGGGCAGCTATCACCTACACGGTCGCAGCCCCTTCAGAGCATATTGTCACCTCCTCGTCAGTCTCAATTGCGGCCTGTAGAACAGTTGGATTACATAAGGCCGGCGGACGAAACCGTGAATGATCCACTAGAAAGATGGAAGGGTGCACCCATATTCACCTTTGGATTTGGTGGCACAATAATCACGAGTTTCCCAAAACGCACTCCTCGTTACAATGCTGCAGCTACACGTCCTCAGATAAAAGCTACTGCTGGTGAAGTAAACATCAAGAAGCTCAATAGTGTCTTGAATCCTTCTGAGAACTCGACTGAATTTCCTGGCCCACTGAAAGGCAAAACCAAGAAGAAGGACATCCTTACCTGGCTTTCATCTAGCATAAAGAGACTAGAAGCCGATGTTATGTCCCATCCGAGCAAACGTCTCGAGGAGAAGGTGTTGCTGTGGAAAACTATAAGAGTGCTCGTTGAGCAAGATGGCAATCTTGACACTCCACAAGCTGTCCAAAACGTCAGCGCTCTTTTGTTGCCAGGGGTATACGGAGCTGATGATTTGAACCGGTCTGAGAACAACGTTCAAGATCTATCCTCCGGAATCTACCGTCCAGCTAGCTTTACCGCCAAGACCGAGACTGTAGATCCTTTGGCAGTAGAAGGACTGAGGAAGACACTACTAAAAGGCAAGCGCGAGGATGCCGTTTGGCAGGCAGTCGATAGCCGGCTTTGGTCCCATGCACTACTTTTAGCCTCAACACTTGATCGATCGGTCTGGAAGCAGGTCGTGGCAGAGTTTGTGAGACAGGAAGTTAGAACCATCGGTGCTAATTCAGACTCGTTGTGTGCGTTCTACGAGATTCTGGGTGGTAATCTGGAGGAAAGCATCGACCAACTTGTGCCTCCTTCTGCACGAGCTGGCTTACAGATGGTTAGCAAAATTGAGAGTGCCGGACCAACACGAAATGCATTGGATGGTCTGGACCGATGGAAGGAGACACTCTGCCTGGTGCTGAACAATCGCAGCCACGAAGACCAGCGAGCTCTCCTGACTTTGGCAAGACTACTGTCAGATTATGGTCGCATCGAGGCTGCCCATATGTGCTACCTCTTCGCCCGGAGCCCTGCGTTGCCTCATATGTTTGGTGGTGCAGATGATCAGAATACAATGATCGTACTGCTTGGAACTGATCACCAGCGTCAACAATCAACATTTCACAACGATACAGATGCCATATTGCTTACGGAAGTTTACGAATTTGTGACGTCGTCCTTAACAGCTGGATCAACTGGAGCACCGATGCCACACCTGGCTGCTTTCAAGCTTCGACGTGCGAATGAGCTCGCTGATATAGGTATGAAGGCCGAGGCGCAGGCCTACTGCGACGCGATTGCAGCAGGGTTAAAGTCGAACACAAAACATTCCCCCTACTACAATCCTCTGCTATTGGGAGAGGTGGAAGATTTGTCAAATCGTCTCAAGCAAGTACCGGTGCAAAGTGCATCCTGGATTGCTAAACCTAGCGTCGAAAGAGTAACTGGCTCTCTTCTGAGCAAGTTCAGCAGTTTCGTCATAGGTGAAGATTCAGACGCTGAATCAAAGGGATCTGCTCGTGAGGCTGCTGAAGCTCAGCCGTTCGCAAATATCTCAGGCTCTCCATCTCTAAGTCGCAACGCGTCTCAAACAGACTTATACGGTTCGTATCCGACACCGATACAGATGACACCTGTGGTTGCCGCAACCGCAGCCGGGTCAAGATATGCCCCTAATGGTATGAGCTCTGCCAGGTCATCCTCAGAAATAGCGCGCGGACGTGCATCTATGGAGTACCAACGTTCACCTCCCTCAACGTCTCATTCTAATCATGTCAATTCTAATATGTATATGCCGACGATGCAACCCGCACAAAATCCATATTCACCAGTGACGATGTCGCCTCCAGCAACTGGCTATCAGCCAAATCCATATCAACCCAGTCCAGAATCACATATGCCAATACTTGCGGAGGAGATGTCTCCACCTAGCCAACCGATGTCATATGCACCTGTGGCTCCATCAACAAACGGCATTGCAGTTCAACCAGCATTTGGGGGATATACGCCGCTAGAACCACCTTTCGAACCACAGCAGCAAGCGATTGATGAGAACGAATATGTGCCTGAGCAGGCTCAGACTGGGTTTGAGCCTCCTTCAGCCGACACCGGATATGGCTACCAACCTCCAGACGATGCAGGTTATGTGCCTTATGAGCCAGAACCAGAATCGGAAGATGAAAAATCAAAGCCTAAGAAGTCTTTCGTAGACGATGACGAGGATTTCGCAAGGGTTGCAAACAATGTTCCTGCGCCACAACAACACGACGGTGCAGCAGAGCAGGCACGAAAGAAAGCCAACGATGCAGCTGCTGACGCAGCTTTCCGTGCAGCTGCAGAAGAGGACGCTAAACGTGCCAAAGAACAAGCAGCGCAGAAGAAAGGAAGCGGCTCCTGGTTAGGCAGTTTCTTTGGTGGGGCTAAAAAGCCAGAATCGCTCGATGCTGGATCCAGCAACAAGGGAGGCGACGCTAAAGTGCATCGTGTACATTTAGGAGAGTCGAAGATGAAGTTGTACTATGATAAGGACAAGAAGAAGTGGATAAATCCAGACAACCCAGAAGCGAGTGAGAAGAAGGCCGCGCCTCCTCCACCAAGGTCAAACACAAGCTCTGTACCTCCGCCAATGGGCGGGCCTCCGAGAAGTGTATCGACACCATTCTCCTTGCCTGCTGGTGGGTTGAGCAGAAGTGGTACACCTGTCTCCGTTGCCGTTGATACAGGTAGTGAAGGTGGAGATTCTCGACCAGGTACTGGACACGGTCAGCCAGCCGGATTTGCAGCAACACTACCGCCCGGAACTCAGCAAAGTCTTGGCATAGGAGGTACGAGCTCCTCGCCTACACCTTCGAGTGGTCCGGCACCACCTGGTTCAGGGCCACCTACGAGGCCTCCGAGCGCATTGAGTAATGCGAGTGGTTTGGATGATCTTCTTGGTGGCCCACCTGGAGCTGGCAATAGGAGAGTTAGCGGCAGGGCCGCCAAGGGGAAGAAAGGACGTTACGTGGATGTAATGGCTCAGTAGAGCGTGCGGACATAGCTGTGGTATGCAGATTTTATCTTATAATACAAAGACTCCGAAGTTACAACTATCCTTATTCTTTGGAGCGTGTCCACATCATCACTGAGCTGCCGCGATCTTATTACTATCGCTGGTGTAAAGTTCGAAGCATAAAGGCATCAATTGTATAAAGTCCTGATCAGGACGACAACGTCAGTCGTTGTGCTTCAATCTATCCACCAAAGCTCGATAAATCATGGCGTGAACCTGCATGAACTTTGTAGCATGTATCGGAGTTCAAGCTCAGAATCCCTTCCGATAGCTGTTGGTCGCACAAGTATATCGCTTTCGAGGAAGGAGCAAAGAGCATTCCTTTCTGCTTCCTCAGCTTTGACGCAGCATGTTCATCCACCAAACCCCAACTTCCAAGCACTTCGCCTACTCAACAATCATAGCGGATGGTCGCGATAACTAAGACAAGAACATGATCAATCGGCACAATTGAGACATCCTGTACAGTCAAAAGCCTTGAGTGTGTTGAACTCACCAATTCTGTTGTGAGTGCTCGAAGTACCAGAAAGACCTGGCTGATATGGTGATCAGCCTCACAGCAGTGAATCTGTGCCCTGCATATGAAACTCTCTATCGTCTCTAATACTTTACCTTGCTAGTCGCGCTCAAGCAGCTTTGTTCTCGCCTGCTTTCAATTCTCGACTCGGTTGCACCAGCAAGGCCCTTGGGGCTGCATCGTCAACTCACCCACTACCACACTAGCTCTGCCTAGGAATATAGCCTTACACAACGTCCTGTTACACGTGGAAATAGCCACCGAGTGCTTGTCTGGTCGGTTTGCGTCTCCCTAGCAGGAGGAGAACAGACTTCTGGTAAACTCATCAGTCACTCCTTCGATCAAGGCCGAATCACAATAAATCGTCGAACAGATGGTGTGTTCCAACGACTTCTCATAGGACACATTGACAGTGTGACACGAGGTCGACGAAACAGCTGCGCCAAGACCACCCACTAGACGTTAGTGCGGTGCTAGCGAGCAATGCTAGCACTGGCACTGCACAAACGGGTTCGAAGCTTACATCCACAAACGTGATCAAACGTGATCATTCATCTCATCAACCCTATCACGTGTCTTGCGGAATACAACCAGAGCGGATGACCTTGATCAAGTATGTTTGGAATCAGCTTGTCTTGGATGCAGAGCAAGCCTGCCTACTGCATGTCCCAATCATGTCTCCTTGTCCTCTGCATACCTCTATGCCTCACTCGGCATCGCTGTGCATTGTCTTTGCTAACAATCCGTCTGCTAGATCATACCATCCTCTAGGTAAACTGCACAATCACTTATAGGTCGCGCTATTTCAAGCGAGTGCAAAGCGACGCGAGCATTAGTGAAGCCTTTGGCGAGACCATCGAAATGGCAACCAACAATCCGCCGTCTCCGAATAGCAACAAGCGCAAGAGAGACCATAGCGAGTCAGGTCCTGGACGCGGTATGAAAGCTCCTGCTACAAATGGCGACAACTCTGCAAACGCGATGTTTATTTCCCTCTTGCAAGGAATCGACGAAAACACAGGTCCAGTAGCCGCGCAAGATGAGACATCTCGTACCGCGCAAGCCGCTCTACAGCAGCAACAATCCTCTTACCCCGAGCCGAACGTCTTTGACCATTCCGGACAGACCGCATTTGACGAATCTCATCTGCAGCCAGCTCTGCCACATCATCAACTGCAAGCTAGTGGTCAAAGCATCTTCGACGCTCGACAGCCGCAGCCAGGCAAGCCGGCAGTGGGCACTCAAGCCTGGCACCAGCAGAGGAAGGACAGTCACAAAGAGGGTAAGTTGTGCATAATGCAGCATGTGAGTGTCGCTAAAACAACTCATAGTTGAGAGAAGACGTCGAGAAGTAATCAACGAGGGTATCGAGAACATTGCCAAAATGATCCCCGGCCAGGACAAGAACAAAGGCCACATCCTGGCTAGCGCATGCCGATACATACAAGAACTGCAAGCAAAGATAGCCTCCTTCGACAGCGAACGCAATGTCTTCGAGATCACGCAGCAAGAGTTGACAAGGAGGAACGAAAGTCTAAGAGATAGCGCCCAGCGTGCATGGCAAGAGACCGCCAAATGGATGGGCCGATGCCGTGAGGCAGGTCTACAGTTTGACGACTACGATGGCAGTGTCGAAGCTGCGGAAGCTTTGGAAGAGAACACTAACCTGGCAGGCGTAGCCTCCAATGGCGAAGGATATGCTGTTGACAAGGCAGAAAATACCGTCTCTTAGAAGGGGCGGTTACATTCTGCACCACAGTCTGCAGCCTCTGCTGTGCAAGACCTGGAAATGACTGCAAAATTGGCATGTACGCTTGATGCGATGGCTCAAGGTCATGCATGAGCGGTTTATGAGTGATTCGGGCAGTATCGCAACACAATTGTTGGGGAAGTATATGAAGTTCTTGCATGCTTACCTGTCATATGGAAGTGGATCGCATTACTGGGCATGAATATTGAGATATCCTACCACAGAGATGTGTGATAAATGTGCATTCTTTCATAGCCTAACCGGAAATCTTCTTGTACATTGGTCCTGACTTTTTACGGCAATGCAACCATGGCTCAAGTCTCATTTGAAGGAGCAACGCAGAATGAAAGAAGACAATACACATGCCGCACGGATTCTCTGCCCTCATCTCTTACAGTTTACTATCCTTCCACTTTGGATTCCGCTTCTCCACAAAAGCCAACACCCCCTCATGGATATTCTCACCAACAGCAAGCCTCTCCCCATACAGCAACGCTTGAACCCTCGTCGCATTCTCAACACTAGCATCCTCCCACCCAGCATCAACGCCCGCCTTCGACACAATCACACTATCCGGACTATTCGCACTAATCTCCCTCGCAAGTGCCAACGCCTTCTGAACGACAGGTCTCTGTACGATCTGTTCGGTACCTTCAGCCAGTGGGTCAGCATGATCCTCCACGACGGCATTAATAATGCCCCATTCCCTAGCTTCGTCCGCCGATATAATTCGACCCGTCAATGCCACCTCCATCGCGCGCACGCGGCCGATCTGTCTGCAGAGTCTAGGCAACGCGCCCGCCGCAGCGACGACTCCCCTTTTGACTTCAGGGAGACAGAACTTCGCAGACTTGCTCGCGACCACGAGATCCAGATTCGCGACGGCTTCCATACCGCCTCCGAATGCGATGCCGTTCACCGCGCCGATGACGGGTTTCTTGCCGCTTCGTCTGCTGAGGCCCGCGAAGCCGCCAGCTGGTATTTCGCGACGGACAGACGGTTTACCTTGGAGACGAGCTTTGTTGTGTTCGTTCCATTCTTTGAGGTCGGCGCCTGCGCAGAATGCTCGTCCGGCGCCTGTGACGATGCAGACGCGCAGGCTTGGCTCGTTATCGTACCATGTTAGGAGGGCTTGGAGGTCGTGGTGGATGGCTGACGGGATGGAGTTTAGGTGACGGGGGCGGTTGAAGATTATGAGGAAGGTGTGTGGTTGGGGGAAGAGGATGTTAGCGTAGGTTTGCGACGGGGGTGGAGATTTGAAGCTAGCTTGGCTGGCTGACATATTGTTGCTTGTCCGATGCCGCTACTCTCTCGTTTTGCGAGTGCCCCGAAGCTGTTCTTTCTTTCCACGGTGCGATTTACTAACAACACGATTGCACAAATCTTTGCAAGGTCGACAATTAGCAAGCTCGTTAGCTTCTTCTCAATTGCAGTCCTGCAAATTCCAAAGCTGACAATAGCATGCCAGGGCTGTCAGTGTTTGGAGCTTAAATCAGTAACGTTTAGTACCTCGGCTATACGGAGGTACCGGATGTTGTTGCCACTGGTTTAAGGCACCAGCCAAGAACCAGAGATACATCTTTCCTGCACGTCCTTTTGTTGTACAAACGCCAGCAGTTGTCGGTCATAATGGCGATAACTCGACAATCCGTAGCGATGTTTTCTGAAGTGTGCAAAGATATACTGCTTTTTGCCTCCGACAAAATTGTTGGCAGTTTTAGTCAGCGTCGCCCTTAGGCAATCGGTCTAGACACTTTCGACCGCGTCCACCGTAGGTGGTGCCTTGTCCTTGATTAACAAGCAGCGATAACGAAGATGTGGCTGCATTCGCGCATCAAGGTTAATACACTGGTGCGACCCTCGCCACTATTGTGTGAAAATAAATCTGGTCCACTGGGCAAGAAACCCTCCATGATTTGCAGGCTCGATCTAGTGCAATCTCGTGCATGGTGTAGTTTTTTTTGGAATCGGGTTATCGTCGAGCAATGACACGATAGAGCAGTGTTGCCTAGTATAGGGAGACTGAATTTTGACTGCTGTGATGTCTATGGTAACTGAATGTCCCGTGATACATTCTGACTTGGCGAATAAATTCATTCCTTCAGCATGAGCGCGGGAACCGGATACCCTACTATAAGGTGACGTGCTTAGGCTTGTGCATGGCAGAACCGATCTTGTTATGCCCCAAAACGGTCGTCTCGTGAGATTCCATCCTGTCCTTCAGGAGAACCCATTCGCGAAAGCAGAAGTACTGCATTCCCCGACTGGACTTTGCGGATGTGCTATCTGTGTCGGCCTTACCAGGTGTTGTGGCGACAGCACCCAATAGACTCAGCCTAGCTTTCGCCTTTCAACGTGCATATTAGCCACAAGGGCACATCCAAACTGCAGCACTGTTTCAATACCTAGTTGCCACTCATTTTGTACGACATCTCCAATTGGTAGGGAGATTGACGACCTGCATCGGCCTCTTTGATGTGCAAGCATCATGGTCTCGAGTCTTTGTTCTAAGATTGCAGTGGCTGAGGACATTTGAAACCCAGGGTTGCATCACTATTTTGGTCCTGTCGTCGTGGTCATCGCTGGCCTTTTGCGAGACATCGGATCGGCCAGGCAGAGGAGGACATTGGTTGAGACCTTCGTACTGTGGTAGATCGTTCAGATTTGTATGACAAACTACGGAGGCATCGTGCCTGGAAAGGACCTCACTACGGCTCGTGGCTGCTGGGCTTTTTGGACCTGCTACTGATTCTGGATATCTGGTATTGGCTGCTAGGTACGAAATGACGATCCTTGCAACTATCCATGCTCGGAAACAGCACATCGAGCTAGCAGAGATCTCATTTTAGTGGACTGAACCAGAATTCAAAGTATCCCTCGCTTTCGTTGCTGCTGTTGACCCTGTAACAAACCGCATGTCTTGAAATTGAGCATGGCGCAGACATTTCGCTGCACGCATTGTTAGCACAATGGAGCCACGCCCGGACTGATATTCGAGAACGAGATGGCTTCAATTGATGGTAGCGCGCTCAAGAACACGTTTGTTGGAAACAAGCTCGTGCAAGAATTGCAACAGCGGCCTCGCCCACATGCCTGCTCCTCTTCGATTGGAATGGTCGAGCACTGCGGCCTCGATAGGTGTAGCCTCAATCAGCTACGAAGCTGCTGCGTATCTGGGATGAAGTTACATGGACCATTGTGACAATTTCATAGCAAGGAGCAAGTACTCGATAGCGCCATCTCAGTACGTGAACGAAACAGCGATAGGTCTTTGATAAGGCTGAACAAGAGGTCGGGTATCTTTTGACGAAATTGTGGATGTTCGAAGAGGAAAGCACGACTTGCCACACTGAACATGGTTGGAACTGGGGTCAGGCTGAGCAAGGCTGTGGCAACCTCACCACACACTCACTCCTGCCAGTCGAGCTTTAGGCCACCAGCAATCATACTGGTCAGGGGCAGAGCAATACACAGCAGTCCTACAGTAGAGCTTGCCACGTAGCCTTCAAGCTTGCTGATAACCTTTCTTGCCACTTCTGGATAATTGAGACTATGTATGATGTGGAGGCTGCTACACACCTCCTGGCCTTTCACAGTTGAGCTACTCCTGCAGTATCGACCTGTAATAGTCCACTTCTACACAGCTTCACCTGCACGGCAAGTCATTGACTAGCAAATGGTTCTTGAAACACCCAGTAGCTCGTAGCCAGAGTGCCAAGCCTGTGTCCATCCCTGTCTGAACTCATGAGCACTCACTCGGACTGTTGCTCAAGCGCCTTGATCTCTGCAAAGATCTTCAAGTCGTCGAGGGTGAATTCGACCGTCTAGCATGCCATGTGATCGATGCATCTGCATCTCAGCTAACAGAATGTAACCGAGCTTCGTAGCGTCGCCATCGCTGAGCATCTTTGAGAGCTCTAGTCGCCTGTGGTGCTCGGCGCAATGTCCCAGTGTTTGAGAAGTTGACGTACTGCAAAGTTCCACTCAGCTATGGTTGCACTGATGAACTTCTTAGCATCCTCCTTAGTAGGCTGACGATCTCCCCATGTGCTGCGCTTTGAGGCGAGAGCTCGAGCATATTTCAAAATCAAACTTCTATCAAATATTAGTACGGCTTGCAACTCGGTATCGGATGATGACGGCTTACTCTTTTTCGATCTTCGCCAGAACTAGCCAGCAATAGTTCCAACTCCGAGCACTTGCAGGGTCGGCGACCACCAAAGCCTTAGCCTCATCTAAACACTCTGAGCTGAAAGGAATATCCCTCGTTAGACCACGTAATTCGTTCAAAAGGTTGTTCGAATTAACGTAATATGCCCAAGCTGATGTTATAGGCTCTGCAACTTCTTCAGAGTCCAGATGTGCAAAGATTCTCTCTATACGACGTAATTCGGTAATGGTGTTGACTTTATGTGTTCGTAAGGAGTGAATAAGTTGATCTTTGTTGTTCTGTAGGAAAGTCAGTATGAGTTACAGACGGCAGAATGCATCGTAGGAAAGAGGAAAAAGAGCGATGTAATGATGTTGCCAATTTGATGGCGGGATATGATATGACATAGATATAGGAAGGAAAGCAGTCGAGGAAAAGGGTGGGCATATAATCAACGCTAGACAAAGGAAATTTACAAAAATGAAACCAGGACTGACTTGAGTCAAAGAACGTGCTTGATCAGCCGGTGACTCTGAAGGCACAAGCTGATACTGCTGCGAATCTTTGCTTTGCTGAGAGGATGCATGTCGTGACATCTCGGTAGTCCTTGAGGGAAGCGTCAAGCGTGTCGATGGGGTTTGGAAGTGAGTTTCTAAGATATCGACCTAGAGCGAAGCGCTGGAAATCGTGTTGTAGAACGCAGCCTTCACCTTAAATACTGGGAAGGGCGGATCGAGTGAGGCCTGGTACGAGAGTCTAGGCCCGTATAAAGGAGTTGTTCTCCGAGCTTCTGACTCACTCAGGAAGTACCTTCAATGAGGTTGTCTCGCTCGTTTTCCTACCGACTTTCAGGGGATGTTGAGTGCAAGTATTCCGAATTGGCGAGGTAGCTCCGATCTCGATATCACGAAAGCGAATTTTACACGGGTCGGGAGTGCCAACAGCTGGCCACACTGAAGGGACAACGACGCGGAGCTTGCAATGAACAACAAAAATCGAACTAGCTTGAAGAATTGGTGACTGGAGAACCTCTCATTATGCACAAAAACCGCGTGCTTAATCATTAGTATATGACTCCGATTCGATAAGGACGAATTTCGCATTGCCTCGTGTATGGCCGATACGATGTTGATTCCAGGCAAGCTGGAATTTTGCTAGGGCGTAGTGCTGTTGCATAGGTACTATCACAATAGTAAGCAAGAGAATAGAAGCGTTTCGAAACCCGATCGTTTAGTCAGAGTTCCGCCACCTCGATGTGCTGCTGACTCCAGCGATACATCGAGGCCGCACGAATATAGCAAGATCCGATCCCTATAAGGGCCTCCAACACTTGACATTGGCAATAGGTAGACACCAAAAAGAGTGTCGTTTACTGGTGATGCTGTAAATCGAGATCTCCATCTGTCGCTGACCAATCAAGAAAAGCTTTGGGGATAGTCGAAAATGTCATGCGCACTTTTTCAAATCGCTATTTCCCAAAGCCCATTTGGTGAAAGGTTCTGCTTGCATGCCTTGCTCTCATGTAAGCGAAAGCTAAGTCGTAGCGGCGCAGGAGTATAGAGCATCGGCTGTATCGAGTATCACTATGAGAGGCGGAGTGATATATTGTTGGATCGACCAATCCTCTTTGGGCAACTCGTGCGGGTCTTGTATAGCGTCAATTGCTGCGCAGGCTCACCGGGCCCCACTCTGGCCGCAACAGGAAACGGCTATCATCCTATGTCCCCCCCATTTCTGACTCGTGGTCTGGCATCAGCTCTCAAAAAGCCCAAGGCGTCCCATGGTGAGTACTTCTTCAAGAACCTTTTCAGTTCTTCGTGCGGAGTCGATGAGAATGTACAACGGAGCCAGAGAGGCTGCGAGCATCGGCTCGTGGCTGGAAACATGACCATCGAAGCGCCAAAGTGCAGGAGCCTCCCTACCTTGTTCACTGGGAAATCCGAAATGTTCGTCCAGCGGATGAGTAGCAGGCGACGAAGACATTCGACACAGCTCGTAGCGTAAGGCTCGAGGCATGTATGAGGTCAATGTACGCTCATGAGCCTGGTGGCCAACGTCTGGCTCTAAAAATATCCCAACCAAGACAAATACTATCTCTGTACAGCAAGTTTATGCCGCGGCATTAGCACAGGACAGTTAACATTCGACATTCGGCTTGCAGCCATACAACTCGATGTCGGACCTAGCGATAATTTCCAGGCCGTTGTTGATATGCCGGATTACCAAGTCCGGAAGAGTGTGCGTCATACGAATTACTATCGTTTGACCACGGTTGTGAAGCTGATAAGTTCGGTCCACCTCCATTATAAGAGCTCTGGGGGCCAGTGGCCGGACTACTTCTTCCACTGCCGCTTCCCTGCAATCTAGCCCGGAGACGATCTCTCGGATTTCCTGTTGAGGCAGGAGTCGCGGCAGGCGCTGGTTGTATATTCTGATAACTCCCAACTCTTTGACTTGGCAGTGGTCGTGCTTGTGTTGCATAAGGATCTTGTTCGCTTTGACGAGACGAAGAGGAATCGAACGACTTCAGAGCTGCTGCGTTTGGTCGAGGAGCTCGCAAACTCTGTACTTGGGCTTGTGGCTGAGCTTGAACAGGACTTGGGTCCCATAAGTCACTCAGACCACCACCTCTTCCGCCTGAATTTCCACGACTATGTGGCAGACCACCTGAGTTTCCATATTGACTAGGATACATGTTTCCGTACTGAGAATGTTGTGGCTGCTGAACTGCTGGTGTCATAACGGGCTTTCTCGGGTCAGGCGGCAGCCATTCGGGAAAAGGTCTGCCTTTCTCGGTGTAGTAGGCTCGTAGCACATTGGAAACGTGGGAGCAGTCTTCGTTGTCTGGATCGTCCTCTTCATTGTCCCTAGCAAGGACCTTCTTGATCGCACCTATTCTAGAGGAAAAGGTGCTGGACCATGTCGCGCCTGGCTGTGCCTGCTGAGGGTTCTGCTGATATTGCTGATATTGTGGTTGGTATTGTCCGTATTGTGGTGCAGGAGTGCTAGATGTGCCACCACTGAAATATGAAGATAGGTAGGATGCCATATTTTCCCGCGAGAGTGTAGGGGAGTATTGTTCTAGGCCAGGAGTTGTGTACTGGTTGATCGAGTACGATCAACTGCGGACAATCGAGGATCAAAGTATTCCAGGTTGCGACCAGGCGTAATCAGCTGTAATCTAAGCAGATTCGACAAGGGTTGTGAATGCAAGACACTCGGTAGTATCGACACCCTAAGTCCGGCTGAGAGTCTATTGTTGTATCGGTGGGTTGTTCTCGTCAAAGGTCAAAGGTGAAAGGCAATGGGTTTGCCCACCTTGCACTGAGACAAAAGAGCATGCAGTCAATTTATTTGTGACGATATACCTCTTGTCTTAAAAGTGGCCGACCACGTCCGATTACGAGAACTCTTGAAGAGGTCATCTCACGCTTGACATCTCGCAAATAAGTCTAAAGTAAATAGTCATCCTGTATATTTTCCTATCAGCAACGAACATACTGTTTCAAGATGAATCAGGACGAACAGAGAGATCATTCTGGGTATAAGCGGCCAATGTGTCTGGGTAAGGTGATGACGCGTTCTATTCGTGACTGAGGAACTTATTTACAGCATGCAACCAGCTCGTCCAAATTTGCACTTGCATAAACAGACATAAACATTCCTTCTGCTCAATTCTTTACAGCTTTTCAGTCTGAGATCCTCGATACAACGATAGAATTCTTCACCTTCGTTCGTCAGGACAAGCTGGATCTGGTAGGATACTTCGGAAAGCACGCTTTATAGCCAAAGGTATCTGGATTAGAAGCAAACATGCGTGTCGCAATCTTACAGTATTCACCTCTGCTCCCTTCATCGTTAACCTCCCGAAATAATGTCAGCATTGCGGCCAACTTTTCTCGTGCTGAATCACTTCTGATGCGAGAGGAGCGTTCTGGTACCTTAGAGAACATAGACCTTCTAGTTCTGCCAGAACTTGCATTCACAGGCTATAACCATCCGTCCTTGGCTGCTATTGCTCCCTATCTGGAACCGACAGCAGACGGACCTTCAACACGCTGGGCGATAAGAACCGCCAAGCGCCTCAAATGTACTGTCGCTGTTGGATATCCCGAAGCTGCAACATCGCTCAGTCCAAGTGGCGAGAGCGGTGGAAACTGGAACACTGCTTACGATGCCAAGATCACAGCTGATGAAGGCACGATTGCTTACAATTCCTTAGTCTTTGTCGATGCGGAAGGACAAGTCGTGGCTCATCATCGCAAGCGCTTTCTCTACTATACCGACGAAGCGTGGGCTCAAGAGGGGACTAGCTTCTATTCGGGCGTTCTGCCCATGGGCAATTCTGGTAAACGTGTAAAGGCTGCAGCTGGAATATGTATGGACGTCAATCCATACAAGTTTGAAGCTCCATGGACAGCCTACGAGTTCGCGAACCATTGTAGGACAGCGAAAGCTAAAGTCGTGGTCTTGAGTTGTGCATGGTTGACAAGACTATCGGCACTTGAGCTTCTCGAGGAGTCTGTGAGGCCCGACATGGATACTCTAAGTTACTGGATCGAACGCTTTCGACCATTGGTCGAGGCTAATGGCGCAGAAGAAGAAGTGATCGTTGTAATTGCGAACAGAACAGGCGACGAAGGCGAAGCACCGAGGATCGGCGAGGTTAGATATGCAGGAAGCAGCACAGTCATGGGCTTAAAGAAGAGCGACAAGCATGGCAATGCACAAGTCAAAATTTGGGATGTGATGGGACGTGCGCAAGACGGACTTCTGATCATCGACACTAACACACCAGCAAAATTTAGTGTCAAGAGACAGGCACAACCTGAGATGCCGAATGTGGCAGAAGCAGATCTAGAGCACAAACCGGTCATGGAAACAGCCTTTGCAGCGAGCTGAGAGGCTTCCGAAAGACTTTAAAGGCTGTATCTTCGAGGCTACTTCTTCGCAACAGTCACCCAGGCCTCGAATTTGACACCGCCATGTTTTTGAGTCTCTGTAGCTATGGCCTGCTTGATAGCGTCTGGCCAGCTGGCAGCCTCGTCCGGACTCCAGCCCTTGATTGACGAAGCTGCGATGGACGACTTGGTCATGAATTCGAAAAGCCCGTCCCACTTCGTCCTATCATCCTCCTTCAACACGTGCTCGACAACAATGGTTTCCAGTTTCTTCTTCTCAAAACCGGCTTCAACCAATTGTTTTGACACGAATCCCTCTTGATAATACTGTGCGCCATTTACAGGTATGGCGTTCGCCTTGGCATATCCTGGTCCTTTGACAATGTCTTGCGCTGTAGCAAGAAGACCTTGTACAGCAAAGAGCTTCCACACAAGTACCACAGCAGTTCCGCTTGGTTTTAAGGTACTCCTTCAAGCTCTGCACAGGATGGGTGAATGTGAAGAGGCTGAAATTGTTGATGCTATGAGTAAAATAGTCTTTCTCGAAGCAAGATAGATCAGAGGAGTCAATCACTTTGGCTTCCACTGTGACTTCTGGCCACGCAGTCTTTATCTCTTCCAGCCTGGCTATCATACCTGCCGAATAGTCTGTGGCGACGATGCGTGGAGAGACCCCGGATGGAGCAGCTCTTTGAACAAGAATTTCTGTCGCGGTACCAGGACCGGCGGCATTGTCGTGGATGATTGAGGACGAGGAAATGTCCAGAGGATGTGATTCTAGGAATTTGGCGAATAAGTCCTGAGTCGTGTCGCCAGTCAAATGGCTATAGCGAGGTGCTAATTCGCCGAAATATTGCTGCTTCCTTTCCTCGCTCATGGTTACTTTTCAGATCAACTCGTAAAGTTCAACGAACAAGTAATTCCATTGAGACGTACCTGAGATGCATACAGAAAGCAGATCCTTTTATACGGCTTGACTTAGTAGTGGAGTTTTGAGGTACATCCAGTCCTTCTCCTCATATACGCTCATGCTTCTTCTTCTGAGAAGACAATGTTGGTGGCCTGGAATATTCGGTGCACCTTTTTGCTAGGCAATCTTCAAGCTGGTGGGCTAGTGGTACAAAATGTTACACTATCTAGACCCACTCAGCAGACCATCCCTGCCAAATGTCGCGCGATGTTTCTGGTACTACGTGGTTACTGCATAAACAAAATTTCGGCCGAGCTCGTTCTGACGCTCGAAACGTCTTTTCGGCGTGTACGAGCAAACGCATATTTTGGATGGCCGGTACGAAACATATGATCTAGCTTGCTGAGAGTAAGGCACAAAGCAGAAAGAAGCAGAACGAGGTAAGTTGATTACACATCGCATGGTTGGTTCTTCACTATCTACCATTCGATCTTTACCTTTAAGTTATACAGGTACAGGCTCAGGCTCATCGTCAGGCACCTTCTCGCCACTCTCGATTGCCTGCTCCCGCTTCTGTTTCTGCCGTTCTCGCTTCTTGTCCAGGAGACGATTCAACTTCTTCGCTACATTGAAGACTCCTCCTGTACCCGTACCACAAGCAGCACATGTAGGATCCTTCCGATACCTCTTTAATGCGCACGCCTCGCAAAAGTAATGATTGCACTTTGTGACAATTGGATTACTATAGGCCTTCTTGCAGATGATGCAAGCGAAAGGGATGCTTTCGAGCAACTTCTCGTCGTCCTCATCGAGTTCATTGTCCTTTGTAGATCTGTCGGCTGACGCAACCGTGCGACCTGTGAGCTTTTTGCCTTTCGTGCCAATTTCCCAGTCTCTGTCAAGTTGCCAGCCCTGTTTGTAATCTTCTCTTGCGTGTAAGAATTTGCACGAATCGCCAAAGCCGCAGAACCCAGTCTGCTTGTAATCTTTGCAAACATCCGGGGCAAAATCGGTTACTGTGATCGTCCTGACATTCGAGTTCAGCTTCTGAGGGCCAACATTGGTTTGGCGATCTGGATTTTTCTGTATAAAGGATTGATAATTGGCGGCGCCCTTGTACGTGCCATCAACTCCGGCGGTGGATGGTGCGCCAGGCTTCCTGACATGGCTTTTGTCGTGCTCATCGTCAAACCAATTGGAGCGCATAGTAGCATTATCTGCATTAGACTGTCGAACTGCAACACTGTCGGTCTGGTCTGGCACTCTCGCGTCTTCGTGTCGCACATTTTTGCCAGTAGAGGCTGTTACCGTACCTGCGTTCTTCCGCCTCCTCTTGATCTGTCTGCCGTTCTCGTCTTCGGATGATGTGAAATCTGAATCGGATTCTGATGCAGGTGGTGGCGTTGCAGGTCGTTTCCTAGCCGTTGTTTTGGTTGCTCTTTTCTTGAAAGTAACTGTTGGAGCCACTGCTATGTCCGACATAATTGTGAGAACAATGAGTGCCACAGTGCCAAACTCAAGAACTTGGGAACCAGAGATATTGAAACGCTGACAAACCCAAACCGTCCCAGCGAATTGGCGTTGGCTGCTGTATAGCACTTTTGTTGAGCAGATTGCGGCTACTGTTTGCAATGGCCTGCATCGCGTATTCGCTGGCTTGGCCTTATCTTCGGAAGCGGCCGTACTTGTGGATCGAACGTTACATGTACTTGTGCAGCTCTTACTCTCTCGTTCACTCTCCTGCCTCGATGCAGCAAACTTGGGCAAATGAGTCGAGAAGGTAGCTCGAAAGAACTATCGGCCACCACTCACGGCTCGGATGTGCTCACAGATGGACTGAAACGACGTGGTGGGACAAACAACAGAGCCGTCGCATTCAAGGTCTCCCACGTTCTTGTCTCAATCTTTTTTGGCTGGCTATTGTGAGTGCAGGAAGTCTCGACGTGTAAACTGCAACCTTTCTGACAGAAGTAGCTTCGTACATGCTACCGGTCTTTTCCTCTTCACGAAAGGTTTCCTATTGACACGACTTGTCCTCGATAACCGTTCGTCCTGCGAAGTACTACCCAATGGTCTACCGTCTCGAGATATCTCCGAAGGGTGCTGGCACCCGAGAACTTTCAAAAGAGCTGTTGTAATTATAGTTGATGCTTTACGCTACGATTTTACTGTACCATTCCTTCCCATTGAGCACCACACAGCCTCGAAATACTACCACGACAATCTGCCATTTCTGTACGCTACTGCTCTCCAAAACCCCGAAAAAGCCTTTCTCCTTCCCTTTATTGCAGATCCTCCCACGAGTACTCTTCAGCGATTAGGAGGCCTCACAGCTGGTAATCTGCCTACATTCATCGATATTGGCTCCAATTTCGCTGGTCAAGCCACTGAAGAAGACAATCTGCTTGTGCAGCTCAAAGATCAAGGCAAAAAGATAGTTCACTTAGGTGACGACACGTGGCACGCACTATTCCCGGGATACTTTGATTCAAATCTTACCCACGCTTACGACTCGTTTAATGTTTGGGACCTACATACAGTTGACAATGGAGTTATCGAGCACATCTTTCCTCTACTTGAGAACCAGAAATCTTTGGGATGGGATATTGTTTTTGGACATTTTCTAGGAGTAGATCATGCTGGCCATCGATATGGTCCTGATCACCCTGCAATGGGCGAGAAGTTACGTCAGATGGACAATGTGCTTCAGCGCATAGCCCAAAGTATAGACGACGAAACAGTGCTGGTCGTTATGGGAGATCACGGCATGGACCCTAAGGGTGATCATGGTGGAGAGTCTGACGAAGAAGTTGAGGCTGCGCTATGGGTCTACTCGAACAGGCCTCGCTTTGGTCGACTGCTGAAAGATCATGTTCAGCCGCCGTCAAATGCAAAAGTTCGACCTGTAGAACAAATTGATTTTGTGTCTACACTTTCTCTCCTACTAGGACTACCTGTGCCTTTCAACAACCTTGGCTCGCCCATTCCAGAAGCGTTTTTACGGCATACGCCAGCAACAGGGCAAGATCAGGAGAATTTAGCCAAGGTCAATTCTTTAGTCTTCCAACAGATGCAACGATATCAATCCAGATATGCTGAATCACGGGAATTCTCCGAAAGCTCTTCAACCAAGTCTCTACGTGATCAATTTATGTCGATCACGTCTTTCGACGCGCGCCTCAATGAAGTCTTCTCGCAGTGGCACTCTCAAACAGTTGCTATGTACCGACAATTGTGGGCGAATTTTGACCTTCAAGACATGGCTGTTGGGCTTGGTGTGCTCGTACTCGGCTTGGTGGTTCTTCTGCTTTCTTCTGGAGCGTCACCAAGAAACAACGAAGATCAATTGCTTAGGACACTAAAAGGTATAGCTGTTGGTTCATTCGCTGGGTCTGTGTTGGCCATACCTGGACTGATCAGTGATTTCACTCTGGCACAGGCCACCTCAGTCGCAGGGCCGCTATGTCTTGCAACTGTAGGAAGCGTGTTGGGCGCTCTTATCGCCATATTTTCAGCTGTCCCGAGTCTTGGATTCCCGTCACGAACATCGATATGGACGTGGCTGGGCCTTCTCTTTACCTTGTCTCAAGCGGCCGGGTTTGCTTCCAATTCTTACACAATACACGAGGATACTATCTTGACCTTCTTGCTCGGCACGTTTGGCGCGATCACCTTGCTCTCATCGCTACGCCAGACAGTTGAGTCCGATAGAGTCCTTGGAACATATCACTCGGTCCTATTTCTGATTCTGACGAGAGCTGCCTCGTACTCTCGCTTGTGCCGAGAAGAGCAAATGCCAGGCTGCCGTTCTACCTTCTACGCTTCTCAAACATCGTCCACATCAGCAACATGGCAGCTTTTGATCCCATGTCTATCAGCGATTGTGCTTCCTGAGATTGTAAAAGCTTTCTACAAAGGCACAGCTTCCTATGTCGGCACAGCGAACTTCTGGATTGGCTTTTGCTTCCGTACTGGTCTATCACTAGTCGCAATGTATTGGACGGTCGACTCAGCAGACAACGGAGAATGGTTTGCTGAACAATTTTCATCCTCAACCCTGAAGACGATCAGTATTACCATTGCTCGTTGTGTATTCGCTATAGCTGTTCCTATTGGATTCAGCACGTTCATTTGGGCCAAGCCATGTGTCGACATTAGTGTTCTCAACCTGCCCTCTTCTTCAGCAGTTGGTGACTCAAAGCCACATGTCACCATTCTCGGCTATGCCAATGCCTTTGGCAGTCGATACTTCCTCCTGATACCTGTTTTTGTGCTCTCCATCGTTGTGCTTCTGCCTCCCATGGGTCAATATTCATTGGCACTCTGTGCTTGGCAGATTCTCTGCTTACTCGAGATTCTGGACACGAACGGTCTAATCATTAACGCTGTTGCCCAACCATTTATTGGACCAGTTGTTCTGGCAATGCTCGGCTCATATCATTTCTTCAAGACTGGTCATCAAGCTGTGCTCAGCTCAATACAGTGGAATGCAGCTTTCGTTCCGCTACGAACTATACGATATCCATGGTCACCCATCTTGATCATTCTGAACAACTTTGGGCCTCAAATCATGTGCGCCGCCGCGGTACCGCTTACTGTGTTATGGAAGAGACCAATCTCCAAGGAAGGACTCAGAGGTTTCTGGAGCGATATCATGCGATCTTGCGTGGCACATCTGCTGTACTATGCAACGATTCAGGTAGCTACGACGATGTGGGCAGGTCATCTAAGAAGACATCTGATGCTGTATCGTGTTTTCATGCCGCGATTTCTGATGGCTAGTGGCGTCTTACTGATAGTCGACTTGGTCTTGATCATTTTCGCACTAGGAGGAACTCGTGTCACTGGGTCAAGTGTTGCCGAAATATTCGGCTATTGAGAAAAGAAAATTTTATGCAAGATATTCGTCGATAAGCTGAACAGCCACGGTGTCTAGCTTCCATTTAAAAAGCACCAACCACGATGCGCAAGCGCCACCGTGTCAAAATTGTGCCGTCTTGAGTAAAATCCGCAGTAGTCCTGCCTTCATGTACACGACGTTACTTGGGAAACTTTGAAGGACTCTGAAGGACTTCTGGCGATAGTGGAAGGCAGTACTTCGGGCCTTAAAGAGGAAGTTAATCTAGTCCCGCGACGCGCTAACAAGGTGACGTCACGCGTCGTGATCCTTTCCAACAACAGCTGTCGGAAGCTGTACCTGCAGTAGCGTAGTTCCTTGCAGGAAAAGTACACAGACTGGGAAGTTTTCCGCCCACAGGCGGCTTATCGCGAGATCTCTCGCGTTTTCTGTCAGATCATTGGTATATAGTCATCTGTGAGGTCTTGTTAAAACGTTTTCGCAGTTGTTTTGATACCGTCTGAACTTCTCGAAAAGGTACATCAGAGGGTAGTGAACCACTACATCTCGATGCTGCTTCTGATATAACAGATTCACTACTCATCTTACTGACTTGTTGACCTCAACCACTAACTAAAACCATATCAAACGATGGCAGCTACAGAGAAAGACCAAAGTGCTATTGAGAAAGCAAAGCAACTCAACAATATACCCTGGTGCGACGAGTACGAAAAGATGATCTCCGGCATGCTTTACGATTCTTTCGTGTCCGAGCTGGAGGCAGGTAGATTCAGAGCACGAGCGTGGTGCCATAAGTTCAACAACTGGTTCCCACATGAGGACCCCACCATGGACTTTCGTCGACTATGTGAAGCACGAAGAAAGTTGCTTCCAGAAATATTTGGTGCTGTGGGACCAGAATCGACTATCGAACCACCATTCATATGTGACTACGGCTCAAATATCAGGATAGGATCTCGCTTCTTCGCAAACTTTGGTTGCATTATTCTCGACTGTGGTCTAGTGGAAATTGGTGATCGTGTCATGTTCGGACCTAATGTTCATCTTTATGCCGCCACTCACGAAACAGAGGTTGAAAGCCGGCGTAAAGATATCGAGTATACAAGACCTATCGTGATTGAAGATGATGTGTGGGTCGGCGGTCAAGCCGTGATTCTTCCAGGCGTGACTATCGGCAAAGGCTCTACGGTCTCAGCTGCATCAGTTGTTACGAGGGACGTACCCCCATGGTCAGTGGTTCGCGGGGCGCCGGCAAGAGTTGTCAAACAGGTCACACCAGTGGAAGATTTGCCCAAAGGGACGTGAGTCTCCTACTGTTCGGTGAGACCTACAATACACGTTGACAATTGTGCGTGGATCGCCTGTATAAGGTATTATCGAACGGAAATATATTCGGGCCCAGGTCAAATTGACAGAACTCCGAGTCCCGTGACGTCCCCGCGATATGAGCAGTACGGAAGCAGTAGCCAACTTAACAACGAGGATAGGGAACAACAATTATGCAATCCCAAACACATTGCCTCATCCAAATCAATTCTTGCGGAATATTGACTCCTTCTAAATCATTCTTCTACAAGTACTGGTTCTATGGCGAGTGCTCTCGAATCCACCTCGTTGGTAAAGGACATCGAGAAAGCCCTGCCAGTAGTGCTTCCGGGATCCAGCTCAAGCCTCGGTCGGACAGAGCTTGACAGTCCTCCCGCCTGTTTTCGTTTTCGTGATCTCCCAGAGGAGCTACAGTCGTTGATTGTTCGATTTTGCATACCCGACTGGTCTATCCAGCTGTTCAAATCAGCACACCATGTGTGTAAGGCCGAGAGCGGAACACGTAAGCAGGAGGTACGATACACTGCACGACGATCGCCAGCCTTCCAGGCCTCACTATATCAGACCGACAAGCATATGAGAGAGCTATCGCGCGGAGAGGCTTCTAGAAAGTTTGTCGGCCTGCTCTCCACTGGGTATCTAACTGTTACAAGCAAATCCTGGAAGCTCAATACCGATTGTGCCTGTCTTCCCCCAGAGCAGCGTATCCTTGTGAAACAAAACTCCCTCAGCTCGGTCCTGCATTCAGTCACAACTGTTCATTGTTGGTTTTCCGGCTTTACTAATTTCGACCTTGACCTCCTGCAAGTTTTGCCTAACCTCCGGGTTGTAGTTGCCTGTTCATCGAGGATACTCTTTGATGACTACATATATGGCTTCGCTAGCGAGGATATTCTCATTCGGCATATATCTGACGATGCGCTAAATAAGTTGGCTGCAAGTGGCTTTGACACGTTGCAGATGGACATTGTAAAAAGACTCTGGGAGGTCAATGTGGCGCCAATCGTTGAGATGAAAGTGGAAGTAGGAGCAGGGAACATGAAATTCTCTTTCATTTGTATCTTTCGCCTGTACAAGGCGGAGGCTGGAAGAGTCGCTTCTACTGTCATCTATAGATGTTCGTCGGACAAGTGGAAGAGTATGGACGATCGTGGTAAGATTTCAGCGTTTGTGGGAAAGTCACAACGGGTGCAGTAGTCCGTCACTTCTGCTATTCTCGTGTGTCAGCTCGATGTAGACATTATTAATAAGAGTTGTATTTGGGATAGTTTGCATCAACTTCGCTTGCACGGTAGTGTATCATATTGTCTTACCCCTGACAATAGTCTTCGTGACAGAGACGTGGAAGTTGCTAATCAGCTCCGCCATCTTCTCTTTGCTCAACAAGAATATGAATTGGAAAAGTAAGTAATGTTCGAGGAGGCAGAAGAGCGAGCGAGAATGGATAATCGCAAGATAAACAAGTAGGCTTAGCCGTAATTGGAGTAGCGTACAGTGGAACAGTAGTATCCACCAGTGCTTCATGTTACGACGAGCATTAAGAACATGTTTCGACGTGGTTTCCTTGAAACACTTTATATTGAGTACCGACGTTTCGATGAACGAGTGTGTGTCGCAAAGGAGTCATTGACCATGAGATTTATCCACGCGACGACTGGATAGTACGACAGTGCACACATCACACTCAAAGTATTGCAGCCTCAATTATCATGGCCAACCCATCATTTCCAAATGAATACAATCTC
This sequence comes from Lithohypha guttulata, assembly GCF_036872675.1. Classification (NCBI taxonomy): domain Eukaryota; kingdom Fungi; phylum Ascomycota; class Eurotiomycetes; order Chaetothyriales; family Trichomeriaceae; genus Lithohypha; species Lithohypha guttulata. Next base: position 1,059,208 of record NW_027042753.1, on the reverse strand, counting down.
CGTACAGTAGCCGAAACAGCCAGCAAGCCATGCTTCGTATGCCACAAAGTAAGCACGAAAGTATTGATCACAGCCGATAACAAGGTAGGCCACCCATCATCCGGCATACATTGAATCAATTCCAAGCAAAACCCCAAGTTCGAATAAGCTGAATGGCAAACGCTACAGGACTTCTTCTACACTTGTCCTTCACACCTATTAGACCGTGGCTTCGCCTCTCCTATCATCGACGAGAAGGCCGAAGCCGAGAAGAAAAAGCAAGAACAGCTTGCCAAGGAAAAGGAAGCTATCATCAAGGAGTATGAGGAGAAGATGAAGAAGAAGGGAAAGGATGTGAAAAAGGTCGACGATCCTGCGAAAGTTGCGGAGGAAGAAAAGGATCAGAAGGTGTGTTGTGGCTTTGTCGAGCTTGCGGTGGTTTGCTGTTTTACTAACGATTGACAATCACAGCTGAAAGCGCTTGATTCGAAGGCGGCAACTGGCGCAACGTCGGATGATGGACCTCGACAGTATGTACTTCACAGGTGTGTAACTTTCACCTCCAGGAGAGGTCGTCAGGAGCGGGACTAATGAGTTTGTAGAAATTTCTACCAAATCCGACTCGACCGCAAATCGAACATTGAGAGATCGAAGCGGGAAGCGGCAAGAGTCAGCAGTGCTGGGTTCTTTCCTTCTGCCCCGACAGGCAATTTGGCGTAGCAGGACGAACTGTATTACGAGGTAAATTATGGTAAGACTTCCACTGGGAGGCAACCCGCCATACTATCGGGCGTAGATATAGATTTCATGCCAGACTACAAATTGCCCTTGGACTTCAAACCTGGAGGATGACGGAGAGCAGATGTCGACCCAGTCGAACACGATGTATCTTGACCCGCAGACTGCGTGCTCGGCTTGTTAGCAAACGATGACGGACTTGGACGACGTTGATTCACGATTTCATCAACCTTAGTCCTGATAATACCAAAACCTGGAGTTACCCAACCACCACAGGAACAGCGTAGGCCTGTCCAAGCGAACTTGCCCACATTAGCACCGCACTTTTTGTTCGGACAGGTCAATCTGCCTTCCATCTTTCCTTCCGCAAGTACTTCCTTCATCCAGGACAAAGGATGCAGAAAGATGTGGGCGCATTGTGGTGGCGGCAGAGGTGTGCCGTCTTTATGTGGCTGTTCATGCGAATTTGGATCTCGGTGTGGAGGAGGTTCGTGCTCCACGACGAAAGGTGTGGTGGCCAGCACGTGCCGGCACTTTCGACATTTGATGCTGACTTGCGACATGGCTTGCAAATGTGGATGTTGTCGAGCTTTATCTTCGGTAGTGCCGTCTGGAGCCAGTATGCCAGGTGCAATTTCTGTCATCCTCTCTTTACTCGAGGTGTTTGCTTCTTTCTCAAACGGCTCATCCTCGAAAATTATGTTTTCCATTTCTGGCGCCTGCATCGTTCTGAGGCTCTCTTCGACTTTCCGTCTGTTCATCCATCGACGATAGATTTTGTGATTTGTTAGTTCCTTCTCCGTTGTAGGACAACCCATGTCCTCATACATGTGGAGTTGGTCCATGAAACCCTCGTTAGGCTCGGCGATTGGCCTTCCTTGTCGGAGTAATTGCAGTGCTTCAACCACGGACAAGGGTTTGCGTGGTAAAGCTACCATATCTGATATTTCGGAACCTTGAGCTAGCGGGGTTTGCCGAGATAACCACAGTAGGTATGCTAGTAGAATAGTTGCTGATCGTGATTTGCCCATGGCGCTAGAAAAAATGTTAGTACTAGTGAGACAGAAAGAATGGCGCTTTTTGACAGTATGTCAATCGACTTTTGCTTCAACGGTAATCCCGGTCGCCAATAGAATGAATTGAACATTTCAAATAAGTGGCAACCACGTGCCGCGTCAGAGGCTGGACTGCGTAGTTCGACTGGCTCCCAATCGTCGTAGGAGGCGGCACAAGAGCACCACGCATGGACAAGGCTTACCAGTGAATATAAACTCCACTTCCCTTCTCATCAAGATTGTTGACGCCACTGCTCGAATTGGGACCACGATCAGGCCTGTAGTCAAGACCCTGCTGTATGAAAGCATTGCTTCGCGGAAACCACTCGAGCAGGTTCTCGTCCTCAACATCATCCACAGGTATATGGAAATGCTTGTAACCGCGGATCAGTGGAGCATCGTCTTTGAATTCCCAATCAAGTACGGAAACTATATGTGTAATGTTGGCATTTTTCAAAGCTTGCGGACGTCGTAGTCCAATGAATCTGTATCATGACAGTCAGGTCAATACTGCCACCCGATATGCAAGAAAGTGTTGGTAGAAAGCAGAATTGTGGCAAGGTCTTCCAAGATTTCGGTCCATACAGGGATGATAGGAACAGCAAAACACAACGTACCCGCCAATATATAGGTTGTAACCAGGACACTTGTCGAGAGTGGGTTCCATGATGCGCGAGCCTTGTTGCGAAGTGGCATAAGAAAAGTACTAAGAAGTGATTCAAGCAATCAACTTGAAGCATAAGATTTGCCAAATCAGACACGGTGCGTCCGAGGCACATCAGGCATCAAGGTATAAACATAAACTAACAGGGTAATATTTTTTGCACAATCTCAGCGTCCCATGTGGTGCCTCCAAAGAAGCTTAAACAAGGATGCACTCCCAATTTGCCGCGATGGAATGTCGGTGTGTGAGAAGCAAATCTGCTACTACTGCTTGCTTGCACTTGATTAGTCAGACACCAAGTACTGTATGTGAGGAGGCCAGGTTCCTACTGGAGACGTTCACGGTCCTTAGCCAGCTGAGGCGGTGCATATGGACACTCCGATACCGAATGAGGGCCTCAGCCCTACAAAAACGCCACTCGAGGACCAGCGAATGGCAGACGTGGTTTCACTGCCTTCAAGCATGCCAAGATTTCATTCGCACACTTGAGCGGCACTGCGCTGCACTGTCGAACTTTCTGACTTGACTTCGAGACAGACACTTAGCACTCGCATGTCCGTGAATGCCGCTACCCATCCTCGTACAAGTGACAATGGCGCTACCACAATATCAGTCCTCTGAACCGGGTGATCCTCTATCATGTCGCCTTGCAGTGAGTGGCGGAAGATGCAAGTCTGCCAATTTTAGAATACACCTGGCGATATGTGGGTGAACGCTCAATTACCAATTGGTTGTGTCAGCGTTGCGACTGCCGTTCGTGTTAATGCTGCGCTTGAGGATCTATCACAATGCGTGGGCAGGATACTGTTGGTTACATTTGAGTCCAATCGAGCCAAGAAGGTGAGCAAAAATAAGCATCATGAGGACAACATGGGTGCATCTATCGCGTCGTACGATATTCACTACGCCGTCGCATCGGTCACATCTTCGTCACTCAAGCTGAACGTAGATATGGACTTATGGCAGCCACACAGAACAAACAAGGAACAGATACTTTCCTTCCTGCCATAGTAACCTTCTTCCTGAATTCCATCACTGATCAGATAATTCTCAGTGGGTACAGTGAAACAATATGTCCAACGAGCGATACATGTATATACCGCAGCTTCGTGATTGCTAGCCAAACGACTATCCTCCCATATTCTGTAGGCAGTTGAAGGATCGGTAGTACTTTTCTTGGCACTCATTGTTTTCTGATAGTCGAGCAAAGTATTGCATACTGCAACGTTGGTGGCCTTGGCAACATCATCGTGAGATGGTGTATATGAAATGATCACGACAGCACTTGCTGCAGGTGACCCTCAACGATGAGCTTGCGGCCAGCTTAGGGCCGAACACGGCCATGCAAGGCTAGCAGGGTTGTGACTTCCCTCGACTCCATAGTCCCACTAGGACATGCCGGTCACGGGCAAGTGCCACTCCTGAACTCAGAAAATCCTCCACTACCCTAGTAAGGCTGAGCTGCTTGGTCTCCTCCCACTCGAATGCAGAACCACCTGCACCATCCGGTGGCATGGCACGTCACTCGAGGACGATTCGCCCGCCTGATGCAGTGATTCTACCATGCATCTTAGTCCCTCAGAATGCCTGTGATGTCCTTGCTCTGTTAGCTCAGCAGTTAGCTTTTCTTTGGCAGCCATGGTCAAATCTATTCGCCCATACCACGCATCCGTCCTTCCACTCTTACTTGACGTAGAGCCGACATTCATATTGAGAAGAGAGAGCAAATGAGACAAGAGAACACCGGCCCGTCACTACCTCAGGTCAACGTCTTCTGTTGGTATCCAATGACAAGATTTCCGAGCTAAGTGCGAGGCAACCTCTATCGATCTTTTGTTCTACATGGTTCAGCTTCTTTTGCGCAAGCATTTGCCTCTTCTGCGCGTCAACCTGTCGAGAAACTCCCGGCATTCGTCAATCTCCTGGTGCCACTCAGCTGAATCCTGGCCACATATGTGGTAAATCTATTTGGTCGCCATCTTGATTGCCACAAAGTGTCTCAGATTTTGCGCGAGCAGATGTTGTTTGAACGGTCAGTACTTCGGGAGATCATTCGCAACAGGTCACGGAGAAGATGGACATACCACACAGATCGTTGACAGCCTCGCCGCTCCTCGACGCGACGTCCGGCTCTTTGAGATTTCGACGTCCTCGTCCAGTAAATACTTTCAGATTGGGCCAAGCAAGTCCGAATATGCCTATACCTGGTTCTCATCCAGAGGATGTTCCTCCACCTCTGCCGCCTCCAAGATACAACAATGATCTTGACCAGGGATTCGATCTTGCATGGGAGTGCCAGAACGAAGACATCTCAGGGGAAAATGCTATATTACCACGGCTCAAGCTGGGCTCGACTTTGTTGACTGGTCAATCACACCCTCATGTTGGTAAGGAAGATGAGGACATTGAGATGGACCTCGACGATGGCTACACGTCGAGTAGAATGCCTCCTATTCGTGGGGTGAGTCATGCGAGTTTCGCTGCATCAGACAATACACTTGCGTCGCCTACGAGGAATTCTATGTCGTCTAGCATGCAACAAAGGTGAGTAAAGACCACATACGCGCATGGTTCTAAAATACTGCTTTCTGACTCTCATCATCACATCGGTTTGCTCTTTGCTCGACGGCGAGTGTTTGAAACCCTGTAGATTTCCAAGTTCTCGTTCAGCATGGCCCACAGACTGATTGGGCTTATACTGAATTTCTTTTGAACAGGTTACATGGAGAAAATCCTCTAGCACAACAAACACATCACCAGTCGACTCATGCTTATGACAAGCATATTCTGTCGAAGATCGGCAAACCAAGTCCAACATCTCGCACAGCAACATCACCAACCAACGTTTCTGTGATTACACATCGCAGGGGTTCGATTCAGCCGAACACTCCTTCTATCCCGCCTCGACATAGTCAACAACCATCGCCGTCGATGGAGCCTCTCATACGCTGGAACACCAGTCCTGCTTCAGCGCTGTCTCCCAGCTCGGTATCGAATTGGCAAGGATATCGTTTGACTCCTATCGCTACCAGCTCAGAACAACTGCCGCGACTAACAAACCCTCGCCGTCTATCGAGCTCGGCAAAGAGCGACATCAACTCACGGCCACGTCTGGCTCCGACACGAAGCCGTGAAGACACTCGGACTCGATCGCAACGTGGAAGTTATGATTCAGCAACATCGATGAGTGACGCACGGTCTACTGGTGATGAACCTGCCTTCAGTAGACTTCGCCTCAACGAACAGGCTAATGAGATGACCTTGCATTATGGCACCAAGAGGAGAGCCATCTCACCGCCTACGGCAGACGCTCGATCTGGAAGAGCAGAACATGGTCTAGCTCGACTTCAAACGACAGATATGATGCCGAGTACATCGCTCTTTTCGTCTCATCATGTGGGATCGATTACATCGAACGCTACTACTACCGATTCCGATTCTACCACGTCATCTTTCTTAGTCTCAGATCGTTCGAGTCTAACGAGTGTGTCATCGTCGAGTATATCGTTGATGCCAGGAGCATCAGGGAGCCGTGAAGGCAGAAAGACAAGTCAGATTTACTTGAAGGATAGCCAAGACGCGAATCCGTTATATACCAACCTCTCAGACCGACCCTCAGCAGCTGTCGTGTCGTTGCAGAAGCACGATAGCCGACCATTTGTTGGTGGAACATTGCTACAAGCTACAGTGAATGATTCGCGCACAGTGCCATCACGCATTGGTGGCCATTATCTATGTGCTTGTTGTCCCAAGAAGCCCAAGAAGTTCGACACGGAACAGCAGCTGCTAAATCACGAAAACGAGAAACAGTACACATGTGCTTATTGCAACAACCGATTCAAAAACAAAAACGAAGCTGAAAGACACCAGAACTCCCTACACCTACGCAGACAGTCATGGTCTTGTGCTGCAATATCCACGTATCAGGCCGCCTTTCACCCCTCACCTGTGTCGAGTCCTGATTGCTCAACTTTAGACTTATGCGGCTTCTGTGGTAAAGAGTTTGCCAATCAGCCTCCGGATTGGGAAAACCGGATCGAGCATCTGACCAATGTGCATAAATTTGGCGAGTGCAACTCGACCAAGAAATTCTTTCGAGCCGATCACTTTCGACAGCATCTCAAACACAGTCATGCAGGCAAGAGTGGAAGATGGACAAACATATTAGAAAGCAGCTGTCAGCGCGAAGAGACGTCATCCGACTCTGGAGTCTTATCACCAACAGCCAGTGAACACTCGCAAAGTGGCAGCTTGCATCGCCGACAGGGCAATTTGGCAAATCCTTCTGATGCACCTTCATTCGGAGTGGAAACGATTGACGAGAATTACGAAGAGCCATGAAGGATGACTTTCCAGTTGGGTTTGACATCCACACTCAAATACAGAACCGTGGACCTACAATATGATCCTCGTTCTCCCTCGGCAAGCGTCTAGTGTCAAGAGCCAGAATAAAGCGTGCTGATACAGGCAATGACGGTGCTTTGATAGCTTCTCTAGCATTCGCTTGGCTGCAGAACAGTCCTCCACATGGTGCCTGCCCCAGTCAGTGCGGCAGGCGGCCTGAAAAGAGCCTAATCATGCAGCACGGGCGCTCCTCGAGCCGAAGCCGCTTGTGGTTTTCTCGTGCAGGACACGGAAGGGCCAAATGATTTGATTAGCCACTACTAAGGTCGACCTACATAAAACGAACCTGCAAGATGACTAGGTTCGTGAACGAGCAAGCGTTTTGGCATCGGAATTCCGCTGCATGAAGGATAATGACATTATAGCCCAAGAGTGGCACACGTAGCTGGACTCCTGCTCCAGTGTTGAATTGCGCCGGTCGAAGGATGGAGAGAGCACAGGACTGCATTAGCAGAATTACAGTGACTGAAGGATTTGACCTGATACATGGATTTCACACGCACAGTACCGGTACGTTCTCCAGTCCGCAGTATCGCCATCGATGTTGTGTATTCTGACCGAAGATTCTTTGTTTCGCTTTTTTTCGAGATCGCCAGTCAACTGGGAACAGGAGTGGCTGTGAACGTCGTCCAGTGTCGAGAGCAACAGTGATAGCGGTCAGCACATAACCCTTACCAACTTACCTATAATAGCAACGGCAGCCATGGAATCACAACCGTGCTGCGGTGTGTTTGATATCACGCTTAGATATTATACTAAGGCCCGACACCCCGATAGACGAGACGCTGTGATCTGGTCGTCATATAATTGGGTAGATTGGCGGACCACTAATGCATATGAGTGGTCAATGGTCTTGCTGTGCAGAGCTGACAGCTGCGCTCTTGAATGCATGTCGAAATTCAATGCGTGAACGAGCTACTTGAAAAGCTTTTATGAGCTTTTTTTAGCCGACATGCTTGGCGAGCTTGTACCACGCCCTCTGTCCCTTTGTTTGAACTTACTCTTGCAGGAAATGCGTGCCCATTTGTATAGAGACGAACATCTGCTGATTAATTCAAAGTGAAAAGTGGATTTTGGCCAGAATTCAGTTTGTCTCTTCTGCTTCAAGGCGCCTAGTTCAGCACCTGATGGGATTCGCATGCATGAATGACTACCTGTAAGAGGAAGTGCACGGATGTGGTGTACGTCGACCTAGTTGAATTGCTCCTACAGCTGCGGTCAGACCAGAGTGCGTACTCAAACAGTAGAGGCTCTTCTGAGCGATGATCCCCTCATATCGATCCGTTGGTGTGATTTGTTTGGTGAATTTGGCGGAAGAATGTTGCCATCTGAATAGCTACCAGATAACAGCCAGCATTCTCGATGATAAGCAGCCTGCATCTGCCCTAGGATATATACCGGTCAGATCACAAAATTCTCGTGGTTGTAACATCGTTAAAGAGGCCATGGTTCAGAAACGTGGGAGCTGGACGAAGTCGACGATATCAAAATGAAAGCCACGTCGTGTGTTGTATAGTCCAAGTTGTGAACCGTCGAGCAGGGGTGTGTCTGTGTCATATCACGACTGAAATTGTAATGCCTGGAACCGTGTTGGTTTGTTCTCTACACATAGGATTCCGGGAGAGTCAAAGGTGAAAAGCGTTGTGTTGATTGGTAGGGTGGATTATGTCAGGTACAACCGTGTCTGAGCGCGTTCGACACGTGCCGCGAGATGGGCAGGAGCAGCCCGATGACGATGCAGCCAAAAGTCCAGTTGTCCTGATACTCGATCGCAAAGTAAATAGAATATTACGACCTTCGACTGCCTCTGCTTGTCTAAATACGCCCTTCCTTGCAGGCAGGACGATATTTTCAACTTCTTCTTCAAGAACAAGCATAGCTCATCCCCTAATCAGCCGTCAAGATGGTGGTCTCAGGGATAGCTTCCACACAAATAGGTACAATACCTCTGCCCCTCTCAAAAGCCGGCATGCCAGCTGACAACAAACCTAGCACGAATAGATGGCCTTATGCTCTCAGCGTCAGTCGACGACGAACAGACAGAAAACGAGCTTGCTGAGGTGAAATCGCAGGCGAAACTGATCTTCCGCCGCTTAAATCGCAATTCAGCTGCAGAATGTATGATTGAGTCTGGGCCATATAACCTCTACTACCTTATTCGCGATAGTGTATGCTTTCTGTGCATTACAGACAAGTCATACCCAAAGAAATTGGCGTTCACATACCTCTCCGACCTTGCGCAGGAGTTCACCACAATCTATCCTTCCGGGCAGTACCTTTCTGCCACCTTAAGACCATATGCCTACGTTGAATTTGATGGCTTCATACAGAAAACCAAGAAAACATACCAGGATGCGAGAGCGAGCAGTAACTTGGACAAATTAAATGATGAGCTCAAGGATGTAACTAAGGTTATGACCAAGAATATTGAGGACTTGCTTTACAGAGGTGACAGTCTGGAGAAAATGGGCGAGATGAGTGGACGGCTACGAGAGGACAGCAAGAAGTACAGGAGGGCAGCAGTGAGGATCAATTGGGAGCTGATGCTCAAGCAGTATGGGCCTTTTGCTGGCTTAGGGCTCGTCATCATTTTCTTCTTGTGGTGGAGGTTCTTCTGAAGGGCTGCGTTTCGATCACGAGAAGACGTATGGTTTCGAAGAATTTGCCCTACGTCAAATCTCGTCCTCTTCCTCGTCGAAATCATCCTCCGCACCCATATCATACAGAATCCTGCCACCTTCACCACCACCTCCAGCTTTCTGTGCATCAAAATATGGCAGGACGACGCCGTCACGCTCCATGCGCTGTCGCGTCGTCAAGTTGAGCTCAAAAGTCACCCCAGCCAAGTCCTGATCTGTGGTTTCGGGCACTAATTCCGGCTTTCTGAACAGAGGATGATCATCAAGCAGCAATACAGGCTCCTTTGAAGACGCGCTATATGGTTTTGAAGGAAGCCTCTGCGGCAGAAAATACCACTCCAGGAGACCACGTCCACTTCTGCGACGATGCTCGAGCTGAATGACGATTCCCCGTTGGTCACTAGGGATCGACCTGGCTTGAGGCTTCAGACCAACAACTAGCCCTTCTTTCTGTTCTGCCAGACCAAATAATGGCGCACCGAGACTTTTCTCCTTTGCTTGCTTTTCCGCAAGTAAGATGGATAGAGAGTGCACCGTCATGATCGTTGTGGCGCTGTACTCCAGCAGCGATAACGGACCAGGGGAGTATGGGTTGGCAGAAGTATGTAACGGCATGTCTTGGTGGTACACTGCCACTAGTGATGGTGAATTCTGTGGCGTTTGTTGAGGCGGTTGCAATAAGGACATCAAGAAGGACGTCAGGTCTAGAGTCGATCTGGGCTGTGCTGACATCTTGCATAGCGCATTCAGACCATCAATGACAATGAGACATCGCTTGACAGCAGACGTGATGGCTGATCGGACAGCTTGCACAATCTGCTGAACATTCTTGTTCCAGCAAGGGATGAAAGTGTCGATGCCAGGAGGTGTACGAGCTGTCTCGAAGGCTAAGAACACGACATGACTTTTTGAGGACTAAGAATGTCAGCAGGATTATCAGTATCAGGAGGGCGGAAGCAATATGTTACATTAGCTCGGCGAATGAACTCTTTCAATAGAGGCTTCGCAGGTTGCTCCAGGTTATCAAGCACTAAGGTGAAAGGCGAAGCACCTTCTCTCTGGTTGAGTAGCTTCGATATCAACAGAATGTTATGAGTCCTCCTATGTGATGAATTTGTATGCGCCATGGTTCGCTGGGACTCTATAGAGCATGTAGTGCGTTTGTCACAACTCGGTACTCATCTATACTATAGAGAGCGAACTGGTCGAACATAGGAAGTGGTGCATTTTTTTACGTTCGTGACCTGGTCAATAAATTCAAGGCTGAAATTCGTTTGATGATCGCACTCCGTCATTTGCCCGATCCGCACCACTTTTCTTGCAAGTTGCAACACGACAGCGACTGTGCCTCGGAGCGACTGGCCTACTCAATATTCGTCCACACAAAACCCAACTTAAATCGAAATTGCTGTTTACTGCTGATCATACCTCCTGAATTCGCCAGCAGTACTGAAGCCTCACAACAAATCTGAGAAGAAGCAGGCAGGGAAGCCAGCAAGCAAGCAAGCGCGAACGAGGCATGGACGAACCGCCCGCAAAACGACCACGGCGCGACGACCGAGAAGCAGACATAAAGAGCACATCGTCCCCACGATCCCCACGACCTCCTCACGAAGACCACAGAAGCAACGGCTACGACAACCGCCGAAAAGATACCCGCGACTACGACAATCGCAAGCGGAAAAGGTCGCGGTCGCGGTCGCCTACGAGGGATAAACACAACAGGAGAGATCGAAGCCGTGATCGGGATGGTAGATCGTACAGAGACAGGGATAGAGACAGGGACAGGGACAGACACGGCGACGGAGGAAGAAGTCGCAGGGACAACAGGGAACGAGACCATAAATCACGACGATATTCCAGGTCACGGTCTCATTCACGCTCACCACACAGGAATGGCGATACTACTGCCGGTTCGAAACGTACACGTTCACCACTCCCACCACATCCTTCTTCACGCAGTGGTAATAACCACGATAGACTACCACCCTCAAAGACGAACGGGATTTCGACAACACAACCTAAGATCGAGCCAAAGAAACTTGATGATGAAAAGATGGACATTAAAGACATTGACGATGATGATCCCGAGGCAGTGATGAAGCATGTCATGGGATTTGGAGGCTTTAGGAGTACAAAGAATACGAAGGTTCCGGGGAATCAGATTTATTATGTGAGAAAGGAGAAGAAGACGGAGTATAGGCAGTATATGAATCGTGTGGGTGGATTTAATAGGCCGTTGAGTCCTACGAGGTAGCAGGTTGGTATGGTCTAAGGCAGTCTCTGCAGAGCGCGAAAAGAGACGGGTTTGAATAGCTTCAGATGAGCTGACTGGGAAATCATAGGTTCATATTCTCACAGCCTACGTGGGTTCTGAGAATGTGTTGATTCAGTTTACGGAGAACCACACTGCCACAGCTCTATATTCAGCCTTTTCTTCTGATTGAGAGCTTGTCCTCGATGTCACAGATCCAGCAGCAGGTGCTGCTTCATCATCACGAATGACACCACCGTCGTCGCTCCAGATTTCCACAACGGTCTTCGCCGGACGATCGCTCATCTCAACAAGATGGTCGTTCACGTTCCTGCACAGTTCTCTCACACGCAAAGCTTGCTCTGTATCACCAATCTCCATCACCAGCAATCTTGTCTTGGCGGCTACAGCTATACGAAGAAGAGCGACGTAGAATTGATCAGCTTGGTCAACAACTTCATCCAAGAATATACTTGGAGGAACCAGGGCAAGTCTCGGCTCGAACTTGCGGACGCTTTTGGTTGTCGTACCTCCTATTCTGAAGTCGTTGGGTGATATGTAGGGTGGATTTGACACAATAACATCGAAGAGCACATCAGAAGGATTGGAGATCTCGACCAAGCGTTTGGACAAGTTGGAACGAATCACTGTTACTGACTGCTTCGCGAGTGATAGAACGTCCATGTGCTCGAATCTTACTTCTGTTGCAGCTTGCTGGTGAAGCTTCCCAAGGCGAATATTGTGTCTCAGGTTGTCTTTGGCCAGGGCGAGCGCATGCTGAGAGACATCAAATCCCCAGACATAAGGTCCACCGTTGGTCACGGCCGCGTCTGAACTCTCGAGTAACGAGTGGAGGAGCAATGCGATACAACCACTTCCCGTGCAGATATCTGCAATTCTGAAGCTTTCTGTCTTCAGCACAGCTAGATCACGCTTCACCAGACGAGCAATTTGAGCAGTATAGACTTCTGTATCCCATCGTGGTATTAGGACATTCGGTCTGCACTTGATTTCCAGCTCTCCGAATGGCTGTGTTCCAAGAATATACTGGAGAGGTTCACCTCTTGCCCGTCGCTTGACATAATTCTCAAGTTTCTTGCCGGTCAGGCTTGATGGCTGCCATATTGTTGACTGATTGATGTTCCAATCCTGTTCGTCAATCCCAAGGTCATTCTGAAGTATGGCTTCTTTCATCCATCGTAGTTCGTTCTGTGCTGAATCGAGGTTACGACATTCTCGTAGCAGTAGAGGAAGCTGACGATTGATACGAGCTGCACGATGAACAAGACTGTGTGGCAAGCGAGGCATAAGCTGCCTCAACTCCTCAATAGCATGCGCAGCAGAAGATACATGCCAGGTGCGGATAGTGGATTACGCGTGCGCGTAGCAATCTCGCAACTACGTGTTTCCGATCGTTCATTCATGATCACCCACATCGACCGTCCCCAACTCTTCTTTGCTTGTGTTCCTCGTCCTCCACGTGATCGTCTATCATGCAACCCTGTTATTGCTTCTGCCAGGATACATTGAGTGCGACCTTCCAGAAGCGTATAGGCCGAAGCATGATCTCCTTCCTTCCTTACAGGGATCGACTTGTCACGACTGCATCTGTACTTGCACAATGCTGACTATCTTCTGGCTCCAAGACGATCGCGAAACTCTCAGATCAGTCTCCGATGCTCCCGCCGAGTATCGTTTCACGAGACCGAGATCGAGGGAGTCGATTGTGGCACTCTTTTGCTACACCAGTGACGATCATATAGACAATGGGACAAGAACCGAGATTGCAACACGATCAATTACACTGACTTCACCTAATTCATCCTGCCAGAGTATATGCATCTCTTTTCGTGACGTCTCTCGTTATGTGGAGAAACAGCCTCGAAGTCCTGCTGTAAATGGCTATTCATTGCACAATGCAAGGTACAGTAGTCGCACATTTGACAAAGTCCGTTCTCCTGGGATACTCACACTATCATGCACGACAGGTGTATTCTCTAGAACGAGGCTCAAAGTTTCACAGGGTGGTCAAGTGTTGCTGGCTTTGCGAAGCCGACAGAAGTACAGCTTCACATCAGTTCCTGTGTAAGGTTCCAAGATGCCCAAGATCGTTGGGGGCAGCTGATATCGTCTTTAATGAGATTCTTGCAAAACTCACACCTCTGACCACTGCTTTGCATTTTCAAAATATGACGGCTGCAAGGGTAATGGCTACAAACATATGCATTTGAGTTTCTGCCATCACCTTTCACATTCCGGATCCGCAAGACCTCCCAATATCCTGGTAGCATTGAAGAGGACGAGCTTACGATCGCGCACCTTGTCAGGTCGGTACCTGCATGACTGATTGTCTGGGACCAATACCACTTCCCAAATGTTGCTTGTTTACGCAGACTGTTACACCGCCTATTTCTGTTGCAATCGGGATCAACATTGCCGTTAACCAGGATGATTGTTGGGCGCCAGAATCTCCATACAGTCACATGACCCTTAGGCTGTGCTATCTGATCTTGGATTTTGTCAGCTGGAATCGTAACTTATCTGCCGAAGTAGTGTAGCACGATGACATTGTTTCAGGCGGACATACAGCTGGCTATTGCTGACTATTGTGACTTCGCAAGCCACAGGAACTCAGGCAGATCAGCTCTTACCCTACGTTTCTGAAAGATGGTAGCCGATCTTCTTTGGAGAGGAGCTAATGTAGCTTGCTGCACTAGCAAGCTTCACCGCTTTCTTCTCCAGGACTGTCCTTAGCATTGTATGGACTGGAAGACAATCTCAGCTTCAATCGTTTCTTGAGAAGCGAACAAACATTATGAGGCGATTAGGCAGGACTGGTCCGGCTTGTACCAGGACTAATTAACTAGCACAAGACCACAAGTCTTTTCATACGTCAAAACGTCACTTGTCGAACCAAGACAGTATAGTGGCAAAGAAAGTACTGACACCGACTTCAGACGAATCCATAAGGTAAGGCCTCGTTTGCATATGTGCGCTCTCGTGAAGGTATTTATGATGGCTCGCCCGTCCTCAAACTCCTCGCTGGCACTATCGTTACCACATCAAAGATATTACAACAATCCTGCAATACTCGACTGAATTCCACAACACAGATCAGTATGGAAACACTATTAAACTATGGCCGAGGAACTTACGATACTACTGGTGTTATGAAACCTCTCGGAACTGTTGGGCCTGCTCGACCAGGATCCTCATCGCCACCAGCCACATCACCGAGCTCTCCATCACCAAGTGAGTGAAGGTCTTTCATAGTCAGTACATTCAATCTGTCGCCCGGCCCATGGCAGAGATTTAGACAAGCTGGTATTTACTGTGGCGATCCTCACCGCCGCGGCACTATCAGCTCATGATCAGGCATCACCTCGTGCAAGCTGCTGGAATGGTTCCACTGCCTGAAGCCATGCATCAGTCACAAGCGAGTGAGATCTGCATTCGACCAAGACAACCAGCCGTGAGCCAAACCGTTATCGGAACCGGCGACAACAGCAACATCAATTTCGCCTCCTGACGATATCTCCAGTCCGTAGCCGAAAAGCGGTCCTGAGCTCAAGTACAGGCCATGATCGATCTTCCTATCAAATTCAATATTAATAAGGCGATGCTTGTGCAAGGACGAACGAATGGTGGAGGTGCAGGCCCAAGCACGAGGGCTAAGTGGGTTGAGAGATGTCCAGGTCGTTGTGCATTGTTCAAGTCAGCTTCATGGACGCGGTATGAAACATAGAGTAAAAGGAGCTGTTGCAGGTACATACTCCAGAGTCAGCTGTACACCACAGTACTCACTCATAGCTGTATAAAACGTAACAAGTTAAATGGTATGATCTCCAATAAGCCCGACGATTAAATCGTACTTCCAAAATCTATCCGTGGTATCTAATATACATCTATCTAAAACAAATTGTGCCACACACATACGTCCAGACTTGATCATACATAGCCTCGACTCTAGAACAGGTAGTTAGATCGTGGTGTCCCCGGAGCATCAGCGCAATGAAAACCGGCAAGTGGTGTTCAACGGCGCAGTGCGGCCTTAGCTCTGACCTATCCTCGCCAGCTCCTGATACAGCACACTCTCAACCTGACTCGCCGCACTTTCAAGTCCATCTTTCTCCCTTGCAGTAAGCTGTCCCAGCACATATGCAGAAACATCGTTGCTCGTCCTACTGCCACCTGCAGGTCGTCCAATCCCAACTCCTATCCTAACGAACCGGTCGCCTAGTGAGTCTAGCAAGCCGCCACCGCTGAAACTCTGTTGTACACTCTTTATCCCATTATGTCCTTTTGCGGAGCCATTTCCTCTGCGCACCTTGATGGACCCAGGTTGCGTTTCCATCTCATCATGCAGGACTACTAGGCCTGGTGTTCGTGCTGCTACGTCTTGGAGGCCTGCGAAGTGTTTCCAGGCCTTGAGCAATGGTGGGCCAGAGACGTTCATCTGTACAGAGGATTGGTAGAGTGTGAATTCAGGTCGTCCTGCTTCTGCGCCAACGGATATGTGTCCGCCGCCATAGGGTTTGGACTTAGATGTGAAATGGGGCAGGTTCATTGAGGCTTGGAGGTGACGCAGAATCAAGTGCGCTGCGCTGTGCCGCGTAGAGTGGTATGGAGGTGGGTTGCCGAGACTGGCCACGAGGAGGGAAGTAGGTCGCATGGGCATAGACATGATATCAAGTGCCGGTCCGGTTGTGGCTTTTAGAACGGAGCTGCTCGGGATGCCGCGGATGGATTCGTTGGAAACACCTTGTGGTCGTGTGATGGACACACGCTTGTTCTTCGACTTGCGACCTGGTATGCAAGGTCGGGCTAAGTCGACATCGACTATGGTTTGACTAGTTTGCTGTTCAGGTGCGATTATGGTATCTGGATCGGTCGGTAAGGAAGGTTCTGTCGTAGAGGCAACATTGTGTTCCTCCTCTTTCAAATCTAAGTCGTGTATTCTTTCTGCAAGAGTATCTGGCAATGGTTTTTGGCCATCAGATGGCTCCTGCAGAATGTGCGTTCCCGTCGCGTTGTCAACGTCGGCTTGCTCTGCAGCCGCGCTACTGTCGGTGACCAAGGATACAAGGATAGGCAGAGGATCTACCCGATTGGTGATGTGTTTCAATGATGAATTCAGCTCAGTCCTGTGTTCATCAGCCATGTTGATCACTAGGGTCGTGGATTATTTACAATCGCTTACCTGGAGTTGTGCGACTACATCAGGTCGAAGGCATTGTCTTTGTTGATGGTGGGTGACAAAGCCTGTTTGAGTCATTGAGGACTCATGATCGCAGGCGATTCGAAATAAGCTGTGCTATATGAAGAAGGTATGCCGAGAAGCTCTTTATGGGTCTTCCACTAAGACTTTCTGTTATCGATTCTGCTCGCAGCCACAATACTTGTGTGACTATTTCTTTCAAGGTTCATAGCTCCTGGCGGTGTGATGCCGGGGCAACTCCATCTCGAGATCCTCGTCATCCAGCCTATACAAGCGATCAACATCTGCAATAGGTTGACGGGCTCTATTGTCTCTCGGCCCTTCAGTGCTTGTGCTACTTGATGGCTTGCGAGGAAAGTCGTCCTTTTGCCAGTCAACCATGTTGAACGCATTTGCTTCGTTATTCAGGGGTCCAACCGAGTCGGTAACGCTGGATTGTTTCTCCCGTCCCTTCTTGCCCATACCGAACATGCTGATATGCGACGTAATCCTTTTCGTGGCAATCTTTGGCTCACTTTGTCGTGTCGCATTTGATACTGGCACACTGATGCCACTAAGGTGCCTGCCATGGCTTGTACCGTCTGGGTCTGATTGTGAGCTAGAACGGTTCAAAAAGCCCTTGACTCTGAACACCTTCCGGATGATGGTCCAGCTGTACGGCATATTCGTCACGATCATGGCCGTACTTGCTTCTCTCGTATACCAATAGATCCACTCAGCCGAAAAGGGTTGAGTGAATGATAACCTCTTGGAGAGGATAGCACACACCATCGTGAAGAAGCCCAGTGAGAAAGGAAATATCAGTAGCAATTTCTTTTTCGGTTCCAGATGTGCTTTGATGAACATAGGTAATGGGATGAGGATGACTAAAAGGTCGCTGGTCAGATTAAATACGATATTGACAGTCAGATGGTGCGTTTGGGTCGCGCATTGAACATTCGGTGTAGGTGTCTGCCAAAACGCGCTGAAAGGTCGACACCAGTAGCCGTAGTAGAGAGAAATCATCACGATATAGGTGATAAGGCAGTATCCCGAGGCAAGTTTGACCATAAGTCGCTGTCGCAAATTCTCTGTCAAACGCCAGTAAAGCATCAGCAGACATGCTTTCGTTCCCCATTGCACCGCGCACATCATGGATTCCACTACCAGGACACATTTCGAACCCCATATCCGATCGTCGATGTCTTCTGGCGTGAGGGTGGGAATGTCGTGTGGTTGAATGAGGTTGGTTGATACGTCAGCGCATATATTGAGGAACACAATCAATACTGTGTATAAGACAAAGATGAAGAGCATGAACCAGTCTTCTATCTGAAACTTTCGAACGTCCTTGAATAGCAGAAACCTGGAGACACTAGATGGTTCGGTTAGCTCTATATCTTTCAACAGTCAGTACTCTCATAACTCACAGTCTTAGGATCAGCATCGAGCAGACTGCTCCATACCAAATCCATGTTTCAATAACCACGGAGACTGCCATGGTAGACACAGAAAGACCGACGGCTGGTGGTAGAAGCACTCTAAGAATGGAGAACGAGTTAGAGCCAGCAGATCGGAGCTGAATCACGAAATCTGAGTACTGTCATCCGTCCTGGTCGTTTGAGCATGACTGAAAGCGATTGTCACCATTTCGAATGTGTCTGCTCGTGCGTGCGAATGGATAGTCCGCAAGACAGACACAGCATTCGATGTTGCAAGAACGGCAACGCGTGCGAGAGATGTACGGCATTTCCTAGGGAAATCTCCAGTGGGGGTGATAAGGTTGGTACCATGGCTTCTTAGTTTCATCGTGCCTCGAATGACTCGATTGCGAACGATTCCAGCTCCTCGGCCAACCACGGGTTGAGCACTTGATGGGTCTTTATGGAGCGGCACGTTAACGATCGGCTGGCCTGGGACACCGCGCCGAGAGCCAAGATAGTTTGGCTTGCCCCAATATCATGGCTAAGAGCTCGAATGTGGCCCGCTTAATGTCGATAGCATCATGCACATTAGAATTAAACATCGACCAGGATAGGGTGCGATGTTTCTTCTGATACATCGTATATTTATGACACCACGCGACCGGAAAGTTCTCGGTCACTAATGATGCTGACAGACATACCCTAAAAAGGTGAGCTTAAAGCTTGAAGTCGCAGCAATGATGCAACACTTTATCCTTGATGGGTGCTGATGAACTTAATCATTCAGTGTCCGTTGGAGCGCAATCAAGACTCTTGTTCGGACACAACGGTACATTTTCGTCAGGCGGGTATGGATCTTTATACCTAGCCGAATGTAGACGGCGGCGTCTGCCGCAGCTTATCGCAGAATGTTGTAAACGGGGATTCCTTCTTCAAACCGGTGGTTATCGCCGTTATGAATTTCAGGTATCCTGGAGAGGCCACTGCCGCCGTACTTGGAACCTTGTCCCAACACGTGCCAATCCGACGAGCTAGGCATGCTAGGTTGTTAGCCACAGATCGCAACCACGCGTCCATTGCTCGTATTTGTCCGCGACATGGTGTAACAAAAAGCAACGATGCAAAGCCTCAGATCACAAATTGTTGTTCGTCGTATTGGGACTATGTGCTTCGAATACCAAGACAGTCGTAACAGCACAATGCAGGAGCAGGGAGCAAGAGCTGATAAAATGTGCTGGTCGATACGGTAGGGGCAGTAGGGTGTTTTACTGCCTGAGGCATCATAGGATGTTGATGCAAGGACGCGTGGGATTAAAAAAAAAAATAATGAGTCGCGCATTCTTCCTTCGACAAGATGTCCAATGACACAAAGGAAGAATACTTGAGTATTGGCGGCAACAGGCACACGTCAGCATCGGCCTGGCATGCTAAGAGTGCTTGCCTTGCATTTGGCGCCGATCAGAACATTGCGCTCTGGCAACCATTGAACAAGTCGTGCCGTGGTGTTCATGTATTACTCAAAGGCCATGCAGACAAAGTCACTGCTGTTTCCATCAAGGACGGTGCACAGCCAATTTTGATCAGTGGGGCTGCTAATGGCGAACTCATCTTGCGTTCTTGGGAACCGATTTCTGGTGGCAGCAGAATTCTGCATACCACCAAAGCGCATGATGGAGCAGTGAACGTACTTGCAAGCTTAAACGATTCTCCCTACTTTGTGACTGGTAGTGCTGATGCTACCATCAAAGTATGGAGGCACAGTGACATGAGCACTGAGCTCGTAACGACCATCAAGCCAAAGCCACGATTCATCCCATTGGCACTCGCAATCGGTACCTTTCCACATACCTCGCCTGATCGTGGTGTCTTCGTTGTCGCTGCTGGTACTAGGAACGACATGTTTGTCTATGCTCTGTCCAATCTGAGCGAGTCTGCTAGTGTGACATTAGCATGCTCTTTAACCGGACACGAAGGCTGGATTAGATCATTAGCATTACGAGGTTCCGACGATGGAGGATATATGCTTGCGTCCACAAGTGCTGATAAATATGTTCGGATCTGGCGGTTCCAGTCTAGCAATCGTGTCCCTCAGCAAAACGGCATCGTGAGCAAGGCTATCAATAATGTCGAGAGCACGCTCACTGCCAAGGTCAAAACAGTAGGTGTGGCAGACCAAAACTACTCGGTAACGTTCGAAGCTCTACTCCTCGGACATGAAGATTGGGTGTACTCCGCTGATTGGCAGGATAGTATGGATTCGAAAATCCTCACTGCATCCGCCGATGGTACGTTAGCAATATGGCAAGCTGACCCGACTTCTGGCATCTGGGTCAGTGAGACACGTCTCGGCGAGATCAGTGGTCTGAAGGGTGCGACTACAGCCACTGGATCTTCTGGTGGCTTCTGGAGTGGCAGATGGATATCCGATGGAGAAACCACAGCTGTCATTAGCCTAGGTAGGACAGGCAGCTGGAGGATATGGCATTACGACTCTACTGCAGATTTCTGGAACCTGATGCCCGGTATTGGCGGCCATATCGCATCCGTGAATGGATTGAGTTGGTCTCCACAAGGTGAGTATCTGCTGTCCACAAGCTCGGATCAAACCACTAGGTTGCATGCTGAACGGAGAAGAGGCAACGACAGAAGTTGGCATGAGTTCAGCAGATGTCAAATACATGGCTATGACTGCAACGTCGTGACATGCATCAGCTCGTCTCAATTTGTTTCTGGTGCAGACGAGAAATTACTGCGCGTCTTCAACGAGCCAAAAGAGCTCGCAGACACGCTACATCGTCTCTGCGACATCGCTTTGCCCGAGACTTCATCTTTACCAGAATCCGCCGCTATACCTGTCCTTGGCCTATCAAACAAGGAGATAGGTGAAGCCGATGACATAATCGAGGCCGGCCCACGACGCGGCGACGACGAATATGCTGCAGCAAGTGCATTGGCTCGAATATCCCTACAAGGCATCAACGAGCCTCCGAACGAGGATCTACTGTCACGCCACTCACTCTGGCCAGAACACGAGAAGCTCTACGGTCATGGCTACGAGATCAGCGAATCCGCCTACAAAGACGGCATACTAGCCACAGCTTGCAAGGCGAGCTCTATCGACCACGCCACAATCCGCCTCTACGACCCGGACAATGACTGGCGACAGGTCGAGCCACCGCTCACCGCACACTCGTTGACCGTCACGAGGCTAGTCTGGAGTTCAGGACCTAACAGCTACCTGCTAAGTGTGGGAAGAGATCGTCAATGGACTGTGTTTAGTCGTGATCACTCAACAGCAGCTAAGCGGCTCAAGCTCTATCAAGCTATGCCCAAGGCTCATACTCGAATGATACTCGATGCAGCTTGGAGCCCGAGCCACGAACACGTTTTCTTCGCTACTGCTGGTCGTGACAAAGTCGTTAAGTTCTGGGGACATGGGTCAAGCTATTCAAGCGCGGTTGGTTCACAGCGGAATGATACCGACGCTTTCGAACTCTGTACGACACTGGCAAGATCGTCGGCCGTTACTGCTGTTGATTTCACTGATCGATTCAGCAAGTCTCATGCAGTTCTTGCAGTGGGTGAGGAGGACGGCACATTGTCGGTGCATGTTTTCAATTTAGCCAGTCTGAAGCTTGAGAAGTCATTGGAGTTAGCGAAGGATGTTTGCTTGTCAAAGTCTGTCAACCGGCTTGCGTGGAGGCCACGTGGTATATCTGTCGAGACTGAGACCACAAGTGTTGAGCTAGCCGTGGCTGGAGCTGATGGGTCGGTCAGGATTCTGAGGATAGACACCGCAGAAGTTTGTGAAGGCATACTGTCAGAATGACATATCCATCGCTCATGTATGTTCATAGAATAGACAGAAATCACAGCAGTGTTGATACTTGTCTATCCCAGTGAAGCGTTAAGGCTTCGAATAGAAAATACCAATTTGTAACGCCTTGACCCATGCAGCTGAATGCAATGCTCACAGCCAGTTGAAGGCTGGACAGGGTATCTCAAACACAAACAATCGTCCTCTTATGATCTCCGTCCATTCATCAGCAATCCTATTTTGCCGGTCGTTTCTCTAAACCATAGCCTCCAATACCTTGTTCCGTTGCCATTTCTGGTGGACCTCTGCGCATTTTTTCTCTGGGCCCTCTTTCCTCAAGGTCTTCCCTCAGCCATCTCAACACAAGTTCACTCAATAAGCTATTGCCCGTCTCCTCATTAACTCGATCTCTTTCCTTCCTCGCCTCTTCCAAATACTCTTTCATCTGTCCTGATTCCTTGACCGTACCTAAATGCATATGAATCACGTACGTCGGCCAACCAACCAAGTTATCCAAAATATGCGTCGCATACACAACTGTGCACGCCCGTCTTTCAGTCTCCATCTTCAACCAATCTAAGAAATTCTTTCGGCTCAACAGGTCCAAATCAACCGTGATTTCGTCTAGGAGTAACACTTCCCACGGTCTGAGTAAACCCATCGCAAGCTGTACTCTTCGTCGCTCACCATCCGAGACAGCATGCATTCGCCAACGCAGATCAATATCCAATATCTTCACGAGCTCATCTCGTCTTTCTGGATACGCATCTCCGCCAATAGAGCTCAGAAGGTTAGGCACGTCAATGTCTGTTCGCACGATCGGATTTAGCACCCATTCTGTGCCTAGGTACGTGATCCCAGTCAGGTTACTTGTGAACGGGTCAGATCCATTGACCATAATAGTATTACGGGGTCCAAGACGCTTGCCTGAAAGCAAGCGGAGAAGCGTAGTCTTTCCTGCGCCATTGGCACCAACGAGAAGGGTACGAGATCCAGCTGGAAGAGAAAGTGATATATTCGAAAGACCCGGTTGTGAGGATTGTGGGAAGGTGTAGGTCAAGTTCGAGACTCGGATGGCGGGAGCTGCGTCGCCATTAGTATCCGCCATCTTGTTGCTGTATAAAAAGAAAGTATAGAAGGAAACTTGCGGCGCAGGAAGGCGCGGAACACCGAAATTCAAGTTGAATGATGAGCAGTATGTCATCACTTATGCTATTTAGATGCCTCGAACTTCAGGCTTACACACACAACATGGCAGGCGTGCAATGCTCGTGGAGGAAAGACCGATCGTTCTTACAGCAAAGCCTCTGTAACGTTCCCAAGAACCGCTCTATTCAAAAATTCAGCTTGCAATAATTCGTAGACTTTTTTCTATGTGCAATGAAGTTTTAGTACCTCCCCAGTCACGTTTAGAGTCTGTGAAGACCATGTTTCGTCCTGTATGCCTAGTATCAAATCATGTTATGCGTGAACCAGAGCTCGAGGCAGAATCCGGAGACGCTGTTTCATCGACGGTTCCTTGTTGCAACACTTCATTTTCTTCGGTATCAGCAAGTAAGCCCACTTGCTCATGGTGGCTGCTTGTGTCCTTTAGCGAACCCTTCCTTCCGCGTTGCGTTCGGACCCGAACTGGACTTGTCTTCGCTGATTTCTGTCCACCATCGGTCGCAACCCAGATGGCGCCAAACAGAATCAACCCACTTCCGAACCATGACCATATCCCAGGGGTAATGCCGAAAATAACCTTGTCGGAAATGAGTGCAAACAGCATCTGGGTGTAAAGCATTGACGTAGCTTTGGCTCCAGATCCCTTGATCTGCGGCGTCTTCTGATCGTGTGCAGGAATAGCTTGTGGTGTAACAGAAGCAGCTAATGGAGCGCTCATCTGAGGCTCTGTCGTCCGCGTCTGCATCTCAAGGTCGACCTGCGTACTTACAGGGGTTTCCTTCTCAACAGCTGGCGCTCCTCCATAAGCCATGCCCTTAGTCAGTAGCAACTGCATAATAAATCCAGCCAAACCGAGCATGAGAAGGAGACCCCATTCCGTGAGGTTACCAGGCAAACGAAACTTTACGCTTGGCAGCACCACGAGAGCTACCAGGCTGACGAAGGTGCACCAAGCTGAGAAGTAGTTGACCGATAGCAGGGCATGAGCTCGCTGACCAATAGCTCGAATCGATGTCATCGCGCCTATCGCGCCGACGACGCCGATCATGGCTACAGCAACGGCTGTTAGATGCTCTGCGGACGTCGGATGAGCAGACGCGTGAGACTCCATTGATGGCATAGTGGCGTTGCCAGCGACGGGCTCTGGTAAACTCTCACCTTTGTGACTGCCATTAATCAGCGATATTGGTCTGGCGATGAAGACAACTCCAGTCAAACTTATGAAGCCTGCAATCTGTTGTTGTCTACGAAATGTTTCCCCAGGAATTAGTAAGGAGAAGGCATAGCAGGAACCAATCGGTGCTAAGAACGTCAAGATTATAGCTTCACTGATTGGCAAGTACAGCAGACTATAATAGAATCCAAAGACTCCTAGAAAGCCAAAAAGACCTCTGCTGACAAGTAACAACCTCACACGACCAGGAGGTCCCAAAGGAAAGTGCGGTACAGATTTCGTCCATAGCGCATAGCAAGTAGTGATCACTACAGTGATAGATTGTCGTGCGAACAGGATTTGAAACGGATGCATAGGCTCGCCGTGCGATCCTGGTGTCTCCAGAAGTCGTGTTGCAATGTTCATCAAGGAGCCAAACATCTGGCTGAGCAGAACAAGAAATGCGCCGTAGTTAGCGACCCAAAAATCCTGCAGTCTCTCACGCCACATCGAAGGAGCAGGTATACTGTTCAAGTTTGCGGAGACATTACTCAATGTTCTTATCAGACCATCGGCATGAACACTACCAACCTCTGTTGAGCTGAAAGACAACTCTGAGATGTCTGATCCAGAAAAAATGCTTTCTGCTGAGACCCGTCTCTGGAGGCTACTCGAAGGTACAAGTAGATGCTTGTTCAAAGTTGATTGCGACCTCAATTTGTCGTCCGAGGAGGACGCTGAAGCGACAGTAGTCGGATCGTCGATAGAGTCATGATTGCTCTCGGGGTTGGCGAGTTTTTGATCTGTCATTGTGCATTACACTTGCCATGGGGCATGCTCGCGTGATCGATCTTTTGACGCACTTGCTTGATCAGCAAGATGATCCTCCTCAGCCGACTCACAAGCGAAGTTCAGCAGCGAAGGAATTTGCTGCAAGATGATACTAGAAGTCAAGGAATACCCAGCCAAGCCAGTGTTTCAACTCAACGTCGTCGTTGGGCGTTTCGACTTCCCACCGTGCCCACCTATTGGAGGTTTTGGAGGCTTTGAGTTCCAGGCGTGGCTGCCTCTGCATTCAATGTGCTACTGGTAAGTTGTCCAGCCTGCTTGAGTACGTATATATCATCTTTTGAGTGGTCCTCCGGCGTTTACAAAGAGGCAACTAGCACAACAGAAGTCAAAGGTCCGATCAGATAGAAACAATTTTGTAGATTAAGACTACCACAGGAGCTCTCGAAGCAGAAGAATCCACCCAAGATACCCCCTATCAAAGCCACTAACGCCTTGCGAATCAGGAATGCAAGACGTCTATAACGTCAACTTCATATTTACGAGTATCATGTTCTTCGTATTGTATGCCCAATACTTCGTTACTGGCGGCCTTCTCATTTTGCCGCAGCGGATGTGTCGGTTGAGCCTGGCTGATGCCGGCCTTGATAGCAGTCTATGCTAGATGCAAATCGGGTGTCCAAGAAGTTATAGCACTTGCGGTGCTCTACACTGGTCCATTCACCTTGATGATTTCGAACGCCTTGTATCGGCTGAGATATTTGTCGTCTCTTCGATGTGCTTTCAGAAGTCTCCCAGGTGTTGGTGTCGAAAATGCTAATTTATTGTTCAAAGCTAGATGTTTCAATTGCTTCGCAGGATTATACATCGGATCGAAGACCACTAGGCCGGCTCGACCATCAGTATAGACCTCGACGCCGACTACAGTCATCGAATGACCTTGATGCTGGAAAAACAGTGGTGGCTTATCGGTAATGACGACTTTGTCGGTATTGCTTGGTTCTGTTCCGTCTTCGAAGTGCTTGCAGACAGCATGCATCATGGCCGTGTATGCTTCAGTCTTGTCCTTCGACGAGAATGCTTGCGCCTCTGCAGGTATACCCAAGCTTAATAACAAAGCTTGTGCTTCTGGAGTGCCGATGTACTTCCGTGTCCAACGTATGCCACCTGTTTCGATTCTGCCCGCACTGTTGTAGCCTTGATCCCACGCACTTTCGATCATATCTTGTAGTCTTATGATTGAAGGCAATCTCTTGTTATCGAAGTGTTCGTGGCCCGGAGCGGCAGCGTCTCTGATGTAGGAGATTAACATCTGTATGTTGCGGTAGCCACAGAAGCCTCCTTCTTGTGGCAATTTGGCAACGTGCCGCACAAAAGGGTTGCAGTAGAAGGCTCGTGCCACTTTCTTATCAAGAACCGACAGTCTCGCGAGGACAGGTACAAGATTCGGGGTCTCGTTGCTGATAACTTCGACCTTGACTATTTTACCATCATGGCCGATCTTGTTCGACACAGTGGTTTTAACGCCGTCTTCGAGCAGGCGTATCAACGAGGATGGCATTCTCTTTTCATTTGCAAAGGGCCCCAACTCGGTTTTACCAAGTCGTCGTACCTCGCCAATATTCGTCTTAGTGTTGAAAGTTGGGCCAGTCTTTAGTATCGGAGTGGAGAACATGTCCTTAAGCGATGATATCCAGCGATTCTCTTTGACAGGGGACTGAACTTGAGACAGAACTTCATCATGGTTCCTGAGCGCGTTTGAGATATCGGTGGAAAAGTTATTCGAGACGTTGATAACAGCATCATGGTTTGCCATGTCTTCAGCTATATGGAAATCAGTATGGAATTGCAGATCGTCAGCAGGAATTTGCTCGCCGCATTGATAAGGACATTGTACAAATTCGATGCGAGAAGGCGTAGAACGACCAGAACGTGGGTTTGAAGACGAGCTGTCTGTTCGTTTTGGTGCATGAGACTGTCTCGCTGCTTCCATGCCATCTTTGACAGCGAATGGACTATCACCACCTTCGGAGTGAAAAACTTCAACATGCAGGAGCATCTGGTAGTCATTCTTTTCTTTGTAGTCGCAGAACGGACATTCCAGAGTCTCGACCTTGTCGCTTGTAGACGCCATGATGAGATGGGTTCGTAAAGGTGTCTGTTAGGATGATTGTTTTTGGTGGTCAAGACTGATTGCTCCAGCAGGCGAAGCGACTTTAGCGGCGATACAATCAGAAAGCTGCATGGTTAGCGACAACAATTCATGTAGACAACGGCTTGATGTTGTTGGCGATCATTAGCATGCGCGGTATCTTGATGCTCTGCACGTTGCATGACCAGACTGACGGGAACAAAAGCATGGCCAGAACAGTTCCCGTGACGCGCGTCTGGCGAGGCTGCTGTCGACGTAGATATTTCGAGGTCGGAGCGATGACTGGCTCTTCACCCCGAGACAATCACTCTTGGTGAGTACTTCAGGGTCAGCGCAGGCTCATTGTAAATAATGGCAGACTATGAATGTTGACCGTCACACACCAGCATTGCAAGCTATAACACCACGCGATGATTTTCTCCGCTTGTAAACAGACTACAGGCTGTTCAGGGTTTCAGCCATGAACATCAAACCGTGTTCGAGACGTCTGAATCTAACTTCCACGTCCCATACCTATCGAGTCTGCATCTACGTGAGATTTACTTATTGGAGGGTTTGCTCGATGTGTTATGTCAGGAATGATAACGATAAATTGGTGGCTTGAATAGAGGCTGAAGATCTGCGCACAGGGCAATGCCAAGATCGATGAGGGTTGGAGGTGGAGATTTCACCGAAGCACGTCCTTTCCCTGCTGTTCCGTCCTTGTTCCAACCGAAAGACATCTTGCTCTGCGAAAACAAATCCTACCGACACAATGTGCGATATACCTGCTGGCTATGACTTGAAGTCTATATCTCTGAAGTTGAGCTGATGCTTGTTACCGTATGTCGAGAAGTCGAAAAATCTCCCCGGCAGTGCCTGACTGAGCAAGGGGGATCGGCGTTGTCGATCTCACGCGAAGGGTATGCCTCAAAAGCAATAGGCTCTTTGCCAAGATTCGCTGCAGCATCAAACCTCTCGAGTATTCTGATGGCAAGTTATGGCTGGTCATCAAGTAGGTCGATTCCATTCACAATGTGGCTATCCGGAGCGTGTGTGTTCTCACGACCAACATGTGACTGACGTGTCCCTCTTGCCGTCCGTTTGTGCAACTACTTCACCACGGTTTGTGTGAGCGCTTTCCAACATATAATCTTCGTCCCTCTTCTCGAGACTATCATTCGATATCCTATTGCAGCCATATACCCGGTACAATTTGACCTCATCCAGAATAGCAATCATGCTGCTCCAGAGCGTCAAATCATTGACGAAGATTTTTAACACTGATGCCTTGTTGTTCCTTGGCACAAGATTGGCTGGCATTGTACTGAGCATCACTTCGGTCATTCTGCTGTGTCGAGCTGTAACGATACAACATCACTTCCACACGCGTGGGAAAGGATTGCTTCACGATCTGGGACCTCTTGGACCAGTAAGTCAACCACTTTTGGTTGCTTCACGAGGCTTACAATGGCAGCTTGCTTATTCCTTGGTGTGGTCTGTGGCGTCAGTGATACTGCCAGGCTGTCAGCGCAAATACCATCCCGCCCTCGATATGGGCTTTGACTGTCTCGGCTGGCTTGTCTCGTTCGCAGCAGGTGCAGCCCTCTTAGTCTGGTCACTTCGAGATGCATACAGTATAGATAATTGCAGGCAATCATCGGATGTTCAGGCGTGTATGGAGGCTGAGTCAGCGTTATCAAGCACAGAAAAATCGGGAGCCATTCTCCTTTTGCTTGCTGGGTATGTGCCAGCTTTTCAGAAGAGCTCAAGCTGACTGAAATGCAGTATGACTCATCTCGTCATGTTCGTACGTGCTTGTATTGCTGTTTCAGCTCGCAGGAAGAAGTATGTGCCGTCTCGAAATTCTTGGATGCAATTGGAGAAGGAGTCCAACCACAGTATCGAGATCGTGCCGCTTGACCTGAACACAATAAACTTCGTTATAGCCGAAGGACAAGCACAACCGAAAGTTGGTGGGGGGGATGAAGCAGATCATACGGACAGCACGAAAGTATCGCCTGTTTGACAACAAGCATCACTACCCATGGCCTTGCGTGGGAAGTCTCAAACGACTATAGTGAAACGAAGGCAGAAGCAGACGAGTGGTCAGAACGACAAAGCTGAGAACGCGCATATGTTGCATATACAATAGTATCATTGCTACACCAACACGACTTCCACAGATTGTCGGAGAGGTCAGGTTAGCACAAAAGATTAAAGACATAAAATCAATGAGTCGGCGACACCTACTCAGCCAACAATACCAGTGTACCTTTTGTCTGCTACAAGTAATGCATCGTGGTGCTAAGCCACAGAGATTGTCAGTCGTCGAAAAGCATAGACTACTGGTGGGTAGCACCTTTGCCGTGCTAGTCGAGGGAGAAGACCTCGTCGTCTGTTTGCCTTCTGCGTGTGAAATAGGAAAACAGCAGTTGCAAGACTTAGATCCGCGTGAAATGCATGCGTAGCTAATTTTTACTCTGCCATGCTGTGTGGTCGGAAGAAAACATATATTCAGGCTGCACGACACGTCTTCTGCGGATCAATCCACACTCTGAAAGTGCTAACTACAAATTTTTGTTCCACATCTTCACCATCCTGTACCTTTTGTTTGGACCGATTTCACGTGCTCATATGTGCTCTTTGGTCGACATTCCTGATGGCTAGCTGCAGATTCTCAAAAGATTGTGGCGACCGGCATGGCAGTGTTTGTTGACCATTGATTGAACAGGTGGCTTTTGCCTGGTAAGGCCACAATTTCTGACTGAACAACAAGCACGGTGCAAAATAAATCTCACTTCTTTGCACTGGAGCCCCAAACATTTCAGTGTGGAGGATCCCCCATCAAGACCACTGGAAGACAACTTCGCCATGATGCCTCCCTCGCTGTCAGTCATAGGCGTTTTCGAGCGCGTCTTCCAAGAGTTCGTGAAGATGAGGCCAATGCTACCCACGTATCTGCACTTGATAGCTTCAGCCATCTTCCCAATTTACACTGCGGCTCATGCTTCTCTTCGCAGACCGGTATCTGCCGCCCCGGTGTCAAAGAAGAGAACCACCAGGAGAACTCGGGTAGAGGAAGACGATGGTGAAGAGGAGGCGTCTTCGCCGATCGAAGCGTTAACCACATCAGACGCCATCATGTTTCCGATCCTCGCTGGAGCTATGCTGACGATTCTTTACTTCATCATCAAATGGCTTGAAGATCCTGCTCTTCTCAACAAGATTCTTGGCTATTACTTTAGCTGGGTAGGTACTTTCTTCACATTCAAGTTCGTGAGGGATGCTTTACGACTTGGTCGTTCCTTCATCTTCCCTACTCAAGTTTCACACAAGGGGATACTACACGAAGCTGATACTGAGCGCAACGCATTCCATACACGAGGGACACCAGACGCTTCGGCAGAGAAAGCGAACACGAACACATTGAAGGCTGCCTTCGTTGACTATATACTCCTCCCCATAAGTTCGGCGAAGATCTACTGGAGAGCACGTCAATTTCTCCACGACAAAACCACATGTGTCGCAACCACTCGAAAACCTCTGTCATCGGGAAGCGCCACATTCAGAATCGACAGACTTGATATCCTAGCTGCAGCTGCCTCCGCCACAATCGCATTACTCACCTTGACACTCAAAAGAACACCATGGTACCTGACAAACCTTTCTGGCTTCTCCTTCTGCTACGGCACATTGCAGATCATGACACCCGGTACATCAGCGACTGGGTCACTCCTCCTATCGCTCCTCTTCTTCTACGATATCTACATGGTCTTCTTCACCCCTATGATGGTCACCGTCGCTACGAAACTCGATGTACCGATCAAGTTACTTTTCCCACGGCCAGCCGACACATTCTGTCCAAAACCAATCGACGCCCTGCCAGGTAGCCAAGAGATGGAAGAGTACCTCAAATGTCTGAGTAAGCAGAGGACAATGGCGATGTTGGGTCTAGGAGACATTGTAGTGCCAGGCATTTTGATCGCGTTCGCTCTGAGGTTTGATCTGTACAATTACTACCTGAAGCTCGTCAACAAAAACAATCAGAAGATAGAGAACATTGAATCTGAAGAGAAGAACAATGACAAGAAAGATGCGCGTCCACTCTATCAACCAGCTCGAGGAATGTGGGCTGAGCGATTCTACACAGCTCGTGGCCTTTGGTCGTCAGCACTCCAAGCAAGGTCGTTCCCGAAACCATACTTTAAAGCTACCATGGCTGGCTATACTGCTGGTCTCATTGCTACTCTGCTCGTGATGCAGGTATACAAGCATGCTCAACCAGCTTTGTTGTACCTTGTGCCTGGAGTTCTCGCTGGCTTCTGGGGTATGGCTTTGTGGCGAAGAGAGGTGAAGTTGCTTTGGCAATATGACGAGACGGAGGACGAGCAAAAGAAGAAGGAGAAGCAGAGCGAGTCGACAAGCGAAACTGTTAAGAAGGATGGCAAGAGCGAAAAAGACGTGGCTGCGCGGGAAGAGGACGAAGAGAAGGACGACGCCAGATCGAGAAGTGACGCTCCTCAACCAGCATTCTCTTTTGACGTGTACATGGCTCCAAGAGAATCGAAAGCACTAGTGGAGAAGGAGGATTAGAAGTTTAGAGCTTGAAGAAAAGTAGAGAAAGACAAGGTAGAAGAGGTCTGCGAGGACAGCGTCGCTAGGATAGCGTGCCTAGGAAGCAAAATTGTGTTCTCACAGTGAAAGCGTGCTTTCAATCGTTTCCACTGTGCTTTGGTTTGCCTCTTTCTCTGTCATGTAGAGTTGTGTAATTTGCCCTCCATGCTTCGTGCTCGGACCAGGCCGTTTCTACGCAAAGACCCTGGCTCAGAGTTGCTCATCTCTCTCGTGCTGCTGATGCGACTTAATGAAGACTGACTGATTTGTGGGGTCTTTATTGATGGACGATGTCTCTGATCTTGCTCGGAGCCACAATTGGTGCTTGGTTTTGCTTCAGGTCACACCTGCTCCTGTGATGCAGCTGACCGATCTCCACCCATATTTCGTACGAGGAGCTGTCGTTGACAGATGTAGGCAGCTAAGTGTTGCTCATCGTGCTGTATCGCTATCACGGATTTGGGTGTGAGGTATTGCTGACAACCATGAATGCCGTCGGAGCGTCGTCTGGTACTATGCGATTTGAGATAGAGCTCTTCACCATCGTTAAAAAGGTCATCCACCACTACCACTCGCGCCATCCAACACGGCTTTCCATTCTTGACACCTCTTTTCAGCACTATCGACGATCTGCTTTATGCCCTCTAGTCCTAGAACTCCTCCACCACCGACCTTCTCGAGACGCAAGATTCTGCAGCTCCTACTTGACCAATCAACTACTATGTTGCCCTTCTCTGTGCAGACGTCACTCTCAAAGTAATCGATATCGAGAAGTATCGTTGCTCCTTGCGACTTTTGTTTTGAAGGTGTGGCTGTTCCATTGACCTCTGCTCCTTCATTATCGAACTTGATCCTCGAATCTGGCTCGAAAACTCCAAAACTCAGCGGACATGGTAGGCCTCTTAGCTCTAAGGTCCTTGCTTTTGTGTAGTCCGGACTGCAGAAGATCTGCTTGCTGTCCTCGTCCCATCTGGCCTGTGGTATCCTGACGTCTTTCAGTGCAGCGATAACTGCCATCACTGTAGTGTCAAACGCATTTGCTTCTCCTCCATAGCTGAGAGCCACGCAATCGATGTATAGAGTCCAATATGCTTTCAATACGTCTTTTTCAGGCTCGACGTATGCTGGGTCGTCAGGATCTAGTCCGGCAGATCCTGAGGCTGCTGGGTCTGACGTGTGTCGAATCTCAAGACTTGCAATGCTCACGAACCTGGAGCTATGTAATAAGGATAACACGCGCTGGGAGATGCTCTGTCCTGTAACAGTAGGTGCGACGTTCGCAGGAAAGGACGGATGGCAATTAGTGCTAAGCTCGAGGTTTGGCACTAGGAGATTGTTCAGAGTGACTGCTTCGTAGCTGTCTTCTTCTGTCCGTTCTTGGCTCACTCTCGCAGACTCGCTTGAGCGGTAATGTGCTATCTCTGAAATTGGCAGTAGCTCTGCACGTATAGCACATACTATTGTGCTTTCACCAAGTTTGACCAGCGAAGAGCCATTGCAGTGTGTCAAAGAGCCTGTGTTTAGGTGTATGGGCCGCGTTTCTGTAGGGGTACGATTAGAAGGACGTATCGGTGGATCCTGAGACAAGTAGGCTTGAAGTAGTGCTGACGGTGATATGAGAGGCATCGCGGAAATGGAGACTGTGGAGGGGAGCGTCTGTATGGCCATGAGCAGGGAGCAGAGTCTACCTTGTATTTAGCCCACTTGGCAAGGAACGTGCGAAAGTGGCTCGACGTATTACTCGTCTAGAGCTGAACCGGAAAGTCTAGTACATTGGTATGTTAACACCGCATTTCCGACCTCCTCCACTACTTAGCACAGCGACGCGAACATGGACACTATGGTTTCTTACGAGACTTCCTGAAGATCAGGCTTCCAGGCACTAAGAAGGCAGGCTGATCACATGATCTCTCGGCCAGTGTCCCTTGACCTCATCTTGACTGCGCCAGGAAGATAGCTAGTCAGCGACAGCAACAATTCCTACAGGCCTCACTGTCGCTCTACCGATATGTTGCGACCGACACGTACGTTTTGAACCTCAGCTCTTATTCCAGGAAGACAGCATATTTCGAACAACTTCAAAATCGATAGCGAATGCTAACACGAAGGTCATAGTGAGACGGTTAGCAGCCGGTGCCGCCCATGGCAAACCATTATACGAGGCAACTGGCAAAGATGCAGGTCACCCAGTATCGAGGATAAACAAGCAGCCTTTCATGTACAGGTTCTTTGCGAAAGGTATTGGTGCGAGCATGTGGTTCTTTGTAAGTGTTATCTCAGCAACGAGCTGGCTCAGCAGACTACAGCGCACGAGAACGATTCGAAGCATACTTTTCGTTCCTGTTGGCGATGCAATCAACAGAGCAGGCTGCATCGAGAGAGATTTCCCATATGCTAACACATATGTCAACAGCTACTGTACCGAGCGAAGCAAGATGGAGCTGCGTTGATAGGATTGAAGCATCCTTGGGATCATTAAACACTGCCGAAGCGTACTGAGGATAACAAGAAGCAAGCAGACTGGTGTGCAAAGGTCCATACCTAGTGTGAAAAGATCATGCCAGACAGCCAGGGATAAATGCTACGCGGCCATAAAGAACTGGCAAGTGGCTGTAGGACGGTTCTGCAGGAACATTGTACATACGCAAAATACACTCGATTTAAGACCTGACTTGGACTGGGATTGGCTCTGACCTCATTGTGTCAATTGTTTGACAGCTGATACTATGGACATCTTGAAGATCATTCGCGTCTTGACTCTACATTCTATCCTTTGTTATCGGGCACTTATGGGAGTCATAGCAAGACATCGTCTTGCCGCACTCAATTTGCCCAAGCTCTTGAACTGAAAAACGGCGTTCTAATATGCTGATCGCTATTAGTTCGTCTTAATGTTCATCCTGCGGTAAAATGCCCCTAGCATGGCTATAGCAGTATATATAGTCAGCCCAGCAGAACATTGTACGAACATCGAGTATTCTGAGTATCGCCGAGCAAGTTAAATAGAAGTTAGAACGGATAGACACCTGTCGGTTTGTTCTGAGGTGTCACTAAAAAGGTACGGAGCATCAGAGAAACTTAGCAGGATAAATTCCGGCGCAACGGCCCGTTGATCAGCTCTCTTCAGACGCTACTGCAGGCCCACGTTTCCACAGTCTGTCTGCGCAAGCAACATTTAATTTTCTGCTGCCAGCTGGCGTACTCAAGAATTCATCAACGTCAATAGTCGACTGATCGAGGTCTCAACCTCTCCCATTCTTTTGCCAAAAATGTCAGAGGAAGCACCTCGTAAGCGGTCGCGCTTCGATCAAACTGAACCTGAACCACGAAAGAATTCTCGATTTGATCGCAGATCGCGTTCACCTGTCGCAAGAGACCGAGACTCAGAGTCGCGTAGAAGTCGCAGCCCACTAGCAAAGTCGGCTCGGAGTCCATCAGCAGAGGAAAAATCCAAGCCAAAGACACCAGTTGATCCAGCTGCAGCTGCAGCTGCCGCAGCAGCTAGAATTAATGCGCAAATCGAAGCTCGAAGGGGTATACAACATGTCGATGTTCCACCAATTCAATCCGCAGACAGCCATGCCCCTGCCGAAACACCAAAGCCTGCTGCCGCCTCTAGTGGTAATAGCGTGAGCAAGGTAGATGGCGACATCTACATTGCTGATGGCGATTACATCAAAGACGTTGAAGTCAATGACTTGAGAAATCGTTACACACTGACCAAAGGCTCTACGCAAAAGATGGTAAATACTCCTTGTTGCTTTGCTGACCCAATCTTTGTGTTTCAAGGGCGATCTTTTGTATTGAGATGAAAGCTGATGCTTACGCTGCTGATACACTGATACTTTAGCACCAGCCCCAAATGTTGCAACTACTGACTTGCGTGTGATAGATCAAAGAAGAAACTGGCGCCGGTACGCTTTTACCACCCACACTCAACTTTGTATAGGAAAATGCTCATGTTTGGAAGATGTCACGACTCGAGGATCCTACTACCCTGACAAGAGCATGGCCACTGCAGCTGTATGTTGCGCCCTCACTGTCGTCGAGTACATACTAACTTAGACAGAATCCTCCACTATACCTTCACGTCACCTCCACAAGCAAAGAAGGCCTCGAGAAAGCTGTCGAGAAGATCGAAGAGCTCATGCAGCAGGAGTTACCAAACTTGGTCGATGAAAGGCGGTTTAGAAAACGGGAACCTGATTACGAGCGAGATGAGCTGGGAAGAGTACGTATCGATGTTGATCATGCGTAAAGAAATTGCTGACGTTTCTGTCAGCGCAAATGGCCCGAAGCCAAAATTCTTATCGATATGGAGAACATCCCTGGTTTCAACTTACGAGCACAGGTCGTCGGTCAGGGCGGTGCATACGTGAAGCATATTCAGTCCGAAACTCGTTGCAGAGTCCAGATCAAGGGCAAGAATTCAGGCTTCATGGAACATAGTACTGGCCAAGAATCTGACGAACCTATGTACCTGCACGTAGCGAGTCCGGACCAGGAGCAAGTCGACAAGGCAAAGAAGCTCTGCGAAGACCTCCTAGCCTCTGTGCGACAGAACTACGAGCATTTCAAAGCGAACCCTCCCCCAGCACGAATGGAATCCTACACAGATGGCTATGGCGCGGACGCGAATCGAGGCTCATATGGTGGCGGTGGCTATGGCCGAAGGGAGGATAGACGCCACGACTCTTACGCCTCCAACAATCACTCGAGTTATAGCCAGAACGGCAACTATGCTGGCACTCCCACAACACCTACTCCTGCTGCCTCACAAGAACCGTCTGCCACTCAATCTTATCAGGATCAGTGGGCAGCATACTACGCGAGCAACCCTCAAGCAGATCCGTACGCTGCATATGGTGGCTATCAGGCTTACATGCAATACTACTATTCCTACTACCAACAACAAGGTATCGACCCTAGCCAAGCCCAGGGAGGAACTCCGCAGCCACCACAAGATCATACAGGAGCACCTCCTCCACCTCCTGCCAATAACGGGTACGACCCCACCAATCCAGCAGGCTATCCGGGTGCTCAACAGCCCGGTGGCTACAACGCTGTACCTCCTCCACCTGGGATGTAGGATCGAGTAAAAGGACACTATCTACAAGCTCAACCTGTCAATCTCTGCCTGGCAGAACAGAAGTCTTCAGACAGTATACAATGAGGCCCGGCGCAGAATATTCTCCAAGAGCTACCAGTTCTGCTAGAAGCATTTCCTCCAAGGAGGTTGTCGGATCTACGAGTAGCCATCTCCAGACAAGTTTGCATTCAGGAGAGCCTGTTGCTGCCATACGCTGTTCTGGAAAACAACCTTGGAAAGAGGCTATCTGTGTCGCGACTATAAGGTCTCGGCGATCTTGACTGATAACATCACATCCACAAACGTCGAGACATTTCCTCGTGCGGACCTCGACGAGCAAAGAGACAACAGATCAGGACGGTACATGGAACAATCGAGTCATGAGGTCTCCTGCTGAAGAAGGCCCTGATGCAAATGCGGTTGACGTATCGACCAGTTTGGTAGTGACAGTTGGATCGACTTGACTGGTTGCCTGGCATAAAGCCAGCTATCACTGTGTGGTAATTTAACATTTGTAATCGATAGGGAGATCTCGCGTTGGCCAGCGGTTTCCCTAATTATGCTACTAATCTGGTGTTGTAGTCGTACCATGTTTTACATACTCATAAGCTCGCTCCCCATCAACCATAATCCCAATTCTGCCGTTGTGTGAATTGGCTCGCTTCCTCATCACTTGCCAGTCCCCTATCTTTGCGCCTCCTCACACCAGCAATACCTTCCTTACACACGTCACAAGCCATATCGCATATCACTTCACTCTGCACAATTGACCTGCTACTAGCAGCGCCTGTCTGTACACCTGCACCTGGCTGTCCAAAGTACTCCGTGATAGTCTTGTGTCTGCAAACATTTACGTTCTCACAGTACT
The DNA here is from genome assembly GCF_036872675.1 of Lithohypha guttulata. Lineage (NCBI taxonomy): Eukaryota > Fungi > Ascomycota > Eurotiomycetes > Chaetothyriales > Trichomeriaceae > Lithohypha > Lithohypha guttulata. The sequence goes on along the minus strand of NW_027042753.1, from coordinate 1,021,223 downwards.
CAATCACTTTCTGCAGACTCTTCGTTCTCTGCTCTGCTTGAGCCTCTGGTTGTGTTGCGGACATTTGAGTCGTTGGGTTAAATTGGCTGTTCAAGCGAGCATTTGCTGCGGGCACAAAGCCACCACGATTGTGCTTTTTCGCAGCATCTTTCTGCATGTCGAGTTTTACTCTGTAGATGGTGCGATCGCGTTCTTCGCGGGTGTAGAGAACGAGAGATTGTGCGGCTTTGCCGTCGCGGCCCGCACGGCCTGATTCTTGGATGAAAGATTCGAGGTTGCGAGGGAGACCATAGTGTACGACGAAGCGGATTGTGGGGATGTCGATGCCCATACCGAAGGCGTTGGTGGCGGTGATGATGTTGAAACTGTTGAAGATGTCCTCGTTATTAACTGGAGGAGCTTCTGTGTCTAACGTTTTGTCTAGAGGTGCTTGTGGGGAGCCGCCTGCGCTTTGCCTGATGAACTGATTTTGAATCTTGAGACGTTGCATAGGTTCCAAGCCAGCATGATAGGCATTCGCGTTAATGCCTGCAGACTGTAGCTTGGATGCTAGAGACTCTGTCAGGTTTCGTGTGTTGACATAGATGATGCCGTTGACTGCCGGCACGGTTTTTGGAGTTGTATTGTCAGGTCTTGTCTGGGGTTGCAAGTGCCGAAGCATCATACAGCGTCGATTGTGGATTGAGGTCAGCCATGCTATAAGATATGGAAAGATATCGTCACCTGAGGAGTCCCTTGGGTTGCTCTCTGAAAAATACTGTACCTCGTAGTGGATGTTAGGCCTTGCAGTACTGGTAGAAAAGAATAACGTTTTGTCTTCTTTGAGCTTGAGATATTTGTAGATATCCGCACGTACTTTGGGTGTTGCTGTTGCTGTCAAAGCCATTATTGGTACGCTCGGCAGCTGCAAGTTGGATTTTAGCCATGAAAGCTCTTTGTATGCTGGTCTGAAGTCGTGACCCCATTCTGATATGCAGTGAGCTTCATCGACCGCGACACGAACGAGTTGTCCTTGCTGATGTAGTCTTCTCAAAATCTTCCGAAAATTCTCGGTCGAGCACAGCTCTGGTGTAACATATAGTAGTCGAGTATATGGATGTCCGCACTGAAGGTCAGCTTCAATATTCCTACGCTGTGTATATGGAGTAGTCGATGTGATCGAATGCGTTACAACACCAAAGCTATTGGCGGCATTCACTTGGTTCTGTACTAGGGCAAGAAGTGGCGATATCACCACTGTAACACCTTTTGAGCACCATGCTGGCAGTTGAAAACATAGCGATTTCCCAAATGAGGTGGCAGCCTGGACGAATATGTCTTCCCCCTGTAGGGCTGCTGTTACGATCTCACGTTGCAGAGGCCGGAACGCCTGCTTCTGGAAGACCTTTTTGAGGGGATAATCGATATCAATGTTCGAAGCTGACCTCTTACGTTTCAGAGGAGTCCGAGGCATATTTCGGCATGATATCCGAGCCTCGATACCTTTGATCGAGTAGTGACCATTTTCGAAGGCGACTGAGGCAGAGCCGTTGTTAGTACACCAAGGCAGTCGCCATCGCGCCAGTAGGGCTTTATCGCGCCCGGAAGGCACACGCAGTCACGTGAACAATAAATTTGTGGCTGTCGGAAGGTGCAACGAGGTGTGCGTCCTACTAAGGACACGCTTTCTGTGTTGGACGGGAATGCGTTTCTCTTACCTTCTCGTCCTACTTCATGCGTGAATTAAATGATACTGAACGGCCATGCTCACCGTGGATGTTGCATACATTTTGACTGAACCCAACTACGTGCGGCACCGTGTTCCGATGGACTGGATTCATTGAGACGCTCATCCCCGCACGAAGTGTACCTTGTTACACGCCTCGTTTCGTACGCAATTCGCGAACTCACCACAAAGCAAACTGATCTGTCTCGCTAGATGTGACTTGAGATGTCCAGCAGCAGCTCTAGGACCGTGACAGCTCACAAGATACCTACATGAAGCGTTCCGAGGTCAATCTGGGCAAGCGCGATCTAACTGCGGGGACAAAATCTACCATGCCATTCCAGGGCGTAAGGGAGTGCTAGCAGCCCCCCCAACGACGTGCAGGGCTTATCTATACGCCACCTTGGCTATTGTATCCTACTTCTTCTGTTCATATGCTTTCCACTCATCTTTTGTGTTGAATATAGTTTTTGAGAAAACAGTCGCGCACAACTGACTCGAATAGACACCATGGGTAGTGCAGGGCAGGATATGGCAAAGATGCGCGTCAAGGAGGTAAGAGCGACCAAGAGCTGCTCAATATACAGCATTGCTGACTGGTCGTATAGGTGCGCATTTACCCTATCAAGTCGATCAGAGGTGTCAGCTTGCAGTCCTCTCAAGCCACGGCGATGGGATTCTTCTACGACCGAATCTTCATGTTACAGCGAGTGAAGGATGACAAGAATATGCATGTGCCTCACTTTCCTTCAATGTGCCTCTTCACCACTCAGCTGTCTCCTTCAGATGCGCATCCTGATAAAGTACTTGTCCGCTTTGCCCTAGATCATACCTTTGACCAGCCAGAGAAGAGATTACCTAAAGAGGAGGAAGTCCTCGAAGTACCCTTAGCGCCGGACGTGGATGGGCTTAAGACGGTTGAATACACGCTGCATCAAACAGTAACAAAAGGATACGTCATGCCAGAGAAGATGTGCAAATGGTTCAGTGATCGATTTGGATTCGAGGTCAGATTGAACTACATTGGCGGCAACAAGCGTGAGGTTCTTGGCACTGTGAATCCGAATGCACCTCAGGTCTATGTCGGAGATCCAGATCCCAAGAAAGCAGCTGCTCAGAAATCATCCTCCAGCGATGGTGGTTGGCTAGGTGGTATCAAAGCAGGAGTTGAAAACCTGGTTGGAACAGTCGCAAGCTACGCTGGAGTGGAAGGATACAAAGGCGTCAACGATGGAATAACTTACGCGGACCTAGCACCATTCCTCGTTGTGAATTGGAAGTCCTTCTTGGAGGCACAAGAACGCGTCGGGACCACCATTGACATGGAGAAGTTCAGGCCAAATATCGTGGTCGAGGGAGCTGAGGATAAGTGGGAAGAGGACTACTGGAACGAAATTAGTATTGGATCCGAGGAGAGTGGCAGTCGAATAGTTTTTACGGCCAATTGTCCCAGGTGTGCTAGCATAAACGTCGATTATGCAACAGGCAGACCAGCTGAGGATGCTCAAGGTCAGCTCCTGAAGTCGTTGCAGTCAGACAGAAGAGTCGATCCAGGCATGAAATACTCGCCCTGCTTTGGGAAGTATGGATTTTTGTCACAGAAGAATGGGATGCGGCCAACTCATCCTATCACGATCACAGTTGGTGATGTGGTGGAAATCACGAAGAAGAACGACAGGATGACCCATCTCTGTAAGTCAAAAGCCTCTATTCCGTCTACTTTACCTACTATGTCCCATGAGGATGCCCCTATTTCGCCTTGTATCCAGATTCAAACACCGTCTTGCAACAATCTCTCTAGTTAATTTGAACACCTCGCTAATCGTAATTATAGATTGGCCTGGTGTAAGCACATAACCAACGCCACTGCTTGAACACTTCTCCAGCACAAAACGTATGTGCCTCGAAATCAATTATATCGCCTTACAGCAAAGTGCTTGTCAGTATTCGGCGTCTACCACTTTGACGAATAATCACCGAGTGGGTGCTGGTACCATGGGAAGTGTTGAGGCCGACTCATATTTCGTCGAACTCAAGACTTATCGCTTTTGTGGGGCTCTAATCTGCTGAACAACAGTGTGTTCACCATCTGTGACGCTTCCCTCTGGAGTCTGCTCTGAGTTCTGGACTGCTTCCTGTAAAGGTGCTTTGGCAATGTCATCACGGTCAAGGACTGGTGTGGCAGGTTCTTCATCTTGATGCGGATGCATAACATTCAAGACCATGCTTGGCTGCTTGCTATAGATGCGTAGTCCAACCACACAGAATGCATTCCAAGGATCTCGATTTGGGTCTTTATCTTTTTCCTCCTTGACGACCTCTTTGCCGTCCTTCTTTTCTTCTAAGGTGGGAATCGCAGTCTCGACAGCTTTGCCGCTGCCTCTAGGCATGTTCTGCTGTCCCTTCTGATGTGCCAAATCATAAAGTGTGCCAACTTGCATGAGCTTCTCTTTTCGCCATATGTTTTCTCTAATCACTGCCTCGACATCCTTGCGGTTTGTCTTCCTGGCCTCGACTTTGAAGAGGACAGTATATCTGCCTTTTTCTAGTGGTACCTCGACGTTGTTGCTCCGGACCAACTCGTAGTTGTTCGCGCTACGCGAGAGGTATTCCTCTTCCTCATCGTCGTCCTTCTGGATCCGGAACTGTAGGGTATAGTTGTACTTCCCTTGGAGACCTTGGTAGTACCTGTCATCCAGCTGACTGATCACTATCACTGCGTCTGTCGGCTCAGGCACGTCGATTTGGAACTTAGTCTGTTGGTAGTTTGTCGTGTTCCAAGGCACTTGGACACTTGTCCATTGTTGAGCCACATGCCATTCTGGTCCGAAAATCCTCGTGCGATCGAGGTATTTGTACTTCCTTAGCATGTCTTCGTAGCTGATCCAGAAGATACCATCATCTCCAAAGCGATGGTTTAATCTTTCAATCCACTCGTGAGTCCACTCTTTGCTACCATCTGACCAAGCGCCGTTCCACTCGGTGCTACCCCATGGATTGCGCATTTTCACCAAACGCTGCCCATGGCCCTCATACGTGTCGAGGATGGCGTATGCGTGTTGACTGACGATACCTTGTCGTCGCTCGTTGCGGATCGAGGAGTTTCCAGGGGCACGCCATTCTCGATAGCTGGCGACAGCGGCACTGAAGACGAACTGAGAACCGATCTTACGAAGCTCGTCGTGCCAGAACTTATCCTTGTTGAGGATGTTGGTTGTGTATATCTCCGTGGTGACACCACCTGTAAGGTCTTCGATAGCTTCACCAGTCTGTCCTCCGCTAAGGGCTGCATAGCTCCCGTGAGCTTTGGCCAAAGCCTTTTCGAGTAATGGAACCCAAGTCTCGTTCTCCTCGCGGCAAGATGCGAAGTAGAGAGATTTGGAACCCGTCTGGAAAAGATCGTTGTAGCTTCTTTCTTGGTCGCGTTGCTGGACACCGTACATGCCCAGGACGACATCACCACTTTCGTCGTAGCTAGGTGCACGTAGATATAGCTTGTCGTCAATGATTGTCTGGTGCCAATCACCATCGCGGTAGAATACAAAACCATATACACCGACTTCAGCATCCTGGATTACGCAGATGTTCTTGACGAGCTTCTCATTGCAGGTCAAAATACTGAAGGCTGCAAGTAACCAGCAGTCACCAAGGTTGCCCTGGATTATATCGTCAGAGCTGGCATTGCGTGAAAAGAAGGTCGGATTTTCGAAGACGTCGCAGACACGTTTAACATCGGTAGGAGCAGTCTTGTCGGGATTTCCACCACCAGCAGTGCTGTAGTTATACAGCCCATCGAGACAATCCCGCCGTCTAGTAATCTTCAAATCCCGCTCAATGTCAAAGTGAGTATCAGTGTATCGTTTGTTGTGCGTGCGGCACTCCCTGATGATTCGTTTCACATCGCGAATACAACGAGCTTTAGCTTCTTCGTGAGAGCGGAAAGCTTTATGTGAGCGATCTCCTGCTTGCTTCGATGCGGCAGGGCTTGACTCAATCAGTGAAGACGGCAGAATGCGGTTGATTTTCCCAAGGTATTCCGGCTCAAAGACATTCCAGAATTGATCAAGCTTCTCCTGAGGATGTAATTCTGGCTTCTTCGCTGCGGTAGTTGAAGCAGCAACATCTTCAAGAGTAATTTTGATCGTCTTGTTGCTTGTAGTCGAGATCTCTTGCGAGCTAAGTTTTCCCTTCTGGCATTCGATGCTGAGTGATTGTGCTCGCGTGACATCACGTGTTGGCATCAGAGGGAAGGCTTGCGCGACGTTAGCATCTTCGCAAGCGTTGGGCGTGTATTGAAGTTTTGGAGTGATGAGAGGTGTATATTGCGGAAAGGGAAAGCCTTGTGCTTGGAACGAAGGATGCGAGGGCGTTTCCATTTGTGGTGGTGGTGTCTTGAACACGCCCTTCATGAAATGACTCATGGTGACGGAAGGTGAGCATGATACACTGGTGAAATGGCTGAGCTCAGGTTCAGTCTGTATCTGACCTCGATAAATGCCTTTCGCGGTACTCATTTCCGGGAGACAAAGGACTATCTCGAATACCAGGATGGTTGCTTAGGTAAAGAACAAAGAAGTCCTCGCCACGAGAACGAATGAACAAAGACAACATCTTGCCTAGGACGACAGATCAGTGACCCTTAAAAGGTCAGTGGAATTGGGTCGCTATCAGTGCTAGGATGAGCCGAGAAGTGAATCCTGACTAACAGGCATGGACAACAACACGAGCGAAGTCCGCCACGGCCAAAGGACCAAGCTCCACTCAAGGGATAGTCGACCCTCTGTCGGCCAGCGAGAGCTTAATCATCTCAAGCTCGCTTGATGCTCCTGGTCATTGTGATAGCTATCTTGCACGATTTGTTGAGATACACATGAGGTCCGAAACTCCCAGATGCAGGTTGGCTCTTTCCGGGGATACAGCCTCCCGGCTTGGCATGGATCAGCAGCAAAGACCCTGCATGAGACTAGTGTTCTAGTTGTGTCGCCTTGCTGGCTTTGTTCATTTGCCTTGTCTTGCTGCAGCCTGAGACCGACTGCTTGCTGGCTACATAGGGACTAAGGAAAAGACTCGTATGACTATTGGAACTACCCAACCATCCTCGAAGACGTCTTGTGTCTGGAAAGGTCTAGAAAATGTAGGCCGGTTGTGTGGTTAGTGGCATGACACGATTTGTTCCGGATGATTGTCCCCCGTTAAGCCGGACGGGTTTGGGGCGTCGGACAAGCAACTCGTGCCATACCACTCTGGTATTGCCAGACGACCCTGACACCTTGAAATGAAACAGATATACAACGTGTCCGAGATATCACTGCATGACAGCGAGTGATTGCTGTTTCCCAATGTGAAAAAAGAGCAGGTGCTCAAGGTGTAGCTATATACTCGGTCCTCGGTGAACAACAATTGATGGAAGTTGCGTTGGGGTCGTACTCGAGGGCGGGAACGAAAGTAACGACCGTTCTCCAAGCTGGACCAAAACCGGGTAATGGTGTTTTCTTTTCTCCATGGCACAGAAGCGATTGGGTCATGTCGCCAACCCTCACTTAGCGAGCGTGAGAATTTCGACCGATGCTGTTCAAAATATTGCATGATAGGGTTGAATTTGGCAACGAGGTTCAGAGCCCCAAGGCAACAGCGCACGCGAGTACACTGACAAAGGACCCTGCTCTGGATGCGGATATGGTCCACTGTTTCTGACCGCCTCGAAGTAACGTGAAGCTGCGACGCGCCGTAGTTCGAACATGGAAGGCACACCGCTTGTTGGCAACTTCTCTACTAGTGCGCCACGAGTTTAGTCAGCAGCGAGAGCTTTTGGAGGATGGGGGAAAGTTACGAGTATCACAGATTCAGCTCAAAAGTTTGCACACTTGTACAACATGGACACATCGATCGTTCCTGGTATACACACATAACGGTTTAGAGACCACCCCTTATTGGAAGGAACACTGTCGAACTGCCCTATGTTATTGCGACATCGATCGGGTTCACATTATTTGCGACGAATAAAACAGTAAGCCAAGCTTGGGGACGGCTTACAATCTCGCAAGTAGTCGTAAAGAGTGTGCTAAAAGCTACTGACCTTGTACAAAATCTTTGCTAAAAGAGAACTCCTCGTGAAAGGGACACCATTCTCTAAGTCAATCTTGAAAACACGAGGACGTCTTCAATCAGTAATTCAAAGGAGAAACGAAATCGCTGAGAGAGCCATGTTGAAGATCATGGGTGCCTCAGGCCAGGAACAGGCTGTAAGGTGCTGGCCGGCTCAAAAGCCGAGGATTAGAACCAATGACGTGTAGTTAATCGAAAATGTAATGCAATTGCTCTGCGTTTGCCTGTAAACTTTACGCGGCTTGCCTGCCCTCGTGCATACGTACGTCTCTCATTTCCTGAAGGCGTCAATGCTGTATTTTTATCCTGTCAGTCGAGGTTGTTTGCGTGGGGAGGACTGAAAGCAGCAGCAAACTATCCCTGAGCATCGATGATCTCAACATCACAGCAGCAAGCACCGCTGCAGGCAGTATCACACCCGAATTCGATCGAAACCATTCTCAAGAGCCATCATACCTCGAAGCAGTTCCTGTGCTCCGATCCTGAAGGATGGGGGCCCATCAGTAACCTTCGATGGGATCTGACTCCCTGTTTCCTCGATATCTGGGTGTTGGTCGTGGCTGCTTGGGGTCTGTTTGCAGGTGCTGGAGCTATTGTATATCTGACCAAGAAGCGGACGCCTCAGGATGTAAAGAAGAACTGGCATTACTACAGCAAACTCTCTATCATCGTCCTCATTGTTCTAGCAACCATCGTGCAGGCTGCGCTCTACGTGGCATATCCACCAAAAATCTTCTACGATGATATACGCTTCTGGACGACAGTCGCATTAGCTCTGTCTGAGATTGTTATCCTGCTCATTCAGCATCTCGAGCACAGTCGAAGTCGAAATCCCAACGGTGTCGTCCTGTTCTTTTGGCTGTTCTTTATCCTCTCGTTTGCAGTCAAGCTTCGGAGTTTGGTTTCAAGAGATGCACACAAGACAAGATTGCCCTTCTTCATTACATTCTGCTTGACGTTAGGACTTGCCATTGCGGAATTCATCCTCGAGTATTTTGTGCCCAAGAGGCAAAGTGCTTACGACGCCCTCGGAGCCGAAGACGAGTGCCCAATCGAATATGCAGACATCTTTTCCATTCTAACCTTTGGTTGGATGAGTCCTATGATGAGATTCGGTTACAAGAACTACCTGACTCAGGACGATCTATGGAATCTTCGGAATCGTGACACGACAAAGGTTACAGGTGAAACACTTCGAGAGGCCTGGGAGATGGAGCTCGAGAAAAAGAAGCCCAATCTGTGGATTGCTCTTGCACGCTCTTTTGGTGGTCCTTACATTCGTGGTGCTATGATAAAGACTATCAGCGATAGTCTTGCCTTCGTTCAGCCACAGCTTCTACGTTTACTCATCACCTTCGTCCATTCATACAGCGCTGGAAATGAACCTCAACCTGCTATCCGAGGTGTTGCTATTGCTTTGGCTATGTTCGCGACTTCTGTTTGCCAGACAGCTGCTCTTCATCAGTACTTTCAACGAGCATTTGAAACTGGTATGCGTGTCAAGTCTTCTCTAACGTCCATGATATATGCGAAATCTCTCCGGCTATCCAATGAGTCACGTGCAAAGAAGTCTACAGGAGATATTGTGACATATATGAGTGTTGACCAACAGAGGCTGTCGGATCTTGCACAATGGGGTCAACAGCTGTGGTCAGCTCCTTTTCAGATCGTCTTATGTATGGTTTCGCTCTGGAACTTGGTCGGCATATCATGTCTTGCTGGTGTTGGCGTTATGATCGTCATGATTCCGATCAATGCTTTGATTGCTCGATTCATGAAGAAGCTCCAGCTCTCACAGATGAAGTACAAAGACAGTCGTGCAAAGCTGATGACTGAGATTTTGAACAACATGAAAAGCATCAAGCTCTATGCCTGGGGTTCGGCTTTTATGGACAAGTTGAGTCACGTTCGTAACGACCTCGAGCTGAACAATCTGAGGAAGATCGGAGCTGCACAGTCTTTCGCCACTTTCACATGGTCATCGACCCCGTTCTTTGTCTCTTGCTCTACTTTCGGTGTGTATGTACTGGTCAACAAAGCTCCGCTCTCAACAGACATTGTATTTCCAGCTTTGACTTTGTTCAATTTGTTGACCTTCCCACTCACAGTACTGCCCATGGTTATCACTAGCATTGTCGAGGCAACGGTGGCTGTTGGACGTCTGACCGAGTTTTTCACCACCGACGAGCTACAGGAAGACGCCGTAAGATTTATAGATGAGCCACCTCAGAACAACGGCGAGGAGTCTGTCCGGATACGAGACGCCACCTTCACATGGGATAAGAACGAGACCAGAAATGCGCTCGAGAACATCAATTTTGTAGCAAATAAAGGCGAGCTCACAGCCATCGTTGGTCGAGTTGGTGCCGGTAAGTCCTCACTGCTTCAAGCGATACTTGGAGATCTGTGGAAGTACAACGGAGAAGTCGTTGTACGTGGACGTCTTGCTTATGTTGCTCAGCAATCGTGGGTCATGAATGCTTCGGTCAAAGAGAATATCGTGTTCGGTCACAGATGGGATCCTCATTTCTATCAGCAAACCATAAATGCTTGCGCACTGGTTGACGACTTCAGGACACTGCCCGACGGCGATCAAACAGAAGTTGGGGAGCGAGGCATCTCGCTGTCTGGAGGTCAGAAAGCACGTCTTACTTTAGCACGTGCTGTTTATGCTCGAGCTGATATTTATCTTATGGACGATGTCCTTTCGGCGGTGGATCAGCATGTTGGACGTCACCTAATCAACAATGTGCTTGGTCCGAAAGGTCTACTGAGTGGTAAGGCACGAATTTTGGCCACCAACTCAATCCCTGTTCTGAAGGAAGCCGACTATATCTTTCTGCTCCGAGATCAAACTGTTCTTGAGAAAGGCACCTATCAGCAACTCATGGCCATGAGAGGCGAGGTTGCGAACGTGGTCAAGTCTGCAACTCAAGAAGAGGACGAATCTGAAGGTGATCGCAGTCCTAGCATCCAAGCAGAGGATTCGGATGAATCCAACACCGTTGTTGCCAGTGGTATACAGGATGAGCTCGACCCTGAAGAGGCAGAAGAAGCACGACAAGAGGTCGGTGGACTTATGCCCATCAAATCCAACCAACGAAGTATTACAGCTCGCAAGACCAGCTTCAACTCATTGCGACGAGCCTCTACAGCAAGTTTCAATGGCCCGATGGGACGACTCTCGGACGAAGAGAATGACCCAAAGAAGACTAAGCAGAGCAAAGAGACTCAAGAGCAGGGTAAGGTGAAGTGGTCCGTCTACACTACATATGCTAAGGAAAGCAATCTTATTGCCGTCGCCATCTACGCTGTAGCCCTGCTTGCGGCTCAGACTGCACAGATCGGTGGCAGTTTCTGGCTGAAGAACTGGTCAGAGATTAACGAACGGTTAGGGTCTAATCCAGATGTCGGCAAATACATTGGTATCTACTTCGCGTTCGGTATCGGTGGTGCTGCATTGGTGGTAGTCCAGACCCTACTTCTCTGGATTTTCTGCTCTATAGAAGCCTCACGCAAGTTGCATGATCGGATGGCTTATGCTATTTTCAGGTCACCAATGGTCTTCTTCGAGACGACACCTGTGGGAAGGATTTTGAATCGATTCTCTAGCGATGTCTATCGTGTCGATGAAGTAATCGCGAGGACTTTCAACATGCTCTTTGTCAACACCGGCCGTGCTATGTTCACTCTGGGAGTGATTGCCTTCACTACACCTATATTTCTGGTACTGGTCATACCTCTAGGCATTGTCTACTTTGTGTACCAGAAATACTACCTGCGGACCTCGAGGGAACTGAAGCGTCTGGACAGTGTCAGTCGAAGCCCAGTCTACGCACATTTTCAGGAGTCTTTGGGCGGTATTTCGACCATTCGAGCTTTCCGTCAGGAGAAGCGTTTTGCTATCGAGAACGAGTATCGCATGGATGCAAATTTGAGAGCATACTTCCCGTCGGTTAGCGCTAACCGCTGGTTGGCAGTCAGGCTTGAATTCATGGGTTCTTTCATCATTTTCGCAGCTGCAATCTTCGCCACTATCTCGGTCACGCGTGGAGGTGGACTTTCCACGGGCCTGGTAGGTTTAGCCATGTCGTACGCACTGCAAATCACACAATCGCTCAATTGGATCGTTCGACAAACGGTGGAGGTGGAAACCAATATCGTCTCTGTGGAGCGTGTTCTCGAATATGCAAACTTGCCCAGTGAAGCTCCTGATGTAATCTTCAAGAAGCGACCTCCAATAGGCTGGCCAGCAAAAGGTGAGATCTCACTGAAGAACTATTCCACGCGATACCGGGAAGGACTTGATCCTGTGCTACGTGATATCACGCTCAACATCAAGTCTCACGAAAAGATTGGTGTCGTTGGGCGTACAGGTGCTGGCAAGAGTTCCTTGACTCTTGCTTTGTTCCGTATCATAGAACCTATCTCCGGAAACATAAAGTACGTGCTACAGCCTGTTGTCACTTTTGAGCATTGAGCTAACCTTTCACACAGCATTGATGGTCTGAACACGTCCTCTATTGGACTGCTCGATCTACGGAGACGGTTAGCTATAATACCACAGGATGCGGCTTTGTTCCAAGGTACTATCCGAGACAACCTCGACCCACGTCACGTTCACGATGACACGGAACTGTGGAGTGTGCTGGAACATGCTAGACTAAAGGACTACGTTTCAACCATGCCTGATGGCTTGGATGCATTGGTCCACGAGGGTGGTAAGTACAAAAATGCTTTTTTCTGTGCTTGTTATGTGCTCTGTCACTAACGGTCCTTTTTGTTAGGTTCCAACTTGAGTCAGGGACAACGGCAGCTGGTCTCACTTGCACGAGCACTGTTGACGCCGAGCAATATCCTAGTCCTGGATGAAGCAACAGCTGCTGTCGATGTTGAGACTGATGCCTTACTCCAGTCGACACTTCGAAGTAATGTCTTCGACAATAGGACTATTATCACGATTGCTCACAGAATCAACACAATACTGGACTCGGATCGAATCATTGTCCTTCAGCAGGGCAAGGTCGCCGAGTTCGATACTCCACGCGAGCTCATTAACAGAAGAGGATTGTTCTACGAACTGGTAAGGGAAGCTGGCCTGCTGGATAGTGTCACGAATGGTTCAACGGCACACTAGGACTCTGTTCAGAAACCCGAAACTGGCAACGATCCTCTAGCGCGGACCGTATATTCAGACCCCAAGCAGATTCCTTGCTTCACGGCCTCTACCTCAACCACATCACGAGCTCGGTGAAGAGGTAGGAAAGTACTTGGCAACGGTATTGTCGTCCTCAGCTAGCGTCAGACAACGTGTGCTGGGCGTTGTGGAACCATTTACCTCACGAGAATCCGAGATCGACATCTGTTCGACGGCCTGACTACTTCAGCTACAACGAAAGCGGGACTTCTGCACTGCTGACAAAGTACAAGATCTCCCCAGGATCACGCTTGGGTTGTGTGGTAGAGTTACACTCGTCAACCATGTTCTCGGAAGGAAACTACATGGCAGAATCATTGTGCCTGCTTTCTAAGCTTTGCTTGGCAAGCTGTCTGCGGTGATGTAGTGTTGGTTGTGCTACCTGGCTCGATAACGACTTTTGACTTTTTATAGGGTCTGGACTAGGCAGTGATAGAGACACATATGAGATGATGATAAGCAGATCACTGTATCCCGACTATCTGCAGTGTCTGCGAGCCGTTATGGGAAACCGATTATCGCGCGGTATCGCTTGCTAGATGAGAGAGAGCCATGAAAGACGGCCATAGATGTTTAGAGGGCCGAAGATTGAGTCAGCTCACAGCGCCAATTCTTGGACGATGTCGCTCCCTCGTTTCATCTAGCATTGCTGTTCCATGTGACCGCCCCAATGATGCGAGTATGTCTTAGATCGATCAGCCTTCATCTCTGTATTGATGTGGCACAAGATGCTGCGGAGAAGGTTCCTTGACCTCGCCCCAAATAGCAGTGTGAACAGACTTAGACATCGGGTGCACATTCGTGAAGAGTCGACAGTGTTCAAGCATCGAATTTGTGATGTGCGAGCCATAGCTAGTATCAGTGATCTATATAGTCTATCACGCTTCTCCCGATGAGGAGACCAGGAGTCCAGCCACCCACCAAGAAGACGAAGTACATGGTGCTATTCACGAAGGTCCTTGTGCAGCTTAAAGCTTGGCAGAATATTAGGAAAGTTTTTCCCATCTGCAGCCAATGCAATCACGGCTCGAAGTTCATTAATGTCACACAAGAACGAAAGAGGTGGTAACGAAGATGGTCAAAGTCGGCATTTGTGAGTGTCAGCTCGAGGAACTTCCAAGGCTCTTTGTGTTCCCGTAAAAGCTCCAATGTAGCATCGTGCACGATGCTGGCCAACAACAGAAGCGTTTTCTGTGGTCCATCACTTCGAATGTCTGGTCTGTCGTTTTGAAGGGCATTGTCAATGCCATTACCTCTGTACGAATGTAGTGGCGATTGTCAGCACTCGAGACTTTTGAACCCACGAACAAGAAGAAGCCATTAGTGATGCGAGACTGCAGTGATCGAAACGTTGTGTGGAGTCAGCAATTACGTTCTCGGCAGTCGGAGTTCAGAGCTCGCCTACACTCATCCTGAAGCTCTTGACCAGGTCAGTCACACAACACTAACACCTTATAGGATTGAACACATGTCAATCTCTCGGGTTAATATTAAGTTTGCTTGCATACGGCAGTAGTCTACTGATTGCTATCTCTTGACGAGTGTTGCACGAAGAGCTCATAGCGCGATGGATAGCCACTTCCGGATGCACACTCCCCATTGCCGGCTTCAAGGTAACTCGCCGACCTTTGCAGCAGACGTGCTGCTAAGACTCGGCTTGCGTGCTCATCCTTGCCACGCAGAGAATTGTGCACCTCCAATTGGGTGTCCTCAGACGAAGCAGGCATAGAACAATTGCATACAATGAGCTTGCCACCACGTTGCGGTGCACTTTGTGCGTTGTGAGGGCAGGGTTCATGTCAACCAGTGCAATCGAGCGAGCTTATGTACTACTTTGGCAGGGCCAGCGCACGTCGACCAATTGCAAATGCGATCATCCACTTCTGCGACACCTTTTCTTGTACACTGTCTAGACCAGAAGGAGTTGGATGGGTGCTTGAGTCTCCGTTAGCTGCCGTCAAGCTATACCTCACCCTCGGCAAGCCTTCGTTCCTTTGTCAAGTCATCTCAGTTGATCGACTTCTTGTTCCTTTACCTTGGCTTGACGCGGTATTTGCAAAATCAGGCTCTCCGATCTTACAAGCACATCGCCAGATCTGATTACATTCCTCACCTGCTACTACAACGTATAGTCATACCCACTCCTCGAGGTCAGCACATTCGCAGTTATTCTACTTCGGACGATTCAGAACGACCTAGCGTCGTTAGCCCATACCCTGCCGAATCGACAGCACCACTCAACACTGCTTACCGAGGGATACTGTTGCCGGTTTGACCTGAGCAAGTGCTCTTCAGCTTAGGCTGGTGGAAATTTGTTTGCTTTTTGTTTTTCTTCGTGGCGGTGTATACTTGCTACTATATTTCTGTTTTGTGCGTTAGAGTTGTCGACATACTTGTGAGGTTCAGTCGCCCGAGTATTCGGTGGCAGGCTACTGAGAGCAAGAACAGTCGTATTAGTGCTGAGAAACTCTGGTAAGTGCATCTCGTCATCCCAGAACAGAAACATTATATTCGACCACTGGCACTCAGTTACGAGAATAACCGACAGAGCATATGAGTCTGCTCGTGCTGTTGGAGGCCAATCGCAGCTGTTCCAACCTTTGGGTTAGGGTTGGCGGACACTACTCGCTCACAGCCGGAAGTTAAAATGATTTCTCCCCACTTTGGAGGCCCCATTCTGGATTTCACGCTCCAACACTCAACGAAACCACAATAATAACGGTTGCACAGGTCACAGCGGTCAAGATCATCGCTACTGTCTGGTCTTTGAGGTTCATCGATGAGGTCGATTCCAAAGCACTATCACGAGAACACCATTACGTCCTTCGAATCGAAATGCTGGTACAGAACCCAATGAGTGTGGAGTCGCACTTCAAAGACGCCGAGGCATGGGCCATGTACCAGAAAGCTCAAATGAGCGGATTCATGGATTACGACATGCCGACTTTTGGCATGAAGCAACAACAGCCACAACATAAACCTCGTTCGCATCAAAAGCAATCAGTAGGTATTTCAGTATATGCTTGCGAACCACGACGCCGCTAACCAACTGAAGAAGAGGCCACGACCCCCTGTTGAACAATCTCCTCACTGGGTAGCTCTTGTGTTCGAGCCGTCCGGCAAGATCTTGAAGAGGTCGTCATCGTCTATGAAACTGTACAGGGACGAAATGTTGAAAGAAGCGCTGCCAAAATTCTCCGACTGTCTGCAGGGAATCCACGGCAATCATATGGGTAAGCAATGTCTTGCAAATTGCGACAGCAAGTATTGATGTTGTTAGAAGCACGTACTGGATATGCCAGCGAAGATTGGACTATAATTCCTGAGGATCAGGTAACTGAGCCAGCACAGCATCGACCCCACAAACGCAAAAAAGGCATTGAGGACTTTGACATATCCGACGCCACGTCCTCGAAAGAGAACATTTACCAGTTTTCAGAAGAAGACCCTGATCCCGACAGGTCTGGTTCTGTACATTATCGAGCCGATGCTACCGAGGATTGGGAAAAGTGGTTCAATGATGCATTTCGCGCAGTACAACAGGTTAGCTGTCGCATCATTGCTAAGGAGTGGATCAAAACGATACATCCTAAGAAGCAGAGCACGCACCCATACAATGGCAAGAATCCACGAACAGGAGAACGAGGAGATCCAAGCTCCACCAAGCCCCCTTATTGGCCAAGGGACGTGATACACAAGGAGCCAGATCACATCAACAAGGAAGGTAATGATATCAAGATTGCCCTAGAATATGAAAGAAACACTAACGCTGCCTCTAGCAAGAACAAAGCTGTTGGTTCATCTGCTCATGCGGACACCCCACCAGGAGATGGTCACAACAGGTGAGGCCAAAACCGAGCGATCGATAACAGCCATGGCGTTGAAAGAATCACTTGAGCAGAAGAAGCAGGAAAGTCAGAACAAAGATCTGAGAAAGAAGTGGTCAATCGTCGAGCACATCATTGATGTACGAACACACCTCGAGCAATACGAGGACGAGGGCATATGTGAGTGCATAATGTGGCGCTTGTTTGCACTGTTTCACTGACGCACGAATAGCTGGCGATACTCTCATCAGTGCTCCTGACTTCAGCGATTACAGTCGTGGTTCAAAAGTGGATGAAGACTCGGAAGAAGCCGAAGATGCTTTGGAAAGTAATGACCAAGAGGAGATGCTAGAAGAGGCTAGAGACATCTCAGCAGAGTGTTTACAGGAAGGGATGTGTACTGATGTCGACCAAGTCAGCAATGTTTCACAACAACCCCAGTTTGCGCAAAGAGAGCCAGGTGTCAAGCAAGGCAATAGAAGGTCGTCGCGACGCGAAGAAGCTCAATCCGCGCCTGCTTGCATGCCTAGAAAATCACAGCACATACAGGTACCACAGACACAACCGTCTGGTTCAACGTTTCACCCACCATTGATCATGCCAGGATGGGACAACTTCCAGAATAGCCTTATTGGTCTCGACCATAGATCTGCCCCTCCGCCTAGTCAGCACAACAACTACCCGCAGGAAGGTTTCGGTGCCGTCCACTGGAACCATCAAGTACACCCGTGCATGGATATCACTTCACAATTTGCAGAACGATGCATGATAGCTCCTGGCCATATGGGGAACACAAACATGCATGGAGGCTATATCCACCAAACACACTCACCAGCTTTTGTACATCAGCCAAATCTTACTCATCCACCAGGGTATCCTATGGAGGGACAAAATTCGGCGCCAATGCAAGTCCGAGGGTCTATGGGCTATGATGCTTTCATGACTGAGAGGCCCACAAATGGTGAGATGATGCAACGCGGCTACTTTCCGATGTGAGTTGCAGCAACAGCGAGGTATATGGTATCAGCAGGGTGGGCATCGCTCATCGAATGAGCTTTCGCTTCAGCCTTGGACTCTCTCCACGGAAGTTTGTCTGCCAATATTGTCATCAGGCAAGCATACCGTCCATGATGTCAACCAGTTCGAAACCGTCACTAGAACTCAACCGGAAATACAGCTGTTACAGTGTAGCAGCTCGGCCTACTGTGATCAGGACCAGGACCAGGACGATGCCACAACTGGTTATCGACAACCAGCCTTGTTCTAGTGCTCTACATCCAATAGACATCTATCCGAGAGATGCAACGAATTTCCTTTTGTTCACTTACGACAAAATCACGCAATTTTCGGGAACACAGGCCACCTGCTTTGATTTCTTTTGGGGGCACAACCTTGGTCCAATACAGCGTGCGACTGGCTCTTTTGACTACAATTTTCTGGTTTTCTGCTGCCATGTGGTGGGGAATGTTTTACGTCCCCATGTTTGCAAGCGAAGTAAAGTTGGGTGGATATCTCTGTATAAGATAGTCGATTTGTTTTTGGTCGATTCAGACAATTTGTGCGCGTCGAGTTTGGTTGATTGCTGCCGACGTTGGTCTGAGAGTGCAGTACCTTAAACTGTCAAACGACCTTAGCATACAGCGTGGAGAATAAGATGCTGGAAACTCATGACCGGACTTGCAAGAAGGACGAAGATTGAGGCAAGCTGCAAGCATATCATACGGTAGTTGAGGAGGATGCGAAGAGTCGGAATGGCTGTATCGGTATGGAGCCACATGTGTTTGAGAGGCTGCCAGATAATAGTAGATGATAGCTGGCACCCTAATGAATGTACATATCGAAACTAATCAGCCATCTTGGTTATGAGTTTCGCAAGTGTAGACATCAGTAACAGGTAACTGAACGCGTTGGGGAACGCGATTTGGTGATATCTTCGGGCGTGGCTGATGCCTAGAGATTCAGGCCTAAGAATTCCATGTGAACCGAACAGCCGCTCAGAGCTAGGCTATTTCCGGCTGCACGCATATGTTCGCGTGCGGGCGCGACTGGACAATTCGCTATCCTTCACAAGTTCTGACAATCATCAATCCTCCAACTAAGAAAGACAGCACTCCCAATTTCGCGTTATATCCTTCGACATACGAGAGAATACCTACATGCACACCAAGCGATCTCATACCAACTCCGTCTGCTGGCAGCGACATTGCTGCCGTCGAGATGCAGCAGACACCTAGATCCCGATCTCCATTTCGAAACGCAAGTACAACCTTTCGAGGACAAGGACAATCACAAGGCCGAGGTCGTGGACGAGGGACTCCTGCTCAGTCTGCGACAACACCTCGGCAGAGCCATGGCGCCCCACAAAGAGGCGGGTCTGATCAGGCCTTTCGAGGTTCCAGAGGTAGAGGCACTTCAAGAGGACGAGGATCTGATTTCGCAAGACGAGTCAATTCACCACCGCTCCATACGACCCTTCCACAACTGCCAGTCGACATTACTCCAGACCAGCTCAAGCCACACAACCCAGAGAAGATAGCCGCACGTCGAGAGAAGGTGAGTCCAGCTGTGCTTTCCCTCTTTGCTAACACCACACCTTCACTATGTAGGACTTTCTGACATCGCCATGCCCAATTTAGCTAAAAGAGCAGTACCAATTGTACCGCGAGAGTGCAATCCAGAATGGATATATGAGTTCAGATGCCCAATCCAGTATCGACGATGCGATCAAAACACGCGGAACCTGTACACAGATGTGTGATGAGAAAGAGAGGGTCGAGCGTATCTTTCAGAATGCAGTTGAGCCAGAAGAGACGGTGAGCAACTACAAACATGCGTGGTTGCGAGCAGTACTGATAGGGCGCAGATCTCTAATCCAAACACGGGACACCCAGTCACAGTCGAAGGTCGCATGGTAAAGAAGTTTCGACGAGCTGCTGCTGGAGCCGAGAGACAAATTCCTGAAGAGCTTCGTACACCTGCGACGCTCAAGAAGACACTCAATTACCTTCTCAAGAATGTCATGGGACAATCGGACCGCTATGGCAAACATCACAAGTTTGTCTGGGATAGAACTCGCGCTATCAGAAACGATTTCAATATACAGAGTTTCACGAAGCCCCAGGACGTAAAGTACGAGGTGGACTGCTACGAGCGCATCGTCAGATTCCATATTCTCTCGCTGCACATTATGTCAGATCCAGACCAGCAGAAGACGGCAGAGGAGTACAACCGACAACAAGAGCTGGAACAATTACAAAAGACGTTTGCCAGCTTGATTGACAAGTACGATACCTTCGGCCGAACTATGCACTTTCGCAACGAGCCAGAGTTCAGAGCGTATTATATTCTATTTGTTGCACGAACAACTCTCTATGATCTGGACACGTTCATCCAGCGATGGCCGAGGCATGTCTTGGACGACGGTCGAGTTCAGACAGCGCTGAAGTTGCATGCGGCTGCCAGCAGCATCGACTACCCTACTGGATCTCCAAATCTAGACCCTATCCCTCCTTCCATAGCTCAGGCCAATGCTGGAGCTTATTGGACGCTTCTACAGAGCAAGCAAGTTGGCTACCTGATGGCTTGTGTTGCTGAGATCAGCTTTCAGCTTGTTCGATTCACCGCTATAAACGCTCTCTGGCAAGCTGCTAAGACTGCTCCGGAAAAAGGCCAGTCAGCTATGAGAGCTTGGTCTAAGCCTGTTCTGACCGAGTATCTTGGATTTGACTACGAGGAACAGACCGTGGAGTTTTGCGGAAAGCTCGAGATTTCTTTTGCAAAGCATCCAATGAACCAGGAGGAATATTTGGATTTCCAGTCTAATCCCGCGAAAAGTCTCGAGAGTAGGTCAATATAGTCGATTCACTTGTGGTAATGCTGACGATATTCAGGAATTAGATACAACCCATCAGAAAAGTCCTCGCAGGTGTTTTCGGAGGCCATCGTGGAGCAGAAGCGACAAGGCCGGACCTTTACTGCTGTGCTAAATGGCTTCTCCATTGCTGCCGCGATCCGTGCAGGTATGATCGCCGACGATGCTGGACACACACCGCTAGTCAAGACGCGGAATGGCATGTTTGTGCAGGATGACGACGATGACCAGGAGGAGGAAGAAGATGAGGAACAACAAGATAGGACTGGGGCGCCTGCTACATCGGCCGGATTATCATCATTCAACCCTCAAGCAGCAAGTTTCAATCCTGGCTCAGGTGCCATACCTCAATCTAGCAGTGCCCTGGAGCAGCCCAGCTGGATGAGTGATTTCGGCGCTTCCAAGACACCCGAAACGACACATCGTATCTTTGGCCTGAGCAAGCAGGAGCAACCCACTACCAGCTCCGCTGCGATTGCACAACCACTGTTTCAATCGAGCAATTCTGAGGCGTCACAGAAACCGTTCCAATTTCCAACGGTATCGACCGCCACCACGACTTCAAACCCAAGTCCCACATTTCCAACCTCCACTCAACCTGCAGCTGCAGGGTCTTCACCAACGACCTCGGCCTTCATTACCACATCTATCACCGAAGCAACTCAATCAGCTACTGCGTCACGCCCATTACCTAATTTCTCCTCATTCTCTCCTACCTCAACGACAGCTACATATCAACCAGCTCAGTCAGATGCTGCACCAGCCAAGCAACCTATATTTTCTCTCACTTCGACTTCAGCAGACGCTTCTTCAGAGTCGGCAAAGCCACTCTTTAATCTTGGCCAAACTGCAATAAAAGCTAGTGCTGAAGACCAGACGGAGCAAGCTGGCCGACCCATATTCGACAGTCTCAAGCCCACGTCGGGGACAATACGTAAGTTCATCCTGACATTGGAGTGACGCTGGGTTAACAATCTTAGTTTCTTCTGCATCGGAATCTTCGAGCACAATTTTCGACAAGCCCGAAGCTGCTACGACGGCAAGCACTGCGCCGTTCAAGTTCAACTTTGCATCACAGCCTGCGAGTGTTCAAGAACCACTACCGGCTTCTTCTGGAAGCGCTCGAACTTCGCAAAGCTCAGCGACAGGTTCTTCCGGCCAATTTGCTAGCAGCGCAAATCTCCAAGCGACGTCAGACACAACATCACAGCCTCCAGCACATTACAAACGGCCGTTTTTCGCGGATACTAATTTCACACAAGTGCCATCACTATCGGACAAAGCCGCTAGCACAACTCCTACTCATCCTGCGCAAAAAGGTGAAGGTCCAACTTTTCACATTCCACCTCCACTCGCCCAATCAACACCAATTTTCAATCCCAATGCACCTGGCAGGCCCCCAGTTGCTACAACAGTTCCTGAACCTTCAGTTACCCCAGCAGAACCAGATTCCGCGAACGAAGAACAGCTACTCGAGCATTTGTGCAGAATTGGAACGGTGCAATCCGACGGCATCCTCGATATGTATATAAGGTTATCACTTCCAAGAAAGCTACAGGATATTTTCAGCTCCTGGACCAGGAAGAGCCTTATTAAGAAGACCTGTAAGTGTTGGTCGATGGAAATACAACGAAATTGCTAACAGTCTTAGCCGTGATCGAGAAGAAGATTCGAGCAAGAAAGTTCTTTGTACTCTGGAAGTCCATCGTAGACCAGCGACGACTTCGACGACGTGCAGATAAACGTCGACGATTACTTGCTGAGACAGCCAAAGCCGAACAGCAGAGAAGAAAGCACGAGGAGGACGAAGCGGCACGAATTGTGGAGGCTGCAGCTGAAAAGAGGAGAGTTCAGGAAGAAGTGCAAAAGAGGAAGGACGAGCAGAGACAGCTGAAAGAAGAACAGAAGAGATTACAAGCACAGCAGATGAGACCTCCAGTCAATAGTCCAGCTCCACAGGCAGGACAGAAGCGTAAGACGCTCACGAACAGTGCGTCTCGAAGCAACCTCCAAGGCATTGCTATGAGCCCCATGCACAAGCGTTCACGGACGGTGGGCAGCCAGTCTACAGAGATGCCTGCGCTCGGAGCCTCATCATCCTCACTTCCGCCACTGCCTCTGTCTGCTAGCCGCACAGAGCACAACGGCTTGCGACGATCATTGAGCCACAAAAGCCTGCGCCAGTCTCTTACACAACAAAGACTTGACCAGACTCAGACCGACTATTTCAGACTCAAGGCAATGGGTGTAGACCCAGAGACACCTTTCGTACCCGACACCGCCGCCACCTTAGCCGCTAAGAAGCAGAAACAGGAGGATCATCAAGCTGCCGTCAACGAGCGCGTTATAAAGCGACCCAGTTCGACACTCAACAGATCAAGAACCTCGACACCGTCGTCTCCACCAAGATTCGCGGCGGTTACCTCTTCAAGAACATCGCTTGCCCGTACTTCTCGGCCAGCACCACAGGCTGTTGCACATACAGAAGCCACAGACGACGATCCTTTTCTCAAATCTTTGCGAGAAGCTAGAGAGGCGCTCAGTCAAGATGCCAACTGGTTCAAGACACAAGCTGTCGACCTCGAGAAACAAGTCGAGCAGCAAGAGGAGTTCCGACGCAGTCTAGGCTCAGCCTCAAGCAAGGACGAGGCTCTGGTGCGAGACGCTGCCGGCTTCTCAAAAAGTCTGAATGGCTTTGAATATGTGCCACCCGAAGTGAGGCCAGGCCAGACATTGTCGAGGACGGAGCAACGTATTCGCCGTACGGGCGCTCGAGGTCTGGCTAACAAGCCCATTGGCGGTTCCGGGCCGTCCTCGCCTCATCCGCTCGTGCCCATGTCAAGACGATCAGCAAGTTCGCTTCGCAATAGCCAGACGTCTCACGAGAACACAAATGGTGCGAGCCATGGCAGAAAGCGATCGTTTGACGAAGTTGGTCTCACCGTCCAGCATGATGTCCACAGTCTCGAGCCAAGCTTGAATGGTGAGGTCGACAATCATGCCACTAAGAAAGTGAAGAGCACGATGAGCTTACAAGGTTTACAAGCTCTGGCACGGAACCCTTTCGGCAATGGTGACTACGACGATAGCGACAAGACAGAGGAAGTAGAAGAGGGATACGACGAGGAGGAGTACGATGGGAAACAACAGTATGGCGAGCAAGAGTACGATCAGGAGGAATACGAAGATGAAGAGGAGGAAGAATTTGAGGATGGTCGACAGGTTGTCGCCTATCCTAAGATTTCAGCGTACTACGAAGAAGGCCTCGATGACGCAGAAGACGAAGAAGAGGTCCCTGAGGACGAGGAATCTGAAGAAGATGACGGTGGCGACTACACTCGATCCCGTTATCGACAGCCTGGCGCAGAGTGGAATGGTACTGGTTTCGAGGACGAGAGGCTATCACTGCCACGACAAGATAGTCGAGCTGTTAGTACCAGTGCTGCTACACCTGATACTGGACACGGCAGTACCGTCAACGATGCTATCGAGCTGAGTGATTGAGCTGCTTGTTTCGTTGTCAGGTAATACGAGCTGTCGATGGGAACGATGATCGCACGGTACAAGTCGAGGACTTCAAGTATAGTCCTGATAACCACTGTCTAGAAAGAACAATCGAAATCAAAGACAGAATGCTACAAGTTGTGCAACCTCTCTTAAGATTTTTGAAATCTTCTAAATATGTTTTATCTTCCGCTCTTGCTCAATCGTGCCCTCATCGGCAATTTTGCGATTAGATGTGTCAGTGATTCCATGGCGGTACAGCGTGTGCTTATCAGTGAGTTCAATGCAGTGAGCATTGCGGGGAGAGTACACGGAACAAACGTGAACAAAGATGAGCAGAGGTACAGCAAGGTATAGAGATTCAGTCTTCATAGAATAAAACTGTCAACTTTCTTTTCCACTCCGAGCAAATCGCGCTTGCAACATTTCCATATCGGCGAAAGGTCAATCTCGCCATCTACAACTCTATTCTTACAAAAAGTACATATCTCAGTCGAGTCCAAAGTCAATAACAGGGACACACTATGCCATAGCACCCATCGCCGCAGCCATATCCATCTTCGCCGCCCCTGTATACGCCTGCATCCAAGCCGCGTGGTTGGATTTCTTACTGTCAGGACACTGACCACACGATGGCTGCTGCGGCTGAGACTGAGGCTGAACCTCATACACGACCCAAAGACCGATTGCGCACGGATTCCAGTCCTGGAAGTACACCAGCGAGCTGTCCGTGCTGCTTAGGCCCCAGCTCATGACTCCACTGGCACCGCAAGAGCCCGTCCATGCTTTATATGCTGATCCTGGAACGATACAGTTGAGTGTTACGGGTGAATCCGGGCCAAGTGGTGGTTTGGTGTTTCCGGTTGTTGTTTCTGTGGCACCAGTGTTGTAGGCGTATTGGACGAGTTGGAGAGATCCTGGACCTTCGGTGTTGGTGTTGTTGCCATTCCATCTGAAATCTGAGGTGACGAGTTGGTCGTGGCGGGGGAAAGTGAAGTAGACTGAGCATTGCTGGTTTGTACGGGACGGTGGAATGTCGAAGTTGAAGATTGTTTCACAGTTGTTGGGGGAAACGTCGGCGAAGTAAGAATTTTCTAGGGCGATGTCGGATTTGTTTGTTGGGACGATGAGGTGGGGGAACTCGTAGTTGCCGTCTGGGAGGTAGAATGGACATTGGGATGTGTCTGCGCGAAGTTGGAGAGGTATTGCGATAGTGGTAACTGCGCTAGCCGCGAGGAGGATGATTGATTTCATGTTTGCTGATAGGTAAGCGAATCCCGTGTCCTGCAAGGATGCAAATTGTCGCTGCTGTCTTTCGTGTCTCCTTTATGTACTTCTGACGCCAGACCTATGACGGAGGAGGGCATCGTCGATCTTCGTTTTCGAGCTGTGCGAAAAGAGCATCACTACTGCTTCAGTGATGCCTGTGTTGCTACCCGAGTGTTACAGACACTAAGATCCGCGCATGCGACTTGATCAAGGACCAATGGACTGCATAAAGAATGCTTATGAGCCTCATTCCGTTGTGGCCATGCAGTACGAGAAAGCGGAGGGTGTAATTCTAGGACACGGCTCGATTCGTCAAATGCTTGTTTCGTCGTTCATCCTACGACGTCAAAGAATACTAATCTCTTGTTCAACATACCAACGGGTCTAGCGAGGTTGGCAAAATCCACAACAGTGGCTCGTGCATCATTACACAGCAGCACCATGGATCTTTCGCTGGTGTGGCCTGTATGAATTCTGTTCGACAAGAAAGGCAAGTCGCAGAAAACGTCAAAAGACATGCATGCCACATCATGCAGGAGCGCTTAGTGTTCCCTCTGATAGTCGCCAATGTTGTGAATGCTGATGTCCATTCTAGTCTTTACAGAAGGACTTTCAGCCTCTTCATGATTCGTCATATGATTATTGGCAGGCACCTCGATTTTTCCGTCGGCAGGTTCAGCAGGGACAACTTGACCATTAGTCTCGACGACAGCTCCATTCGCAGCAACCTGAAGCTGCTGTGGTCCTGCGACACCCGAAGCTACAGCACGGCGAGCTTCTTCCTCGACTTTGAGTTTCCTGCTCTGGCCACGAATTTGCTCCAAATGATCAAAGTAAGCACGGTCCACAGGAGTGACATACGTGCCGCAGAATACTCCGACCTCGAAATTCGACGGAGCATCAACTGCGCCAGAATCTGCAGCAGCCATGATGCATGCCTTTTTCAGGTCGTCAAGTGACTGGTAGATCACACTATCTGCGCCAATATGTTTCGCAATGGCATCGGCACCTTGGTGATTATGTGCTACAAGCTCATATGGCGATGCCAAATCAATGCCATAAATATGAGCATGAGTAATTGGGGGTGCACAACTTGCGAAATGTACTTTTTTGGCTCCGGATTCTCTTGCCATGTTCACTATCTCATGGCTAGTAGTACCACGAACAATGCTGTCGTCGACAAGTAACACGTTGCGATTCTTGAACTCAATGGCCATGGGGTTAAGTTTCCTTCGAACACCTTTGACGCGCTGTTTTTGTTCCGGCATGATGAATGTTCTGAAGACATACCGATTCTTGATGAAGCCACCAGTAAACTCCTTGCCAAGCTCCTTCGCCACAACGGCAGCTGAAGTGACAGATGTCTCGGGAATAGGGATGACTACATCGATCTCGTCCAGTTCTTGCTGGCTCAGTCTGTTCTTGATATTCTTGGCTAGCATGACACCCATTTGCTGCCTGCTACGATGTACACTGATCTGGTCGATGACAGAATCAGGTCGTGCGAAATAGACAAATTCAAAGATGTCAGGAGCATATGCCTTTGGCTTCTGGACTTGTCTGAAATGAGGTTCACCGCCTTTTTCGATGATAACTGCCTCTCCAGGCATTATGTCTCGGATGATCTTGAACCCAAGCTGCTCCAGAGCGACCGATTCAGAGGCCATCATGTAATCGTCACCTTCACCTTGCACTGAGGGTCGGGAGCCAAGCACTAGAGGTCGAATGCCGTAAGAGTCCCGGAAACCAATGATACCATAACCAGCAAGCATGGCAGTACATGCCCAACCGCCTTTACACTGATCGTACATCCTGCTGAGCGCTTTGAAAATATCATCCTCATTAACTCTTGCTTTTCCAGTCTCATTCAGCTCGTTCGCAAAGATATTGAGCATGAGCTCTGAATCCGAGTCTGTATTGATATGTCGATGTGCCTCCAAATCCAGGAACTCTCTTAGCTCTGGGGCATTGATGAGGTTGCCGTTGTGAGCCATGCATATACCATAAGGACTGTTCACGTAAAACGGTTGAGCTTCAGCATTGGCACTACTTCCTGCGGTAGGATATCGCAGATGTCCTACACCCATAGACCCAGGCAAATCAGCTATTCTTGATCCATCTTGAAATACTCTGGCAGCCATTCCATTTCCTTTGCACTGGTATATTCGTCCACCGGCTGCACATGTCGCAATACCGCAGGCATCTTGACCTCGGTGCTGAAGGAAGTAGAGGGCTTCGTGGAGGTCTGTCGCTGCGCCATTAGACGCCGTGTTGGCAAGTAGTAAAGCAAGGATGCCACACATAGTGGTTGCTTGAAGTTCGAAATTCAGTCCTAGTAGAGGAATCAGTCATGCTGCAAGAAGATACGCGGCAGAGGTGTGCTTGGGCAGTGTAGTGGTCAGGTCCAATTCTCAACATGTAGTTTTAGAAGTCTAACATCTTTATTTTGAATTTGCAATCATCACAAGCGGCCTGAGAGAGTGTTTTCCGACCACACGTACCGTAGTGAATTCGGCGTCAAAATATGTCGAGTCTCGATCAGGGTACTAGGTCGGATCTTGCGCGTCGTGAGCAGGGCTTACGACATTCCGCAGTGGATTTGTTGAAGCTAGAAGAGAATCTGGAGACTTGAACTAGTTCATAGATCTTAGACATCTTGTCTTTCAGGTTATTAGAACAAGTGACTGTATTTCTAAAAATTTCAACGCGGCTCTCCCGAGCACTGGAAAAGACGTTAGGCACCCCACACGCCCCACTCCTTTGCTGAGTGTACTTGTTCATTCTTTTCGACCGGAAATCTACCGAACTTCATCGTGCCTTCCTAAGTACAAACGAACACGTCTTGCGTCTGGATCAGGTTTGTCACTTTGAAGGTTGATGAGAGTCAATTGGCACATACTGATATCAAGTCAATCGCCCACGTTCTGTGGTGCAGGAATTGGAAAGGGACAGCCACAATCATGGACAGTAAAGCTATATTACATCCGGGAGGTCCAAGGGATCATACTGCTGCGCGTGTGTCTGGCTCGCGAGCTAGATGTCGTCTGTGGGTCTTACTGGTAGTTTATTTGGCAAACTGATGCAGATACTGTCTACGCTATGTCCTACGAAAGTTGAGACCAGACACAGTTGACGTTATATTAGCCTAACGGACCATGAACTTGTTACTGACTTGAGAGCACTGATAAGACCGATATGATCATACTATGAGAGATGCCAAAGAACACTTTAATTATCTGCTAGCCTGTGGGCTTTGTTATTGTGAGCGAGATTGCAAACTAGAGCAGTAAGTGAAGAGAAAGTAAGATGCTGGAAACGACGACATTTGTCCCAGTGGGGGAAAACACAGTGAAGGTGGTCCTGCTGGTAGTGAGGTACAAGTGAGTCAAACCTCTGTCCTGCCTGCATTCATGAACTATAATGTCACCACGTCTACTATTTGAACTCCTCCTGCCTCTCCCACAAGCATATCGGTATACCTTTGGTTTGATTCGTGTTCTTGCTCTTCTTCCTCTTCTGTCTACATTGTTGTCGTTATGCTTCCTTCAAAGAATTTGGGACGAAAATCATGGTCTTTCCAGCACATAGAACCAGAGTTATCCAGAACTACGATTTGTGGTACACGCCGAAATCCAGTGGCAATAGACGACGAGGACGACGATGTTTCTGCCTTGACTCCAGCAATTCGGAGGTTATCAACTAGTCCTCAGGCCCCAGATGTTCGACCTTTGTTAGAGCCACGAGCAAACCTCAAGAGAAAGAGTGCGGACCTTGACGAG
Source organism: Lithohypha guttulata (assembly GCF_036872675.1). Taxonomy (NCBI): domain Eukaryota; kingdom Fungi; phylum Ascomycota; class Eurotiomycetes; order Chaetothyriales; family Trichomeriaceae; genus Lithohypha; species Lithohypha guttulata. The sequence continues at coordinate 991,966 of NW_027042753.1, read as the reverse complement.
GGAGTGGAACACCAAGCTTCTGTGTTCGACCAAGGCCTGCCAAAAAAGAGGGTCGCACCTGCCGGACTGTCAAGCACTACGCAACGATCAAGCTCAGATAATCTAGCCCAGCGTGGTACAGAAAAAATACAAGGATTCGGTCTAATTCACAGTACCAGCACGACAAACGACTTACAGACCAGGATTTACTCAGGGGCCACCAATGAGATAGAAGAAAGCCCCAATTTCAGACGCACCATTCGAGGCGCTACACTTTCAAATGCTGAGAAGAACATAAGAAAAGAGCCGATCGGGGCACGTACCACAGCGTCTAAGCGTACTCACGTTATCGAGCTTCTTGATGACTCCTCGGACGACTCGGACGCTGACGGCGATACTTTCAACACTGCACCTCTACATCAGCCACGGCCGAGCATCACGCCGGCCCGCAGACCAGCACTTCTGCCACGTATCTTAAAAGACAACAACTTTAATGTCCCCGGGGTCAGGTGTAATAATATCGACATACGTCGAGGCTCTTTTGTCGAGTTCAAGGATGGAACATTTATGAAGGTCAGCCGAGTCCAGCGAGCCGAGCAGAATAATCACATCCTAGTAGGTCAAATTTACAGCCGTATATCTACCTTCGGTCCACATATGCCTTTACGAAGAGATAGCTTAGCCTGGGTAGTCGATGCCAAGAGTGGTGAGACAGACACTCGCTTTCGCCAGACATATTTAGGCCAAGCACTTCTTAATGAAGTGGTACAGAAGGTTCGGACCGTATCAGGTGAACATCGAGATGACTTCGGACTCTGGCGCAGCTCGGCCACAGACGTAAAAAGGGCGCGAGAACTACGGGTGACGAACCAAGATTACAACGACTTTAACTGTATCACGGATGGCCAAGCGCAGGGAACCACAAACATCAACCAACTCTGGACAAAGGCTATACTTACCTGCCGCTGGGTTGAAACGATCGTACACGATGAGAACGGCAAAAGGAAAGAGGAAAGGCTCGAACGACCGAACAACGTCGACAGTGACTGGCAGACTAGCTCTGACGACCTACGACAGGCGTGGCGAAGTTATTCTGCAATACTGTCGCCTGGAGGAACGCCTATCACCTTTTGTGACTCGTACTGCGGTGCCGGCGGCATGTCTTGTGGAGCTAGGCAAGCAGGCTTAACGATCCTGATATCTTTTGACAAAGATGGAAAAAAGATATCGACCTATAAAGCCAACTTTCCGAATTGCAAGAGCTACAAGACGGATGTGAGCCAGTTTATTAAAAGGACTCGGAAAGGAAGTCGAAAAGTTCACGTGTTACACTTAAGTCCTCCTTGCCAGCCATTTTCAACAAACAATACTAGACCTAACGAGGCCAAAAACGAACTGAATCAGCCTCCCTTGTTAGCATGTGCCGACGTTATCAAAGGTGTTAGACCACGAATAGTAACCATTGAAGAGGCTCCAGGTATAGTACAGAGGCATCACCCCTGGTTCTATGCCTTAATTAACCAGTTCACTGAGATCGGTTTCTCTTTACGATGGTCGTTCATAACCTGCTCAGAGTTCGGGGTACCTCAAACGCGAAAAAGATTTATGATCATTGCAGCTGCACCTGGCGAGGCCTTGCCTCCCTTCCCTTCACCAACGCATACGACCGGCTCTGTTACAATCAAAACTGTTCTAGACTCAGTGGAACGCGCTCATGCACGCTCGCCATTAGCCAATCATGAGAAGAATAAAACCAGTCATCGTACACGTCAAGCACCATATGATCCGGACTGTCTAGCCAAGACTATCACATGTGGAGGAAATGAGAACCGTCACCCTAGCGGTAAGCGACCGTTCACTGCTAGAGAGCTCGCGTGCCTTCAAACATTTCCTCACAGGTACAAGTTCGGAACGAAAGAGGATGGAAGCTCACTCGCAGCCACCGAGATCAAGGTGCAGATCGGGAATGCGGTACCACCGCTTTTAGGGAAAGCGATCATGCTTGAAGTTACTAAGAGCTTGTGGAAGACGGATTCTGAAAGAAGAAATAGAGCAATGGCAGCTAGAGAAGCTATCGAGTTAGACTGACTCGACTAGAAAATGGATTAGTGTCGAAAAGACGTCGAAGAATTCCGTCCAAGGAATTCAGTTCAGTATGTATAGAATCAGAACCACATTTGCCAATTCGTTCGTGCTCTGGCGAGTTTGCATTGCATTTCGTGAATCGTCAACCTTCAAAAGAGTCATTGTCCACTCTGAGATACTCCAGAACAAGATGTGTATCAAAGCGCCTAGTGCACTGTCGGGTGTTGCTGTGGCCAGTTAGCGGATTATAAGCAACGATGTCATAGGTGCTCTAAGACGAGCGAGGCGATCCCAGCCCACCTGCGACCTTTATGTCAACCGAAAACACGATGGCTGGCAAGATGTTCCCTCTTGCTTTCTCGACTAAGGCAATCGCCTTTGCAGTGACTTGGTTATGGGAGCCAAGCGACGTTGCTGGTAGAAGTCGCAGTTTGGAAGTGACATGAAGAAGCGCAATTTAATCTCGGAACTCACTCAGCTTACAGCATATGCATACAAGGCGGAAACGCGTGTCTGGCATGTGTGACCTAAAGCAACGCCGAAACGAAAGTCCTTCACTTTTCTAGAGACGAAATTAGAGAAAGCACGGCATAGGAGACAGACCATGGATAGCGCAGGTCGCGCTTCCCATGTCAGCGGCTTTGCACCCGTTCCTGCAGCTTCTCTAGGACCTTCCGTGGCATCTTTCGTTCCTCCTCCCGGCGCATCAACCACATTTGCTGTACCACCACCTGCGCATCACTTCGCAGCCTCTGGTCACTTCAACCAGCCTAGTCATGTCGCTGCGCAATCTGCGCTTTCCATTCCTCCTGGGCGCATGGAACCTCCCCCTCTGAGTTCAACTGCTGGACCTATGCCGGGCACTGTCCACAACCCTATTATGGGTCCGAGAAAGAGGCTGATTGTTACTTGCGACGGTACTTGGCTCGATGCGGACAACGGACTGGTCAATGGACAGAAACAACCACCTTCGAACGTCAGTAGATTTGGATGGGCTGTGAAGGACACCTCAAGAGATGGTATTCCTCAAGTTGTTAACTACCAGGCCGGCGTTGCCTCGTCAGGAGGACGTATTTCCAGGGCTGTTGGGGGCGCAACAGGTCTTGGTCTGAAAGAGAACATCCGAGAAGCATACACATACCTAGCCACGAATTGGAGAGAGGGAGACGAGATCTTTCTCCTAGGCTTCAGCCGTGGCGCTTTCACTGCGCGATCTATTGGTGGATTGATTGGTTCGTTGGGCCTTTTGACACGTCGAGGCCTACCCTCTTTTGGTGAGATTTTTGAGGATTGGGAACATCGTCTAGACAATCGATATCAGTCTTCTCTCCCTGATTCACCTTTTCACAACAAGGGGCCCTTCGACGAAAGATACGTCCACGAACTAGAACGACTCGGCATGACCAAGAGGCGTGTGCCAATAAAAGCAATATGTTGTTGGGACACTGTGGGTTCACTCGGCATACCACGAACGCCTTGGCTCGAGATGTTCATAGGTCAAGGCAAAGGTATGAAGGATTATCAATTCGTTGATACCAGAATACATCCTTGTGTTGAAAATGCGTTCCATGCTCTAGCATTAGACGAGCAGCGAGCTCCATTTTCTCCAGCAGTTTGGGAGAAGCAGGCGGACAATAACGTAACGAATCTTAAACAAGTCTGGTTTCCAGGCGTTCATTCCAATGTTGGTGGAGGTTACGACGATCAAGAATTGGCGAATATCACACTGGCATGGATGATGTCCAGGTTAGAGCCCTTCCTCGACTTTCGACCAGACTTTCTTGTTACGCAGCTGGATGCGCAAAAACAATATTACCGTGATACTGATCAGAAGCCTCGAAAGTGGGCCTTCGGAGAAATCTATCGCTCGCTCAAAGGTGCCTATTCATTGACCGGAAGGAGGGTACGAACTCCAGGAGCTTACCAAAGAGTTGACCCTATGAACGGCCAACCTACGGGTAAGAAGCTCAAGAACACAAACGAATACATCCACGCCTCAGTCAGGGCGCGTCTGGGTTTGAGAGGTCCAGGACCCCAAGACAGAGGTGAATACAACCCACCTGCCCTGGCAGATTGGACCTTTGAGCCAGAACCAGCCCCAGTTGGAGGAACTGCTCAAGGCCAAGGTGGGAATCTATCAGATGGCATGATGGTTGTATGGAACTACAGGGGGGCCAAAGACCGTGACGGACAGACCCGCATACCAGAGGCAGTACTGTTGGAAACAGAACTTGCCTTGCTTCGTCAATTCCAAGCTGTAGACGACTACATCCGCTACATGAGGCCGCCAAGTGGTAAACGACGATCGAAGCGCTATCGTGGTATGAATGAAGAATCGCATAACAATGGTAGCATAATAGATGAGAAAAGGAGAAACATGGGTCCCGCGCCTGACGACTTTGCTGAGCCCATGGATGGAGACATTGACGGCACAGGCGATCATGACAGAAGACGAGAGAGGAAACATCGCAGAAGAACACGTGGGACAAGTCTAGGTCCGGATGCACCACCAGATGACTACGGACCAGATCGCAGGGAGCGCGACCCGGATAGAGAGGAGAGGAGGAAACGAAGGACGAGCGCGCGTTACTGATGATTTATTCTGTTCTATATTCCAACAGCAGTCGAGCGCCAGTCAGCAGATCTTCGATCTTCCACACTCCCCCAACCACATTGTCATAGTATCTGCCACGGCTAGATCGTCGCCAGAGTTTGCCGCATGAGCGTCAAGCCAGACCTTGGTATTATGCTTGTCAAGGTCAGGTATCCTTGATAGATTGTGACAAATAAATGGCATGATGCCAGAAAAGTCTGGCTAGCAGGATGTTGGAGTCAACCTTTTCCGATGCTCCAGTACAGCAAGTGGTTGAAGCAAATCCATCTCCAAGCAGAGGTCACAATTTACGAATCTCTATCGACGTCGACGAAGAGTTTCATGTTCGATGAACCACAGTAATCAAACACCGACTTCAACGATCAAACAGCAAATACTCGTCGCGCCTCTTGCCCGAATTTTCCCCCAAGCATCTGCTCGCCATCGTCCCACGGAATTTGTGTCTTCGGCGACCGGAACGAAAAGAGCACCGTTATCACAAACGCTGTGACAGCAGACGTTCCAGCTATGGTGTACAAGACGGTCCTGTTGTTCACACCGACTAGCTGAGCGATGACATCCAATAAGGGGTTGAACAACAGCATTCTGAAGGACGTCGCGTCTAGAACGAAGCTGAAGAACAACCCAGTGTATAACATCGTTATGAGTAAGATGAGGAGGAGGAAGAAGGAGAACATGTTTGAAAGTGATCCACGGTAGGATTGCGCTGTTGTGCTGTTGACAGATCGGAGCGAATCTTTTTCCTATTTTTCCTATTTTTCCTTTGCGCCAGGAGGGGTGAAGGTAGTGTACTAGGTAGGACTTCGAGAGTTAGCAGCACTGGGTATCGGAGGCAGACGGAGAGCAGAAGTCGTCTGAGCTTTTATGCATGGCGCCAACGATGCGACAGCTGCTCAGGTTCTCCAGCCTGTCGATGTGCCATTACCTCAAACCCATTTGAGCACATCCTGCCTGATATTCGAGTACATTACACCCAGTTCTTGGGCCAGTCGTTCACACCAGAGAATCATCATAATGTTCGGGACCGCTGTTCTTTTTGGTTTAGGTTGGTCGGACGCAATACCCGAGTACTATGGTGAGCACATTCATAGTACAGGTCCTCAAAGCGAAAATGGGTGCCTATTCTATGATTTCTATAAAAAACCCGCTGCCACGAAGGGATTCAATGCCTCATCTATCCACGTCTTCTAGTATCAAATAGCTATTGCAGATACACTACGAGGAAACTGCTTGCTGTTAGTATAAAGTATCATTAAAGCTGTCACTACAAGTTATACAACAACCTGAATCATGGGTTGCACATCCTCCTTACCTCCTGCCTTTGCATCCTCGCACAATGGCGAGGCATCTCTTCAACCAAACCCCAGCCCCATCCACACTGGTGGCTACTGCCTGGACCATCGCACCACCAGTCGTCCCACGTGGGCAGGGCAGGAACCCACCGGCTCAACTAGTAGTCTCGAATACTCAGACGAGCTCTACCTGGAAGATTTCGAAAGCGAGTACGAAGAAGAAGACGACCAATACCCCAATACACCAGTATGTCAGAGCGACATCGGCGACGATCATTTCGACGCAGACAACGAGCCTGACGAGCAGTTCGAAGCCATTTCAGGAGTTCATTATATCCTCGATGGAATGGCCGGCAGAGTCGATGTCTGGCTTGATTTCGAGTACGATTCCAACCACCAGTACGCAGCGACTCCGGAATGGTTCGAGGTTATGAACCAGAATAATTACTATACGTATATGCAGGTGTATGGGTCGTTGATGGATGTTATCGATAATGTGCCGACAATACGGGTATTTCATGAGATGGTGGATTGGGTGGCGATGATTTTGATGGTGTGGAGGTTGGTGAGGAGGGAGGCAGCGGCGGAGGTGCCGTGGGTGTGGGAGGCGAAGTTTTTGTTTGTTTGGGTGTGTGCTTGGAAGGATGGGTTTCAGGGTCTTGATCTTCGAGCTAGGTGTTTGGGTAGGAGTTTTGTGGAGGATATTAGATTGCTGATGGTGTTGGGGTCGTTGGTCAGGTTTCGAATGGATTATAAGGAACTGTCGAGGAAGAGGCAGCAGAGTGACTGTTGTGTTAAGTGGCCATCGTTGATGGTTGTCCGCGTCTTGGACCATAGAGCGTGGGCAGAGCTCTCTAAAAAACTGTCAGTAGATAATTGTTCGATTTCTTCACATTCGGGCAGCTTATTCATTCGTCTCTCGCATGTATATACCACTAAAACAGAGGGGTGTAATATTGGCGACAGGTAAATAGCGTTCTTTCATGTACGGCAATGCTCGTATCCTACCATAATTGCGCGTATGCAACATCAAGACAGTCCATGTCCTTTTCGAGAGCACAAGACATCCTTCCTTCCAAGATTCTGCTACACTAGCCGCATTGTATCAAGGAGAGTTGTTGCAATCGCATGATCAGTGGGGTGAATATAGGCTGCCGCTATATCGCCAGCTTTGAAAAGATGTGGTTGTGACACCTCGATCAGCCTCCCATGTCGTGGAAGCTTTCAGTAAACAGCGTGCTGTCTGAGTCTTCTTGGAATTGCAGTCCGAGCGACGTTTATTGCAGCAGAGCTGGCCTTATGCATTTCACCGCGTTGTTGCGTGATGCTGCATGTTCGGGTATCTCAAGTCTTAGAAATGCAGTTCATTCTAGTACACGAGAAGTTGTGAACGACGATTTCACCTAAGAAGACTGAATATGCGTTTTGTACAGCGGTACTCAAGGATGATGCTCGGACGCAGGTTGTCTCTTCCTGTCGATAGTCATGAAGTCAGCACTTGCCATGTTTTAGCTGTCATCAACATCGTCGTTGTCAGAAGGGAAAGTATCCTGAAATGATGCCCTTAATGATGCAAGGCAACGGCACATTGGGAAAGCATCCGTTGTGCTTGTCGATCTGCCGCTCTTGACCGTTGATACTGGACAACAAGCGGCCACGAACTTGCTCAAAGGTATGGCGCGTTCGTGCACGCGACAAAGCACGCGCAGCTTCTGCTCGACCAGACCAATCTGTATAAGACTGGTCAAGGTAAGTCTAAGCAGGTGTGACGAGTGTTAACGCTGACGCAGATTTCGAAAGTGAAGCCTTGTGCTGCCAATGCCGAAACCCAACCTTCACAAGTCGAGCTAAACACGCCGAAAGAGAGCCCGGATGACTTACGACCCTCAACAGCAAGTTTGTCACAGATCTTGCTGGGACTGAATGGAGCCGTGGCTCTCAAAGAAGACACAAGAACGGAAATCGAAGGATTGTGCTACAAGGTCGACTCGAGACCATTTCTTTGCCCTTCATTGCGGCCCGAATAACTGCAGGATACCCTGCAGCAAATATGGTCCACACAACCCACGACTCTGTTTGCTTGACGTTGCACAAGAGCTGGATCTTGAAAATGTTTCTTCGTTTCACTGGCTCTTCCTTATCAACTCGAAAATGAACCTGGACACGAACCGGCTGTGATGACTGAAGCACTTCAAGAAGCTCTATTGTGAGTAGGCCAGAGACTGGTGAGGTTGTGCTGGTCATCCTGGATGTGATATTCCTCGATAGCCGCTGACTGAACAAAACTCTTCCCTCACACTGCTCATGCTGCAAGCCATATTTTGTAGTTTTCAATCTGAGCCGTATGTCATATCTGTCTGCCTTTTCCTATAGTTCACTCAAAATACCCTACAGAATCCAGGGAAAGAACACCCCACATCGAGGTCGAACGTCTGCACCGTCGATCTTCCTGAAACACCAAACACAATCAATCGGTATCTAAAGTTTACAAGCTACACTGCTTGGACGGTGGATGCTCAATATTTAGCAGCTTCACCAACTGCCCTCCGGGGGAACCACACCATCAATGATTCCTCAAATTTGATCTTGCGAGTAGGGAAAATTCGGTACGCGTCAATTGATGGTCTCCACGTTCGATGAAGATTCATTGTGTCAAAAGCCAAAGTTGATTGCCAGCGCTCGGCAGCCGTCAGAACACACCAGAAATGGGCGATGGCTTGCCATGGTGTCGTTGACTATGCAAACCAGAGAGCTAATCTGAGAACACGAAGTCTTGTAGCTGCTTGACCCGTCTGCGCATCGCGAACCATTCGTTTGGAAGGGAAATACTGGGCAAGAGTTGGAATACGTTGCATGAGGCAGCACAACACAAAGAAAAGTCGAGAGAAACGTCCTTGTCTTGAGGCTGAGTCGGTCTCAAGCAAGGACCGTGCTCCAACACCCACACCACCGTGGGAACAAAGAATAGCACAACGTTGCAACTACAAACAACGCATTGTCTTAATCTGCTAAAACTATCACTACTGGTATTCTGATCACAATGTTCTTCTACGCTCTAGCAATTGGACGAACTTCCAGGTGTTGCTCGTCAAACAAAGGTAAACACGACGTAGGTCCTTCTTATTCCTGCTCGATTCCCCACAAAACAAAATCGTGACACTTCACTCCGTCAAGCAAATAAACAAAATTTCATAGACACTTCCACTTCTCTCATGCCATATCGCGATCCTAGCACTTGGCACATTTCCAACAAAATGGTCACCACTTTTGTCGTACTGGGTGTTGTACTTCTAGCTGTGCCTCTCGCTGTCGCAATCTTCATAATAGCAACCAAGCTCAGGCAAAAGAAGAGGGTAGAGGTCATGAAAAATGCCGTCACAACGTCGACAACAGTCCAAAAAGGACCAAACGGTCGAACAGTCTTCGAGACCAAGGCTACACGACCCTCACCAACACGAAATCGATTCAGTAAACAAACAGTTCCGGCAAGTCCAACTCTTCCGTTCACACAGCAGCAGGCTGCTAGACCTCCGAGACCTGCAAGGCCCGCCTCGATCAAAGGCGCGTGGCAGCGTCTATCCCGCCCCTTTTCCATGGCAGCTGAACCTCAAGAAGACCAAATCGAGCTTACCAAACCAATGCCAAAACCACACGGGTCAAGATTTCAGGAACATACCAAGACTGTATACGATGGTCCTGTGAGCCCAATCACTGGCCCTGAAATTGCAAGATCAGGCTCGAGCACTTCTTGGAACACTGTGGACAACCTCTCCAGCAGTCCGGTTAGCCCGCTCAGCGTGACAGGCATGCGCAACACGACATATCAGCGCAATGGCGGCTTCCACGACATCCCATTGACTCCTCCCACCCACTCCAAGAGCGTCAGCAAAGGCAAGGCACGCAAGAAGTCCGTGCATGGTATCGACCTTGGAGTTGCGAGAGGCTTTATGCCACCAAATGTGCACAACAAGCAGGACGCGAAAGATTTCGCAAAACAGCAGGGGAAGGAGATGGCCAAGCAGGCAGGACACTATGCGGCAGCTCAGATCAAGCAGAACATTGTGGATGCGAACAAGAAAAAGGTTGGTAAGGTGCAATTGACGCAGCCACCTAAGGCAAAGACTTCCAAGGTAAGGCAAGATGGTTGGATATAAATGACTGGAATACTTTCGATTTCTTGTGTGATGCTACGTTGTGGTACGAGCAATGTCTCCGACACATAAGATCTGGATTTGAGCAACGTTGCAAACGAGGTAGGTACGATTGAATTTCTGTATAGTCATTGTCAATAGAACGGTCAGAGGCTGTGCCTCAATTTCTCCAATCTCCTGATTCTCGCGAACGCTACACCACGGCTCTTCCTGTTGAAACCTAGCCGTTCTTGCCGCTTCTGATTTCTTGATGCGCCGTAGTCATGCCACAGGTTACGCGACTTCACAACAAGTTGTGCTGAGTTACCACCCACTGATTTATATCAAGTTGTATTGAGTTGCGACAAGTTGTGCGGAATCACTGATATACGCATCATCTAGCCTCGAATTATGTTTGGTTTAGTTGCAAATTCTTACCATGTTGCAGAAGCGCATCTCACGCTGCCGTTTCACCCTTCACCTTCACGTTCCTTGTAGAGGATAACGCGTGTGGTGCTCTTGTGTTTTGCGTAGGATGACTGCAACATAGAGAACATGTCGGCAAGTTTGAGAAAATTGATGTCAGCAAGAGCACAGGTATGAGGAGTCCATTAGCCGGCCGAGTCTCCTGCTACCACCCGATCATGGCCACGTAGCGGCAGTCGGGAAAGAGTTGTAAGACGATGGAAGAGAGCATGGCTATGTTGTGTAAGGGATGGTAGAACAAAACGAAAGCCTAGAACGACTGATCGATTGTATTGGGACATTGCTGACCAAGAGAAGGTTTGGGATACTGCAACGACTGGATGCACAAGGACGGCGCGGACTCGACCTCCTTGCCCTGCTTTTACACCATTGCTGCGTTACAGGTACTGTGCGCTCAGAGATCCGCCGCTTAAATACTGCTTAAGAATGAGATTCTGGAACACATGCGACAACACGGTTTGCTGATTTTGATTACGATGCACAACGATATCGGGAGATATCTGCTGCCGGAAAGCTAGTTGGCACTTCGAGTGTGGTGTTGTCCATGTGTCAGCTCGGAAGATTACAGTTGTTGCTTGTTCATTCAACAGATCCTTGTCGGACTCGGTTCACGCCGTGCTTGGGATTTGGGTTGTTCAGCAATGCTCATGGTTCTATGCTAATGTGGCAGCAGCCAGAAACGACTCAATGTTGACTATGACAACGGGGCGTTGGTCGGTGTATAGCAGGCACTTCCTTCGCCTTGATCAAGCACAAGGTACAGCATGTTGGCTTAGGTCGTTCGAGGTCTTACAGTGTAAATCACGTGAAAATAGTGATGGAAGAGCCCTTTTAAACCACTCTCCCATAACAGCTCGAAGTAACCACACCAGATGAATTACTGTCAAAACGAGTTCAACGAAGCACTTGGAGGAAAGCAACGTTCATAGTTATCCTACTCCGTTGCAGCCGGCATTTCCTGAGGCATCACATGCCAGGAATTGGGTTGTTGACATACTAGAGGCTGTGAATAGTCGTTTCCGAGAGGTAAGTGAAGCAGTTCTAAACCCCTCCACCTGTCTTGATTGTTTAAAAGGTCACAACTACGTGCCTTTGAAAATCAAGTGAAAGTGTTGAGTTTTGCGGATCTTGTTTGCACCTTCCTTGAAAGCAGATGAATCCTTCGAACGTTCATGACCCTGCCCTCTCTTTCTCTACCAATTTCTTACGTCTCGACAACCTTTCCAAAGCCTCTAAATTCACTGAGCACACAACTCCAGTACCAAAGCATGACTCTGGTCAACTTCCTGACAGCCACTGTGCTGTTTATTCTGGCCGCACTCAGCCAGAGCGCTGCAGCCATTGACAAGTTGCTTCTCAGTCAGATTGTTCTTGCAAAAGTCAACTACTATCGAGCACTTAGCGGTGCTGCACCAGTCATCTGGAAGGATGTTAATTCTTTGGTATCCGGTCTCGAAGCCAACAACTGCTCGGTTACCTACGATGTGAGTATCAAAAGCATAATCCGAGATCATGTTGCTAACAAAAGCTCTCAGTACTGGGATGATAAGGGTCGAATCATCTTCTCCATTGGTAGACAAGACAACCAATTCCCGGATACCGTAAATGGCAGTTACTTCGCCGTCGACCACTGGTGGGAGCAGCGAAAGCTGTACGATCCTAAGTCCGGCGAATACGACGAACTACAACCTTTCTATGACACATGGGAGTTCACTCAGATGGTCTGGTCTGCAAGCACAAACATCGCTTGTAGCTGGGGTGTGTCGGAATGTGATGTTCCTGCGGATCAGGTTGTCGCTAATGTCACTAAATATCTTCAGTTCGTGTGCAACATGGAACCTGCTGGGAACAAGTGGGAGCAATTGTAAGTCGACCTCGTTGAGATGATGTACCCGAAGTTTGATTAACACGCTCAGCTACGCAAACGTACACTGCCCCGATTGTACTGGAGTCGAACCACAAACTACCACTATTGATCCTTTGACTATCTCTTTCGAGGGTGAGAAGAAGCGAGCTGCACGATCTGTACCAACACCTCCAGCGAAGATATCCTACAGCGACGAGCAGCTCGCTGAGCTGAAGGCTGAAGTCGATCGTGTCGAGCAATACAGATACCTTTCTCCCGAGGAAGTTATGGGTCCAGACTTCATACCTGGATGGTCAAATGCAGGCATAAATGCAATGTTGGCCAAAGAAGGCATATTCGCCGACATGGACACCACAGAGATGGAGGATATGGTTCACAGTCTTCGAGCGAAGACCCTTGGCAGAGCTGCAGATGATCCAAAGCAGAAGCGAGATGCTCCTCCTTCAGGAGAGGCAGGAAAGGCGTGGGGAAACCACTACATCAGCACTGTTAATGCCTGGCGCAAGCAACACGGTCAGCAGACCCAACTCTCGAAATGATGTCTAATGTGATCAGAAGGCATTCTTTGATCTGTTCTTGATTTGAGCTAATGGTTACAGGCATCCAGCAAGAGGTTAAATTCGATACCATCCTGGAAGCAGCGCTTATCGGCTTATCGGCTGATCTTTCCGCGGATCATTGTCGATGGCCACAACGACAGGATGCTGATGCCACTCCAGGACAGACATGGAGAGCAGCATGGTGGTTGGCGGATGCGACAACTACTAACTTCAGTCAACAATTTGACTATGCTCTGCACATGTGGGAAGTCTTCGGCGACAACCCTGAAGGCAAGTTTATCGGCAGTCTTTGGACAACATTTTATGATCAGCTCGTCAATTCAGCCACTACTACTTTCGCTTGTGTCTGGACACCACAAAAATGCATAGAGAGTGTAGGCAAGCCATCGTACTTGCTTTTCTGTGGTGCTGGCGGCGTCTATGTACCAGTCCGAACAAGTGCTCATCCCACAACTTGAGCTGAGATGGCGAAACCGCAGAGAGGCATTGAGAACGAATGAATGCACATAGATCGCTTTCTGGTCGAGACACTACTTCGATAACAGCTCGACGAACCATCAGAATTCAGAGTCTCGAGTCAGTCTTCAGTAGCTGAATGAATCTGCTACCAAAGCCAATAGATTAATATTGCCCTTCTTCCTGGCCACGATTTGTGATAGTAGGAATTAGGCATAGACGACCGAACATAAATGCTTTGGCAATTGCCGCCCGTAGCTGTTTTGAGACACGTAATGACGGTTGCACTTTGCCTAGCATCTCAGAAGTGCGTCACTGCCGCGACTTGCGACGTAATAAAATTATGCCAGACCAGGCACGAGCAGAGAATATTATAGGTCGAAGTATGCGCGTCAGCTGCAGGTCAACTTTTCTAGCTCGATCGCTTCAATGTTGCAGGCTCACGATAGAAATATTTGCTAAAGTTGTACACAATAGCAGTAGAGTGTCAAGTAAGCGCGCAACTCTCTTCTGCTCTCGAAGCTCGTGGCTCGACGAGCAGCTTCCACCCCACCTCTGACAGCTTGACATCAGCCTGCAACAGCCTACTTGATCCGAGCTCCTGCCACGCGCATGCAAGATCGACGACAATGACCTTGGGCAGATAGTACGATGAGCAGACCCTCAGACCAAGGTCCGCTGCTGCGGCGGAAATCCTCTACACCTCACTACCAGACCTTCGGCGGCATATCCCCTCCCAAGTCAAGAGGTCAGCCTCTATCCGAAGCGAACAATTCCTCCAGCGACTTGTCAAGTGCGCAACATGAAGAGCAGAACAATGAGTCGCCGCTGCCGATGCGGCAGATGGCGGTCCTGGCCTTTATAGCATTATGTGAGCAGACAGCACTCAACTCCATAAGCCCATACTTGCCAGAGATGGCTTCAACTTTTCCTGAGGTCAATGCTGGGCAGGTCGGCGTGTATGTTGGCACGATAGCGTCAGCCTTCGCGCTCAGTCAGATGCTCACAGGCTTATTCTGGGGTTGGTTGTCAGATCGCATAGGAAGGAAGCCGGTCATTCTCTGTGGCACTATATTGACTGCTGCCTGCTTCGTTGCATTTGGATTCTGCAAGACCTTGTGGCAAGCCGTACTGGTACAGGCTATGATGGGTATCGTGAATGGAAATCAGGGAGTCGTATCGACATGCCTCGGTGAGATCACTGACAGGAGCAATCAATCAAAAGCCTTCACATACTTGCCAGTAATATATGGACTTGGTGGCATAACAGGTCCAATCGTAGGTGGGCTGCTGGTTATGAAGAACAACCCGTTCAAGCCATCACAACCGAACCCTTACCCTTACCTCCTGCCGAACCTATTGTCTGCTGCAGTTTTGGTAGTTGACTTTGTTGTCACTGCGATTTTCATGGAAGAGAGTTTGGAAGAAGTACAGAACCTACCACCTCTAGGCAAACGAGTTTCGAGTCTGTTCTCATGGCTGTGGCAGTTCACAAGCTCGCATCGACCTACATACTTACGGCGAGGTAGCAAGAAAGCTGGCGTGTCTCGTCGTGCCGGATCCGAGAACGAAGAGAGCGACGACGAATCAGCAGACGGAGCGATGCCGCACTTCATGGCTAATGGGGCCGAAGAACTCAAGAGGAAGGATATATTAAACCGAGACACAATTCTGTTGTTGCTTACATACCTTATCTTTCAGCTATCCAACATTTCTTTCAATTCCTTGTATCCAATATTCGCCCAAGCAGATCCTCCCACAGGTCGTGATCTCGACCCAGAAGAGATCGGCTTGTCTCTGGCGTTCGCCGGTGTTGTTACCATCCTATTTCAAGTCGGTGTTTTTGGCAAGCTACGAGATAAGATGGGAAACAGGTGGGCATATAGAGCTGGACTTGGTCTGTTCGTTATTGCCTATGTTCTAATGCCATTTGTCGGGTACAAGAAAGTACCCGAGGAAGGAGAACCTGCAATGGGCTCTGGTCTTGGTTGGCTTTGGGCTGAGATTGGTATCGTTCTTCTGATCAAGACTGTCGCTGCAGTAGGAGGTCTGACAAGTGCTCTACTTTTGGTAATCAAATCCTGTCATAGCCGATCACTTCTCATGCTAACTAATTACAGATCACAAATTCATCTCCTGACCACCGTGTATTGGGTGCCCTCAACGGCCTAGCACAAACACTTTCTGCAGCTGGACGAGCAGCTGGCCCATTTATCAGTGGTGGATTATTCACAGTCGCGACAAAAATCAGACCAAAAGGGGAGGCCTTGGCTTTTGGAGTATTTGGAGGTATCTCGTTCATCGGCTTTCTGCTGTCTTTCGGCATCAGAAGTTCTAATTTAGAGGCAGAAGGATGGGACAGCGATAACGACTCGGTGTCTGATAAGTCGGATGACGAGGACTAACGTCGATACAGCTAGGCGTAGATTATAAAAAGGCTCGAGCATCTTTATGGCACGTTGACGATGAAGAGAACGACTAGACGAAACCGAACTCGGCTTGGGTCGAAAAGTGTGGAATGGTAAACTGCATCCGCGAAGGAGTTTGCCCGTTCGAAGGTTATCACGTAAAAAGTCAGTCACTCAACTGGACAATGAGACTTATTGTATATTGACATCAACCACTTCAAACAACATACACAATACATTCACTTGATACCTGACCTCTTCCTGAACACAGACCAAACCCCTGCAAGTCATCATTTAGTATGCTTTCGATCCCATCCTCACGAAAACTAGCATATCCAGCTTTGCTGCTACTTGCGATTACTGCGACGGCACGACTCTTCTTTGGACTACGTTTACCGAATAGTGAAGAGGCGGTTACTCGAATACTATTGCACTCTTCTCAGAAATCAGTTCAAATTATCCAGCTCAGTTACGATGTTGACTTTCAGCAGTCTTTGGACAATATCTTCGTCGCTCAGTACCACTCAGAACAGTCTTTGCCAGTTGTCAATCCTCTTCTAGTGCTGCTGTCAGAATGCAGGCACAATGTGAATCCATACACGAGTCACATCCGGCTTTGGTCGGTTCCTATCCTCAACATCTCTATGGTCCCAACGGGGCAGGCTAGTGACCTTTTCAGAGACAAAAGGTACTTCAATCCAGCTATCATACCTCTACCTTCCTACGTGACGACTTCAACATCCTACCGCTACCTTTTGGTATCTCGCCTGGTTACTACAGGCTCACACCAAGAGTCCCACATTTGTTTCGCCGATGTATGCACGTATGACAGTCCTTCGATATCCACAGGCACAAGATCTTGTACCGACGACGATCTCGACGTGCTCGGCCACGGCGGTGGAATGCGATGTATTACCACTCCAGAGAAGCTGAATATTCCACCTACACCTTCGCAGAAATGTACCGGCGTTTGGAGCACCTTTCCCCACATCCCAGGCTTTCACGATCCCAGAGTCTTTTGGAGTGGACGTGGAGAACCACTGATCGAAGTGAATAGCGGTAGTGCCTACGGTTGCGTTGGATTATGGATGGTCGACTTGCGAGCTGCGTTTCCAGCTCTTGACGAAGTGCTGAAAAAGAGGAGGCAGGGAGCAGAACAGCAGGAGAAAGAGGATAGTGAAGCTGGTAAAGATGAAGGGCTCGATATGGTGGCTCTGGGAGCAAGCATGCAGTACAAGTATTTGACTGAAATCACGAGGAACCCAAGAAACAGCAGGGCTGAAGTCGAGAAGAACTGGGTCTTGTTCTTTCCAACGGAAGATGAGGCTTGGGTTCAGTACGATATGATGGGGGAAGTCCAAGGACAAATATCCGAGATACCGCATGGTTTGGGAGACGTGCCTAACATGGTGAGCACGTTTACTATACAAAATGCTTCCCCAAACACTACAAGTCTGCTTCAGGTCGAAGGCACTTTCTTAGACGAGCAGAGTTTATTAGAGAGCTCCAGAGAGCCTGCATCGGCTGACAAGCCAGGCTTGGCAGATCCTTCATCGCACGAGACTCTGCCGACTAGCCATATCCAGCAGGTAGCGGCGTCTACCTCAGTATCGGCTGAGGCAATATCGAGTCTGGTCTCCCAGGTCAGCATAATACCTCTCGAAGATGGACCAGCGAGGCGAGCCTTGATTCAAGAACCTGCTCGTACTGACATCATCGGACGAAGCGACGTTGTTCCACCAGTATCCTCGCCTGCAAGTGAAGGTTATGTTAAGTTGTCTTCGAAAACAGTCATGAGATCGGCGTCGGAAACGCCTTACACAGAACCTCCAACAGTACTGTACAACAGCAGTAGCCATGCTAGCACTTCTACAAGCTCCAGCGCCACACCACCACATACTACGTCTGACCAACGCCTACACCACATCGGTGGTCGCAGCATAGCACAGCTCTCATCCCACGGACACACCACACCAAATCTAACTCACCCTCTCGAACCCTCCTGCTTCGATCACTCCAATCCCTTCCTAACAAGTGACAAACTCAACAACACCAGCCACTGGCACCAAGGCTCAAACTCCCTCCGCCTCATCGTGTGCACACGCGAACAATTCCGCCAAAGAGCATGCATACCCAATTCACAGGACTCGCACAAACCCCTCACCAGACACGACTACACAGAACTCTTGCGGCACGAAGGCCTAATAATCCACATCTCAATCGTGCATCGAAAATTTACCAATGCCTGGAAATTGCCAATGCGGTATGAGCGGTATGTTCTGCTGTGGGAAGCGAGGAAGCCATATAGAATGATTGGTGTTAGTAGGTACCCATTGTTGTTTGAGAATGAAAGAGCTCGACCGTGGTCTTGGGAGGAAGATATGGGGTGGGATGAGGGGCACAGAAGACGAGAAGCGCGATCAACAGAAGAAGAGGAAGAAATTGCATATTTTACGTATACACCGTCAATAGCGTGGGCGTGGCGGTCGAAGGGTGAGGATGAAGGGCTGAGCCAGGACCGTGGTCATGAGGATTTAGGGACGGGGCTTCTGGGGGAAGATGTTATTGTTGGGATTGGTATGGATGATACTAAGCAGGGATTTGTGAGAGTCAAAGTCGATGTTTTACTGGGATGCATGAGATTATGTCCTGGTGTTGTTTGAACAGAACAGAGCAGAAAGTGTGGGAAAAACGACTCGGTTTCCGTAGAGCTGTACAAAATGCTATTCGTTCAACGCTGGCTTGACAGATTCTATGTCGGCAGACGCTTCAAAATCTAGTTATTACCCTCGGTACCTATTGCTGACCCTCCTCCTCCATTCCGTCCATCGTCCTTACTACTTCTTCTGGCCTTGCTCATAAAATTCGTCAGAGTCTCGCTCATACTTCTCAATCTACCTTTTGTACCCTTTATGCTGTCGACAAAACTCCCACTCTCTTCTTGTGTAGTAGTGCGCATGAGTGTTGGGCTCTCACCACTGTCCGTTGACACCTGCGCCCTGCGCGCATCATGAACACGCTGCGCAGCATTTTCGGACGCGAACGCATTTGGAATGCCAGCTTCCAGATCTACGTCGGAGCTGCCTGCTGCTGGATGTCTCAGCCTAGCAGATTCTCGGTTTGACCGAAAACGACGAAGTGGAGAGCGGACGGGAGAGTCAGTTCCCTCACCTCTTAGGATGCGGTCTGCGACAATGCCTGCCAAGGAGGATGAGAGAGGCTGTAAGATTGGACCAGGTACAAGAGATATGCTAGCTCGCTTGAGTGTGCTGACGCTGTATGGTGCCTCGAGGTGTGGCTTGGGTGGGGATGGACCACGACGTGTTGGCGTTTGTGGCTGAGCTGGAGAAGAAATCGTACGTCCAAGTCGTTGATTCGGAGTCTGTAGTTTTGTGGTCGAAGGGGTGAAGAACGGTGTCTGCGATGATGTCGAGCGTGTTATTTGATGAACTGGTGTTTGAGGCCTGTCCCCAGTGTCTGGCTGAGCCTGCATACGAGAAAGGTCGTCTGTCGAGGAGATGAACGGATTTCTGTTGATGTCTTCGGTCGAGGTAGCTGCTGGAGTGACTGCAATCGAGGGTACAGCTGAAGAAGTTCTTGAAAGTGCCAATTGTGGTGTCTCTGGAACATGAATATTCGTGTCAAGCTTGAGGTTGCGGGCTTCTTGCTTGTTGTCAGGTTCCGGCGCATGTGCCGCTTCATCATCCAAAAGACGGATGCGTTCAACGTCATGCTGAGTTACTTCTTCATTTTCTTCCTCGTCCTCCTGCTCTCGTCCACTGGTAATCAGATAAACACCACCGAATGTCAAAAGACAGCCAAAGACGAACTTCAGAACATGGTCGATGTCTGTGCGTTCAAAGTCTCGATAAAGAACGGCAGAACCGATAATGACGGACAATGTGAAGAGCACGAACTGTGTTGGAATGACCTGTGTCGAATTGAAGTTTTGCAGAGCTCGGTTGAGATATCGAATTTGGAGAACTGCTGAAGCTACCAGTACAAGAACCAGGATATAGAATATCGGATACTGGAAGGCGCGATACAACGAAGTCGAGAGCAGGGAAGCAACACCCTTTGTGGAAAGTGCAGTATAGCCACCAAAAAGACCGACCAGACCAAGGTCGACCGACAGGGTACGCTCGCCATATCTTGGACTCGCTATCATTAGAGCAATGATGAGTACGACAGTAATTGCAACATAAACCAAGAACTCCCACCTCTTGATATCAGCCAAAAGTCCGCCAGGGCCAAGTTTCTTCTCGTTCGTTTTAGCAGAAAGCACAACCGTGACTGCGCCTCCTATGGCAACAACGACACCCCAGAAGTCTCGTTGTCGAAAGCGTTCCTTCAGCATAAGCGGAGCGATTAAGCAGTTCAAAATCAAAGCAACCACTCCAAGAGGACTGACAATCGAGGCAGGTGCAAATCCGTAAGCTAGAAAATTCCCCGTCTCACCAACAGTCATAAGTGCAATCCCGAGCCACCACCAGGGCGATCTGAGGTAGGACTTTCTTTGAGGCTGGCTGTCCTCACCCTCGTTCTCATCTTCGCCGTCTTCCTCTTGAGCTGCATGCTTCTTGCCATTGTCGAAGTGCCCATCTACTTCTTCAGGTGCACCGTTAAGCTCGGTAGGAACTGTTGCAGCCTCATTTATCCTTTGTCTCTCCTCAGCCGCCTCTTCCTGCTGTATAAGAGTGCCATATTGTCTCAACTTTTTCGGCAACTGTTTTCGAGCAGTCTTTGCCTTAGGATCCTGCTTGTCTCTCAATTCTCGGTCGATTCGAATATGTGCATATCGTTGTGTGTTGAGCCCAAACGCGATTATAGCGTTTCCGACAATAGCTGTGATGATACCGACCAGCGAAGACCACTGATGTTCAGGCAGTCCAGCATAGCTGTCGATTGGCAAATATGGTGCAGGCATCGACTCATGAAGGTAGCAGTCCTACTTGGAGAGCTGCTGTGGAGATAACGATATGCCAGTAGGGCCATCAGAAGTCTACCTGCTCGATGGGTGTTTCATAGTGAGTATTAGACTGGTGCAGTGACTGCAAGAAATCGTTGCCATATCGGAAAGCTTGTTTCTTCATCTTGTGGTGGGCCATTGTTCCCAATGACGCGACGCGGAGCACAAGCTTGCGATACGGAGGAATTGAGTTTAGCCGTACCACGGTTATCTAGGGAGCCACAGAACGATAGGACGAGTGAAGCTGGAACTCAATGGCAATCACCATTACACACTTCTGACCGTAGCTGACTTGCATACTATCAACCAATTTCATAGTTTAAGGATGATACAATTTGCCGAATTCGCGCTTCATCGTAGTCATTTCGTTTATCTATGTCGAAGGGCCAAGGAGGCTCATCTCAGCTGCTCCATCTCTTATGCCTTAACCGCGTAGATATTGTATGACCCAGCATAGGCATTGAAGTCTAGCGTTTTAAGATCAACCTTGACCTGTTGCAATCCATTGCCATTCGTCTGAGCAGTCGTTCCGCAGCACGACTTCGCAGCAATAGGACTCGGCGCAGTAGTAGTGCCACAACACGACTTTGCAACAGGAGCTGGTGCCGTCGTCCCACAACAACTCTTTCCCTCCCCATTGACATTCTCGTCATCCGCATTGTAAACATTCAAATCATACCCCTTATCAACAATGAGCACGTCCTGAAACCCCGCCTCCTTCAAATACTTCTGATACCCACTTACCAAACTCGCTCCAGCAACACACCCAACGTACAGCCCCATATCCTTCTTCAAATTCTCCGGCAGCTCCACCCCATCTTTGATCAAAATGTCACTAATCGCCACTCTCCCACCACTCTTCAACGTCCTATGCATCTCCTTGAACACGAGCGGCTTCTCCTCCTCCGGCACCAGGTTCACCACACAGTTACTGATGATACAATCCACACTCCCGCTCTCAACTCCACCATTCATATCCGTGATCGGCGCCTGCACAAACTTGACGTTCTTCGCGCCCTTCCCACCATTCACGTTCTGCGCATTCCGCCGTGCCTTCTCAAGCATATCCTCATTCATATCGACGCCAATGACTGTCCCCGTCTCACCAACTTTGGGACTAGCGAGGAAGACATCGAAGCCGGCGCCACAACCTAGATCGACGACTGTCTCACCTTCGTGCAATTTTGCGAGAGCGATAGGATTGCCACAACTGAGACCTAGGTTGGATTCCTTGGGAATGCTGCTGAGTTCGGCTTCGCTATAGCCGAAGGCTTGAGCGACTTTGGATTCGTAGGTGCCGTTTGTGCTGCGGTTGCTGGAGGCGGCCGAGTAGTGCGATTTGACAGCGGCGTATATGTCGGATGTGGTTGACATGGTGGTGGTGGTTTATTGTGGTCTGGATATAGGTGATTTGTATTTATGATGCTGTCTTCGCAGTGAGTTTGATGTTTGGAATGCTGGTTTAGCACAAGCGATTGGGTGAGCTGGTGGTTACGTGTGAGATGCAAGGAACAGAACACAAGGCGTACGAGTTCGTTGTTCTTATAGAATTCAGTGGCAATGATGTAGGTAAGTCTATAGTATGAAAAGGTCTCGTACTGTTCAGTAACTTTTGAGTTAGAAAATATGCGAGGCGAAGCAAATGGGATCTTCTTGCTGCGACCAATCAAGTTCTGGATATGACAAAGCCAAGAAACCGTTACAGCGCATGAGGAATATTCCTCCGTGCTCCGCAAAGCAACCAACGGCAGGCATCGCAGGAATTCAGCACAGAAACACCTCACATCTCAACATACAATTTAGTCGAAGTTTACCTCCTGATTACACTCGAAACACCTGAATACACCTGCTCCACTTCTTTCGTCATGTATGTTGGAAGCTCTTGACCAGCTGGTACCGCGGCACAAGTACCAATGATCTTGGCGAGTGCAGCACGACTTTCCTTCTCTACACCCACCCAATGTCCTGATTGTGGTAGCAGCATCACTTCACTACCCGCGGCCAGGTAATCCGAGATACCCTCTAAACAAATTGGTCGAGTTACTGCCAGGTCGTTTTCGCCCCAGAGAATTGTGGTTGGTGCTTTAAGTGCTCCGTCGTACGTGTCCGTGAATAGTGCTGACGAGGCAGAGGAAGATGACCGTCGTCTGATTGGAGATACGGAAGCTGAGGCCGAACTCTCGCTCTCTATTTCGTAGAGAGCTGTGATAGTTTCTAAGGACTTCTCCCATCTTTTGAAGGCTGCTCCATTCCTGTAGTATGCGGTCTGATGCCAGAAAGTTTCACTTGGTGATTCGGCACGAGGGTGAACTGACTGGCCGTAGCTTTCACCACTAGCAGTCTTGCTCTCAATTTCGATCACGCCTGGGCCAAGAGTCGCCGCTAAGTACTCCTGTGGATCGCATTCGTCTTTGTGCCTGCCATGTTCTGCTCTTGCAATAGCTCGCAGAAAGAAGAAGTTTCCACCAGACCCCAGATATTGCACCATTATTTTCGGCAAGTGGAAGACGAATATGTAGCCAAACGAGACGATTTGCATGATGAGCGGTCTCAGCACATTCAAAGACTTTTGGAGGCAGCCAAAGTTTTGTCTAGGAGCTTCTCTGAACTGTTGGAATATTTTGGAGGAAGCTGCAAGGATTCGGTCTTTGTTGGCGAGCGCTAAACGGACCTGGGGTCGCGTTAGTATACACTTCTCAATTCAATCACTTCCACTTACGTGAGGCCCGTTCATCAGAACGAAGCGATCTGCTAGCTGGGGAGCCTCGGCTGCCAACCTGAAAGCTAGAACGCAGCCCCAGTCATGGCCGATGATTATGGTGTTGAAGTCCTTGTTCGCTTCACTACAAGCGTTCCCATGCTCTTCCCTGATGACCAATGTGAACTCGGCAATTGCTTCAAGCACAGTGGCATCAGGCTTGTCAAAAGTATCACTACCACCAAAATTTGGTAGGTCCAAGCAGACTATTCTTGCAGAATCGATAGGGATCGCCGGCTCTTTCAACAAAAACCTCCACATCATGCTACTATCGGGGTACCCATGTAGAAGGATGAACAAATTGCCACTGTCGTTATTGTCCCCACCACCTTCTCTTAACCTCAATTTGTTCGTGATGTAGTGTAGCTTCAATCCATTCCGAAGCTTGAAAAATGCATGCTCGAAACCAGGTATAGGCTGCTTCGAAAGGTTCCAGAATCGATCTCGTGCTGCTCTCAATTTAGCTATCTCTCACAGGCAACCTTCGCTTTGAGGACGAACAAATGGCAAACCGCAGCTGTTGTTGCTCGGTGGGCTTCTTGAAGAAAGAGCCACTTTGAATCCCTCTACCCAGGTAGAAAATCCAATTGAACAGGGCGAACGTGTAGAAGAACACCAAGTATGCTGCTCTTGTGACGAAATTCTGCAAGGTACTGGGTTCGTGAGGGTTGGAGATCATGGTTGCTGTACCATTGCAATAGGGTGTTATATAGGCACAACAACGTCCAGTGAAGAGAATGGCAGCTTCGTCGGTCTAGTATGTAGCGGTCTGAGTTCGCGAGAGCCAGGTAAAGGACTTCAACAAGAGAGGCAGGGTCGAAAAGTTATGGGTAATATCTCACGCGGTCAACAAGAAAGAGGGATGAAAACGCTTGAGCACGACTACCTTAAACAATTCTCGGTTCTGTTGCTAGAGAAGGAGCGAACCACCATCTCGATTGTATCACATTGTGTGCGTGCCACTCCCGAATGATTGCTCGTTTTCAGCCGCTTCAAGCAGTGATTTGCACCAGTTTCTGCTGAGCATCAGCAAGCAAGTCACGTAGTAGTGTTCGTACGGGGTTGAGATCTGCTAGCCCCGCGCATCGGCTACACGGTCATTCCAGCCAGGCACCCCTGTGCTGCTGGCCAATGAGAGCACAGTGATCTACGACGACAATAGACACGACGTCGATGAAGCATGTACACAATCTGTATCCATTCTTTGAACTGGTTTGCAGCAGAGATCTGTTGCGACTGCCGTTGCAAGTCTATCTTCGCTCTCTAGAGTTCAGAATCTACCGCCTATTTGTCATCGCATTCCTTGTTACCACACAGGGATATATTGAGCAATTGGACGGACGTCAACCATGTCTGAAGGTTGCTCAACACAGGATACTTTCTTCATGGACCACCGGATCCCTCACCGAAGCATTTGATGCTGCCAAATGGAAACTGACCGAAGCTGATACACTGTCCGGCCACATTCTTGATGGTTTTGGCTGTTCCGAGGTCCTCCTGCCGACAACCCGCTCGCCAATAGATATAGCAAGTGTCAAACCAGCCCGTACACTCAGATATCATTATCGCAGGGTCATTGCCGAATATGGTTGTGATATCACGGCATTGTGTATCGGCCTTGACCACGAGCTGAGAGTGGAAGATAGCAGTGTCACAGTCGAAAATGCTGAGCTTGAAAACACAACACTCAGAGCATGTGGAGCTAAAATCGTGTCAGCTATCATCCCTTAGATGTGGGTCCATATATCTTACCATCCATTGTTGTTGGGATCACATTGTCGCTTGTCCTGGACTGTGGCAGGATTTATGGATGTTGAGTCAGTAGGAGAAGGATGAGGTGAGAAGCGTCCTGGAACGTGTGGCTCCGCAGTAGTGCCAGGCAGATGCATTGGTTCTGTCTCGTTGCAAGGATAACCAGGACGGCCAACAAGAGGATGCTCAAGGTCGGTGTAACCATTACAGTTGTGGGATTCTGTGTGAGCTGGGGTATCCTCAATAGTAGTATCGGGAGGTTTGGTGAGGGTAGTGAACGTTGACGGCAGTGGACTCATGCGTGCTGGAGATCCAGGCATGAGAGGATTTGGCTCATCCCAAGCTGGATATGATGGTTCCGGCCAGGTGGTGTTGTGGTCATGATCTTGATGGAAAGGACCGTCGGAAATCTCAAGTGGCGTTCGCTTCTCAGTCGCGCAGTTACACTGCCAGTTGTAGTTCGGACCAGTGGAGCAATACAGATTGATGTCGAGGGCTCGAGGGTATGGAGCACAGCCTGGAGGAATTTTACAGATGATCTTACCGCCTGCGCAACTGCAAGCTTTACCACAGTCTGCAGCATCCCACTGGCGGTATTTGTCACCAGTAGTACCGCCGGTGCAGATGAGGGTATCCGTCCTGAAAGAACTTAGCAAGTGTAGGACCGTCGCTTGTGGAGGAAGCAGTGGTTGGCTCTGCCTACGCTTTTGCGGTGGATGAAACTTACTTGCTTTCTGAGTGAGGTCCGGTGCAGGTCATAGCAGCGATGTTAACCACTGCCAGACCAGCGAGTAGAAGAAGATAGAGGAGTTTGGGTGCCATCATCGTCGATGACCTTCAATGAGGTGCTGTAAGAATTTGTCTTATCGAGTGACAAAACCTGGCAATGTGTAACTACGAAGGTTCTTGAGTTATCAGGAAGTCGGGAGATTGGCAAAGAGAGTGGAAGAGAAAGACTATTTTGTAGTCTGCCGTGGTGAGAGTAAGTGAGTGCTGAGAGTTGTTTGCTTGCAGCAACAAGTGAAATCCCAAGGTTTTGAACGGTCTATACGTGGACATTGTCGAGGCACGACCAGAAACCTTGAGGACAGCAAACACACATGCTGTCACCAACAATGTTGAGATTTGATTCGTCATCGTTGACTCCAAAGTATCCTGTTTGTAATATGGCCAGCGCGTTTCAAGACTTTCATAGAACCTTCACTGTGACTCCGTCAACGATACCCCGATTCGCTTGATCGAATAGGCTCAAAGTAGACCCTCCTGTCCAGCATGACTAGTTTATACAAACTCTGCCAGCTGTTGTCCATCACATTGTGATTGGAGCTATCACTTGATCTTCGATCAACCTTGTAAGGTATTCACTGTATTTGATTAGTCTTAGTGGCCAACGCTCTGTCGTACAAATGACCGCATGAGTAAGCAGAAATCTCAGATATGCGAGAGTGTATCCTCCAGAACATATACCGTCTCGGTGTCTGCTTCAGACCCCACAATCTACAGTGCTTGACAGGACACGTTGGTGATTGGACGCTACTTGCAGGCCTTATTGGTGGATCTGTTGCGCTGATCAATTGATCTTGTTTCTAGAACGATTATCGAGTCAGCAGTAGGTGAATAACAATGCCTCGAGCTCGACGTGTGTACGATATAACAGGCACATCATGGATTCGAGCCTTCAGAGAGCTGTGTCAAATCAGATTACCATTCTGAGTATCAATGAATTAGCGGCCTCTTTGTACTGTACATCGTTGCCATTCTGCTGATGCTGGTCTCAGGGTGAAGGCATTGAGTGCGAGTGTGAAGGGATGGAGTGGTAGACCTTGGTTGTTGAGGAAAGCAGACCAAGGCGGCAGCCTCTGCAGAAATCTTGGTAATTGGCCAAAGTGGTGCTCCCACCCCGAGCGAGACGGGTTGCGCTTGGCGTCACGATAATTTGTCTCCATCACGCTTCGCGAATAAGCTGGGTCTGAGGTCGTTCCTTCCAGTCATCCAATGGAAGGTATCTTTGTTGCGTTGCGAGCACCACACTTGGCCATTCACTTATGTATCAGTTGGCTTTCTCGGACAATCGCCCACTATGGCGGCGCAGGGGGCACAGCGATATGACACCAAGTTGAGTCATTCGTGTTAAGCGTATATGTACAGGTTCTCAAGATTACTTTCAATTTTTAACGACTAGACGAGGCCATGAGCGATGTGCTTCGAACGAAAGTGGAAGCAGGGTGTAATCTTGGGCTGGCATCCCTAGCCTGTCCAGCATCCAGGCCACGTTGAAGGAGAGGACATCTCTTGCCGCCTCACCAAGTTGAGCATTACTTGTTCACGAAGATTCGGCCATGCTATACAAAGCAGCTAGAGGGCAAGTTTTGCTGGCTACAGACATACTAGCATGTTGGACAGCTTCGAACTATTATTGTAAGACTTCGGTTACTAGCGACTTGGCTAATTGCGGCTGCATATGCTGGGGCGAATTGGGGCTGGGAACTAATTAGCACTCAGCCTGATCCACCGATTTTTGAATCTCTCAAGATCTTGCAGCCTTTCCCCCATGAACAGCATCTTTTTCCTGTCGACAATATTATCTTGACCGTCAGGACTCGTTGGACTACTTCAGGGTGACCCCGATCATGAGGCCGACCAAGGGTTCCGACACGTTTGAGCTTCTCTTATCTGGAGATACCGCCATCCTAGAGGGGACTCAGACCAATGGAGGGACGATACACAAGTATATCACCTCATTGAGACGCTGGTTCAGACACGTAGTCCTGCTGTCTGGGTCGCAGTACACAGAATTGAATCAGTCAGAACAGCCTGCAAGAAGCAGTATCCTTCGAGGTTGGCGATTCGGAGCCCTCATATCGTGTCTTCTGGTCTGCCTCAGCCTGATCTGTAATATTGCCTTCACTGTCTATATCATACAAAGATTTCCACCAGGACCGAATGGAGTCGGCAATATTGGGCTTGAAAGCTGTGCAGACGTTCTCTCCACCACAACCAAGCTCCATATCGCCATTAATGCTTTGGCTACGATTTTGGTAGCTGCAAGCAACTACAACATGCAGTGCATGACGGCACCTTCACGTCACGATGTAGACGTCGCACATCAACAAGAACGACGGCTTGATATTGGGATACAATCTGTACACAACCTGCGCTACATCCCTAAGTGGCGAGTTGTTCTATGGTTAGCCCTTCTACTCAGTACTTTGCCTCTTCACCTGCTCTGGAATTCAGCTGTGTTCTCACTAACGACAAGCAATCGCTATGCGGTTTTGGTGGTCAACAACGATTTTTTGACTGGGGGAAACACTACTGCTGGGCTCGATTGCACAACCATTGACAAATACAAATCTCATGAGCTGGATACCTATGCGACGTGTTGGCTCTTGAATGCTGCTAAAGCAGGCTCTGACCTGGAAACGTTGTCTCCAGAACAGTGTATGCGACGCTACATGGCTAGACTTGATGGTGACTATTCCAACCTGATTGCAGTTGCTAGAGATACTTACGAGGATCAATCTGTTGCCTTCAAGCCTGCAAATGCCTCATTGCCTGTACTCGCTTATTTTGAGGCGATCTCATACTCATCCACTTTGCAATCGTCCTGTCTAGAATTAAAGGACAGCGAGTCTTGTCAGACTTACGCCGCTGGGAACAGTTCCACGTCGTGGAGACCACACGATATTGCTAGCACTTCTGACTGGGTATGCGAGCCAGATCATCTCTATGAGAAGGGCTGCTCAACCGCTTCGGCTGTGCAAAATGCCTCTCAATGGACGATCCTGCCTGAACGATACGTTATTGACCACTGTTTGTCCAGTTCAAGCGAAGTGTCGTGCAAGCTCCAATACAGTCAATTCATACTCTACGTTGTCATTGCTTGTAACGCTGTCAAATTTCTCGCAATTGTTGTCCATTTACTCCTTAGTCGCGAAGAAAGGTTAGTTACAATAGGAGATGCCTTAGCATCATTCCTGAAGCGACCCGACCCCTACACGAAAGGCAAGTGTCTCTACACCACGAACACGTCACACTCCGATCGGTATGGATCGCAACTGCATTGGGAGGGTATAGATGAAGGACACCAGCCTCTTCCATGGGAGCGAGGTCCCCTCTATATTGAACGTTGGCACCAAGGGGCATCTTGGGTACAGGTGTTTCTTGGCATGCTGCTGTAAGGAGTCGTTGTAATGAGCAATAGGAGCAGGCTAACTAACATCAAACAGGTGGCTTCTTTGCTTATTCGTCAGTATACACTATCTGGTTTTGGGTTTGCAAAAAACCGGCACACAAAATATCCTTCGAGGAGGATTTGGAACAATGAAACTAGGAGCCTTAGTCAGTACTTCCGCTGCTGAAGGAGGCTCGGTGAGATCGATTCTCTCAACGTCCCTTCTTGTGAACTTGCCTCAGGTGCTCTTCTCGAGTCTATACTTCATGTACAACTCAATCTACACCTGCATGGCATCGGCGTATGAATGGAGCCTGTTCGCCAGAGTCAGGAAAGGCCTCCGAGTAACAGATCGAGGCGGCCATCAACGCTCGTCATACTGGTTGCAACTGCCGTGGAAGTTCTCACTACCGCTTTTGATAACATCTGCAGCTCTACACTGGTTGATCTCGCAGTCTGCTTTCCTCGTCAACCTAACGGTATTCACGCCTGCTCGTGTTCCCATGACAGAGCCCGACAAATACATTCAGTCAGCGAGCTCGTCAGGCACCATCACCGCTATAGGATACAGTCCATTGGCCATGATGTGTGGCGTTTGCATCATCGCCGTCATGCTGATCGCACTGGTTACAGTGATGCAAATTCCAATGAAGCCTGGCATGCCTCTTGTGGGCAGCAACAGCTTTGCGATCAGTGCGGCGTGTCATCCGCCCGCGGACGATCACGATGTAGCGAGGAAGCGGGTCATGTGGGGCGCTACTCGCCATCAGCAGGAAGACATGCCTGGACACTGTTGCTTTACAAGTTTTTCAGTTGAGCCACCGAGACTTGGAGACTATTATGCTGGTGAGAGCTAGCTTTTGGGGATGCGTGTTTGAAAATACCGATTCTCTGAATGAAGAAAAAACAACAATCATTGTCAAGGTATTTCGACTTTCACTTCGTGACCTTCTCTGTGGCCCTGCTAATATATGCATTGTCGCTAGAACTATACTGCACGAGCAGCGCATCAGTTCACGTTTGACATGCTGTAGATGTTTAGAGTGTACCTCGACCTCCACCTCTATGTCTATGTCTATAATTCGCATTCCAGACATCTCTCCACGTCACCATCACTGCCTCACTCAAGGAATGACACCATTCCACGGCATTTTAGGACCATTGGGATGTCGCTTATAGGCAAGCTCGAGCAACTTCTGTCGAGCCTCTTTAGGGCCGAAGCCGTGTCCTTTAATATACGCCATCAGACCGGCGATAAGAGCAGAAGCTAAAAACAGGTCAGTACTGGTGGAATCAGTCCGTGAGTAAAACTTACCATGAGAAGTTCCGTGCTGAATAACGTCCTCGTTGTTGCCCTCGCCTGTTCGTGCTGCACACTGGAACCCTGTATCTTTGCCGTTGGCGTCTCGCTTGCGATCATCGCCTGGACCATGTATCGTCACCCAGTCGTCACGGTATTCTGGATCGAAGATGTGACTTCCATCGTTGATGTCGGCGTCGCCAACCGTGATCAAGTCAGGCAGATAGGGGTCATTTCCTGGTTTGCCCCAGATACATGGTGGTCCTTCGCAGACTTCGTCTCCGTTCGGAACGCCTGTAATAACTGCGACGCCTTTCTTCAGGAGGGCCTCGGTAACCTTGAAGAATGCGTCCTGGAATGCTTCCCAGTGAACATCACCATCTCCTCCACCGCCCCAGGCGAACGGAAGCAGAACGACCGCTTTGTCATTGTATTTCCTCGAGACGACCTCGTCGTAAATTTGGGCCATACCATCGAGGCTGATTTCGAGATCTAGGGCCTCCAGGAAGGTGTCCGTGAAGACATTCGTCTGTACCGCTGTAATATCGGCTCTCTTCGCAACTCCATTGATTGCACCAGCAGCAAGATCTGCCGTGCAAGATCCATGACCGTCAACGGGTCCTCTACCAGCCAAGTCTTCTTTCCTATGCGCAGAGAAGGGTTCGGCGAAGATCCAACCGATTTCGCGGCCGTTGGGTTCGTCGGAACTCTTCCAGGCCTGTCCAAGCATTAGCTAGATAACAGCAAAACTGCATTTGTGTACTGACATCCGAGTCGGGGTTGATGCCGCCGTCCACAAAGTAGATTCGAACACCTTTGCCAGCAGTCTCGTCGTACACAAACTGAGTGGCGCTATCCAAATCGTTGTGCGCACTCTCTGGCAGGGAGAGGAACTTGAGCTGTCTTGGTGCATCATCCTGTTTCGTAAATCCTCTCCTCCTTAATCGAGTCGATTTCTTGGTTGGATTATTGGCTCCATAACGCTTTCGTGGTGGTTGAGAACCGTCCTTGTTCTCTTCAACGTCATAGACGTGTCTGATCTGGTACATGCTGTCAGCCTGTTAAGCTTCTTGTTGGCATATTCCGCACTTACCATCTTGAAGGATTTGTACTTGCTGTTCACGAGGTCAACTTCCATACGTGAAGTGACATACCAAGTATAGCCTGCGTTACCGAGTTTCTGGGAGATACAGGAGGTGGTCATCTCACCATCTTGACCTATCATGCGAGCCAGTTCGGTGTTCGATTTTGGGTGACCCTCAGGAATCCCAAGACCTAAGAGGGAATTGTCGGGATAGGTTGTCCAGAAAGTGAAACAGTGCTTCTCACAAGAAATGGAAGAGAACAAGTAGAGAAGAGCAAGTAGAAGGATCTTCAGCTTCGTGTCCGCCATCTTGAAGTCTATCGCTATATGCAGGTCTAGCGGATAGAAAGGTGGTGTGGTAGTACGGTAGAAGATTATTTCCAGGGGTGGATTTGAACAACTAGAGTAGAGGTTCCAGCTCGAACTTTCACTTCGGAAGGACACATTTTGTTTGATCTTAAAGTTGTCGACCCCTCCTCCGTTTTGTCTTCATACGTGGAACAATAGCAAACAATCTGAATCTTTGCGATCGGGTTCGTCAACGTCGACTCGATATTGGCAACGTGAACTCTGGTGCTGTGTTACACGTCCAACAGGTGATAATCCTCGAGAGTTGCATAAGGCTAGCTTCAACACACCCTGGCGGTTTCGAGGACATTGTTTGAAGCATAACTTTGTGTACTAAGTGACATTGTAGAAGCTGGTGAAGTGCTTTTCATAGCGCACACCGAAATATTGAGTGAACTCAGATGTTTGATTCGATCTTCAGCAGAAGTGTTGCCAACCACTATATTTGTGTGGTGTTCCTACACTGTCAAAAACTTCAAGGTGCACCATGTGCTCCTACTGACTGTCTAACGAAGACGAGTCCTGCAGAATCTGATATAGCTTCTAGCTCGCAGCGAGAGTACCGTCACTGACACTTGGCCTCGAAGTACCAACACTGATACCCTTGGCACCGAATGTGGGGACCGTTGCGGGTGAGGTTCGACCTGAGCCTGTGCTCCCCGCCTTGTCGTCTTCATCTAACAATCTACTCCGTCTCTTGCCTATGGTACGTAATTCCTCTGTGATGATATTATCTACTGGCGTATTAGACGCGCGTCTCAATCTTGTGGCAGCACTTTCACGTCCACTATCGTCACCATTAGCGATGTCATTCAGGGCTTGCTTCCTCTGCTGAGCGACCCAAGTGGCGGTCGGCGAGGCTGGTATTGCGGACGTTGCAGGTGTTGTTGCTGGAGTCTTGGGTCGGGATGCATCCTCGTTGGTTCCCTCTATCTTATGAGTATTGTTGACCTGGTAAGGTAGCTCTCTTTGCTGTTGCGCATAACTCTTCGTTCCAGGTACTGGTCTCGTGATATTGTCTTGGTTTGTGTCGTAGTCGGAGAACGATCCTCCTTCATCTTCAGACCAGGTGCTAGCGCTGCCTTGTTTTCGATGCAGGTAAGATGTGTCTCCAATCTTAGCAGCAAGATAACGACTCGTGCCATTGACACTAGCGTTCAAGTTGTCATTAGTGTACCTAAGAGCCTCAAAAACGTGTGGAAAGACCAGCTTATCTACGTCTTGTGCCCACAGGAAGTCTAGATGCTCATAATGGGAGATCTCGCTAGCAATAGTATGACGGGGAAGCTCTCTAAGCATAACCCGGATATCGACCAGCGAGTCACTACCACCATAGACAAGCACAATTGGCGTTTTGATGTTTCGAGTTGGGAATTTCGCAGGCTTGTAGTATCGGTTTGTCGCACTGATTTTGAATTTGCCGGAATAGTCGTCGTCATACATTTGAAACGATTTGTTGCGAATGATCTGAAACCAATGCACGACAGACTTTGTGCTGGTGAAGCTATACAGATGAGGATAAGCAGCAAGTTTCTGGTGAGTAGACATGTTCTTGCTGTTCCAACCGAAGAGAAAGCTAAGAGATAGGTCGATAAGTCTGACAAAAATTGGTGGATAGAGGATAGACTGCCACATCGTGGCTGAAGATAAAATGCTCTTCCTGCCGAATGCCAGAAACAGGAGATCAGGGCTTGTCTTGACCAGAGCGTCCACAATGCCATTGCTCAAGCCAGCAGGCGACATAGCTGGAGCCAGAGCAATGAACAGGTTGACCTTTTCGTTTAATTCAGGATGAATTGCTAAAGTCGCGAAAGCCTGAGCTGTGCCTTGACTGAAACCAACGTAGGACAGGGACTGCTGGGATGTGGCCTGAAGGATGTAATTGATCGTATCGGGGATATCGTGGAAAGCAAAGTCGTCTATCGAGAAATTCCAAAACCTGATAGAGGAAGGGGAGTGCTTCGTAGACTTTTTGCTGTATTTATTGCCTCGATTGTTCCCAAGCCATACATCATAACCCTGACTCGCGAGAGCAAAGGGCAGACATCTTTCTTCTTCCGTCATGCAGACCCAGACCTCGCTGTTCATCAGCAGACCGTGATGCAGATAGACGATTGGCTTGCGGACAGAGTCCGTACCAGCATTGACTCGAACACCCGCCTGATCCTCTCCTTTCCTGAAGGGTAGTCTGTGCACTCCCAGTAGATAGCCATCTTTGGTCTGTACGATATGCTCCTCAGCGTAGTAGCCCCACAATGCGCATAGCTCGGTGAAATCTGAGCACGTTGCGATCGACGATGAGATGGTCTTCTTCTTCGAACGAGCCCGTTTCGACGTGGGCGAGGACAGGCGATTGAACAAAGCTCGTGAGGTATTGTAACAAAAACGAATGATAGGTGAAGGCAATAGCAAGGTGATAGCTCGTAAGACAACTTCGCATGCCACCAGAACGAGTGAGCCCACGAGCGCTAGATACTCGTGCCAAAAGAGCCGGCCAAGGAACGGAACTCGTTCCATGTTTCAATATGTTGTCGACTAAAGGAAACTGCACAAATTATGTAGAATGAGACGCGAATTCAGAGCCAGCTGCCATACTCTCTGCTTCCCGAGTATGGCACTGTTGCTGATAACAATAATTTCAGCTGGGTCACGACTGCGCTGGCTGGAAATCCATGCCGGGCACGGAGTACCGATTGTAAGTGAGTCGAGCACAAAGAAACAACGTCATGCAAGGGCAGAGCAAGCATGTGAAAACAGGAAGCTGTCCCGTGCTTCTCCCTGAAAAGGAATGGTCAATCAAGGCCTTAAGGCATAAACTAGAGATATTCTCTTTTTTTCTGCGAGGCACATCAATCATCTTTTCTCCTTCCATATGAACAACGCAAAACACAACGTTCCTGTAAAAGCGTTCCTATGAGGATTGCCATCTCATGGCGCCCATGAAATACGGAAATCGTCTTATGGAATGGAGATGGATAAAGGACGATCTTGGGTGCAGTGTCAGTCAACCTTCAGGTTGATGGCTGAGAGTGCAATGATTGACCTTACAAATTATACAGAACCAAGACCAGTAGGCGTCGTCAGGCATGCGGAAATCAGTAGTAGATGGAGACGTGTAGCCAGTTCCCATGCAGCGTGGTTGCAAAAAGAAAGCTCGCCGGCAGTTGTAGTCAATTTTATTCACGACTCAGGGTTCGCAAAACTTCGGAAATTTCATACATCAAGAACAGTTGAGCAGGATTGAAATTGAGTTGTTTTGTGATTGCACAACAAAACATGAAATTGACTGTTCGACACCCGCCAGACGAGTGTCAAATAAATTTGCCCACGGCTTCTAACTATGCTAGCATGCTTCCATCACAAGTCAACCTCCGCTGCTTTGTTCCTGAGCAGCTTTGTCTCTGTCTTTCGTTGGAGTTACAACCGCTACTGCTGTCGCTGTACTGCTGGCCCTCCTCAGCTTGTCGCCACCGCCGGCCTGTTCTCTGCGCGCCTTCGCGCCTGCCTTGAGCCCTTCCCATTTTTCTCGGTACTTCGCTAGAGTCTCCTTGAGTTTCACGTTTTCGTCCTCCCTCTTAGAGAGTCGTCTGTCGTTCTTCCTCAAGGCCTCCTCGAGCTCCTCAATTCGTTGCTGCGCCATACGCACGCCTGCGTCATTCGAGCGACCACTCGACACAGGTAACATCTTTCCGCGCGAGTTCTCGGGTGTGGTAATCGGGCTGAGCTGCAATGAGTGTCTTGATTGTGCAAGACGCATGTCCTGAGATGCAAGCTCGAAACTGTGCAGGCGCTTTCCGACATCATTCAACGTCTTCCGTAGGACTTGGTTTTGCAGCACTATTTCTTCTGCTGTCTGACCATTTGGCAGGATCTGACTCTGCCACTTGTCTGCGTTACTCAGCGACCTGCCAGCCATCTTCTGCGTTGCTTGC
The DNA here is from genome assembly GCF_036872675.1 of Lithohypha guttulata. Taxonomy (NCBI): domain Eukaryota; kingdom Fungi; phylum Ascomycota; class Eurotiomycetes; order Chaetothyriales; family Trichomeriaceae; genus Lithohypha; species Lithohypha guttulata. Next base: position 955,772 of record NW_027042753.1, on the reverse strand, counting down.
AACAACGAACCTGATGGATGAGACAGTATCTGAGACGAAGCATCTACGAAGTCGTCGTTCGAGGCATTTGACAGAACACGACCGTGGTGCCGATTACGAGCCAGTTCGCGATCGACGTAGTTTGCGGCAGTTATATCAGCGTATGACATGGTCCCGCCAGAAGTCGGCACTAGAAGGAACGATTCGTGCGGTCTAGAGTAGCCTGAGTCGTTGTTGTCACGTACGGCTCGTAATGCCGCATTTGAAATTAGTTGAGAGTAATCCAGTGCAGCAGGTGAAGGATCGGATTTGGGTAAGACTTTCGTAGACGGTCGACGGGAGGTCGATGTTGTGCCGTCTTCTTTCTGGTATGCCGGTGGCTGCGATAGTGGCAAGCTGGCAAAGGCCAGTGGAGCAGTCAAGGTCGAGATGACACCCTCAAACTTGTTGTAGAACTGCTGGAAGGGAGAGCTTGCATTCGATGAGGCTGTATCGGCCTGGGGTACAACACTTGCAGGTGGTGCCCACGAAGGACGGGTCACCTGTTGATCCCCAGCAGGGCCTAGCACCTTTCTTCCCTGGGGTGAGTCCTGGGTAAATGCGCCATCAGCATACTCGTTCGATACAAGCGGCAAGGCTGGAATGTTTCTCTTCTGTCTAACGCTGGGAATGCCTCTCTTGGTTGCTAAGTTGCTGGCAATTGAGCTAGAAAGATCTCGAGCTGTATTTCGAGCGACATGTGGGAGGCGTGGTGGCTGCGGAGAGTCGTCTGTTCTATCGGCCTCTGTAGCAGTCTGTTTCTTGTCAACTTCAGTGTGACGCGAAGGTTTGGCGTGGGAGTCCTTGAGGATCAGAGCCAGCTGCTTGTGATGCTGCTCGAGTAGATGTAAGACTCGAAGGGCTTCCTGGTCGGTCGTGCTTGCTGCCGCGGTAGCGAACTCAGCAGCAGCCAAATCATGTTCTTCGCTAGCAGCAACAGGATTTGCTCTTTTAGTTTCCTGCGCAGCGTTTCGTGCGTGTGTATATGCCTATACGTGCTGCTGTTAGTGCTTAATACCTGGTCAATCGTGGTCTACTCACCAAAGTCAAGGGTGCGCTTTCCATCTCGGTCGCTGTGTCCAAGTGTCCAGGGTTGGCGATTTCATGCTGCTCTTTGAGAACCAGATTTGAGCCGTGTTACCAGTCAAAAGGCGTCGTAGCAATCTATTGTGACAATGTCCAGTTTCACCATGAGTAATCAGATCAACTCGTGGTCACTGACGTACCACGCGCAAGGCAATGGTTTTAGGCTGCGTAGACCCACCAGATGGCGGCTAAAGGCATCGCCCGAAGCAGGCTCAGCTAGCCTATTTGAGCCCGGAGCTGAGAAAGTTGGACAAGTCGGCTGGCGGAGTGGCAGGGATGCTTGCAGCACTGCTGCGTAACCCTAGGGTATGTACAGTAACAATAGTAGACGCAGGGCATAGCAATCTAGCAATTGATTCTGGTTTCTATTCTCTGCTCAACTGCAGCACAGACTGTGTCTCGTACCCTCGATCTACACTTGTCATATCCATCGTACTTGCATCACGTCGTATCCTGCATTTATACAATCACTACTGGCAAGCCAAGCGCCGCACCGCCTTTCTCTATTAGCCAACAGTTCCAATGTCCTTCTATTGAGTATAAACTGACTGAGGCGTGCCACGTGCTCAGCAAGCTGTCGCGTGAGCAACATCACCATAGCATCGAGCTTGACCTGCCTACATGGCGACCAGCTCTGCACAGAGCCTGCCCTTATCGCCGCCTCCACCCTCCCCTCCACGAAAACGATTGAGCAAAGTGCTTACGGGCGGCCGTCGACGCTCGTCAGACGTTCAGAGTGAAAACGGTACAACTAGCCTCCACGGTTCGATTGAGTCGCTAGGTCTTGCCAAACCCCCCTCGGTTCAAAGTCGACGCAGCCCGAGCCGCGATGGAAGCACGAGATCCAGCACCAGTGGTGGTGTGAAAAAGCTGGTGCCTGGGCATGCTAAGCGAGAACGCAAAAGGATCAGAGAGGAAGAACTACAACGAATCGCTGACGAGGAGGTTGCTAGAGGCCGTCAACCCGCTCCGACCCCCGACTCACAAGCTCCTGGTGTAAGCCCAGTTGCGAGACCATCCACTTTGAATCGCAGCCGCAGCAGTCTCGTCACAGTCGACTCAGATATCGAGTCTCGACCCTCTCTTATTAGTCATGACTCGCACGCTGGCTATCTGACAACTTCATCCCCACTCATCATGACCACTACAGTTGGCAGTAATGAGGAACATTCCTCCCGCAACCCGTCTCCAGAACAATTTCCTTCAATCGCTGAATCTCACCCAACACCCATAAGTGTTCCGACTTCGCCAAAATCACCCCCACGCGTTGAAGTTCCCTCATTACCCAAATTTGCAAATCTGACAGACAAGGCAAACACGCTAAAGCCAGGTTTCGATTCCAGTCAACTAAGAGGCAAGTCTCCTGCAAGGAGATTTAGGGACGTTTTCGCAAAGACTGGCAAGAGTCCGAGAGTCAGTCCGGAGCGTCGAGATATAGACCTGGCCACGACTGTGCCTGCTCATGACGGCGCAGACTTAGACAGGAGCAGTACGGGTTTTGGAGAAAGACGACTTTCGAATGATCCAGAGGCTCGAGCCCCTTCTCCTCTAAGAGCACAAACCCTCGTCGCTGCGCCTGTATCCAGACCTACTGTGCCACCACTACAAGTTGACACTCCTCAACCTAGGACACCACCTGGCTCTATTTTCCACAATCCGACCACAACAATAACGCCTCCCACACCAACCGATCCCGAGAACAGAAAGACCCTGCACACTTCACCCAAACCTGATTACGCTGGGGGATCGTGGCCAGAGCAGAACACGACTGCCGTGCAGAGCAATGGCCACAGACGCGTACGCTCACATTCAGGTGCCATGCACCAGAAGAGCAAGCTCTCGACTTCGACTATCCCTCCTCTCACCCCCACCATCGAAGAGGTCAAAACACCTACCTTGTCTTCTGGAACATCAGGCTCTCGGAATGTCAGTTCTGGCAACGGCTTCTTCTCGTCCTGGGTTTCAGCTGCTCAAAATGCAGCAACGTCAATTACTAACTTGACCAATCAAAACCGAAGCCGTGCAGGCACTACCTCGAGTGATTCCAGTAAAACAAAACCTACAGACACTCCACCTAAAGAAAAGGAAGTAGCCGCTCCCAACTTGGAAAGGCTGCCTCAAGAATTGAAAAAAGAGCTTGCCGTAGATACTTTAGGATCCGGTGACCTCAACCTCAGTCATCTTGGCATCGAAGAGAAAGTCGATAAGAGAGCTCCATCCCCATCCCGATCGGAACATGCTGCGAGTGTGAAGGATGATATGGCTGCGAGAATGGAAGACCTCCTAGCCAAGCGGGCTGTGTCACAGGCATATGAAAAACCCAGCAAGTCAGGAGAAGCGACTCCAATCGCCGAAATCTCTGACCCTGTCGCTTCCGTCAGGCCCGCTTCCACATTTGACTCTGCGACAGGTGCACTCACCCCGCCAAACGGTAGTATCTTCGAGGGTGAAACGAATGGAGTCAAACGCACTAATAGTGTACGCAGCAAGCTCCATGATCATAGGAGTAGGGGTTCGTCAGTGACTACCGCCCAGTCAACAGCGGGTGGTATGATGGGCGCAAGCACCACGACATTAACCAACGCAACCGCAGCTTCAAAACTGTCCGGCTTTGCAATTGCTCCAAAGCCAAGAAACCGTGCTTTTCATCAGCAGTTTCGCAGCGTCCCAGAGGATGACTTTCTCATTGAGGACTACAGTTGCGCTTTGCAAAAAGAAATCCTGCTAGCTGGCAGGATCTATATTTCCGAAGGTCACATATGCTTCTCAAGCAATATTCTAGGTTGGGTCACTACCTTGATTATCTCATTTGAAGAAGTAGTTAGCATTGAAAAAGAGAACACAGCCATTGTCATTCCAAATGCCATCGCTGTACAGACACTCCATGCTCGCCACACATTTCGGAGTCTGCTCAGCAGGGAGGCCACCTACGACCTCATGATAGGAATATGGCGTGTCAGCCATCCCGACAGCTTCGAGAAGAGCATGAACGGTCAGAAACTAGCCGCAGAGATGGCCAGTGCTGAGAATGCCGCAATCAACGACGAAGCAGGTGACGCACCAGCAAGCGGCGATTCCACTGAAGAGACGGACTCAGAGGACGACGACGATGACCAAAGCGTTGGCGATACCGATAGCCTAGGTGAACAGGAGTATCAAGAGGCTAAGAGCCTGAGTCGAAAGCCCTCTGGTGGTAAAGACATAGGTTCTGGGCCAATCATGGCAGCATCTGTTGCTCCCGCAAGTGGTGATGCAACTAGTTCTGTTGCACCGATCGTCGCAACAGCGGACAGCGTTCCGGATTTTCCAGGGCCAGCCACCCATGCACCCACAGAATGTGCTGACACTGCCACTCATTACGACAAGATTATCAAGGATGAAGTAATCCAGGCACCACTAGGCAGGATATACACTCTACTATATGGTACCCAATCGACCACTTTCATGAGAAAATTCCTGGTTGATGGTGTCAGCAAAGCACAGGATCTTCAGATGGAGGACGACAAAAAGGGCCTGGACAACGAGAACAAATCAAGAAAGTATCAATACGTCAAGCCACTTGGAGGTAGTATTGGCCCGAAGCAGACAACCTGTATCACAACGGAAGTGCTTGATATGTTCGACCTTGAGAAGGCGGTTAGTGTTTCATGCACGACCGCAACACCCGATGTGCCAAGCGGCAGTGCCTTCAGCACGAAAACCAAGTATTGTCTTACCTGGGCTCCAGGCAACGCCACAAGATTTCAGATGAACATGACGATCGAATGGACGGCAAAGTCCTGGCTCAAAAATCCAATTGAAAAGGGCGCGCTTGATGGACAACAACAGTATGGTGACGACCTGATCAAGACCATCAAAGCCGCGCTTGGCCGATCGAGAGCAACGACAGCTGGCAGTAAAGTGCTGAAGAACGGTAAGAAGAAACGCAGAAGCTCCAAGAGAGACAAGAGCGAGTCGGCTCAAGCAGAGAGCAAAAAGGACGAAAATTGGGGTCCGATTGAATTTCTCAGGCCAATGCTCAACCCTATTGTCGCACCCGTAAAACCATTTGTGCAAACGAATATTGTGGTGGCCGTCCTTACAATGATGGTGTTGTGGATGTGGTTCCGAGGAACTAGCTCAAGGTCTTCTCTAGCTCTCCTAGGAAAGGCTGAACGTGGTTTGTACTATGACGACCTTTGGCGTCGCGAAGAAAACGAGTTGTGGGGCTGGTTAGAAGACCGTGCTAGTATTGATGGCATGGTGCTTCGCGAGTCGTTGCAAAGCAATGACGCACAGAAGAAAGATAACAAGCAGAAGTTCCAAAAGCGGCAGAAATTGTTGAAGAGCAGGAACATGCAGACTCGGCTAAGGGAGGAGAAGATGACTGTCAAAGAGATGGAAGAAGCCGTTCGAGTGACCCAAGAAAGACTCGAGTCACTGCAGCGAAATCTGGAGCGACACAAGAATGATGGGCATTAAACCTATGTGAAAGGATTGCGAGGACCATGTCTCATTTTGTCGTTTTCTAAGCGGACGAGTCATGTCTTGTCCTGCGTTTGACGATACTTTACCAATTAGCGTTGCAGTTTTCGTGTCTGAGCTGAAACAGTATCGATAGGCAGTGACCTGCGAACCACTCACAACAGAATGCAATGCCATGTGGAAATCAGTATCTGCCACAAAACGAAATCAGTAGCATGTTCGCGTTGTACGATACAGATGTACTTGGTGGCAGGGATTGTTCTCCGGGCGCGATCGGGCCATGAGGGACACTAAAAAATCCCCCGAGCCTGAAAGTTGATTAAGTGGGTCGGCCATGTTGCCAGCAGGAGCTTGGCTGCGCGACTTCTCAAATTGTTTGTTTGAATTGGCTTCTCTAGTTCGAATCATGCTCTCTGCTAATCTCCCAGAAGTGTTGATCTTCACAATACCTGCTCAATAGGAGTGACCTCTACTTTTCTGGCGTGTTCATGCTGAAGGAGGGGTACGAGAATGATTGACGTGGTAAACGTTGTTCCGAAGATAAGATATCATGGTTTCTAGAGGAATTCACGGATAAGGAATCTGCAGCTACTCCTGCAAGGCATGCATTTCAGCAAGGCAGCTGCACAGATCTGGAGCTACACGAATGTCCTAAGCATTGGCGAGAATGGGCTGTCCAGTCTTACCTCTTTTCGATAAGCTTGCCGCCAATCAATCTCCTTCGTGGCAGGAAATCTCCCCAAAGTCTATTTCAGTCGACCAATTTGAGTTCGTGGCGTCGACACTTGGTTAACTTCGTCCCAGAACACACCTCGAGGCTGAACCTGAACTTGTCACAGCTCGGTAGGTCGGCAGGGTCAGTCAAAGATTCTCGTTGTGTTCTGACCATACAACACGCGCCAGATGGCACTAATGAGCCGCAACTCGTCTTCTCTTCTGAACTCACCCCACAACCAGCACAAACGGGGGTTCCAATATCCCTGCTAGGTCTCTATGCAACTGCCAGCATGTGAGCATGTCATGGGTATCCGACGATCCCAACAGTGGGCTGGACTTCATCACGGTCTTGCGATGCTGGACCCCAATTTTCTGATGCTGCTGTCGAGCATTTTCCATGTACCGTACATCTAGTCTCTCGTTTCATGTCTCTTATCGTGACTGCGTCAATAAGACCAGCAATCAGTCCTTTCCTCCCGCAAACGTGCAGCTTCATGGCTGGACCTTGGTAACGCAACGCACCTACCTACAGAAGGACAGACACAGACGGGTTTGCCAAAATGCGCTTCAACCATGTGACAGTTTGTCTGAGCTATCTGTTGGGATCGACTCTGGCCAATGTGGTATTCAGAAACGAGCATCTTGCTATACGCCAGGACAGCACCGACTCGCTGCTTCCGACTCTCTCAGGCTCGGCTTCTGTCTCAACCACGCTGCTCGCCAACCCACAAAACCCATCATCAAGCGCAAGCGAGAGTACCATCCGCTCCTCAAGGACATCCGAAGCTACCACTGATACCACGGCCAGTGCAAGAGACTCGGTCGCAACAACACAAACACCATCACCGACGGTCTCGGATGCAATCGCTTCATCTACAAGTATCATACCTACCACTACTGCCACACCTTCAACAAATGGCACTTCCGCCCAAGATGACTCAGCTCAAGCACTTCCACTGCCTCCTCACATTACCCCAGCTTTGTCAATCGCAGGCGTTTTCCTTGTACTCACTGGTGTTGTCTACGGAGTCATTGGGGTCAAAAACCAATGGATACATGTCTTCCTATCAACAGCTTATCTGGCCAGTGTAGCAGTCGTGGTTCTGATCATTTATGTGGTTAATCCTCCAATCAACAATGCACTTCAAGGCGCCTACTTCGTCGGAGTTTTTATGTCTGGATTGATTTTCGGTGGCGGAGCACTTGTTTTCAAGGAGATGACCGAAGGTCTTGGGTGTCTGCTTGGAGGCTTCTGTCTGAGCATGTGGTTCTTGACTCTCAAGGCTGGTGGCCTCGTCACAAGCACGAGCGGTAAAGCAATTTTCATCGCAGTCTTCTGCCTTGTTTGCTGGTCAACGTCGTTCAGTCATTACACTCGACCTTATGGTCTGATATTTTCTACTTCATTTGCCGGCGCGACTGCACTGGTATTAGGTATCGATTGCTTTTCAAAAGGTGGTTTGAAGGAATTCTGGGTCTACCTATGGGATCTGAATGATGACTTGTTTCCCTTGGACACCAATACATACCCGGTCACCCGCGCCATACGGGTCGAGATTGCCATCATCGTCATTGCGACCATCTTCGGTGTCATCTCGCAAATCAGGCTCTGGAAAGTCGTTCAGACTCGACAGAAAGCACGTGAAGCTGCCGTAGTGGAAGACGAAAGACGTCGAAATGCTGTTGAGGAGGCTCTGGGTCGTCATCTAGAGCGACAGAATGATCGTGACAGAAGTGAATGGGAAAGACGTTATGATGATCGACGGGATATAGGAAATGGTACAACTACATGGTCTGAAGCTCACGGAGATGAGAAGGCTTTTGCGAGTTCTTCTATAACCGAGATTGGGTCGAACGAACACCTGGGGTCAAAAGAAAGTTTAGAAATGACCTCAATGGCAGCAAATCCTAACAAGCAGCTATACAGCTCCAAAAGTAAGAGGCAGAGTAACATTCCAGTCCACCCTATCCAGGAAGTGGAGGAAGAAGATCGTGGCTTGGAAAAGAGAGATCACAAACACCGATCAGTCGTCGATGTGACAGGATCGGAAGGGCTCCTACCACGTCTTGATACAGAAGACTTCGGCTTCGGGCGTGACTCGCCAAAATCACCCAGGATAGAACAACACGAATTGACTAAGAACCCATCCAGGGAGAGCATGCTACAAGACGAGTCTATATTGTCACTGCGACCACAAAATTCTAAGCCAGCTTCCAACAAGACCGCACACAGACTGCAAGTTGGGGAAGCAGAGGCACGTCCTAAGAAGCGCAAATCGTTGGAACTTTTGAACGATCTGAGGAGACGCTCAATTCAATCGCTCCGGTCGAGAAGCCCGATGGACCACGATAAATCACTGCATGAACACCGCACGGAATCCAAAGAAGCACTAGTAAGACCCACAAGCATCGCAACACGCAGTCGTGCATCATCTGTGGCAGCAACATTAGATGAAGAAAACGAGAAGTTGGATCTGCAACCCCTCGAGTTCGATGAACTCGTGCGATACGGTAGTCGACCACCACAGATAGTTATCTCGCCTTCACAGAACTTTAGTTTTACCGAACAGTTGCAAGCCGGACTTCCATCTTCACCGTCTGCGCTGTCGGAGTCGTTCGAAGCTGATCCAGAAGCAATTGTCCGATTGCCTGATGTCAAAGTTCATGGGTTTGATTTAGATCTGTCAGGAAGGTCTGCAGGCGATACAAATCAGACCTCCATCAATGAGAATTTGACAAGAGATGCTTTACAGCGCGTGCCGAGCCAGACATCGAACGTCGTCATGTCGTACCGCACAAACGAATGGGCAAAGCATATCGCCACAGCCGATGCACCCATATATGAAGAGCCAGAATCAGCAGTTGTTCGTGACAACGAAGCAGCAATGCGCCTCGTGGCTACTACACCGATACAGAACTCGAGCATAGAGTCTTCCACGAAATTGGAGTCTCCTAAAACTGCTCCTGCTCCTCCCTTAGACTTGAAGGTAGATACCGACCTCCAGGCAGCAAAATCAATCACTTCCACACCAACGTCTGAGCACGAACTACTGACAACACCCCTCGCCCAACTACACAAAGATACTAGTCTCTCCAGGGTGGCATCGGATGCTTCTACTAGAAGTCCTCCTCGACGATCGTTTACTGACCCGGTACAACAAGCAGCCACAGAACAGCCACACCAGGCCAAACAGACTCGGAGGATATCAAATCCCCTACAAAGACAGGCTAGCGTCATTCAGCACAGCACTATCGATGAGAATGCTGTGACAGACTTTGTGCCCAAACTCTACGCCCCAAAACGGGCCTCACCAAACATGAACAATATAGGACCCTATCAACATTTCTACACATCGCAAAGCTCTTCGCAGATCGACCTGACACGTTCTGGCTCTAACGGGTCAAGCAAGCAGCAGTATCCATCCGCGTTCACACGCAGCCCCAGTGCGGCCCAAGGCAGTTTTGATAATCAAGGATATGCGGCACGAAGCAATTCTCCATACGATGGTCACCACCCAACAGCCCTACGTTCAGAAACACGTCTGACTGATTATGGCTCAAAATCTCATCAACCACTACAACGCAACAACACCAACGAATCACGACGGGAGAACATGCTGGCTGATTGGCGAATGCAGCTTGGACAAACACAAAATACACAAGGTTTTCCACAAACCATGGCTCCAAATCCATATAGCCAGCAGATGCTAGACTATCAGACAGAGAAAACACGCAAAGAGCAGCAAAAGCACCAGAGAGCCAGACAGGAGGCTGCTCTAGATCAAACTATGAGAACACAGGGAATGATCGATGCACACAAGGAAGTGCTGAAAAGAATGCAAAGTCAGGCCAACAAAAAATTGGCTGACAAGTGAGTAACAAGGAAAAAAGGAGTTGTGATGATCGCAACGAGAATTTCGGATTCTGGTTTGGACCTGAATATAACATAATGCTGGGAAGCAGGGCTGCTATGATTTACGAAAAGAGGAAACATAAATATCTGCTATTACGCAATGGCTATTGGATGCCGGAAAAGTACATGGTTTGGGCACAGGGAGGTCGACACATGGCACAGGGGTGTTTTTCTTTTCTTTTTCTTGCTGCAAGATATCCACAGGTCAAAAATCTAGGTATCTTTCTTTTGAATGAGTACATATTGCACGATACATCGACCTTCATGAGATCTGTGTGACCTTTACATCAGACTTCTTCTCACACCACTGCAGACGATCGAGTCATGCGTAGAGTTCAACTCTGTGAGAAAGGTCGTCATGTGCCACAACTGTACCCAATGCGGCTCGATACCAGCCCACATATAACTACCAAGTCACCTTAGCAGACTCGCTGCTGAGTATCAGAATCTTCCAAGCAGCCCGATCCGTACAATCCGCCTGTCTCTTCCTTCATTGACCCCCCTGCTGCGCATCCCACAACCTCCTAAACCAACTCGCCTGATCCGCCAACAACTCCTTCGGCCCACCACCCTCCACAACCCGTCCCCGATCCATCACCAAAAACCTATAGAACTCCACCACAGTCTGCAATCGATGCGCCACAGCAATGATCGTAAACCCCCGGAATTCCTCCCTGATGATCCGCTGCACGACCGCATCAGTCGCAGTATCGACGCTCGCGGTCGTTTCATCAAGGATCAGGGTGCGGGAATAAGCGCGATTAGCGATTGCGCGTGCGACGCAGAAGAATTGTCTTTGGCCATGGAAGAATTGCTTGTCTGGGTGGATTTGGGCATCGAGGCCGCCTGCGTTGTTGACGATGGGTTAGGAGGCCGACGCGATTTCGTCCCCAAGGATATTGAGGCGACACTGGATATCGAGGATTGGCCTGCACGAATCCACAAGGTCCGTGGCTTGGCAACGTCCATAGGCAGTGTTAGCAGAACGTAGGCACTGAAGAGGAAACTTGGACGTATGGTTCGATTGTGCTCAAAAAATGATAGTGCACAAAGTCCCTGCCACCATTACCAGCAACGCAGCCGCGGAAGTCGAAGCACGAGTCTGGGACGCGGGTTGCAGCGTCCAGATACGCAGATTGATCACTTGGACAATCGTGAAGATGATCAGCAATAAATGGAAATTAGATCAACTGATAGTTAGCCTCTGCACAGACTGCATCTCACGGACCAATCTGGTTGTCCTCAGTGGTGAAAATCCGACTTTGCGCAATGCGCGCCATAATTGGAAGATGCGAATGGGCGTCGCGAGTAACAGCAAGCTTAAAGGCAGGATTGACAAGATCGTGTCTTCGAAGAGGTGCGTGAAACCGAAGGTCAACGCCCCAAGTAGCTGGAGGAAGGGACCGAGTTCATTGTCGCCTACCTCTATTGCGTCTGAATGCCGCTGATACTATAGGAAGGCAAGACAATCAATCCTCTGACCGCTGTAGATTCCACACGTTGTAAGAAAGATAGTTGAGAAGACGTGACACGATCGAGGACAAGCATCTTGTGCCAAAACGACGAAGCACCGAGAACGCTAAAATCGTGCAGATCAAGAGGGAGGGGACTCGGTGATTGTCCATCGAAAGCTGGAAGCGATGAGAGCCATCAGTAGCATGAACAACCGAGCGAGAGACTGTGCCGATGATATGTGGTCACCATGTCGTAAGTCGGTCAATGTCGACGTGCAGACAACAATGATTTAGTGTGCTTAATCTTGCTCGAGGAATAGCTCAACCGAGTAATAGGTGGTGCTGACGAATGGGACATCATGATAAAGCGTGCTAATGCAACACAAAAGAACATCGTGATGCATGAAATCAGCCAAGCACGTTCCGGACGCAATAAGTGTAGGGATTGCAAGTGAGAATCACCTCCTTTCATTTTGTCCGGTACGTGCCAAGACGAAAGCCTAGTCGAGTAGTGCGGGGTGCGGGCTGGGGAAAACGCGTACTTTCGACTCTGGCACCGTAGATTTGCAAACGCGCAATACCAGGTTCACTCTTAATTTGCAGAGAGAGATATCGAAGTGTTAAGGCGGTTACATCAAAAGCTGTATAAGACATTATCAGGACTAGAAGCCAAGTGATCGTGTATCCGTTTCATATATTGCTATATCGCTGTAGGCGGCGGAGGATACAAAACGGGGTTAATGTCTTGTCCGGTGTAGCCATTTATGAAGCCTCTGGACTACCTCCACCTCTATCCTCATCCAGATCTACAATCATCGAGTGAGCTCAAATACTCGAAGCTGAGCACTAACCTAGTATTGAGGTTGATCCGACAACCTTACACATCAACGACTTGACTTACGAAGACCTTGCAAAACCACAAACTGACAACAAGAAATGTCAGAAATCGAAGCACCCAGCCGTCCACCACCAGATCTTGCTAGACTCCATCAGACTAGCTCGCCAACTGTGCCAACCAAGCTAACTAGCGACGACACCTCACAGAATCAATCCTCCAAGACTCCTGGGGTTCTGCGTCGCCAGCTTCATGAACAGGGCTACATCCACATCCCGAAATTACTACCACCTCATCTCCTCCTAGCAGCCCAAGCAACGTCCAAATATCTCGTGTCTAGGACACGGACAGGTACTTTCTGGCCGTATGTGCGAACTGTGCCGAAACAATATCCACCCTGGCCTGAACTGAATCTCAAAGCGCCCAACCCTGATCTGAATATATGGGGCGTGCAGCATTTATTACATCCAAACTTGACGAGTTTGCGAGATGTGTATGCCGAGATCTATTTTAGTGAGGAGGTCATAGGTGTGGTTAGGGAATTGCTTGGAGAGCCTGACGATACTACTACAGAGAGTAGTGGCCAAGACAGGGCAGCGGTTAGCGATGAAGATCTGGTGATGGAGTTGTTTAATCTATTGTGCTCACCGACCAAGAGTCACGACTTCGAATTAGCTTGGCACAGAGATGATGTACGGCCTGACGTATCGCCAGATATAGAGGAACACGAGCTGAGGACGAAAACGCCTGGCGGAAGACAATTGCACGCTCAGTACAATATTGCGCTATTTGACGACGAGAGTTTGATAGTAATATCTGGCTCACACAGGCGAGTTCGTACACAGCAAGAGAGGGATGCAACACCTTACCAAACAGGTCTCGAAAGCGAGATCGTGGTGAAGCTACAACCTGGTGATGCTGTATTTTACGATTCAAATATCCTGCATCGAGGTGTATACAAGGGCATTGATGAGAAGAACGAGTTGGGCCGGATGACGTTACACGGAAGTGTTGGATTGAAGGGCTATGGTAACGAAAGGAGTAGGCAGGTTTTGCAGCATGGTGTAGGGACATGGATTGAGAAAGAGGAAGCGAAGTTTAGCAACGTTCAAGACGAGGGAAAGAAGAGGAGGGCAGAGACTATGCGGCAGGCTCTTGTAGACATGGGTAGGGGCAGGGATGATGTTGGATACTCACTGGAAGGATGATATGCTTGGGCATTCTGGCTGAGTGTGATCACGGATTTATTTTCAGGATGGCAATAGGTAAGGTCAGTATCACCTGTAGCGTACAACCTTGCATCGGGATTGAATCTCTTCTTGGGTCAAAGGAGAACAATATTGTCGATGGTATGTGTCCTACTCTTCCTCTACGATACTTCTATTTTATCTTTGTTCCATCATTGTTTTACCTCTGTCCTGTCGCTAATCGGCATCCTTTCTATCTCTTTCCCACATCTATCCTATCTCTATTCCAGCTCTGTTCCATGAGCTCGAAGTTGTGGACAGGTTGGTAGAGCTCAGTGATCAACAGGGGAAATAGGTGACAGAAAGTGTGACCCTACCGTTCCGGGACAGACCCGGGCGAAGATGCCAAAAGGCAAGGCCGAGACAGGCTGAAAACCCCCACCCCGCGCGCAAAAAAGATATCATGAAAGTTCTTCTGGAACTATTGATATGCTACACACTTGTTAGACTTGTTTGCTTCTCGAAGGATTCGCATAAACTTACTCCAGAGCGAGACTCGAACTCGCGGCCTTCGGATAACTTCAAGTTAGAACTTGAATTCATATATACGTGTAGTATATGAGACCGACGTGATAACCAACTACACCATCCAGACGCGTGTGGCGAATTTGAGGCAGATTTTTGTGCTGAGCCAATATGACAGTCTCGAAACTCCAAGATGTGCGCTGACTTCGATGCTCGAGAACGTCGGCCAAGATCTCGTACTATTGGAGCTCTTCCGGCTATAGATAGAAGTTAACCTACTTCCCGAAAATGGTTAGGTCCTGCTCCAAAGGACAATCTCAAAGAACTAGACCACTATATTGTACCTTTAGCTAGATATATGTATACGGTAACATCTCCATTGATAGATTACTTGAGTCTTATATACTCCACTAACTCAAGCAAATTATGTAGCTAAGTTCGGAAGGAGACGTATAGCACGAGCAACACTAACAGAGCCGCCTCACGATTCATAAAATTAATGGTTGCACACATTCACGTGCTGAAGAAGAAGTCGAACGAAAGGCACAGAGCGCAGCACAGGTCGACACCGACAGTGCCTTGGATTGTATCCGGAAAACTTGCTCTTGAACAGCACGGAAACGTGAGGGTACACGACTAACCTACCACTTTCTCAATCTGATACTCTACAGCATGTTTTGGGTAACTTTCCTGTTCATGACCAGGAATATGCATTGGCTGATCGTGGAGTGTCTCCCGGCATCGGTAGCGATGTATCGGTTTAAGAGGGCATTTGTGGACACATCTTCCAGAATTTCTAAGCATTGGAGCATCAATTTGAAGATTTTTCAGATGTCTTCTCATGTGCCGACAAGAGTAAAAGCGTAACATTCGATATCATACTCCACATCCTTGCGTTCATACAGTAGCCGACGGTATGCACTAAATATTGCTCTATTTCGGCCGAAATTTGACTGTATCCTTTCGTCATATTTCAAAGTCTACGATAGGTGGAAGACGTCATGCGACCCTTCTCCAGCCTGAAGGGCTCTGTTTTGGTGGTGTCAATGGACGGTGTTAAAGACTCACTTATAGGCAGAGGTTTGGTTTGTAAACTTCGAAATTTCAATCCTGCACGTAAACCTGTAAACACTTTTCAGAACAGGTCACAAAACCACGCAATTTGTCACAATGTCTCAAGATTACAAGTTTCAAGGATGGATGGGTCTCGACAAAGACTCCGACAAGGGCAAGATGGTATGGCAAGGATTTGAGCCAAAGCCTTTTGAGGAGACCGACGTCGATATAAAGATCACACATTGCGGTGAGTAATATTGTACTTGTGGTCAGGGCTCAACTGACGGAGAGAAGGTATCTGTGCCAGTGATCTGCACACTCTACGATCAGGCTGGGGTCCAACAGACTACCCAGTCTGTGTCGGACATGAGATCGTAGGTCAGGCGGTTAGAGTCGGCGGCCAGGTACCTGGGGGCATCAAGGTTGGTGACCGGGTCGGTGTTGGTGCTCAGAGTGGTGCTTGCCACAACAAGCAGGGTGACTGTGAAGCCTGCGCGGATGGGTGAGTTGCGCCTGAACCCTAACGACGAATCTCAACTGATCCATTCCAGGATGGAGCACCATTGCAAATACAGCACAGACACTTTCAACTCGAAATGGCCAGATGGCAGCAAATCTTACGGCGGGTATGCCGACTACTGGCGAGGGAAGTACTCGTTCGTGGTCAAGATTCCAGATGCCATTCCATCTGACAAGGCTGCACCTATGTTGTGCGGTGGTATTACAGGTGAGCCATCACACTTTCTTCGGTAAATCAAAACTGACTTGTACAGGTTTCCACCCACTGATACAGCACGGTGCAAACTCAAAGTCGAGAGTTGGTGTTATTGGAATTGGTGGTCTTGGTCACTTCGCGCTTATGGGTGCTGCACAGGCACTTGGTTGCAAGAAGGTAGTCGCCATCTCCAGATCATCGACTAAGAAGGAAGACGCCTTCAAGATGGGCGCAACTGATTTCATCGCCACCGAAGAAGACGAGGATTGGGCCGAGAAAAACGCCGGTACTCTGGACGTAATCGTCAGCACGGTTTCGTCGCACAAGATGCCTATCGAGAAGTATCTGCAGCTACTTGCGCTCAAAGGCACATACGTTCATGTCGGCGCACCAGAGGATGCCATTCCCGGCTTCAACATGTTCTCGTTGATTCCAAAGCGCGCTTCGATCCAGGGCAGCATGACTGGTTCGCCGCAGGATATCATCGATATGCTCAAGCTGTTTGCCGATAAGGGCGTAATGACATGGAACAACAATGTGCCAATGAAGAAGGCGAACGAGGCAATTGTGGATATGGACAATGGCAAGGCAAGATACAGATACGTACTTTGCCACGAGGACCACATCAAGGAGGTCAAGTACAACTAAGTGCAAATGCCAAAAAGGGCTTTCGAGCAATAATGATAAGATAATCAATGATACCATACTATAGAAACAGGTGTTCTTAGACTTCGCGACTGGATTGGGGATGGGTTCCAGCTCGCAAATGCCATTCGTTGCATGTTCTCTTGTGCTTGCTCTCCTGAGTCTTCCCACATCATTGTCCATGCTTCCGACTCCAGGTCCTGGTGCAGCCTTGGCAGAACAATTTTATTCGATTGCAATCTCCTGCCAATTGAACCGTGATCAGATATATCTCTCAAACAATACTCTAATCCGTTTTCATTGCGAAGTCACTGCTAAGATCAATTCAGCCTTGCCAAGATCATTTTGCAAATACGCAATATCTCGCATTGTGAAAACTGCCCAAGAGGTCTGACCAAGAAATCGACACCTGGTCATTTCCAGTCTACGCGACGATCACCATCGACCGAAGGTTCGCCAGCGACTCCTTCTCATTCAGGCCATGGGCCTCGCAACATACACAATGGAAGAAGACCCAACACAAGTGACCCTACCATACCCAGCACAAACCCGCCAAGCCTCTGCTACCATCAACGACACCCTCACAAACATCACCTCGATGTCCTTCTCCGACAAAATCATGATCACCATCACACAAAACGGCAGATTAGGTCAATGGGTATACCAGAGCCACAACAATTCTCGCCTCTTTATCTTGCTAACACATCCTAACTAGGTCTCCGTCCCCCTCCTCGCCGACAACCCAACCACATCCGATCCACATTTCAACCTTGCACAAGCAGGGAACGAAGACAGTTTATTACCCGTCACGCGCTTTCAACCACGTGTACTCCTCGGTGCCGGTGGTAACGAGCGAGAGACGCAGGCTCAGCTCTATGCTAGTCAGGTGGCGAGTCTGATTACTACGAAGGACCCGAGTGAGACACGAGTGCTGATGCTGGGGCTGGGTCTGGCGAAGGTCGATCTGAGCAGAGAGACGTTTCTGGAGATTTTGGATCTAGTCACGAAGGTTTTGTGATTGGTGGAGGCGTCAAAGTTTGTCTGAAGAACTATCTAATCCACAGCACGAAGCAAACAGGGCCTACGAGCATGCCAGATCCTCCTATCGCTGGTCAAACCACTTTCCGTCGCCTGCCTCCGTGCGGACTTCACCTCCTCTACCGTCGCGTTAATCTCATATACACTTCTTGCCAGAAGCACAATTCCTAGCTCTGCTTCGACAGATTCGCCAGGTGGAATTGCACCCCTCAGTGCCCTCTGCAAAACACCAGACCATACAAACTTCTTGCTCAGGTCCATGGCGACATTATGCGGCTGGCCATGCAGACTTGGCTGCAACCTCAATAATAACTTCAGTTCTTCCTGAGTCAGATTCTGCACCTTCACAACCAACGTCGCGAAAATATTCCTTTTAACCTCGAACTCCGATGCTTTGTTCCGCACAACCGCACCCTGATCATCATCTTGCACAGCCTTCACATCAAAAGAAATCTGAACATGGTCAACTCTCAACGCGTCAATCATCCGCGCACTAAACCTAATGCCCTTTCGAACATCAATTTCACCAGTACGCTTCCCGTGTTCCTCCTTCCAGGTTATTCGTAACCTCTTGCAGAGTTCTTCGCGGTACCAGAAGGCTTCTCGAGACGCTAATTCAGCTTCGAGAGTGATTTTGCTGGCGCTGACGACGAATTGACGTTTCGTGTCAAGGCTTGGAATTGGAGCGAAAGGATCGGAAACATAGATTCGAGGAATGAGGACTAGGGCGCGCTCTGTGTGTGTTGGTTGCAATGTAAGAGTGGTTGCTACTTGCCATTCGGGGTCATTTAGTTCGTCTTTTGAGTTGGGTATGCAAGTTTCGACGGTAGCTGTTATTGAGGTTTGCCAGATGCTGCGGAGGTCGAGCTGAAGAAGACATTGAGGCTCGTTAGCGACCTCGTTCTTGTGACTGGCCTCAGGTGGAAGATCCTTATCACTGTTGGAGTTAAAGTCAATATTGCTGTTAGGCGGCATACTCAAAACGTTGCAACGTGGCATGTCGACACTCGCATTGACTGTAACGTTGATCACGAAATGAATCTGTCTCGTGTAAAAAGTGCCTTCAATATCATTCCTTGGTTTGCCCAAATATGCGTAATCAATCAGAATCGAAACCTCAGTCAGACCTGGCTTGCCGAGAATCTCGAAATCGAAATCCTGCTTTGACATTGCCTCGACAAATACTGAATTGTGACCAGGTCCATCCTGGGCAACTCTTTTGATGGCTGGTCGGGAACTTAGCTGATGCTGAAGCTCATATGTGTCCGCCGGGACGAGGTCTTTGGTCCCTAAAGCGTCTTGTAGCTGCTTCGAGACAGAGTCCTGATAACTGAAGAGTACAAGATCCGCTGGAGTATCTCCAGTATTCTCCAGCGTAATGGTGAAGGTGCTCTTTTCGCCGTCCAACAGCATCAAAGACTGTTGCAGTAATGATGTCGAAATGATTTGTAATTGTGGCAAGCGATTCTCGACCTTCAGCTCAAGAATCGTGCTTGCTGGCAGATCGACTTGCACGTCCGACAGCTGTTTGCGTTTAACGATGTGTGGTGGTCTCCATGTACCCCCAAATATAGCAAAGTCTCGCTCAGTGCAGTTCTTGACTTTGGCTCTGCAGCCGATAACCTTTAATGATCCTGTTGCTTTGGGTATTCCAGTCAGAGTGAATACTTCCAGTGACAGAGGTCCAACGATGACTCCATGAAATTGTGGTTCAAATGCACAGCCTTCAGTGAGCAAGGAGATCTTCTCAATCTCAATGTCAATCTCTAGCGGGTTCTGCAGCAAGACTTCGAAGCTTGCGACGCAATCCTTCACTAGGACTAATTGACCACTGACCGACCTGTTTTCTGAGAAAGGATTGTAGATGAACGGGTCTTTCTTGGCTGTACCTGATTTGGTAGTGTGAGATAAGTCCTGCGCGGAATGTGGTATGAGCTTTCCAGCACTTGGGTGCTCATACAATTTGGTTCCTTGAACAAGAAAATCATCCCAATAGTCGGCTTGTATAGATTTCATGCCGACCCTCTGCGCAGTAGTGACGGCATTGTAGATGCCACTTGCTAGCCTGGCCTGCTCTTCACTCGCTATCAGAGGAACAGCATTGCCAAGGCCCTTGCTTACTATGATTGTCTGTCGAACGATGAAGAGGACAAGAGACATGAACTCAATACTTCCAATCAGATCCAGTACTGCATCGCTGACACGAACACAAAGTCGAAGTACCTCCAATTTTGTTGCAATATCACCAGATGTGAATACTGCCAACCATGACGAGAGGCGTTTTTGAGCACCCGCAAGAAGTTCGCTTCTGTCTATTGGCTGCTGTTGGTCTGTGGGGCTGGGCAGCCCGAAGACTCGAGCCGCAACATAGAGCAGTGCACGCATCGCAAGTGCAACCTGCTGTTGACTACGGTCATTCGGTGTAGGCAAGAGTGGTGCACCAGGTGAGGAATTGACACCTGTTTCAATGGCACCAGCCTTGCGTGCCGCAACCAACATAGGAGGTAGTCTCTGCAGAATGTCCTTGAGAAAGAAACCCTGCTTTCGCTCAAGACGGAGCTGTGACAGACTCTGGCACACAGCCAGATATATCATGGAGGCTGACTGTACCGAGAGCTGTGTTTGAGCTTCGTTGATAGTCTCGATGAGTACATTGCCGAGTGATGAGCTTCGAAGGATAAGAGCTACTGTAGCAGGTTCGAGACCAGGTGTACTAGCCAGTACCAGTGGGCCACCAACTATCTCGTTCAGCGCTTGGTCGGTGAGGAGTCCCCTGTGCTTTCGAACTGTGATGAGCAATTCGCACAGCCGAACTTTTGCTTCACACGTAAGGAGAGCTGGAAACGTACTGTCATACCCTAGAGTCGCTTTGTCGTACAAATTCATGATTGTTGCTAGGAGGCCAGGCAACATTGCCGTCAAAGCTTGGAGTTGGTGTGTAGAGCTTCCAGTAAACTTGTCTGATACAGCTCTGTTCGCTTCCGCTATGCTATGGATAGCGCTACTACTGGAAAGCCCTCTTCCTGTAGGATAGCAATCGTGTGGTATGTTGAAGCTTTGACCAGACCACGCCAGAAGTAGCATACAGACAAGAATACCTTCCAATGACTTTAGGTGCCAAGCTGAATCATCGACCTCTCGAGCCGCACGCGCGCCATCTGCAAATTGTTCTAGTGCTTCACGCAGCAAGCCCATCTGGAGTTTAATCAGTGCTGCAGCGATTATCCTTGTGGACTGAGACTTCTGAGCGCCATCTTCTGGTATCACTGAGTTTTGTGTTGGATTCCTTGTCAAAGTAGGAATGATGGACTGACGTTGGCTGTTGTCAGTCCTGTTAGTCTGACGCATATTCGTTCCGTCAGATGTACTGGACTGCTTTTCTGACACAGGAAGCACGATTTCTTGCGACCTCACTTCTTCCAGCATCCGAGTTAGCACCATCAACGCTGTACTTGAGAGCCATTCTGTCAGCTTTCCAGTGTTAGGATTGTGGCTTGTTGACTGCAGCGCTATGGACTCTCCGTCCACAGCCGTTATCGTACTGTTCAAGACTACTACCTGTGAAGGGATCTCCTTGCCCGTGAATTGTGCCGCCCATGATTTCAGGTCAACTCGAGCACTTTCGGCAACATTCGCCAGGTCCGATACTAGCGAGTCTGAGAAAGAACTACCATCGAGAATACCCAAGATCAATTGAGGTTGTCTGTTTGGCTCAAACCATTGCGTATCCCGCAAAGTTTGTGCTTCACTATGAGCACTAAAGTTGAACAGTAGTGCTCTCATGGGCTGATCGGACAGTCCTGTATCATCTTTGCCTCCTGTCTGATCTGCTTTGTCATCATGGACAGAGACGATAGTAGCAAACTTGCGAAGGCTCAGTATGCAGGAATCAAAATTCTGTGGCTTGATTCGTCCAACTGGCACACATAGAACGTTGATCGGTGCTAGTGCAATGGGCGAAAATGCGTCATGTCCCATGCTCGCATCGTCGAACTCACTCGTGGCTCGTCGAATATGTGGTTCTCGCACCTAGCACGAATACATCTTGGTGGCGTCAACGCATGTTTCAGAGGACTTGGTCAGGAGGGAGTTGACTGCACTTGATATCGAGCTGCCAATACCAGTGCTAGTACGTGCATACCGACCGATTGTCGTGGGACACGTTACAGTTTCTGGCGGCAACGTTTCAATCTTGACACGAAACACACGCGTAAACTCACCCTTCTAGTGAGGGCTTATAGGCATGAAGAGATTGAGTGACTTGTGTGCCAACGAGGTAGTACTCTGTAGTGGACTCGGATTGCCTTAAAGCGTTTCGACCACCTATCTATTCCTCTACAAGAACCTCTTCGTTTCAAAAATACCCACACGCCCACGCTCATGCCCAAATCCAAAACACCCTGTCATATACATCAACCACCCCAAGCCAATACAAATCAACAAACTTCACGTAGGCTGCGCCGTGCGATCCGGTACCACCGTCTGCCTCTGCTGTACTCTTCCTCTTCCCTCCGCAATCTTCTCAACCACTCTGCCAAAGTACTGAGCTACAAACCCTTCCGTATAATAAGAATGATTCGAGCTATGATCGGCCACCAAGTTGTGCGCCAGCTCATGACACAAAATTACCCACCAGTATACCAGCGCATCATTGCATCCCGCCTGGGCTTGTGCTGCATCACCACCTAGGATCTGCATCTCGTGCAACTGCTTGAAATATAGGTAATTGCAGAAGATGCTGCCGTTGCGATTGAAAGCAATAGTCTTGCCACCTGTCTCGTAGAATATATTGAGGATGCGAGGAGACAGACTGAAGATGTCACCTGTGCTCTTAAGCAGGTCGGAAAAACGTGTGAGGCCGTTGATGTTCTGTGAGAGGAAAGCTGACGGCTCAAGACCTTGCATTTGAGGTAGGAACATCTGAATACCGTGCTTGAGCTCGGCCACGAAAGTGAGTTCATGAGCGGGCTTTTCGTCGCAGTAAGATTTTGTTTCTGATACCGTGTTCTGCTCACCACGAGAGAAGATTTCGGAAGAATTATGAGGGCGAGACTTTTTGATAGCGCTGAGCAAGTTCTCGCGCATATGATGTGGTGCTGTCACTGTCTGATCCGGACCACCCTGCGAATATGGTGGAGGTGGATCTGTCTCAGACTGTGCAGTACGGACACGCTGCGGAATAGGCTCAGGAAGTGCTTGCGATCCTGGACGCTGTTGACGTCCACCAAAAAGATTCGAAAGCATACCACGTGCAGAACGTAGTGGTTCGTTGAAGATCTCCGATTCAGGCGGCTGTGAAGGTCCAGCCAGGGCACTCTTACTGTCTGGCGAATCTGGGAAAGCACCAATTTGTGGTCCTTCCTTCTCCTTCTTTTGTACTGCTCGTGAGGTCTCCCAAGCTTTTTGCTGTTCATGTATCTTCTTCTGCTCCTCTTCCAGTTCTTGTTGACGTTTGTTCTCTGCAAGTCTAGCTTCTGCAGCCTTTTGTCGCAGGATACGAGAAACATTGAAACCTCTGTTTCGAAGCTCTAGCAAATCTGTCTTCAATAGCATCTCAAGTGTAAGCGGCGAATGAAGTTTGGGTCGATTCAGTAATAGGTGAATGAGAGCCTGGCTGACCTGGTAGAAGTCAGGACTGCCGCCGACAACCCACAGAATATACTCTCGATTGGCTTGAGTAATGACCGCCGTCCTCTTTTCAGAGTGAGTGATGTTCCTGCCCTTGAGTGACCTCCTTAGCGTGATGTGAGATACTAATTGCACACTAAGATTCTTCTCAAGCCAGCGAGAATCGTGCTTGATGTTGTCGGCAGGTTGCTCGTGGAGGAACAGCTGTGAACGCTCGATGATGAGTCTGTGGAGCTTCTGAGCAGGACCCTGATCAGGTGCTCGCGAGCCATGTCGTGCAGCCTCTTCGACCAGCGAGCTAAGCATCTGCGAACCCAGAGCAAAATAAAAGTCTTCCAGACCTTCTTCTTGAGGCGCAGCGAGAATGCTAGACTTGAAAAGATTATAGGAAATGAACTCGTCAACGATGATAGCATCCTCGGCACTGCAAAGCTGCCACTCTGTGATACCTTGGCTCTCGTCATCATCCAGGTAATCCTCATCATCGCCGATAAGGTTGCCATTCTTGGGTCCTGGTATGTGCTTGCTCGCTAGCAGGAAGGGCGCCCGCTTCATCTCCCGGAAAAGATCTTTATTCTTCTTCAGCAGACTAACACTGTCCGCCAGACTTCTCAGCAACGTCAAGTACTTTTCTGGATTCTTGAAAGTGGACGATATTCTAGCTGGCTCTCTGACCAATATCTGAGCAACCTCTACCTTGGTCGGCTCAGGTTTCGAACCACACTTGAGAAGGAAAGCGTTGGCCTCCTGACCAAAATCCACATAGTTGAAGATCTCTCCGAAAGTGTCGCTGTCGCCAAGGAAGACATTGCGAGGAGATGTATAGCTCTTAAGTATAGTCTTCTCCTTGTTTTTGGAGAAGATAGGCACGAAGTTGAGGTCCTGCAATTTGGGAATAATCGAAGCATTGATCTCGTTTAACCGTCCTGCAAAGTATGCAAAGATAGCCCGTGCTTCTTGGTGAGACGTCAATTTCTTCGTAGCTAGAATCTGAATACAGGTTTCGATTGGTGGATGTCTTCGCACACCGAACATAGCCGCATGACCATGTAGATCTCGCCGTACAATATCAAACCCTAGCAAGCGAGCTCCTTCGTCGATGTAGCAACTGGAAGGTGTGCTAAGGTCAGGCTTGTTCTCTAGAGGCAGGAACGGAGTTTGCACTTTCGAGTAATCAAATTGAGCATAACCATTGGCGTGATAGCCACTGATGAAGAATGCCATAGCTCTGGCTGTGAGTGATGCATCACCAGTTTGACCTGCTTGAGCCATGATGGAAATAAGCTCGGCAGCGTCCGGTGTAGTGCGAAGTCCCAAAGAGGTCAAGAGACGACCTTCTGCGCTATTGCTCCTGTATGGCCCTTGCCAAGCAAGAACTGGAAGGCCAAGATCACGCAGCTGAGGACGAGGTTCGAAGAGTTCTGAAACTTTGTAGCGCTGTTCTGATTCTCGTACTTCGCTTTGTCGATCCTCTTTCGGACAAATAGGTGTGTTGCGCAATCGTTGCATGTCAGCTGAAGGAATATCGTCCCTCACAGAAGCCAAATATTGAACTAGAGCCATGTGACGACCAGGGCTTTGAGCATTCACATCCTTCGTAGGCTTGAGTAGACGATCAAATACCACGCCAAGCTCCACTGTCTTTCGCACTCCAAAGGCATTCAACACCTTGTCCTTCACGTTGTTGAACCCAGTGATGGTTGGCAAATCGTCGAAAAGCTTGACATTAGGAAAGTATGCATCACCAGGCTTCTTCATACCAAGCTTAGTAGGAACCACAGTATGAGCGCTCAGCAGTTCGACCAGCGACTGCTTCGATGATTGACTCATAGACTCCCATTGCTTTGAAATCAGAGCAAAGACTTGAGAACTGAAGGCGGCGGATGAGGTCAGATCTTGGTCTTCTCGAAGCATGGATCGACTCTTTGACTCTGCAATGAGCCACCGCATCCAGGGTACGATTTGCAACTCTTGCCAGCCCAAAGACTCTAGATTCTGCTTCGAGAAGCTGCTGGTATATTTCAAGGGCATAACTGTCTCGGGTACTGGAAAGTTTGGTGGTATCCGGCTCGGGTTGTGGAAGTATTCAATGCCGCCCAGCATGAGCAATCGACCATTTGAGCTCTCCTCGGTTTCTTCATTCGCGACAGTAATAGACAATAGCGTCGCCACGGTCTGGCCATCAAGCTGTTCCTTGGCGACGTTCTTGACCAACCAGTCCAGAAACTCGGTAAGTTGTTTGCTAGTCAATGCATTGGCCTCCAGAGCTTGCTTGATATCCGAAACCGTAACTTCGGTGACTAAGCCG
This sequence comes from Lithohypha guttulata, assembly GCF_036872675.1. Taxonomy (NCBI): domain Eukaryota; kingdom Fungi; phylum Ascomycota; class Eurotiomycetes; order Chaetothyriales; family Trichomeriaceae; genus Lithohypha; species Lithohypha guttulata. The sequence goes on along the minus strand of NW_027042753.1, from coordinate 930,183 downwards.
AACTCAACCAGCTTGTTAACAAATGGCTTTGCTTGCTCCATAAGTTTCTCAGGCAGTACTGGCACGCCCTCGACAAAACTAAGGTCTTTCGGTGCTATACGCACTTGATGGGTTGGTAGCACACCACAGCTTGACAGTACGTCAATCGCAGCCTTCTTGCCGCTTCTCCAGAAAGCATCCTCAAGAAGCTCTCCCGTCTTTGGTGAAGGAGTTGACTCTCTGAAGGTAAAGTTTTTGAAGATAGTGATACCTTCCTGTAAGAAAGGCTGTACGTGATCCATGCGTATCTTTTTAGCACCATTTGACTGATTCTGTATTCTTACGCGCAACTCTGCCATCTCTGCTGTCCAAGCTATCCGGCACACTATACCAGCAGCACGAAGCATTTCCATGTTCCACGTCCGAACATATTTCGCGTTGAGATCGATCGATTCCCGCTCGACCGTTGGGATGACTGAGGGTGCGGAGATATGAGCATTGAGGCCAGTTGTTTGGTGGGTCGGAAATCCGATGAAGATCCTGCCTGACCTTGACGGCAGGACTGTGCCAAAGATGTCGCCGTGTTTGGTTGTGTTCGTGAGCGTGTCATTCTCGACGAAAGGACCTGTGAGTACAGCCAACTTCGTAGTCTTGGGTGGTGGTTTCTTCGTAGCTCTTTCTAGTTCCTCGTTGAATTTCACTCCAGTAAACGTCTTGATGGTTGCGGTATCTACGTTCAGGAATATGGTTGCCTTGACTTTCTGCGTCGAATCAGTCTGCTCGATCTCTTTCTGCTTGGTGGGAAGCACAGCATCTTCCGATTGTCGACCTCCAGCTAGTCTCGAGAAGAAGCCACGCAACGAAGGCGCCTCATCTCTTGCGGCTGATCGTGTCGCACCAGGTTGTGAAGACTTGAATGCAACTATTGGCATCCATTCACCGTCTATTTGAGCCAGCTCTTTTGATACATTTATCACCTTCATGAAACCTTCGCTCGTTTTTGGCTCGATGTCCTTGGGTATAGGTACATCCACACTCGGAGAGGTCTTCTTGGTCAGGGTCAAGATGTTCCATTGATCTATCCACAGCTCAATCTTTTCTATGCCAACAAAAGTGAGCGAGCTTGCTAGAAATTGACTCAAGGATATCAAGGAAGGTATCACAGAGGTTGTGTCTCTGTAGTCCAGCACGAAGTTTGTGTCAGTATTTCCTTCTCCTTCCGGCAATTTCAGCCGTCGTGTAAATAGTGCATTCGTCTTCCAGTAGAATGCCATAGCTTCTCTTCCAGACGAGACAAAAGGCTCCTCGCAATCAGCGAAGACGGAGTAGAAACCAACACCAAATGCACCGATTTTGGTCTCATCTGGATTACCCTCAGCTATTCTCTTCAACCGAGTCCAGTCGTTCTCGTTGAAGGGTGTTCCATTGTTCGTAACGACCATGCGCTTAAGAGTATGGTGCTGGATAACGTGCTTTAGCATATTCGAAGGTGTGGCATCTTGAGGCAGAGGTATCGTAGGCGATGGGACAGAATCGAACTTAATTGTGACCTTGGTCGCAGTGGCGTCCGCTGCGTTCTGTATCAGCTCTCTTAATGTCGTCCATTCTCCTGAGTATCTTGCAAGTACTTTGTCAATCAGGGCTCGAGTATTCACGGTGACAGCCTCCTCATCGGCACCCGATCTTAGAGTCTGAGCTCTCAGAGCGGTGAAATCCATGGCCGCCATACCTGTTCACCAGGAACAAGAAACTGGATAAACTCAATGCTTGGTAAATATATACGCTTGCTAGTGTCGCATGCAGTAGTCGATAAGTGGCAATGGGAACAATGTTGAGCATATGCAAGCAATTGTGGTGGCAAGGAATATGAGAGAAACCCGTTGTGGAATTAGGAAGACGAGAAAGGCATTAAACGCTACAAAAATGCAAGATCTGTGATATGCGAACAGAAGCATGAAGTCTATGCAATAGTCACTCCTCAAGTGCATCTTCGTGTTTCGATGGACAATCGCCTCGGACACGTTCAGGCAAAACACCATCACGTCACACGCTTTTAGCTTAGTCGGCTCAAGTCTGCCTCGTTTAGGCGACAAGGCCCGGCTGTAACATGAGGAGCCAGAACCTAAACTTCGGGTGCTGCTTGCTACGCGGAAGTAAGTGGCCGGCAACGAGCTGTCTGCTGGATATGCTTCAACGGCTTTTACACTGCATCGGTGTTGATACTCGTAGGCGAGTGCTCTACCAGAAATTCGTAGCCAGGTGCAGTAATTACAGAGGTCTGCAGCTTATGGGAATACTGCTCTGGCTCACTTCCTTCATCGCGTCCATCCTGACTAGTCTCATCATACAGATCTGCTTCAAGAGAATACCACGATTCAAGCACGGAAACACAACAGCAGCAGTAATCAAACCTCCTGCCGCGCATAATTTCACCATCACTCCTGCTGCAGGGGCATCAGCCTCTTCCCCCTGACATAGTCGACATCCCTCCATCTTTACAATGCCTGCCTCGTCACAGTATCGTCGGCCCCTAGGTCGGGACAGTGCCCATCGACAATCCCTCCTGCGCAACCTCGTCACGTCACTAATAAAACACGAACAAATATCCACCACATACGCCAAAGCGAAAGAAGCCCAACGTGTAGCTGAAAAGCTTATCACCCTCGGAAAAAAGAACACAAATGCCAGCCGCCTAAGCGCGAGAGGATTCTTCCACGAGCCAGACCTATACCTCCCTAAAGTCTTCGGCGAGCTTGCAAAGCGCTACGAGAGTAGACCAGGCGGTTATACGCGAGTATTGCCATGTGAGCCATTAAAAGATGACCAAGCAGCCAGCGCGATATTAAGTTTAGTCGATGGACCGAAGGACGTGAGGTTCAAGATGACGGCGAAAGCACTATCAAGGCAACAGGATGAGATGTTGCCAATGAATGAGATTACGGCCACGAATATACGCAAAGTGACGAGGTTCAGAGCGAATGGAGCAACGGAGCTGTTGAAGGAGGTTGGTCGGATACAAAAAGAGAAGGCTAGTCAAGAGACCAAGGAGAAGAAGATGTTCGAGAAGGATGGGACGAGGTTCAAGTGGACATCAGATCTGCCTAGGAACGATCCTAGATGGATAGAGAAGAGAGGACCAGGAAGGTTGGTGAGGAGAAAGATTGGGCCAGATGACGAGGAAGACGTGGATGCTAAGGAGTAAAGAACGAAAGAATGGCTTGTACAGCTGAAATTGTTTCAACCATTCGTTGGTACCCAGACAGCACACCTCACGACAAGCACGCGCAAGTTGCGGGAGAGCACCCGGGCATATCGAGAAATATAATGCCGGATCCTCACACTGCGAGACCGTCGCTCCGAAGGCGAAGGTCGAATCTTCAGGCAGAACGGTCGTGCTCGCTGAGCACAAAGACTGTGGCGAATGAGAACATGTACATTATAGCAGAAAGAGCCGGGAATGTGTCTACGAATCAGCTCGAGCACCTCTGCTGTAGAGCTCACGGCATATTCTGGCAGGCATGAAGCGAGTGAAAAGCACGACTTGAGCAATCTAAAGGGCTCGATCATGTAACAAGAACTGGTCATCGATCATGATCATTCGATCTTCTGAGATCGTGTTACATATAGACCCTGCTCGGAACGTTGCAGCATGCATATTCCTTTCCACGTTCACAACTCTTTATAGCTCCAAATCCTCGTCATGGTACTGATCCCTAATAGTGCGATACATATAGCCCGTAGCCACACCTCCTAAATTCGTCACAAACATATCAACATATTCACTCTCGACAAAATCAGTCACCGGGTTCTGTACACTTTGCAAGCCCAGCTGCATCTCCCGATCTTGATATGGGACCACTTTCTGCACGTCTCCGTAATCAACAAAGTCAAAGGGGTCGTAGGGCACGACTGGTGACAGTTTGTATGTCTCGGCCAGGACTATTACAGGTACTCGGTGGAATCTCGCAGCTGTAACTAGTGGCTTGGTGCCTGCTGCGGCGACGATCGAGCCGTTGCTGAGGACACCGGTAGCTGAGATGATGACCTTGTTGGCTCGGGACATTAGGGCGAAGATGGAGGAGTCTGGGATGAGTAGCACTGTGATACCGTGTGCGATTAAGGGCTTCGAGAATGATTCCGTGTCGAGATCCTCGTAACCCTCGGGTACCTTGCTGCCTGTAACGGTTGCATGTGTAGCTTTATGGCTGTTCGGGTAGGACTCTGCTTGGATGAGGGTGAATTTTCGTTTCGATGCCGCCTTGAGCAGGAAGCGCTGGACAACAGGTGAGGTGGAGTAGGTAAATATCGTTTCTTGTGGAGAGATGTGGTCGAGAGCATAACCTGCAACTTGTTCATCCGCTTGATCGAGTTCATCGACGATTTCTGTGATGGCTTCGAGGACTTCAGCTCGAAAGTCTGTATTCTGTGCTGGCTGAGGTACGGTGGAGGGAGTGGAACTGCCACTTCTTATTGGTGACGATCCACCGGCTGAGCCTCTCATAGTTGGATGAGCCATAATGCTAAACATGGACGTGACGGCAGGCCGTCTTTCAGGACCACCTGTTTGCTGTGATAGAAGTGCTGGCCTATTTTGTGGCCGACCAAGAGGTGAGTCGTCCCTAGCTGGTGCTATGGCTGAAGCAGGCAAGAATGATGTGGGAAGTTCGCCGGCTGGGGTGGGTGGAATTGAGTTTGGTTCACTTCCTAAGGGAGTATCTGCTTCTCGGTTCTCCTCCTCTTCCCTAATGGCTCCAAGCACTCTGCGCACGATGTTACCAACGGTAAGCTCTCTCGGAGCGGCCTCAACCAGTTTCTTGCCCACATCTTGCACTCTCAAAATTAGCTTGCCAGGCTCTGTTGCCCTCGTGGTTGAGACCACTTTTCTGAGTAACCATGCTGTTGCGAGGGCGCATGGCTTGGGTCCTCGTATTTGTCTTCTTCGGAACAGCGAGATGAGGTGTTCGATCGATTTCTCTACAGGCCAAGAGGGTAAACTTGCTCTGAAAGATGCCAGACCTGGCACTGGCAGTAAGTCCGCAGCCATGAGGAATGTTGTTCAGTCTCGTGTGTGTTTTGAGTGACGCGACTGGAATTACGGCTTGAAAATCCTTCTTTCTTGTTAGTCTGCAGTGAGCTTGAGAACTCAACACCCCAAGAAGTCTCCGATGACTGCGCCTTTGTGTATGTAGGCACAAATGGTATGCAAATATCAACGTGTTGCCGGCTGTGTGACTCTATCGTGTCCGAAATCTGGTACACATCCGCATGTGCTCGAGAGATGTGTGCCTGAGGCAAATACTCACGATTGCGGCAGGAAGCCGCTGTCCAGGTGCTCTTGACTAAGTTGGCGAATGCGTGGCTGATCTTCACGGACCTGACGTGAAGGTAGTGATGCTCCATGTCTACCAACCCCTCGTAGACTCTCGAAGTGTTTCAACTACCTGCCTTGCCAAAAGCCAATCACTTTGCACACCACTAATAAATGTATTAAACTGTCCGCCTAATATACTGCGACAACGGCACGCTTACGATTTTGTTCGGCAGTAGACTCGGCTTGAGCAAAAACAATTGCATTTACCAACCTCAGGATGTGCCGGATATAGTCAACACAACTGTGCTGCCAGAAGTTAGCGTCTCGCGCAGACCATCATGAATTCGCTGAACTTGTTATCGGCGAAAGTTATCGGCCAGCCAGTGGCTCGTTCGCGGGCCAAATCGCAAAGCGAAGACCTGCGCCGGAAGCTGAGTGGAGAGTTGGTTAGAGGAAGGTCGCATAGCGCGCAACAGGCTCCTGAGGTCAAGAGCGGGGATGCGTCCGAGCTCGACGAACCTATTATCAAGGCTGGCAGTGACGATGCCGAAACACCCGGTATTGAGCCTGGGGATGAGAAACAACTACTGCTTAACCATGAGAAGAGGAGAGAAGAGTCTGGCTTCGGAAGCAAATTACATTCAATCGTCAAGAGAATTGCCGATGCCATTACCGCGATACTAGCAACTATTGGCATGCCTGTTGTCTACGTTGCGAAATGCTTTCGAGATGAATCTGGTCAATATTCAGCCCTTGTACCATTCAAGCGCAAGAGAAGGAAGCTTACAACCAAAGATGTCAGTAAACCCAAGCCTGATGAGCTACCGGAAAAGCCGTACGATCGCATCACACGGGAGACGAAGCTCAAGCATTCTTACTCGAGTGATTCTTTGAGCTCTATGAACTCCCTGCAGACCGACTCTGATTCGGACAACAAAAGAAGAAAAGAACGCAAGGCAAAGAAGGTAGAGAAGCTGGATGTTGATGATGGGGGTCATAGACGTCGATCGAGTCGTATACGACTGCTTCAGCATGAGGATGTAACTCAAAGGCGGAAGTCAAGGCTTGCTGATAGTGCTACAACTCCAGATGGTGGACCTCTGACTGTTGACAACATCAAATCTCCCATGTCAGTAGCGACTGCCAACAAGCTGCGATATCCTCATGCTCCACAACCTCCTAGACCCCTAATACCCAGACGTCAGCCGTCATACTCTAACGTGGCAGCACAACTGTCAACACATGCTCACAGACGGCTTTCGTATACACCTCATATTCACCAGAAGACTCTGATCCTCGATCTGGACGAGACTCTAATCCACTCCTTTGCGAAGGGGGGACGAATGTCCTCCGGACACATGGTCGAAGTCAAGTTGAATTCGCCAGTCTACAACCCGGTCGCCCAAGCAGTACCTGGCCAACCCGCTCCACCTCAGCAAATCATTGGTCCTCAACACCCTATCCTATACTACGTCCATAAACGACCTCATTGCGACGAGTTTCTGAAAAAGGTTGCCAAATGGTACAAGGTAGTCATCTTTACTGCTTCAGTGCAAGAATATGCAGATCCTGTGATTGATTGGCTAGAACAGGAGAAGAAGTTCTTTGCTGGAAGGTATTATCGGCAACATTGCACGTTTAGAAACGGCTCTTATATCAAAGATCTAAGCAGTATTGAGCCTGATCTCAGCAAGGTGATTATCCTGGACAACAGTCCAGTTTCCTATGTCTTTCATGAAGGTGAGCTTTACGTGTCTATACCAACATTCGATCGAAGTTTGCTAACGAGCCTCTCAGACAACGCTATACCTATTGAAGGCTGGATCAACGATCCAACGGACAACGATTTACTTCATTTGATACCCCTTTTTGAAGCGCTGCAGTATGTCACGGACGTACGAGCGCTTTTGGCTTTGAGACGAGGAGAAGCAGATACAGGTGTGACAACTAGTGCTGCGGCATAATCTCGTCATGTGGCTGTCGCCAAACCTGTACCTCGATATCAAGCAATTGAACCTTTCCCCCCATTCTCTGATCCTGGTTTGCGTGCTGACTTGACTCATTGCCTTCTTTCCGTGGACTTGGTTCATTCTAGTTCCGACTAATGCAAGCAAACAACAACGCTAACAATAGCAGTTCCGTCCTGCTTTGACAGTGACAACAGAGATACCTTTCGCTTACAGAGTATAGAAACGATCGCCGAAATCACCCAATCCAGGCACGATATAGTTCTTGCCATTCAAGCCCTGATCCACAAAAGCAGTAATGACTCTCACCTTCGGCACCTTCTCCAGGAAATTGGCGATACCTTCAGGACTGGCAATCAAATTCAAGAACAAGATTCTTTCCTCAGGCACACCCTTTCCCTTCAGCACTTCCACCGCCATGATCGCACTTCCACCCGTAGCAAGCATAGGATCCAGTAGTAGCACCCAGCGATCCTTGATATCTGGAGGCAGTTTCTCGTAGAACAACTTTGGCAGACTCGTCTCCTCATTCCGCTGAATGAGAATCTTGCCAATTCTCACACTTCGACAGCACTCTCTAAGACCTTGCTCCATTGACTCCCCAGCCCGCATAATACTCACGCCACAGATCTTTCCCTCAAACCTCACGCCAGTATAGTCCTTACCTACCGGGGAAGTCACAGTATGCGGCACGACAGGGAGGTGGTTCAGTCCTTCCTCGACTAGGAGCCTGATGATCCGATTACTGTAGAAGATAAAGTCCGCACGTTGAGTATTCTCGTCGCGGATCATGGTGAGAAGAGCGATGAGCTGTGGTGTTTGAGGAAGGATATGGACGTTTGGTTGGTTTTTGACTTGGCGGGAGACTGTTGCTGTTGGCTTTTCGTTGGCTGGGCGGTAGTCGGGGCCTACGCCTAAGGCTGGAGAGGGACATTCCCCGTTTTTGTTGGACATTTGGAATGTGTTTTCTGGGTTGTTGTAGAGCTTTTCTTGTCAGGTCGATCACTGCTCGTGTGAGCAAGGAGAGCTTCGTAGTTGGTGGAGACTCGACTCGAGGACTTTCTCTTTTCTGCAGAGCTTATCTCAAGTCCTTTCTAAATTTGAGCTGCTACAAGAGCGTCGAGGGAGTTACTGTGTGCAGAGCGGGCTTCCAAGTAAAAGGTATAGCTCGCACAATATCAGATCACCTCGAAGTAAGACCGGTGGATTCCGTTGTAGGATACGGTCTATCTGTATCTCGGCCCACGTACAACTGTGGTCGGTGGGGTCTTGTTGGTCGAGTAGAGTTTCACTGGCATAGTAAGAACTGGCCGCTTTTCACGTGTTTTAAAACGCGTAAATTCAGCCAACTCTTTCCATTCTGCTCATTGTTGTCCTTCCACATGTGGTACTCGAGGTATCCATGCAACAAAGTGAGGTCATCCTGGTAAATAACGCGCAGTCAACCCAGTCAACCTTCACCACCTCAACAGGCCTTCACTCCCAACTTTGGCCCTGTGCCATAACATCCACAACAGTTCATTTCACTAGAATTGGACGATCATGATTGGACGCAATTCACCTTCAACTTCTCTGGCCACGACGCAGACAAAGGTCGTACTGGTCCAATAAACTAAAGCGAGTTGCTGATGCGCGAGACAATCGTGCTACATAACGATGGAATCTCAGATGCACCGGCGTCCAGTGGCCGCCAAGTATGGCAAGAATAAGGGCAGAGCCATGGGCTACAACTTTTTCGCAGAAGTCACGAATCAATCTGTACCGAAGGCACCTTCTCCCACGAAGCAGTTCCCAATCAGTCCGCAGTCCTCATCGAGCGAGGAAAGAGGAAATCGAGATGCTATACCGATAGAACCACCTTCACCTTCACCTTCGCCAGCGAGTGGACCTATACGCACTATGGCATATTCCAAGTCATCACTCTCACCTGGTCCTGGGATACGACCTGCGTCATCAATGAAGTCTTCCGCGAAACCGACAGCGAAGCAAGAGCCAGCCGCATTTGAGATTATCTCTTCAGATGAGGATAAGGACACGAATGATGGTCGTCCATCGAAAAAGCGGAGACTCGGACAAACAATGAAGCAAACGAAGCGTGTGCAGGTCGAGGTCGAAACAAGTGGTACACGCTCAGTCGCGGAGTCAAAGGAGGCCGGAAAGAAAATGGAAAAGCTGGTTTCAAGAACACAAGAGGTCTCCACGGATGAAAGTCAGACATTGAATCCTCAATCTAAACTTGCTGAAAGTGCGTGCCTTCCTCAGCCTGCGGTACAGAAGACAAACAGGCAGATTCTGGCGAAGAAGCAGGAGAATGGCATGCAAAAACAAAAGGCTGACATTCGAGACCAATCGAGACCAGAAATGCCCAGGACAAGGAGATTGGCACCGAATAACCTTCCCTCCGCAGCCAGTCGCGATGTCTTTGACTTACCAGAGGTCGTACCCATCAAGACAAAGTCAAAGACGAAGCTCAAGAGGACGAGTCGTAATCCAAACCCGTCAGACACAAAAGAGGACAAGCTTTTAGACCATGAAGAGCCCAGTGACTATTTCGAGGCAAAAGCAAAGCCAGTGCGAAGAACTAGAGCCTTAGTGAAAACCAATGCTGAGAATCTGCAGACTCCGAGAAAGAACCAGCGACGCACGACAGACGACGATGAGGTATCTGTGACGAGTGTAGGCACTCCGGGCTCGATTGGCTTGACCGAACTACGTCTTTCACCAGGGCACAGTCCAACGCCTCTGGCTAGCCGCAGTCCTTCCATATCTGGCGACTCTGCGCAGAGCCCTCGTCCTCATGGTCGCATGAGGAGAATAGATACGCTCGATGCACCTAAAGATACTTCTGCGCATACGACCTCGTGCGGTCCTTCTGCAAGTCAGGAAAGCTCAACGCTCACACGACGATTACAGCAAGTGGTCAGTCTAGAGCAGACTCAAAGTGCTATAACCTTACCGACTCTATCGCGCTCTAACAGCTCTCAACGTCTGGGCTATGGTAGAGCACGAGCTACCTATGGCAAAGAACGATCACATCTAGCTGACATGGTTAGTGACCTTGATGCACTAAACCAGACCGACAGCCAGGAGGTCAGTCAAAGACTCGCTTCTCAGCTAGCTGCCACAGGTGCCTCCTCACAATTGCAAATGGATCTTGATATCCAAGATAGTTCCAGTGACGATGCAGGAAAAGGCTTCAAGCTGAAGAGCATTCACGAGTTAAGACAAGCTGGAACCAACGACCGTTTTGAGAGGGATCTCGAAGCCCTACTGGGAGACATTGATCCTACGCCAAGAACGGCTTCCAAGTCACTAAGATTGACAGCATGTATGAAACTCTTTTCACGGCTGTCAGAGGAAAAGTTTGCGTCTTTCGTGTCTGATCGCGGCCTAGATAGGCTGACTGCGTGGTCGAGGTCATTGCACGACAATACTTCGAAGTTGTTGGTTGTGATGATTTTCTGGCGCCTGGTGCATACAAAGAATGCTTCGGCTGTAAAGGCCAGAACTATCGTTCAAGCTGTGGCCTCAAGCAGTAGTTTGATCACAAATCTAGGGTCTATGGCACAAATGATCAAAACCCGCAAAGAAAACCTCTCGAAGCATACAATCCAAGAGTTACAAGACTTCGAACAGACTCTGGTAAAAGACCATTTACTACCAGCTCAAGAGGGTGATCAGATTGTGCCAGCTGCGGTCACGCTCGGTGCTTTGAACGACTCCTTACGCAGACTTGTTGAGGTTGGGACAACCAACATTTCGATTGGTACAGAGTCCTACAGAAAGATCATTTTCTTTATGCTGCCCTCTGCCTCGCAGTCATCAGGAGCAGAGGCTTTACGGAATAAGTTTGTTATTAAACTGGCCTTGTCTCTACTGCAATTGTTCGCGACGCACTTAGATAACGATCTTGGTTTGACCGCTGAAGAATATGTCAAACTCGGAGACATTCTCGCCGACATTACGAAGAAAGCTATGGATGGAAGTGAAGACGTGATCCAGGCCGTATTGCACTTCACCATCAGCTTGTGCAATGAGAGACCTCACATCTGCCAGTACCTTAATTCCTCAAAATTCAGCGATGCAGCCATGACCATCGTGGATAGTCGCTTTCTAGATTTGGTCAAGTCAGTCGAGACCGGTTCGACAGTCGATCCAGCCGTACTTGACTCAATGCTGTTGACGCTGGCTTGTCTTCTTCAGTTCACAGAGCATGACTTGAAGGCGCGAGAGAGCTTTGCTTATAGTTGGCTACCAGACTCATTGGACAACTACCTTACCAAGCTCACTTCCATCTACACTGAAGCTGCTCCACGCCTCGCAGATGCAAAGACAGCCGAGCAGGCTCAGGTTCTCGTGGCATTCGGCTACCTTTCCCTCCTAATATGCAACTTATGCCTAAGCGACGACCTATGGACCGAGGCCTCGGCTTCTCTTGGAGACAACACGATGTCAGATGTAGTCGCGTCCGCAAAGGAGATGCTCATCCACCTACAAGGTATCGAGCAGGGACAAACACAAGATCACGACATGAGCGAGCTTGATGGAGATGGCGCATCAGCACTCGATGGCTTCACTCAACGATTCAGTGCTATCTTGGCTGCCGTAAGAGTATCTTGAAGGCGATCTATACGGTCTATGACTTGATTACGATGTTTGGATAGCGACGTAGGGTGCTTCCTGAATGTGCTTGACTCAAATTGGATACTGCGTGAGACCAAGAGTTCGGTTATAGTAAACATAATACTATTCTCCTTGGCTGTTAGCACATAGCATCTTATGATATCCGCAGTAAACGTTCGGTGCAAGCTTTGAGTAAGTAGGTCCTGCCACCTGTAATCTTAGAATTGCTGAACTCAATCCAAACGAAGATCAACAAGTATGCAGGTGCGCTTCTGTGGCTATCACGTATCTTGCGGGACCTCTCTTGTGCTTTCTGATGATGACCTCACTTGTATCGATGATTGGTATAGCGAAACACGAGCTTAAAAATTTGGGGTGAGAGATTTAACATAAAGAAGGAGTAGGAACGCGTATGTCGTCGAGATGATTATGCTATGCTCTCTAGTCATGTAGACGCAGAAAGGGTTCAGCCATATCCCAAGTAAGAGTGAGTCTCTACTGTCCACCAACGCAGGCATAGCTCTCGTGTTGGCTTGACATTTATGTCTGACAACGGTTACGGGTGTTTTGATCGCCCTCGTCGCATTGTGTTAGTGGAGATTCGAAGTCAAGCCAGTGGTACAGTCAGGAGTAAAGGGATCGATGACAACCTGCATGACTTGACACCGTGATGGGCATTTTGTGCCCATCAGTCGAGAAGGAGGGACAAGACGTGAAGTAGCAGAGCCACCCAACCGCGGAAATTCTATTACGCTTCAAGCATGGCTAAAACAAGTTAAAGAGCCAACGCCATCACGTGGCCATGAGTAATGCGATTGCCTAAGTATTGCCTCCGATGATCCCTAGAGGTTTCAGTGGTAGACACAATTCTGAAACACCTCGAGATCAGGTTACAGTATGAGGACAAAATCTGATCGACGTGCTGGAGTCCTTCGGTGTGTCAGGTACGTCGACGGGGAACAACGTTGTCAACGACGATCCCATTGTCTGGCCACCGGCATCGAACAACTCACAGTACTCCACGAGATGTAGTAATTAGAGGCTGTGACAGCTGACCCCGCCTCATGACTTCAAGCCTCTGATAGGACACGACAATCAGCTCGTACATGCTAGTTCCGGGACCTCGAAAGTGCCCGCAAAGTTGCATGGATCGACTTGCCTTTTTGAAGGTCATGAACAGACTACGACCGAGCCTTCAGCCTGATCATCTTGCAAGCTGCAGAACCGCAGTCTCGACCGGTTAGCAGATGTAGCGAACATCACGCCGTGTCTGAGGTCCTTTCCAGCACAAATAACACATGACTAGTCTTCAAGTCTGAGATTTCAAGCGATGCCTACCCAGGAATAGACAGACTACGCTATGTCCTCGCCCCAGCTTCGCAACGATGAACATCGAGTTGGAAATGTCTATGGCACCGTCGAGGTTGGCGGCCAGGCGCGGGTACAGCTCGGTAACAGCTACAATCACACCACACAGAATGTGTCAATCCAAATCAACAGCACGATTAGCACTGTCTGGAAGCTGTACAAGAAATGCAGAACCACACCAGAGAGTTATTACAATATTTCGCAAGAACTGAACTCCCTCCACGCCTTCCTCAAAGAATGTGAAGAAGTATTTCCAGAAGAGTTACGCTCGAGCGACCGGTCCGCCAGGTTGACTATCATTCTCGTTGGGTGCACAGACATCGCGGAGGAGCTCGGTGCAATTGTTCAAAAGTATGAAAGCCTTGGACTGCAGCAGAGGAGGACTTGGGACCGGCTACAGTGGCATTCGAACGAGATCAATCAGATTAGAGCTCGTATTACCTCTCACGTAGGAATGCTCACAGCTTTCATGACCACCTCACAGCTCAATGTAGCACGCAAGCTCGAAGCCTTACTTCTTGAATTTCGACGCGGCAATATGGACGGGTCTGTAGTTTCATCAGTGACGATTGACTCCCTGAATGGCGATGAACGGGCACAATGGCGAGCTGTTCGAAAAGAATTCGAGGAACATGGTATCACACTTGAAATGTTCACTTCTCAACGTAACTTCATTTTCAAGTGGTTTGCGAAGGCTGTGACAGCTGGCCACTTCGACGAAGAGAGGCCTACTGATCAGGATACAGCTTTTCTCCATGGCGACAATGACAGCTCACTTGACAATGTGCAGCACAAGCTATCTCAGTCAGCATTCACCAACAGTCCCCCCCAGGCTTCGCAGCAATCGTTGACTCCCACACATTTGTCGGAACAGCGTGACAGCATACGTCCTCCGGAACCGAACAATGTTCAAACCCACTCAGCACGCGAAGTCAAGACCCATCTAGAACCGAGCGCAGATCAAAAACAGGTTTCAGCCACACGAGTCCCTCCTCCCAATCGTCGAGGTTCTGGTGCAAAGGTGTCCCGCTTTGCACTGACACTTGTCAAACTCCGGAGAGCTCTGGAGGCGGAGCGTGATAGACAGCGCCAGAGAGCTCTGGAGCGTGATAGACAGCTGTTCGAAGACTTAGTGATGGGCTGAAGTGCGCCCGACTGACTCAATCGGACATAGACCTTGTGCTCATGATGGCGTGCACCAACATTTACATCGACGCTGATCTTGTTGCCTGCATATGCATCCGCGGCGCCAATCCAAACGCAAAGATACAAATGCCTGTACTTGACGAAAAGATTACATGTCCTTTAGAGGCCGTGATGAACCCCTGGGCCCCGCACGAGTTATGCGATGTCTTCGAGGCAAGATTGAGCAAGCTTCGAGTGCTTCTCGAAGTCGGTGCTGAGCCGGTGCACACCAACGCTCTTGTTTTCTCTTCAGGCCTGCACTGGGTTCTGCACACTTTACTTCTCCTACAAGCAGGGGCTAACATAAATGAATGCAGTAACAATATTGAAAGCCTTGTTACACCCCTAGCAGCCGGTATCGTTTGTTGTAGCTTTCATCCGCTTCCAGCTCTCGCGATCAAGGACGAGCATTCTCGACTGTGTGATACGTTACTAAGTGGAGGAACAAAGCCGACCATGGAGACCCTCTCAAACGCCCTCGCAGTTGCGGTGATATGTCCTAATCCACCTGCTTGCCAACTACTTCTTAGAGCGGGCGACAACGTGCCCGCGACATTCTTGAAACAATGGCTTCAACGACGGCATGACGGGGGTGTAACCAATAGAGATCTGCTTCAGGATGGTTGCAACACGACTCAGAAGTTTAATTTTGCATGTCCGCGTCGCTGGACCACGAGAAGATCACTTGAAGTCCTTTTTGTTCTCGAGTCTAAAGCTGAACAGTCACTAGTCCACTGAGAGACAAGCATCGTGGGACCGTGCGATCAAGAGGTAACGATCAAATGCTTATTTAGCTCTGTTGCTTGCTGCTGTGCATGCGCCGATAACAGACCGCACGCACCAGAGGGTTATCCTACGTATCAAGACGGTCGAGGCATGACCACAACATCGAAGCGTTGGCAGCATTACTGCGCAGCGTGTTATACACATCACGAGCTCATATATGAGAGAAACCTCTCTGTGCATCCGTAAGTTTAGACTCCCTCTACACTGCTCCACAAAATCACACACAACACCACATCCCAGAAGAACCCAACACCACTAACCCTTCCACCCTCTCCGCCTTCATCTACGGCGCCCATTCCGCCGCCCAGGGCCAAGGCGCCTGTGCAGGCCCTGAGAAAATCGGTGTCTGGGATAATACCCGGGGATGTCGGCGGATGACGATTGCGACGGGGTTTTCAGCTGTGAATTTTGGGGCGTTTTTCGGGAGTGCGGTTTTGGTTGCGGTGCAGTGAAGTGTGAGATGGGAGGAGGAAAGGGAGCTGAGAAGGGTGGAGCTGGAATTCTTGGAGTTAATTAAATGTATGAAGTGGTGTGTGTAAGGGACTGGGGAAGAAGAGGGAAGGCAGAGGAAAGTGACTGATTTTGGCGTTGGAGTGTGATCAGGGTCTAGTTGAGTTGGGTTGAGGCATATACACTTTGAGGCACATATAGTTGCCGCCTTTGCTGCTGTTGCTCCCTCATTCGTCAATCGTGTGAAAGGGCCAGCTAGCTCGAGCTTGTGGTTTTCGCATGGTGAGTATATTGCGGGTGAGAGAAAGCGAAAGTATTTCATGGCAGGATAATCTGATTACAACGTTTGGCCTACTTCTCTCCCAAGCATCTTCTGTCTTTTTTGCATAGCCCAACACATCCCCAAACTTTTCGTCTTTGACCTCCAGCTGTATCACTTCCTGCCTTAGTGCTGTCCTAAAAGGTCTCGTTGACTGCAACCGAGTGCGGCCATCCCAGCTACCCAAATTAGACTCCAAGCTCGAATAAACACAACGACGCGCTGCACAAAAAGCACGATAACTAATCGCTCCTAAACTCCCATAACCCAACTCCTGATTCGTAAAGACGTTATCCGTCCGTCCCAATGTACTCACTTCCCAAGAGCTATTCAAGCTCGTCCGCATTAACATGTTCATTCGACGTTGAGGAGATGACGTTGCGCATAAACTCGTTGTATCTATTTCGTGATAATTTCGTAAGCAAGAAAAGTTGAGTCGATGAGATTAAATTTGAAGGGAGCAAGATTCCATCTTGTCCAAAACACGTAGTTCAAGTACTTTGTGCCATGATACAGCCTAACAAGGCTTTGGTGAAAATATCGCCAGAAATGGTGTGGCATGTTTTTGAGGTAGTCTTAGCAGGGTTTCTGATCAAGTCTTGGTTTCCGGACGCCAGAAGAGTATCCACCTAAAATCGTGAAGTAGAGCTTCGAGCAAAGACCGGTCTTGACTTAGTAGTTGGCATAGTGGAGGTAAGAGCAGACAGATTGTTGTTGGCACTGCCAATCTTAGTGAAACCCTTAGAAATATCCAGCTCTTCACCGTCCTCTGACGCCTCGTCCGGGAAGGAGCCAAAATCGAACAGATTATCTGCATTCTCGTCATTGAAGTCGGCAAAGAAATCAGGAGTCTTTGTAGTGAATGACTTCTTAAGTGGCGAGCCAGCAAAATTTGTTGTCGTTGGAGGCTTGAATGTGACGTTGTCAGGAATCTTGCTAGGTGTTTTAGCGTTGAACTTGCCATTGGCACGCTTTGTCACGTCTGACAGAATGCCAGCTGAGGTATTGAATCGCTGCATAGGTGGCCGAGCAGAAAAGACCGACTTGATGGGTGAGGATCCAATAGGCGTTCCTGGATTGTTGAAATCATACAAGAAGTTATCATCAAACGAGTGAGATAGGCCTGGGGTAGCCAACTTAAAGGCAGGACTATACGCATCAAATTCGACTGCCAACTGGTCATCTCGCTTGCCTGGCGATCCTCCTATGAATCGAACCATTTCTTCTCGATGACGACGTAGCTGAGTATTAGGTGAGATAGACTGTGGTGGCAGGAATGGTTTCTTGAAAATTACAGGAGGGGTAGCAGGTACAGCAGGAGGGCTCTGTTGAAGTGGTGAGGAAGACCGTCGAGTGTTCAAAGCTGGGTTCTTGGAACGACGACCACTGGGAGTAATATCGTGGGAAGAGCTTCTAATGCGAGCAATCTCTTCTTCAGCACGGCCGACCTTCTTCCTGGGCACGCATCCAAGCTCCGAGGTGAGCATAACACCGCCATTCCTCGGTCGATGGGCAGACGACTCGAGTGATGAAAAATAGCCGCTGTCATCCATACCACTTGTCTGTCGTCGCTTGTGCGAGGGATGAACATTTCTAGCAGGAGACGATGTTCGCTGCGAAGTTCGAGGTACCACTGGAGGAGATGAGTTGATGACAGGAGGTGAGGACGGCGGTGGTAGCATGGAAGGCGCAGGCAGATCAGGTACCTCCTTGCTTAGAATGATCTCTTCCTCATGCAAAGCAGGATCCGAGGCAGGCAGTGTGGCATCAGAAGAGAGCTCAGGTAGAGCTAGATCAGCTGCGGGAGCAGTCTGTGGCCGAACAGGCGGGACAGGAGCAACGGGCTCGATAATGTTCTGCGACTGGACGATCCAACTCTTCGGCTGCATGACTTCTGTAATTGGTTGTGGCATAGCTTGCATCATTGGCTGGGAGCTAAAGGGCTGTTGCATGTGCATGTTAATGCTATTGTTCTTCCGTGGCTTGTCCTTGAAGAATTGAGCTTCCATACCAGGTTGAATGACCCAGTAACAGCCTTTGCCAGCATCACTCTTGGGACGTTCCTGCTTGATGAAGGCCTTGTTGAGAGACAAGTTGTGTCGTATACTATTGTGCCAACCAGTCTTGGGATCCTCTCTGTAGAAGGCAAAAGTGGTCGCGATCCAGTCGTATATACTGGCAAGCGTCAAGCGACGACCTGGTGCTCTGAGAATAGCCATGCCAATCATCTGAGCATAACTATAGGGTGGCTTCTGTCCATCATCAGAGACAGTAGGCATGTCTTCAGGCTCTGGCAGCTCAACAGGTTCCTCGCCTATTTCTTGGAAAGTGGTTGGCTTTCCTTTCTTGAAGGGTTTGTCGCTACTTGGAACAGTTTCGGAGTATGAACGTTTTAGAGGGGCTCTTCGGACCTGCGAAGGGTCGGGAAAGTCGACAAAGTTATCAGGCAGAGGCATGTGCATCTGAAAATTTTCTTGGTCGAAGTGCTGGAAATTACCATCCCACGCAGTGTAGACGGGTTGAGGATGTAGAGAGTGTGCAGGCATCAGTGGTTGAGAAGATGGCAGACTTATTCTCTTTTGAGGACTATCAGTGTATATAGGTATAGACTCTGGAAGGGACATGCTGGGAACCAAGTTCATAGTCGAGTAGTCGCCTGGCATTGGGGGATAGTTGGATTTTATGGGCGACATGTGGTGCTTCGAATGCATATGTATGGTTGGATAGGCCACCTGCGAATTGATTCTTTGACTGGCCTGTAGTGGCATGGCGGAAGGTGCGAGTTGAGGTCGTGGTCGCTTCTGTGGTAGAGGGTGTGAAAGTGGGTGGGGGTGGGGGTGTACCTCAGTGAAGTCTTGGTATATCTGGATGGGCGGTGGTTGACGCGTCGGCGACATGGTGGTTGATGGGTTAGAATATCCGAAACCTGGTCATGCGTATCTCTATATCAAACTGCGCGTCAGCGCACGTTGGCGGTGAGCTGGGGTCAAAATTGTGGAAATTGCAGACGCGGCGAAGTCGGTATCGTCGGAAGCTTAAGGTAGACCCAAAATGTGCCAAATGAGTCGGCGGCGTGCTTGCACTTCTTTGACCCCAACGACGTATTTTGACAGCTATCAACGACTATTGTGCCTGGTCTCCGTTTGACAGATTTTGAGAAAGAACGAAGGGTTTGAAGGTGTTCTTCTCGTTGGTCGTGGCTCGAGCGCGAAGGAGGGCAGGCTCTGTCCCGTGCGAAATTAAATGCTATTCGTAAATCGTCGTTTGTGGTCTGATGGTGATAATGCTCGTATGTGTTTCGTGGGTGCACCAATGACCCGAACCAGGGTATAAGTACTGAAGTATGTGTATATGTGCAACGGTGGGAGGAACAGAGGTTAGTAAAGTCGAAGTGGGCAGGCGCAGGTGGAAGATTCGAAGTGGGTGAGATTGTGCCTGTCCATAAGAGCCGACCGATACGAGTGTGGCTGCTCTCCGCTTCATATCACGGCTATGAGGAAATCCTGTATGATGAGACCGAACGTGGTGGACGCCCGGCCGGAGGTTTGTAAGATTCCCTTATCGACACGGCCGCCCACTTTGACGCTCAAACCTGGCAGAAAAGCAGGTCTACAGGCATGTCACTCCAAAGGAAGAGGTTTGAATGAAGCTACGGACGCGACACGCCCAGATGTGAGACCTTCCAATCATATCCGCCTCTCTCACGTCAAAGAGGGCCGCTCATACACACGCCAATTCAAGCTTAGTGTGACCGTATGCCAGGAACTGTCGTTCCATTCGCTGACGTTTAACGCTTTCTTGCGTCTTCCCTTGCAGCGCTGGCCAACGCATATGCGAAGCTAGTATGAGATTGTATCCAGGTCGGCTGCATTGACTGGTTCTGGCTTGCCGTAGATGGCTGTGCCTGACATGAGCTTGTCTGTGCTGCGCGACATCTCGAATCTCGATCTGTAGAATTGTTCATTCCGCTGCAAGCAGATCGCGCAATACGTCTACGTATAGAGAGATTGAGATCTGCTTGCTATATCTATAAATCTACAGACCATCTAGAGCTGGGAGCCCGGAATTGTAGAAGCCAAAACCCCGTCGATCTCACATCGAATGGATAGCTATGTTCCGGACTATCCTGGTACATGTGATTGGTGCTCCATCTCAGTTATCCAGAAAAGTGAACAGATTTGTATGCAAGATATTAAGTGCCCGGTCAGCGTCTCTCTCCTCAATGACACACGATATATTGATCTCGGATGCACCTACTCCTGCGTTAGTTTTGATAATCATAATTTGGTGAAAAGGGCTCACCTTGAGAAATCATCTCTATGTTCACGTTGTTCTCACCCAGTGTAGAGAACATTCTACCCGCTACGCCCACCATATTCTTCATCTGTTTACCAACCAGGCTCACGATAGCCATATCCGGAATTATATCAACGGCACCAAATGATCTCAAATCATTGATAGCGCCTTGAAGATCTTGGTCAACAATTTTGTACTCGTCGTCACCTCCACCTGTATAGAGTGGCGCTTCAGAATGCAGAGCCATTGAGATATTCACTTCACTCGTAGAGATGACATCGACTGACAGTCTCCATTTGTCTAGTGTCGCAAAAATGCCGGCAAAGAAGCCGTGAGAAAGCGACCTCTTGTTCGAGTGCACATTGACCACCAAAATTTGATGCTTCATGGTTACCGCAGTTGGTCGCTTGGGTCGTTTGCCAGTCAATCCATTCACCAACGTCGAGCTTCTGGATCGAAAAAGTGGAGAGGCGCCATTTTGCAACGTTGGTTCCAGCTCATGGGCAGAGTCTGGGTAGATGACGGTGCCCTTGCCTCGGGGGTTCATAACATTCTTGATCCTGATCGGGATCCTGGCTCGAATGACCTGATCCATGGTGGACGGATGAATGACCTCTGAGCCATAGAATGTCAGTTCGGCTGCTTCGGCCGGACTGATTTGTGGAATGAGCTGGGCCGTTGGCACCTTTCGAGGATCAGCAGTGAAGATGCCGTCCACCTCTTTCCAAATCTGCAATTCCTGTGCGTGTGTGCCCACCGCCACAAGAGCAGCACAAAGGTCCGTATACCCTCGACCGACTGTGGTAAGGAGTCCTCGAGGAATGGCGCCAAAATAGCCAGTAATGACTGGCACTATTTCAGAAGATGCTGGCAGAAATTTTGCCATGTTTGCTGCCACACTATCGTAGAAGTCCTGGTTGAGACTGTGTTCAACCTTGAAGTCGATGATGTCGGCAAAATCGACGTATTGAGCAGGAACGCCATGCTCTTCCAGAAGCGCGGTCATGAATCTGCAGCTCAGCTTTTCACCAACACTCATAACCTTATCTCGAGACCTCGGACTCGTCTCTCCGAGAGTCTGAGCAGCCTCAAGTATGCGGATGACTAGATCGCATTCATCATTGACCTCCTGTTTTAATCTTGCTTGTAGCTCTGGCGTCTTGATCTCCTTCTCGGCGGTTTCGATGTGGTCAGCACGAACGGCATCGATCAGGGTGTGGAAGGACTTTGAGTAGTGGTTCTCAGCGTCCGAGGCAGCACGGAGCAATCTGTTTGTGGTACCAGCAGCTTTGGTGGAACTGGACCTGGCAGAGCACACAATGGCCACATCGTTGTCGACGAGACTCGACTTGACAACGTTGACAATATCGATCGGGAACTTTCCAACGGATGTGCCTGGCAGAATAATTGTTAGTAAAGTTCATTACTGCCCTTCTGGAAGGCTTCCCACATACCACCAAATTTTTGAATAACTTTTCCCCTTGGTGGGGCGTCATCAACGCCATTTAAGGCCGTCATAATGGATGCTGAGATGAGAGTCGATCGTAAAATCGAAGGTCCATAGGGCTTTCGAACACGATCGTGAGCAGTGATGTGCTATGTTATAAGTTGCAATGCGGTGTAAAAGAGAAAAAAGCACAGCAGAAATCAGAGTCGCAATAGGGCACCACATTCATGCCGTGCATGTTTAGCGAGATCGGGAGTCAACAAACCAAAACTTTTCGAGATTGTCTCCAGTTCTGGCCCTGTGCCGGCACGTCGAAAGATGTGCGTCACTGGTGTGTTCGAGGTTGCTTCGTGCTTCGTTGTGCATGTTTGCTCGTAGATCTTGTTCCACGTCGTGTGCAAGCCTACTACTGTTCTAAGAATGCTGTGACCCTGCATACATGTACGACAACGCATTACGGACTCATCCAAAGAACCTGTCAAAGCGCTGATATGGAAAGCAAGTCCTCAGAGCTTCTACTGCCACTATTACTATCGATTACTGGCCATACTCAATCTCCTCCTCCCCACTGTGACTTCCTCGTCGCTGTCTTCACTTGCTGACTCGTCGCGGAAGCCTTCCTCGAGTTCTCGGCTCAGTCTTTGTATTGAGGCCTCGTCTCCATGCCTCGTGTGATCGACTGCAGCATTAATAGCACGAGCCTCGCCTGAATCTCGTATGCCTAGTCTTGCATCATTTCTTCTTTGGCCATGGATTCCTCTACCTTGTTCGTTCATGTCGAATCCCACCATGGCTTCTCCGCTTTCCTGATTGAACAAGCCACCATCCTCATCACTACTTGCGCTATCTCGTCTGCCTCTCCCATCAGTATCTCCGTCGTCTCCTCTATTCCTGAACTTCCATAAAGACGGCAGTACTAGCCGGAAGATCAGATCGCCCAGTCTCTCTCGTATCGATCTGGGTCGCAGCGCATCTGGTATGTATTCGCCAAAGATCGAAGTCGTAGATTGCAATGTAGATGTCAACGGCGCGTATTGTGAGTAACGCGCTATATCGGCTCGATGACGCCTGTATATGGGCAAGAGGACGAACATGAGTAGCAGGTATAGCGCTGCTGCTACCAGGAGAGGTATCAATGCAGTCTTTGGCCACGATCAGTGACTTCCTCGCGATGGATTCCAGTCTTGCTCACCTTCACTACTGCCAGTGCCGATCCTGCCATGGTGAGGATGGGTGTCCAAGCAAGTATGTCGCGCTCGTGTTTGATGCAAGATCACAACCAGCCTTGCGCAGATAGAGTAGTTGTTATCAGATAATCATGTAGGGGAGAGGAAGGAAAGCCTCAGTTTGACATCGTATTTTGACTACTCAAGCCTCTCACATATATGCAAATCTACCATTGATGTCTTTCGCGGAGACTTGCTGACTAGCACTTCGTGATCCCTCACAACACATACTGCACAGAGCGAGTTTGCGTAAACGCTGTGTATCGACCCCATGGGCTGTAAGCGACCGCAGCGTGGTGGAGCCTCAAGAAGGCCCCTGCCCTTTTTGGACTCCAGACATGTTCTTGCTTGTCAGGTCGCTTCGCAAGATCAATATTGCTCAGCATGTACCAGGAGGGAGATCTCAGTGACGGGGTGTGTGCAGCCTCGATGAGCGAGTATCCTTCTTTCTATCCACCCTAGGTCGATACACGTGTCCAGCAACATGCATGGACTCCTATACTTGACTTTACCCGTGCTACTCTGAAATAGCTTACACCAGCGGGATATGAACAAATCGTCGAAAATGCCGTTGGCCAAAAAGCGCAAGGCTCAAGCAGTAGCTAGTGAGATAGACATGAGCGAAGATCAAGACGAACTCGATCCCTCCCTACGAACCCTAGCTGAAGATGCACTTGCGGACACAATCGAAGTCACTGCTAGAGAAGACACTGCACTGGAGACTCCCTCGAAACGAGGAAGAGGCAGACCGAAAGGCGCCAGAAACAAGCGTACACCTACTCCCGACGGTGATATTCCTCCTGAAGAGCGCTACTTCTTTCAGACTCGAGTCGGTCCAGCTAATCAACAACCTACTTCTACAAACTCTTTCTCTGCTCTTGGCCTTCTCACCCATGACGAATACCTCGCTGAATCGCGCAAGTACAAAGACCCTCATGAGCTGGAAATGAGATATCTGTTGAAGCTGCACGGAAGAGCGTTTCCACAATGGCAGTTCGAGCTGGATCAGGACTTTAGTATATGTTTGTATGGTTGGGGAAGCAAGAGACAGCTAGTCACCAACTTTGCCGAGTATCTTTGCCATCAAGCTGCAAAGAAGAACGCACCACATCCCAAGATCGTTGTGATTAATGGCTATGCCCACAAGCTCAACGTACGACACGTTTTAAATACAATTGCTACAGCTCTTCATGCAGACCCTGACGAGGAAGATCCAGCACCAGTCCGTCTCGTTGGCCAACCTCAAGACATCCTCGATACCCTGTTGACTAGGCTGAATAATACTCCTTTTCGAATCCACTTGTTGATCAATAGCATCGATCATGTATCCTCTCCCTTTCGCACGACCGCCAACCAGGCTTTGCTAGCACGACTTTCAGCACATCCGATGATCAATACCTTGATGACTTGCGATACTCCAACCCTTAATTCGATCTTTCCGTCCAATATTCGTGATCAGTATAGCCTCCTGTTCCACGACGCCACCACCTTTGCTGCTTACGACACAGAAACGAACGTTGTGGACGATGTAAACGAACTGCTTGGCCGAAAGGGTCGACGTGTTGGTGGTAGCCAAGGTGTCAGCTTTGTGCTGAAATCACTACCCGAGAATGCCCGCAATCTCTATCGACTTCTTCTCTCTGAAATTCTTACAATCCTGAACGATGACGAGACAGGTGGAATACCAGAGCCAGAAGATGAATTTATCGATCCTAGTCTACTTGATGCAACAGCAACACCACGGAAGCAAAATGGCCGCAGTCAGGCAGCAGAAGACATTGGTATCGAATACAGGACCTTGTATCAGAAAGCTAGTGAAGAGTTTATCTGCTCGAGCGATATGAATTTCCGATTTTTACTCAAAGAATTCCACGACCATCAGATGTTGACCACGCGGAAAGACGCAAGCGGCACTGAAATGCTAGGCGTGCCACTTGATCGTGGAGAGATGGAGAACGTGTTGGAAGAATTAGTACTTTGACCAGACCAGCTCATGCAAACGAACAAACTTGCAAGATGCATACAACTCCTCTTTCCCATACAAAACAGCAACTTTCATTTATCGACCACTCGGAGTCCCATGTATTCAATGTTTGCAAGACCTGACTAGGTCGTTGCGACATTACCAGTCCTTTTCTTTCCGTGGCGGGCCCTCGCCGAGATTTTGATAGGGTACCTCGGCTGGACATCTGCCCTTTATACCCTTGGGCCAGTGACCACTGCTCTGACAGTCCTCCAGTCCCTTGCAAACACATACTGAATTGTAGTCGTGGTCCCCATTACGATCAATATGTCCGCGGTCCTGGCAGTAATATTTCTGAGCTCCGCAGCAGTTTCGGGATTTGCCAGGAATCCACGAAAAAGCACAGCACCATCTGAATGCACGTGTGTCGCAGCATACGCATACCGCCAGGTCAAGCAGATTAGTGGTACTGGTTTGACGCTTTTCCAGGCTAGAAGTGCTGTTGGGAGACGAGAGGTTAAACTCGGATGCTTGGTGAGTCATGTCGGGGTCGAGATGGAGGCTTTCGAAGAACTTCCATGACGCTGTCATTTCATCATCGCTGACAGGGAGGTATGGATAGGCTGCTGGATCGGCTAGATACCGGGCGGTGAAGTTGGCTTTTAGGTTGTGTCTGTCCAGAGCTGCCTCCCATTCATCTAGGAGGTGTGCGTTGTTTCCCGGGTCTGCAATCCATGCTGGATCGGGGCCAGCCAGGAGGGAAGCAATCTCTTGCTCTGTGATCGTTGTGGTGGTTGGTGCTGCTTCAGCACCGTGGATAAAGAAAACGGCGGCGACGCTACTGAGGATGTGGCGGCAATGCATCTTGACGAGGCTGTGGAGGCGTCAGGAACCTCCTCAGTGGATGAAGTGTTTGTATCTGCAATAGAAGTCTTGAGAATATGGAAGGAAAAGAAAAGAAGTACAACAGGCAGAATATCTACGTCTCATATACCTTTCAGTTGTGTGTGGTGTTGGACGTACAAGGACTGGTTCTCTAAGCTCTAACACTAACATGGCTTTAGCTGGATCTAATGAGCAGGTTCGGCTGGGAAAGCATTGCTGAGATTGTGGTTATTTCATGGGATTCGCACAAGAGGTCCCAATTAGCCGGCGTTATCATGTGAGAACGAGTCCCGTTAGTAGCTGAACATTCAATGGATCACGAATGAATATACTGGTGCATACGCGAAGACGATACTGGTCCTGTACGAGGCACGACTAAGATATAGAGTGCTCGGCAAAGGGTTGCCGAGATTGAGGAGTAACGCACACTCCAGAGGCGGCTACTTTACAGCACACTGCGCTCTTTGGTTCGTGGCTGAATAAAAAAACGACCGGTTCTTCAATCTGCTCACACAGCACATCTCGCTGAATCATGTGCACCACCAACTCGAGACCACCTTTATCATTCAAGGCTAAGTAATCCCGAGAATATTAACAACGGACTATACCTATCGCAAAACCTTCAGCTAGCTACACAGACTGATAGATCACATGCTGTGCATTCACTTTCAAATGTGTGATCGGCCCTACTTGCCTACCTATGAGATCTGACCTTTCACGGTTCTTTCCCGTGTACGATGAAGAGTCGATCGAGCTCAAGTCACGAGTTGAGTTGTAAGTTAACACTCTGGGTCAAAGCTGCAGTCAGTCTGTTAGTAATGCTGCAAAGTCAGAAAGGATGCATGTCTATTTCAGTTCTCGAGCCAAATTTGGACGGGAGAGTCGAAGGACGCGATTTGAGCAGGTATACCTTGCTGGATATGTTGTAGAGGCAGAGAAGTGCTGTGAGACTCGAGGAATAAGTGGCATGGCTAGTAACAGTGCTTCGAAACAGTTGTCAAGTCCATAGACACAAAAACGCGAGCACACAGTCGTACTACTCGAGTAGACTCGCGCTAGCATATACGTAGCATCTACAACAAGGTCCCGAGATGTCATGCCAGATTAGTCTACTGTCGTCCATGTTCAACTTCGCAGAATCACTCTCGAAAAAATGCAAAAAAAGAGATTATTCTCGTGGAGAAGCTGGCTGATTATTGTTAGACATTGCCCGATGCTGAATTGAAGAAATCACTCACGAATCGAACCCAGAACCTTTTCCAGGCCTTGGAGGGCACTGAATGCTAAGGAAACGTCATACCACTGTTTGACGTTAGGATTTGTATCCAAGGATTAGAGAAGAACCAGTCGTACCTAGACCACATCCCCATTTGAACAGCTGTATGTGCTGATTTGTGATGGCAAAATTTTGGGTTTATTATAGATACAATTTGTGCGGCTGGAGGACTATTTAGGCCTGGTGTGGTATATCGAGTCTTGGCGCTCGATGATCCGGTAATTTCAGGAATTTCTGCAGACCTCCAGCAACCTCCAGCAACCCACAGCGACCTCCGTTCGTTCATGCGACATACGAAAGACTGAATTGCAGACAGAGTCTACTCTGCTGACGGTTTTCGTTATCGGTAAACAGGCTCCCTTTGATTATGTGAAGGAGAGAGGCGACGTCTTTTCTATGTCGTGCATATTTTGAGTCATTGACGTGGTGACGCCTTTGACCAGAAACTTCGGTGGTATCAATTACCGCCTATTCGGGAGTACGCCAGTGAGCAAACCTCAAAGTACACAAATTCCGCGACTGCAACCAATAAACATAGATTTTCCTATTTTGTCCTTAAATACCTGAGCATTATCAACAGCTTTTGCTAAGACAGAGATACTCTAATCCCGACTTTGATACAGGTACCCAGCTGCTGGTCTACCTGTTTCAAGCATTCATTGCCAACCACTATCGCAGCAATGTCAAACTCAACGACTCACAGGACACTACCCTTCCCCCCGATTACCGCACAACATATACTCAATTGCTCAGTCCACTCATGGCACCCCAGGTACCGCTCAAAAACACCCAAAGCACGTCTAATCCCTCTCACCCAACCATTCATAGACTACCTCCGCGCAGACGGCATCATGCTTCCTCCCGAAACGGTACGCAACGACGACGACAGCGGCTACTCCGACAGTGAAGACGAAGACGACCCTTCCGAAGATTGGCCTGAAGTCCACGACAAGATCAGATCGACAATCGCTGAATTAGGTGGAAAGGTAGTCCCAAAGCTTAACTGGTCTGCACCAAAGGACGCCACGTGGATGTCGAGCACGAATGATATGGAATGCAGGACGCCGAATGAGATTTATCTTTTACTCAAATCGTCGGATTTCATCACGCATGACTTAGAGCAAGCGTTTGACGGGTGTATCGATACGGCAGACGTACCTTACCACCTCATTCTTCGCAAATCATTCAATCTCAATCCATCGTTGGAGTTTCGGTGTTTTGTCCGGAACAAGAAGCTCATTGCTATCACTCAGCGCGAAATG
The DNA here is from genome assembly GCF_036872675.1 of Lithohypha guttulata. Taxonomy (NCBI): domain Eukaryota; kingdom Fungi; phylum Ascomycota; class Eurotiomycetes; order Chaetothyriales; family Trichomeriaceae; genus Lithohypha; species Lithohypha guttulata. The sequence continues at coordinate 901,840 of NW_027042753.1, read as the reverse complement.
AACCACTTCCAGTTCCTCTTCGACTTGAGAAGCGAATTCAGCTTGAAGATTGAAGAGTTCTTCGAAGACATATTGAAGGACTTTCCAGACTCTAATTTCACCTTTGATGTGTATCTACCTCCACCGCACGATCGAGTATGGCTCATCGACATCAATCCATGGGCACAACGCACAGATCCGTTGTTGTTTTCGTGGCTGGAATTATTGACAATGGATGAACCGGAAGATGAGGAGTTCGTGCCAGAGTTCAGGTTGGTGCAGAGAGACGATCCAGAAGCGTATCAATTCTCGGCTACGAAGTTTAGTGCTCACAAATTACCTAAGGATGTGGTGGATGCTGGCTCGACTCCAGGTGGGATGAAGGGAATTATGGAAGAGTGGAAGAGAGTCATGAATGGTGAGGGATTGGATGATTCTGAGGACGAGACAGTGTGAGCGAAGCTGGTGAATGAGCATTGCAATTTATTCGCGCAAGATAAAAGACAATATATCTCAATTCCCTTGTGTTCACCGAGGGAGCAAACGAGTACTGAAAGCGACAAAATTCCGTGTACGATATACGTAGGACACAACACCCATGTCTTTCACTCCCAGGCTGTTCTATCACAATCATGTGACTCAGTATAATAACATCGCTACCAGGGTAACTCACGCAAGCCTCTTACTTTTCTTCTGCATATACCCCCAGACCTCGGGGATACACCCCTCCGGATTGCGATCCACGACACGCACCTTATCCCACCCATGATCAGCAGCCGCAGCAGTTCTCAGATCCCCAGCCGTATCCCTTGTCAGATCACAACCACTCGCCAAGAACTGATACCCAAGCATCATGTACACCTTCTGCAACAGATACGCAATCCGGCTACCCGACCTTCTTCGATCGCCACTATTTCCGACATGCTCGAAGAAGATAATCTTACCACCAGGCTTCAACAAGCGATAGAAGAGATTTGCAGTCTCCCGTGGATCTGGAATGCCACAGAGTGCTCGAATGCAGACAATCGTGTCGAAAAGTCCTTCGGCCTCGTCATTCTGGAGCAGGCCATGTTTATCCATGTACGGAATCAATGCGTCGGGTTGAGCACCACAAGACAATATCTGGTACATCCTCGGAGCTTTCCCGCCAAACACCTTGATAGCTTCACCTTTCAGCTGATCATGCATTTCAGTCCCTGGCTCCACGGCATAGATTTCATCGATCTTTCCTGCTTCGAAAGCTGTCTTGAAACGTTTGAGCTGGAAACCTGACCCTGGGCCGATATCTAGTACTTTGCCGCGACAGTGTTCGTCGAGAATTGGCTGGAGACCTTGTGGGACGTCGTTAGAAAGACATGATCCGATAGTTGACCACCATAAAGCGAAGCTCTTTGATTGAAGTTTGTCGAATTGGAAGTTAAGTAGTAGTCGCGGGTTGAAGAGTGTGGTTAGCAAGAAGGCTGGATACGTAGTAGTTATTAGCATGAAGATATCGACGGCAGTAATCTTGTGATCGCTGTTTATATGAAACTCACTTGGCGTCAGCACCACCATCAAGATACCTGGCGTCAGCAGGTTAAACAGCCATGCTGCTGGAGTGAGATGTTCTGTGTCCATTGCGCTCAGTATTCCCTTCGAGGATGCCCTTTCCAATCCCTATGCGAGAACGGCAATGTGTAGAGAATACCGTGGATGCTGCGAGCCCAAGAAGCCAACTTCAAGATGATCAGCAATACGAGCTAAAGCGCGTGACTGCGTGGGATGAAGTCATGCCATGCCGTGAATGCATGTCAGACAGCTATAACCCTGGAATAGGCCACCAATACATCGAGCAAGAGGACATCTGCAAGCATTTGGAGCGCCCACTGACCTGGACGAATGAGACGATACGCAGCGTAACAGAAAGCTTTGGTAAGGTATTACTGATGGTAGTCAATACCTGTAACGTAGTCGATACCTGGAACGGGAACGAATAGGTATTGAACCCATCCACGATACTGTAAAATTACAGACACCCAAACGGCATAGCAGACTGACCAGTGCCGCAGACGCGCTCACGGCGCGTGAGCAGTCTCGGCCTTCCCTGCCCTCCACATTCGTGGGTTCCTTCATGAGCATAGAATAGCATTGTGATTGTCCAGGCGTTTGCTTGACATTGAGACGAAGGGAAAAACGCGTGAAGTCTTGCTGAATTGTTTTTTGTGCTGACACGTTACAGGCAGCCTCGAACCGAATGATGATCCACTAATAGCAAAAAGCTATATAAGTATCAAGGATATGCTCAGTTGATTGGGGACTAACACCATCCGATACCCAGCCACCACATGAGACGCTAAGACCACGAAATCTCATGCATGCTAATGCTAATCTTGGCCAATCATAACCTCATATGCTCGTATAGTCAGATCTCGTAACTCATACTCAATGTCATATAGGATATCGACAAGTCCTTCTAATCATCCGCATCAAAGGTACCCTCAACCTGGACTCTTCCTACACTCCAAACCTCTCTTTCGTCCTCCACCTCGTCACTTGCAAGACCGAGAGCTCCTTTTACACCACCTTCTGCCTCTTTCTGTTCTCTCTTTTGGTTGCCTAGCTTGAGACCAACACGCTTCATGTACTCGCTAATGCTGCGCAATATTGGTGCTGGGATATCCTTCTTCGCCTCATCACTGTTCATGAACTTGTCGAACAATACGCTTTCCGACTCAACAACATCAAAGAGTTGAATGAAGCAAGCCTCAGCTGCGAGCTTGATCGGAATGACGGGATCGCGTAGCGACTGGAAGATTGGCAGCAGTAGAGACGAGGCGAAAGGCTGAATGTGACTGTTGTGATGTCTCGCTAGTGTGCGGACAACGACCAGGCTAAGTCGACGAGTATCGATATCATTACCTTGCTTGATCTTGCTGGCTAGTGCCTCGATCAATGGTCTAGCGATGGACACATCGGAAACAACCGTGTCGTCATCGTCGTTTGGATGGACGAGGAGAAGTTTGCCCACAGCCAAGACTGCATTGTGTTGAATGAAGGTTGCACCTTCTGCCAAGGAAGATACAAGAGCCTCTTTGGTGTAATCGAGATGTGCTCCTGTAACGACCTTAGGATTTTCTGCAAGCACTGCATTAACAGCCAATATCGAGGCTGATGTTGCTGGTTGAACAAGTACACGACTTTTGACCATAGAATCAGCTGTGGCAGGAGGCAACACTTTAACCATGGCACCAAGCAATTTAGCCATGACCACCATCATCTCATCAGAGTTGGCGTCCTGTGAGTCCATCAGACTCAAAATGGCGTCTCTTGATGGCTCACTCATATTACCACCTACTTTGCTGACAACCTCCTGCAAGGCTTTGAGCATGGCATTCCGTACTCCAGTGTCGCTTGTTTTTGCACCGGTCGTCAATTCTGTGATAAGAGGATCGATTCTTGGAGTCAGCGTGATCAGTGTGCTCAAAGCACGAATTGCTCTGTTGCGAAGCACATCGCTGGTAGGATCTGCAATACATTTCGTGAATGTTCGTTGCAACTGTGGTAGGAAAGGGCGCAAGAAAGCAGGGATCTTGTCCAGAAGTTGGTTGAGAGCATGGATGATGGCTGTCTTGACGTCCACGGATCGTTCTCCGACGACTCGAATGAGCGGTCCAGTAATCTGTGTCACGAATGGTTTCAACGAATCTGACGCTGATTTGTCGATCATATCGGAAATACCATTGGCGGCTTGAAGTCTCTGTTCCGCTGTACCATTCATCAAACCTTGAAGGAATATCGCCAGCACAGGCTGTATGCCTTTGGGCAGCATGAACCCAGGTAGATTGCTGCCAGGAGTTCCTACTTGCTTCATGACTGTTGTTGTCGATGCAGTAAGCGATTCCATTTCTTCCTTTCGTAGGTGACTCTGCAACGCACTCAGAGCAGACCAAGCAGCTGAGACCACAGCTTTGTCGCGATCGTCGAACGATATAAGTAGAACACGAATGAGGTCTTGGTTGTAACGGGAATAGTCGACATCAGTCTTGCTGAAAAATTGACCAAGGTGTATAGCTGCAACTGCTCGTCGATTGTGGTCATCATGTTTGATCATTTGAAGCATAACACTCATAGCGGTATTGAGACCATCGTACTCGTCAACTGAGCATATTACAGCATCAAAGGCTGCATCCAAGTCGACCTTTCGCTCGTCGTCTTTGCATGTGATGATGTTGTCGGCAAGATTATTGAGTATGGTAGGTAATCTACGGTTCATAGCCGCACCACCAACCTTGGCTAGAGAAGCGATAGCTCTGGCATTAAATGCTGAGATAGGTGAAGTAAGCAGTGTAGGTATCAGGTTTGGTAGGATTGCGTTTGCTCTCATCTGTTCTGTCAGCAAGGTCAAAAGAGCTGAAAGCGCATTTTGAGCATCATCCTCATTTCGCAGAAGGTTGAGCAGATATGGCAGTACCTGATCGACTGCACGCTTGCCGATGATATCCTGCAAAGCATCAAATGCTTCAGCAGCTGCTTCCCGAACTTCGTCAGCAGAATCGACAAGAGCCATTCTGACGATTCCAATGATTTTCTTCTCGTTGTCCTCGATCGAGTCAGGCGCCGCCGCAGTCACAATCTCACGAAGAGCTATACAAATACCTTGACGATTATCCGCATTTGTTGAGCTCTCGAGTCCTTGCTCTAACGTGGGCAACAGAGAATTGAAGATGCTTTCACCAGATTTTCTGATAACTTCGCCAAGCGCATTAGCGGCGATGTGCTTCTGCTCTGCATTACTGGAACCCAGTCTTTGGATTATCATCTGAGTAAGGGTTGGCACAATCTCACGTAGCGTTCGTGGAGTGGCAACAAGCGCTTTCCAAACTGCAACAGCTGCAGTCCTGACCAGGCCAGATGTATCGCAGCGGCAGATATACAACGAAGACAATACCCGATTCCTGCGATCTTCGCCGAGTACTTCTAATAAGGACTGACCAGCGGCTGCTGTACGATCTTCATCCTCTTCAGCTTCTGCCTTGGCTGACAGGCCCGTAAGGTTGAACAACAGATCGCCAACTAGCTCAACGGAACTGAGACGAATTCGATAACTATCATCGGCAAGACCACGTTGCAACTCAGGCAGTAACAGATCGATCGATTTCGTGGCAAAGTTTTTGACAAGTAGTCGACCTGCATGCAATGCTGTGTCTCTGATTGCTTCAACATCATCTGCAAGCCCACTAAGCACTGCTGGAATGATTTGAGCGAGATAGTTTGCGAAGCTGTTGCCGAAACAGGCGGGTAGATAGACGAAAAGTGTCATGAAACCTTCTCTGACCACAGCTCTGGTACTGGCCACATTCTGCAGGAGTGTCGGGAGAGTCTCTTCGAGACGTGCCGTGCCAAGACCCGCGAGGACTTCAGACAAAGCTTGGGCTGAACCAATTCTGTCACTAGCACCAGTATCCGTACGCAGTGAAGCCATAAGACTTGGAATCAGGTCGGGGAATGCATCTTCTCCCAGCTTCTCAACCAGACTGCCCAATGCCTTTGAAGCAGTCGCGCGAGTGGCTGGAACCGGATCTATAGCGGCAAGACGTAGACCTTGCACGAGAATAGGTAGGTGAGTGATGATGTCGCGCTTCTCGGTCAAATGAGCAAGACTACCGATGATCTGGGCAGCTTTGCGTTTTGTCGAGGATCTGTCGTTCAAACCACGTTCTAAGATACGCACAATTAACGCAAGCGAAGGTGAATCGATGTAGTGAATGAAGGACACTCTTATCAGGCCGTCGAGCGCATCTTCGGTGTGCTTCGTAGGATCGCTTAGTGCTTTAAGTAGTGTATCGACAAGGCTCTTGACCTCTGGATTACTGATGACTTCACCGAAGCGTTTCAGACTGCTGTTTGCCGCCGCTCGTACTTCCTTGTGTGAATCTGTTAGCACACTTGTCAATGGAGGGATAATGTCTGGTAGACTTTGTGCCAATTGTTGAGGGTCGAGATAAGCCATTGCTCCAAGGAGATCGCAAGCACCCTTCTTGCTTCGCCATTGTGTCTCGTCAAGTCCCTCGAGTAGCTGTGGTAAGACTTTAGCCACACCATATGAGCTGAGGCTAGAGAAGCAGGTTTTTGCAGTATCCAAGCAGGCGTCACGAACTGATGCGACAGGATCACCGAAACTGCTCAGTAGCTGTGGCAGCACATCGACAACATATGGTTCGAATGCTCTGCCTAGGATGGCCGACAACAATTCATACCCCATCAATGCACCTTGTCTCTTGTCCGGATTCTTCTTGTCGTCAGTTGCGCCTTTGAGAGATGACATGATGCGGAATTGTCGCAATGCAGAGATACCACGTCCTTTTGTCATGCCAGCCAATCCATACGCAGCACCTCTTCGAGCGGCATATTTCTTGCCTTGCAGCAGCTCTTCTAGTAGTCGAGGAAAGTATGGATCTGCATCGGGTCCAGCGGCACGCACGAGGGATGGCAAGCAGTTTGCAACAGCATATTGTACGGATTCTGACGGTGTGCTTAGAGTTTCGATGAGCTTCTCGAGCACTTTTTTCATTCGTGGATCGCCAGCAGGAAGATGTTGTGCGAGTGAGCCGTAGAAGATGATGACTGCTTCGTTGACATAGTCCGATTCTTGAGTCGCATTTTCTGATCCTTCCAAAGTCTTCTCAAACATACTCATCATGGGTTCTAGTACGTCTTTCCCTCGCTGTGTGACAATGGCCACGCCAGCATCAGCCATTTCTTGGCGTACTTTTGCATGTCGGTCGCCTAGGGGCCCGTCGGAGACCAGAAACTGCATGAAAGGCAATAGGTCATCATGGCCGAGAACATTCGCGAGCTCTTTGAAAGCAAGTGCGACACCACTTCGCTTTTCCCACGGGTCAATCAAATCACCCCGTTGCACAATACCAAATCTGTCGGCTTTTGGTGCAAGTGGCTGAGCTTCTAGTTGGTATTTAGTCTGAAGCTGTGACCTCATATCTGTTGTGCTTTCGGGAAGAGCAAGCAAAGCTTGGGCCAGAGCTTTAGCAGCTGCGTTGCGAGTGCTTCGAGCCTTGTCCTCTAGAAATGTTGGGATGAGGTCGATCATTGGTCTTTCCACCTCGAACTCATTCTCTTGCCAGATTTCGAGTGCGGTGGCGGCATTGTCCTCCTCGTCGTCTTGACAGGCAATCCAAATGTACACCGAGTACTTCATGTCAGATAAATCAAGGAATTCGTTGATAGCTTGGAGTGCTGCAGACCGAACTGATGTATCAGCGGAAGTGGTTGATTGTAGGAGCTCGTCTCGCTCCTCATCTGTGATATTGGCAGCCACAGCGGACGCAAATTCCATCGCGCAGTCCTTAATGAGCCGGTAGTGTTGAGGATATCTCTGCATAGAAGTAAACAGACGATGAAGGACAGCAGCTCGCGGCAGATGCTCATCGCTGCAGGCACTCATCTGAAAGGACAAGAATTCTAGAGCAAGCAATACTTGCGCATCAGCATCCTCTCTAGAGGCAGGCCTGCCAATTCTGCCATTATCGAGGACGGAGAAGATGAGCGGGATTGAATATGCTAAGGATGCAGTATCGAATGGTCGCTGTTCGGAAGCAAATCGTAGTCGATAAAGCACTCTTGTAGCAAGCTCTTCCAGCGGTTCAACCTCTAGCTCGGGCATCAAATTGATAGTCCCAATTGCTCGTAGTGTGACAACACCGACAAAAGGTCGCAAGGCTCCAAGTCGATCTGTAACATAATTTGAGCAAGCAAGATAGGCTGCGATGAGCTCGTCGTCAACAAAAAATGAGCCACCAGCTTCAAAGACCTCGACCAAGCATGCGATAGCTGGAGACATCCATAATCGTGCTTCAGTGGGAGGACCAACAGCCAAAGCATGGATAAAGCCTGCGCCTCTTCGCAGCTGAGCTGACAAGTTTTTGACACGCTTGCGTATCTGGGTTTCACGAGCCAGCTGCGCATCAACCTTCGCCTGCTGATCAGGAGTAAGTTTCTTTTGTGCAGCTCCCTTTTTCTTTGCAAGTTGCGACCGGAGCTCCTCTTCCCATTTCAGAGTATCGTAGTCCTTCACATTCTTGTTCTCGACATGTCCGTTGATTTTTGCTAATGGGTCTACCACCATGACTCCATCTGGGGCCCGAGCAATGGCAGCGTCTGTGACACCCAGACCATCGAGTTGAGTAGCATTAAGGTCGCGCCGTATCTGGTCGACTAATACAGGGCTGATGTGATCAGGTGCCACGAACATCAATGTGGATGCAGCTCTGCAGGCAGCTCGTTCGAATGACGATAGCACATCCATCTTTCCTGGCTCAAACATGCTAAGGATTTCGTGCATCAGCTCGGAAGTCCTCGATGCAGCTAGTGTGCCTGGATCGATACCCATAGATAGCAGGTTTGAAACCCACTCAACGCCGGGTATCAAATCTTCACCATAGAGCACAACAGTTGTAGTTGCTTGCTTGTCTAAAATTGATTGAGGCACACTTAATTGACTCTTCTCCCAGATAGCCTTCGAAGGACTTATGATTGTGACTGCTCGCTTCAGAGGCATGTGAGGTGCTGCATTTTCTGACTTTGGTTTTTTGACCTGTCCTGAATATTCCTCGCGAAGATAGCTCCAGATACCCAGAACTATACTTGAGCCAACAGCCGAAGTGTTTGCTAAATACCTTCTGGCAAGCTCTTCTCCTGTAGATTTGCGGGTTTGAGGATCGCTTTCCGGCGCAAGCAGTAAATGCAGCAGTGCTCGACCCCATGCTGATTTGCCTTCGTCAGATGCATTCTCAAGGTATGCATCAATGGCCAGGAGAGCCTTGAGAGCCCAAATCTGGTCTTCGGCAGTTGTCACCTTCGAATAGACTTGAGGATTGAGTAAGAAAGAAGTCGGCTGGATCAGAGACAAGCCTATAGCATTTGGTGAGAGTTTCGCTTTAGTATCTTGCAGGAGAGTTGCCAAAGCCTTGTGTTGGGCAAGTGCAGGGACAACGAACGCCGTCGATACGTTACCAGCCTGAGCAGCTGGAAGTGGCTTTGCGGCGATCTCAACGTATGCCTCTGCAGCATGACCTAGAAGAGCCATAACAAAGTCCTTAACTGGACCGGAAACAGGAACCGTCGACAAAGGAAGGAGAGCTGCAGCTGTACCGGTAAGCCATATTTTCTTGAACGATGCACGTTTATCAGTACATCCCTTTACTATCAAGTCTGTCATCTCCTTTGTCCACGTCTCATTAGCCAACAGGAAGGTTGAATGAGCTGCAATCGTAGCTATTTCTCTGCGAAGAGCACCTTCATTCGCTTCTTTTGCAGCCACAGGCACTGCACTCAAAACAATGTTGGCAGAAACTTTCTCTGACGGAGCGACTTCTCGTAAACAGTCGCAAACTATAGCTCGTAATTCGAAGCTTGCCGTCTTTGAAGATTTGAGGTTTGCAAGCAGGTCATTGATGACTTTTTCCAGCTCAGACCCATCTTGCTTCCTGACCAGTAACGCGGACAAGCTATGAGCGGCCCCCTCTCTGATCGAGGCATTTGTTGATCCTAGGGAGGAGAGTAAAGGTTTTAAAAGCTTGCTAGAAAGGGCCTGGGACAGATCAATCTCTTCAGGTAAGGACTTTGCTAGCGACGGAATTGGACCCTGTAGCACGTTCTCCGGAGATCGTAAGATCCCCTTCTCGATCGTCGGGATGATAGTCGAATATACGGCATCTTTCGATAGAAATCTGCTGAAGAACTCGTTGAGCCCATTGGCCTGCTGCTTCGGCAAGGTCGTCTTTGCACCAAGGATAACCTTGATATAGAAGTCAAGAATTTCGCTTATGTGCGACTCGAACGAGGGTTTGACATTGGGTAAACGTACACTAACGCCTGATACAACGCCAAGAAGGGCGGCATTTGCAGGGCCGGCAGTAGGACCAGATGTAAGTTCTTTGACCACAAGACTCAACACAGGCTCGTAATGTTGAGACTGGAACAATTTCCGCAGGCCACGCCTGCAGAGGACAAGTGCAGTGTGTGACAATCCCTCTTTTGCTTCCTGCGCTAGGCACTTGTCTAGTAGCAAGGCTTGTGCTGCACATACTTGTCTGAGAAGTGGCTCATTTATACTGGCTAGTTTAGCTTGCTCTTCCTCTACCACGGTACACCACTCGAGCAGGACGAAGGCATTGCTGGCTGCCACGACAGTCTTCTGACTCTCCTTCAGCAGGAATGCTGCCAAAAACGTGCTGACTTTGCCGGATGTATCAGTTCTCAAATATATCCTCAGGCATGACTGGATAAGTTTTCGTGGTCTACGATCGAGCTGACGGGGGTATGTGTTCAGCAGACAAGGGAAGAAAGCAGCGCTCTCGGGTGAGGTGCTAGTCTCTTTAGCTGCTCCTGTTAATTGTGATCTCTGGTAATTGTTAAGGCTAACGTACTGTCATCCTCGAGTTGCGCCAGTAGGCCTCGGAGTACTTCTATTTGAGCGTTGGTCGAGTTACTCTGAAGACCCTTCACCTTGTCCTCGAGCGTGTCGACTGTAGGAACATGATCCACCTCATTTTCCATCTCGATCGCAGCTCATGGTCGACCTGGCAGCATGGTATCGAAATTATGGGATCAAAAGATTTGGGTCGCCCGCTTCGTGCCTGCCACAAATCCCGTATATTTTGTGCCTGAGGCAGATAAGGGTGGCGGCCAGCAAATTCAGGTGTCCATTGTGCTGGGCAGTTCTAAATGCGCACAAGAAACCGACGACGAAAGCATACACGTTCGTTTGAATTAGATTCATCATTCAAGTTTTGGCTATCATCTCGTCGTAAATGTGGTGGACTGGCCCGCCATCTAATCATAATTGCTCTTTGTTCTGCTGTTCTCTCTCTACGCACGCTCAGTCTTGTACCCAAGATGATTTTCCCAATAGGCTTCACTACCGCCGTGCCCCCAAGCAGATCTGCCCGCCATCTCATTACACATCTGATGCGATGGTGGCTTATGCTATCGTTGTTCATCGTTCCAGTCCACGTCATGTCCAGGTAAATCAAAATAGGCATGGCCAATGCCGAGCTAAGTCACGGTGTCGTCTTTGTGTATGTCGTCTCTCATAATCCAGGCAAACAAAACGAAAAGCAAAATCTGGCGCCCTCCCCTTCCTGGAATCTTGGCGACATCGGAAAAAAGTCGTATCATAAGGTCGTGTCATCGGTAGTGGGCTGTCAGTAACACATTAGTCTCGTCGTCTTTCTGACCAGAGCTCATCGTCACAATCGTAAACGCTTTTGAAATAAGTCAACTCGCTGAAATGAATGTCGTGTGCCCTGTGTAGCCTCAATGTCGCCGCAGGGTGCGCCCTGCTGGAAGGATCATCAAACGTCATCAAATCATCTACCAGGCATTGGTCCGGTCTTGATGGGTTGCATGTGTGCTGTTGGTAAGGGCATACCAAAAGACTCGGGTCGGTTCATCTTTTGACGCTTCGTGTCATATCCAGGATAATCGTCGCGGCTTCCCGGACGCGGCCCCTGATCATCGTCGTCTCTGCGTCGCTTTAGTGATTGACTATACCCTCCAGATGCATAAGTGTCAATCGACCCTGGCGGATGCGAGCTCCGCGAATCTCCAGTTGGGTTATACATGCTTCCTGGGTTGGACTGTGGTGGTGTCCTATATTCTCCACCCCATTGCGGCTGACCACTCGGCATGGTGCGTGGCGTTCCTCGTCCAGAACCAGCTTGGTGAGGTGAACTGGTCATCTCTGGAGAAAGCTGCTGGTGACCTTGCGGTGCGGTATATGCATACTCTGGACGGCCCCCGTACGCGCCGTTGCTGTGAATATAGCCGTTCTCCGGATGCTCACCATGATCGCCGGCAGGATGTCCACCGAAGTCTGATTTGTGATCGCTGTGACTCTCTGAATTGCCAGTATTTGGCGCAGTAGGAGGACCCATGTCGCCTTTGTATCCGTCATAGCGGGCACCGTTCTGTGCATAACCTGTCTGTGAGCTGGGTGTTGTCGCATAATATGGTTGCTTGTTGTCATATCCTTGATGTCCCGGATATGACTGCATGTTTTGTACTTGCTGCCCAGGCGGTGTGGTTGCTGGAGTGGTCGGCATAGAGCGAGCATTATTCATGCCTCCAGTCTCAATTGAAAGCGGTTGACTCGATGCTCCATTGGTCATGTTCTGCTGATTCCATTCATACGAGCCATTGGACGATCCTACCCCCATCACGCTTGACGCGCTGGTCGGAGGAGTAGGGAAGGTGTGCGCGCGGTCGATGCCCGGACGTGGCCCAGCTGACTGTCCACCCATCGAGTGAGGCGTAGAAGGTACTTGGCCACCAACACTGGCTTGCATGGAGTGGTGGTGGTGCAAGGAAGGTGCTTGGCCAGGTTGCGAAGGTCGAGCTGAGGCAGTGCCGTTTAATCGAATTCGCTGCTCGGCTTCAGACTGCACAGCATGCGTTCGATTGGCATTGTCTGGATTGTATAGCAAGCCGCCAATGTTATGCACGAACAGCGGGTATAGAATGTCCGTGATCTTTTCCTTGTTCGCAAACTCGAGCGCGCGGTCGAAGGGTATCCTGTCATAGGTCAATCACCAGTTCATTCATAGGAAGTAGAATGCTAACCAAACACCTTTCAAGTGCATCGGACCGATCTTGACGACGTGTCGAATCTTTTCTGACTTTAGTATACCATCTCTTCGACCACGAGTCATGCCAGCGACATTAAGCAGTTTGGTGCCGTTTATGAAGTGATTGTCTGAAACAATGTATCAGTCTAGTTTCGTGTAGCCTGCGTTTCTTGAAGCTTACCTTCACGACGTGCCACACAAACACCTTTGGCCTCTACTTGAAAACACAGACTTCCTTCATCTTCCCACAAAGTTGCTGTAACTCGTGGTTTCATTCCTGGTGGTGCAACCTGACCAGTTTGATCGAAAGGCTGCTGCGCTTGGGGGTAGGGGTGTCCTGGTGGTCCACTGGGTGGCCCATAATTATGTGCTGGTGCTGGCGACATCGACGCCATTGCTAAACACGATTGTTAGTCCCTGTTCAACTATAGTGACCGAGATTACTTACCAGGTAACTGCAAGCTCGGCTGCATGTGCGGGCCACCCGATTGAGGTGATGTAACGGGGTTAGGATAGCCATAGGTAGGATAAGTCGATCCGGACGCGTACTGAGCAGAAGCTGGTGGCATAGGCTGTTGATGACCATAGGGTTGATAATGACTGGGTGCTGGATGAGAATAGGCAGGTCCCGACGACATATGAGGTGCCGCGTGTATATCCATATACGACTGTGGTTGATTCATACTGCGCGTCTGTGCCCGCGGGCAAATTCCACACCGCGCTTTGACACTTCGACCGACTTTGAAAGAGTCGAATTGTTGTACAGACTACGTCCCGCAAAGTGCGTGCAGGTCGATGTACGTGGAAGCAGAAACGATGCTTGTCGGATGTGGGAGATCTGTATGCGCACAGACTCCAGCCCCCCAAAGCTGCTGTTGATCTATCCGAGCTGCAACAGCTACACCGTGACGAAGAACCGTTGATGTATATGCACAGTCGGGACAAGGTTGGCCCCGTGCGTTGCAGCGAACAGGGTGAACGATTTGAACTATAGCCTGCAGTACTTGACAATGGAACACCTCCGTGCTCCTGCAGCTAGAAATGGAACGAAAGTTGTCTTCCGGATGTGAGTCTACCGACAACGAGACGTCGCGTTCCAGAAGTATATGACGTCCAAAACTGGGTTGCTGCACGCTGAGTGGGACTGTATAGGAGTATGTAATGGCAGCAAAGGAAGAGAATCCGGAAGTGTGCTTCGCGATGATGCTTCTTCTGCTTGCCAGTCCTGATAGAGTTGTACTTTTCGTGTTTCGCGTCAAGGTCGTAAAATTCGTGGTTTTCGTCACTTCGTCGCGTCGTTGCTTGTGTCGAAAAGTGTTGCAAAGCTCAAAACGCGAGTGCAGAAACTGAACCAGCAATGTCGAAAAGCGCTAAGCACAAACTGTACGCCGCCAAAGCATCAGCACGCATTCACAGGTATAAGCATCTAACGGGAACGTCAGACACGAGACACAAGAAGCAGGATGAAGGACGCTATACGTCAACACTGCATGCGAGACGTGAAGCTCTGACAAGCACACAGTGGGTGAAGTGAAAGAAGTGGTAAATGCGTAGATGCAGTAGTATGGGGAGAATTAACGTACCGAAGAGCTGCAGCAAAGAGGATGGCAGGTGGAGCTGGACTGACGCTCAGTTCATGATTGGAGACCGAGGCGATAAAGTCCAGAGGAAGAAGATGTGGTTATAGCCCAGGACGGAAGCGCAGATGCAGAAGCGGGCGGGTAGGCAAGAGGTGCAGTAGTGTCGACAAAGGTGTGAACCTCAGAAGGGGCAGTGAGAACAGCTGAGTTGCGGTTCTGCCACAGATAATATCAGAAGGACTATCTCAACACTCGCAAAAGAGCTTGCACACGGTTTTGCAAAGTGGATTTCTGCTAAAGAAGTGGAGGCCTCCAGGTGCAAATTCAAAGCATGGTACAGGCCTGTCGACAACGATTCCCACTCCCGGCTCAGACGAGGACACGGGTTGGCTGATCAGTTTAGGTTGGGTCAGGATTCAACGAGAGAACCATATGCTCCGAGTACGCTGAAGCTTCTTCCACCACTTCGCAGAGAAGCCGGTCAAGAGGACCGTCGAAACTGACGGCGAAAAGAGGGGATCCAGCTAAACTAGGAGAATGCCACCGCACTTTTGCTTCCACTAATGGACGATTGGCAATCATTATTCTCTGCCTTTTCGGTAGGGTCAGCTAAAACTTGCCTACTCTGAATCCGCCAGACGCTTATCCTTGTCCGTGGTGCCAGCTATCTTTCGGCTTTGGCTCAGACCATGATAGCCGATCACGAACAATGTACAATGCTTCGATCTTGCAACGACTCGTACCGCGAGACATGTCAAGACACCTCGTTGTTCTCTACGTTCCATTGTGAGGAGTACGAGTATGTGCTCACATCTTGAAATGAACTTTGTTGTAGAAGCATGATCATAGAGCCTGAACTGTCACGGAAAAAGCAAGCCTGGCTAGACTCCTTCCGTCGCTTCTCCAGCCTCTCGATGTTTACATCGGATAACCTAAGTTCAACAGCCCAGCCTCCAGCGATGATAAGCGTGTTAGTGCTTGCGTTCTCAAAAATGATGAGACGTTCGCTTTACTCTAGAAGTGGGGCAATTTAGCCATTGGCTTACACCCATGATCGCCCTGGCATGGCCAGCAAGCCACATCGGCGACGGCACCTCACAGAGCAAGAACCTTACCGTAAAGTACAGAGATTCTTGTAATGCTGATACGTCGCCTAACTAATCCAGCCCAGATAAGATCATGATCTGTGCTGCACCACACAATTCGACCATATTCTCTTCCAGCAAAAAGGCAAATGGCCTTCTGGACGATAGTCACACCCGCGTTTGTTAGAGGAGTATTGCTTGGCTTTGCCAGTCGCATTCGAAACTCGTGACCCAGAAGAAGTTGACCTGGTTACTCAAAGCAATCACCACTACTCAAATTTTCGAGCAGCATTGCGATCTGAACGAGACTGAAGGGACTAGAATCTGTGTAACGACATCGGAACATTTTGGTGGTTGCACCGCTGGCCATTCATGGCGCCAGCCCTCTTTGAGCTTGCCTAACGAGCTTCAGGGCGCCTAATCACGCAGGACTTGCAGCATGCACATTCCAATTGGCTGCGCAATTCGCGTCTTTGAACGTGTTGGGCTAATCGAAGTCCGGACCTCTTTCCTACGATACCACAGTGGAGACGGTATCCGCAACATTTCCTTCCCAGCCATACTTTTGTTGCGCACAGACCTCTTGATGTGCCTTGTGAGCACTCCTGCTAAAAAGAGACAGTGGTGACCACGAAGGAAGAAGCACAATATGTTTTCACAGACGTAGACATATCAAAGACAGCTTCGTATGTGTAGAAGAGGCAATGAGCGCGGTCCAGCTTTGGAGCTCAATCGGAATAATACAGACAATAACCATTGCTGTCAAGGTGCTCTGACTGTTTCACGTCG